>NW_026972132.1:1200000-1880376 GCF_036711695.1 Zophobas morio
TCATGCTAAGTCAGGTCAAATCAAGTGAGGTTATTTCGGATCAATTTATGATATATCAGGTGATTTTATGTTCGGTGATGCCAGGTTAGGTCATGTCATGCCAGATCATGTCAAGACAAGTCATTTCGGATCAATTTCTAACATATCAAGTCATGTCGCCAATTTAGGTCATGTCAAGTCAAATTGAGGTATGTATGTCAAGTCAAATCATGTCAAATCAAGTCATGTCAAGCTAGTCCAGGTCATTTCAAGTCAGATCATACCAAGTGAGGTCATTTCGGGTCAATTCATGATATATCAAGTCATTTTATGTTCAGTGATATCAGGTTAAGTAATGGAGACTAGATCATGCCCGGCCAAGTCATGTCAGACCACATCATGTCAAGACAAGTCATTTCGGTCAACTCCTAATATATCAAGTCATGTTAGGCCAGAACCTGCCAAGTTAGGTTATTTCAAGACAGATTAGGCCTAGGTGCGTCAAGTCGTATCAGGCTAAGTTAGATCAGACTATGTTGAGTCATTTCAGGGCAGATTGGGACCAGTTGCATCAGAACATGTCAGACCAAGTTAAGTCAGGCCATGTCATTTCAAGAAGGGTCTTGTCAGATTAAGTCATACCAACTCAAGTCAATTTAGGTCATGTTAAGTCAGGTCTGGCTAGTATGTCAAGTCAGTTAATGTTAAATCAGGTCATGTCAGGCTAAGTCGGGTCATTTTAAGTCAGGAGCTCATTTCCGGATAATTCATGATATATCATGATTTCAAACCAGACCAAGTCAGTTTAGGTGCTGCCAAGTCAGGTCATGTAAGTCTAGGTCACTTCAAGTCAATTTGTTTTCAATTTCAACTTTTGTAGACTTTTAAATGTGATTTCAGAACAACTTACAATCATAAGTAAAATTTATCGTCTCAATAGTTGGTGTCTAAATCTAACTTGAATTTTATATATTTATTGCACTATTGCGACTACCCTATGACCCATCTGGCGAATCGCTACTTTCATGTTTTCTTTGCGTTTCATGACCTCGAAGTACAAAAAATACGTCTTCCGTTTCGGACTGTCTATCGTATGTATCGGTTTTTAATAAACTGATAATCTCCAAAACTGCCGGCCCGACTGTTGTCAAATTCTATATGTATTTTAGGAATATGGTGTATAGTATACCCTTAAGCATAGCTTTCTGTCGTAACGTCACAATGTTTCCAAATTTTGATAATTTTTTGTAAAAGTTAGTCATCAGTACTTGCTAAGATAAAACTGATTTTGGCAATGACATACCCTGTAAGAAAAAAGAGGGTGGGTGGGTGGGGCTAGTACCTGCTAAGATAAGACTGATTTTGGCGAATGATAAACCCTGTATGAAAAAAGAAGGTGGGTGGGTGGGGCTAGTACCTGCTAAGATAAGGCGGATTCTGGCTAATAACATACCCTCTAAGAAAAGAGGTCCCTCTTTTCTTACAGGATATGTCATTTGCCAAAGTTAGTCTTAACTTAGCAGATACTAGCCCCGCCCACCCACCCTTTGTTTTCTTAGAAGACGTGTCATTTGCCAAAATAAGCCTAATCTTACTAAGTATTAGCCCCGCTCACCCGCCCTCTATTTTGTTAGAAGATATGTTATTTGCCAAAGTTAGTCTTACCTTAGCAAGTATTAGCCCCACCCACCCACCCTTTGTTTTCTTAAAAGACATGTCATTTGCCAAAATCAGTCTAATCTTGCTAAGTACTAGCCCCGCCCACCCGCCCTCTATTTTCTTAGAGGATATACCATTTACCACACCTGTTAAGATAAAACTGATTTTGGAAAATAAGATACCCTCCAAAAAAAGAGAGGGTGGGTGGGCGGGGCTCTATTACCTGCTAATAAAAGAGTGACTTTGGCAAATGAGATACCATCTAAGAAAAGAGAGGGTGGGTGGGCGGGGCTAGTACCTGCTAAGGTAAGACTGGTTTTGGTAAATGAGATCTCTGTAAGAAAATAGAGGGCGGGTGGGCGGGGCTAGTATTTGCTAGGATAACACTGACTTTGGCAAATGACATACCCTCTAAAAAAGAGAGGGTGGGTTCCTCTTTTCTTAGAAAATATGTCATTTGCCAAAGTTAGTTTTACCCTAGCAAGTACCAGCCCCGCCCACCCACCCTTTGTTTTCTTAGAAGACATGTCATTTGCCAAAGTCAGTCTAATCTTGCCAAGTACTAGCCCCCCCCCCAGCGCTCTATTTTCTTAGGGGATATGTCATTTGCCAAAGTTAGTTTTACCTTAGCAAGTACTAGCCCCGCCCACCCACCCTTTGTTTTCTTAGAAGACATGTCATTTGCCAAAACAGTCTAATCTTGCTAAGTACTGGCCCCGCCCACCCGCCCTCTATTTGTTAGAGGATATACATACCATTTGCCAAACCTACTAAGATAAAACTGATTTTGGAAAATGAGATACCCTCCAAAAAAAGAGAGGGTGGGTGGGCGGGGCTCTATTACCTGCTAAGAAAAGAGTGACTTTGGCAAATGAGATACCATCTAAAAAAAAGAGAGGGTGGGTGGGCGGGGCTAGTACCTGCTAAGGTAAGACTGATTTTGGCAAATGAGATCTCTGTAAGAAAATAGAGGGCGGGTGGGTGGGGCTAGTATTTACTAGGATGACACTGACTTTGGCAAATGACATACCCTCTACAAAAGAGAGGGTGGGTTCCTCTTTTCTTAGAAGATATGTCATTTGCCAAAGTTAGTTTTACCCTAGCAAGTACCAGCCCCGCCCACCCACCCTTTGTTTTCTTAGAAGACATGTCATTTGCCAAAGTCAGTCTAATCTTGCTAAGTACTGGCCCCGCCACCCGCCCTCTATTTGTTAGAGGATATACCATTTGCCAAACCTACTAAGATAAAACTGATTTTGGAAAATGAGATACCCTCCAAGAAAAGAGAGGGTGGGTGGGTGGGGCTAGTACCTGCTCAGGTAAGACTGATTTTGGCAAATAAAATCCCTCTAAGAAAATAGAGGGCGGGTAGGCGAGGTTAGCACCTGTTAGAATAAGACCGATTTTGGCAAATGACATCTCCTCTAAGAAAAGAGAGGGTGGATGGGCGGGGCTAGTACTTGCTAAGATACGATGATTTTGAAAAATAAGGTACCCTCCAATAAAAGAGAGGGTGGGTGGGTGGGGTTAGTGGCTGCTAAGATAAAACTGAACTTGGCAAATGATGTACCCCCCAAGGAAAGAGAGGGTGGGTGGGCGGGGCTAATACCTGCTAAGATAAGAGTGAGTTTGGCAAATGATATAACCTTTAAAAAAATAGTGGGCAGGGGTAGTACCTGCTTAGATAAGAATGATTTTAGCAAATAACTTATTCTCTAAGACATTAATTAAATTATTATAAGAAAAGTCACTATTTTCAAAAAAAAAACTGGGCTCCCAAAATTAACTCAAAACCAGGTCAGGTCAGAATTTTCCAAAAATAGAACACCAAAGTGCCCCAAAATTGTTTTAAATGATTTACAAAAAAAATCTTCAAGGGGTCATAAAATAATACACCTTGGGTACCCCAGAGTCTTTGGAATTAAAAGAAAGACTGCGGTACTCAAAACTTTTTCAAATTTGTAGAAAATAAAATACTAAAAGCTCAAAAATTTTAAAATCGTTATATCTCTACCAAGATGTGAAAAGGATTTTTTTACTATTTTTTCTAGACACCCGGTATAGTAGAACGCTAATTAAAATTTGTCTGATTATCCCCGCCACAAATTTTAAATAGTAAAGAGAGATAATAGAGAGAGACCAATTTTCCTTCTATAATATTTGTTTATAGTTAAAAAACAGTATTTAATAAAAATTAATATTTTAGAGCGAAATTTTTTAAGAAACCCTTATAGCACCCATTGTTGCCGGATAAACTGTCCCATTAATAAACATATGGGTTATCATTTCAATCGCGGTTATATACAGCTCGTTTATTTTCTTAAACTGACGTTTAATTAATTCAAAACAAGATAACTAATTGTAGAAACAGCTGACCCTCTAGCTTACTAAGCTAATCAAGTCTATTATGTTTCATATACTTACATCTATATTCAACGAAACTGTTACATTACTTAGTTAAAATTCACCAATCTCACGTCTCCATACCAAACTAAACGAAGTGTAGGTACAATAATTACTAAAGAATGACATAATTTTTACGTAGTTTGTTATAAATTTCAGGTAATAGTCCGAGGAAGCTATAATTTTTTTCCATAAAAAATTAAAACAGAGCCGGAGCA
The DNA here is from genome assembly GCF_036711695.1 of Zophobas morio. Lineage (NCBI taxonomy): Eukaryota > Metazoa > Arthropoda > Insecta > Coleoptera > Tenebrionidae > Zophobas > Zophobas morio. The sequence goes on from NW_026972132.1 coordinate 1,204,260, forward strand.
CAGCCGCTTTGAATAAAAAAAGTTGTTTTCATTTCCGGCGAGCCAGGATTTATGTTACGATGTTCCTAAACGGACTTTCTTTTATGGAATTTCTGTTGCTTAATCAATTTCCAGTGAAGGTAGCAGTTTAACGCAATTTGGTACAAAAAATTAATTTTATGTTAGTTCTAGCCTTCTACGCGGAGCGAAGGAGTCGAGTTTCTGAAATCTTGACCAAACGGCCAGCAGGCGCACCACACTTAAGCCCACCACAATTACTTTGGTTTTTTGGATTTTTATAGTTTCAAGATTTTTTTATCGTCGTCTTCTGAATAAATAAATCATAATACCTGTCACCAAAGCAGTATTTCAGTTTCGCATTCCGACGCACTCCGACACGCTTTCCACCGGTAAGCCCCAAATATCCGCATATTTATGGAAACGAGCCCTAATGAAACCATTATTCTAATGAGATGGGTTCATCAAAAAATAGTTGCGTTTTAAAAGCCAACGTGACGAATCTAAGTCGTCCAATTAACAACGCGAACCACGAATTAACCGACCGGTTATTAGTTGGCCAAGATTTATGACTTCCCTTCAAAATTTCTAACAATGATGGTAATAACGCGGCCGAGACCACCTGTCAATAGACCACACATAACCTCGTTTGGTAGATTTTCGTACCTAATTCCACACATATCCTCGGCGGTACATAAAAACTGAATAATGATAGGTTCCTCGGCGCAGTTCTCCCTCCTCCTCTAAAACACACACTGTCGCCCAGCCAGCTTTTGTTTTTTTCCCGGTAATAACGGCCGCGGCCGGCCGCGACTCCATTGGTCCGCTGCACCTTATAGCTAAAGTCAATAAGGTATAATTTAGTATTTATCATATTTTCTGTGAGGTAGGTAGACGCGATCAGCTGGCGAGACGACCGCAGAGCGCCTCCAGAGGCCCGTTGTTGATTCGGGCGACTGTAGCCGAGTTATTATGATATACTCGTTAGTTAACAACGTTGTTATATGAGTGGCAGGTTTGGGTGAGGCGAGGTGGGCCCACCGGGCCCTTCCAGCGCGCTTACGAGTCGGCCCACCTTCCGGACGCTACGCATCTTGAGGTGGGCTTTTTCGTGGGCTCTTCTTACCTTTCCCTCGGAATCAAGTCATCTGCTTTTCGATTTGTGGATGGATCTTGATGCTAATAAGGTGTTTGGATCGGTTAATGATCTGATATAGCAATTTCGTAAGGTTTATGGGCGCTTTTTCGGTGGGGCGACGCTGATGGCAGGTGTTAATTTCACGTTAGTAGGCTTATGCTGGGGCGACGGTTTAATGACGTCTGCAATGGGGGCAGAAATATTACAGGAAAAAAAAATATTTACACTCTGAAATGTATTCACTTTTTTAGATACTAATTTTTTTTTAAACTTTTACAACAATCAGTCCAACGGACAGACCACAGACAGACGGAAACGGAAATTGAAAGAACTTCAAACACCTGTAGTGTTTTATTTTTTAAAGGGTTTGAGAGAATCTAGGGTCTTTTTTTGTGAAAGATTCTTCGGAACCGGATCATGTCAGACCAAAGCATGTTAAGTCAGGTCATGTCAGAGTAGATCAGGACATATCAGGTCATGTTAGACCAAATCATTTGAAGTCAGGTCATGTCGTGTCAAGTCATATCAGGATATGTCTGCTCAGGCCATATTAAGTCAGGTCATATCAAAACAGGTCTGGTTAAGTCATATTAAATCAAGTCATGTCAAGTCAGACCATTTTAAGTCAGATCAGGACGTATCAGGTCAAACTGAAGCAAATAATATCAAGTCTGGTCATATCAGGTCATGCCAAGTCATGTCACATCAGATTACTTAAAGTCAGATTTGAAGATACCAAATCATGTTAGAATAAATCATATTGAGTCAGGTCATAGCAGGACATGTCTGTTCAGGTCATATTAAGTCTGGTTATGTTAGGTTAGATCAATTCAAGTCAGACTACTACATATCAGGCCATTTTAGAACAAGTATTATCAAATCAGATCATCATTAGCCATGTTAAGTCAGGTTGAGTTAAGCCAGGTCATGAAAGTCTAGGGCACGTCAAGTCAGGTCATTTCGAGTCAGATCAATACATACATATTAAGTTATGTCAGACCAGATCATGTCGAGCTAGGAGAAGTCATATCATGTCAGGCCAAGTCAAATCCTATCAGGACAGGTTTAGTCTGGTCATGGCAAGTTAGATCATTCCAACTTAGATCAGAACATCAGGCCATGTCGAAACAAGTCATATCAAAATCATGTTAAATCGGGTCATGTCGGCAGCTCAAGTGAAATCAATTTGTTGTAAGATCATGTCACGCCAAATTATGTCAGATCAGAACATGTCAAGTCAGGTCAAGTCAAGATAGTTTCCGACGTAATATGTCTTGACATAAGAAGTCATATCGAGTCAAGTCATGTCAGGCCAGATCATGCTCAGTCAGGTCATATTAGAACATGCCATTTTAAATAAGGTTATGTCAGGCCCGGTTATTTCAAGTCAGATCAGAATGCATCAAGTCATATTGGAACAAGTCATATCAAGTCAAGGGCTAGTAAATGCTAGGATAAGATTAAGACTGATTTTGGCAAATGACATATCTTCTAAGAAAACAAAGAGCGGATGGGCGGGGTTAGTACTTGGGAAGAGTAGACTGAGTTTGGCAAATGACATATCTTCTAAGAAAACAAAGGGCGGGTGGGCGGGGCTAGTACTTGACAAGATTAGACTGACTTTGGCAAAGGACATATCTTCTAAGAAAACAAAGGGCGGGTGGGCGGGGTTAGTATTTGGCAAGATTAGACTGATTTTGGCAAAGGACATATCTTCTAAGAAAACAAAGGGCGGGTGGGCGGGGTTAGTATTTGGCAAGATTAGACTGATTTTGGCAAATGACATATCTTCTAAGAAAACAAAGGGTGGGTGGGCGGGGCTAGTACTTGCTAATATAAGGCTGACTTTGGCAAATGACATATGCTCTAAAAAAAGAAAGAGTGGGTGGGCGGAGCTAGTTTTTGCTAGGATAAGAGTGATTTTGACAAATGGTATATCCTCTAAGAAAAGAAAGGGTGGGTGCGGCTAATAGTTGCTAAGATAAGACAGATTTTGGCATATAACATACAGTCTAAGAAAAGAAATGGCGGGTGGGCGGGGCTAGTACTTGGCAAGATTAGACTAATTTTGGCAAATGACATATCTTCTAAGAAAAGAAAGGGTGGGTAGGCGGAGCTAGTATTTACTAGAATAAAATTGATTTTGGCAAATGGCACAGCTCCTAAGAAAATAGAGGGCGGGTGGGTGGGGCTAGTACTTGGCAAGATTAGACTGTTTTTTGGCAAATGACATATCTTCTAAGAAAACAAAGGGCGGGTGGGCGGAACTAGTACTTGGCAAGATTAGACTGATTTTGGCAAATAACATATCTTCTAAGAAAACAACGGGTGGGTGGGCAGGGCTAGTACTTGCTAAGATAAGACTGATTTTGGCAAATGACATATCTTCTAAGAAAACAAAGGGTGGGTGGGCGGAGCTAGTATTTGCTAGAATAAAATTGATTTTGGCAAATGGCATGGCTCCTAAGAAAATATAGGGCGGGTGGGTGGGGATAGTACTTGACAAGATTAGACTGATTTTGGCAAATGACATGTCTTCTAAGAAAACAAAGGGTGGGTGGGCGGGGCTAGTATTTGGATAAGACTAACTCTTTAGCAAAGGTCCAAATTATGTCAGCTAAAAACATGACAAGTTAGGTTATGTCAGGGTAAATCTGGACATAGTAGGTCATGACAGAATAAGTCACAACAACCCAGGTCACGTCAAGTGGAGCAAAATCAATTTATTGTAAAGTGAGTCACGTCGAGCTCAAATATGTCAGGTTAGAATATGTGAAGTCAGGTCGGGGAAAATTACGTCAAGTCAGGACAAGTCAGTCGAAGTCATGTCAAACTGAGTTAAGTTAGGTTGTGTGATGCCATATCAATTTGGGTTATGAATTTAAAAAATTTCTGGAACGCTTGGTGTATTATTTTTGAAAATGTTTGGCAAAATTTTGGGACCCCAATTTTTGTTTAAGTGAAAAATCTATGGATTTGGACATATCTAGGAGATTTTTAGGGTTTTTTCTTGTGTGAAAACATCTTTGGAGCCTCCTGGATTTATTTTTGGAAAATTTGTTTAAACAGATTTTGTTGTTTTTTTTAGGAATTTGAAATTTTGAAGTCCCCTAATGTCTGTTTTTAGATTATTCCCGATTATTTGTGTTTTATTTAAAAAATAATCACACAATCTGTAGGAGCGGTGCCGTTGTATTTTTGAAAAATTTTGGAAAATATTTGAAAGAAGTTTAAGGGTCCGTAGTGTATTTTTTTTTAGAAAAGTACCTTCAGGATCTCCTGTGTTTGATTTTTTTTTAAAGTTTGAAAATATCAAGTGGGTCCGTAAGGTTTTTTCATTTGTGAAAACATCTTTGAAGCTTTTCTGCGTAATTTTTGGCAAAATTTTGAATTTTTTTTAAGTTGAAAGATTATTCGTATTCTTTAAAAAATATATGGAAACGTCTGTGCCGTTTTGTTTTCAAACATTTTTAAACATATTTGAAGGACATTTGGGGGCCCGTAGTAATTTTTTTGTTGGAAAAGAACCTTCAGGATCTCCTGTATTTGAATTTTTAAAAAGTTTGAAAATATCTACTGTGTTCCTAGTGGTTTTTTCATTTGTGAAAACATCTTTGAAGCCTCCTGGATTTTATTTTTAAACAAATTTTGAAAATTTCTGGAATTTTGTTATTTTTTTTACTATTAGAAATCTTGGACTCTCCTAATCTCTATTTTTTACGTTAAAAAATTATTCACGATTCCTTGTATTTGAAAGAAGTTTGAGGGTCCGTAGTGTATTTTTTTTTTTTTTTTGAGAAAGAACCTTCAGGATTTCTTGCGTTTAATTTTTTAAAAAGTTTAAAATATCCAGAGGATCCGTAATGTTTTTTCATTTGCGAAAATATTTTTGAAACCTTTTGGGTTTTATTTTTTCCAAAATTTTGAAGAATTTTGGTAATTTTGTTGGTCTTTTAAGTATTTGGAATCTTGGACTAATGTATTTTTTTTAAGTTGAAAGATTATTGGCAATTCCTTGTGTTTAATTTTTGAAACATTATTGAAAAAATGTCCCTAGTGGTTTTTTCATTTGTAAAAACATCTTTGAAGCATCCTGGATTTTATTTTTGGAAAAATTTTGAAAATTTCTGGGACTTCGTTTTTTTTTAACTATTTGAAATCTTGGACTCTTCTAATGTCTCTTTTTTACGTTGAAAAATTCAACAATCAGTGAAATCTGTGCCTCTATTTTTTTTGGAAAAGAAGATTACTGGCAATTCCTTGTGTTTAATTTTTGAAAAATTTTTGAAAATATTTGAAGGAAGTTTGAGGATCCGTAGTGCATTTTTTTGGAAAAGAACCTTCGAGGTCCCTTGCGTTTAATTTTTTTTAAATATTTGAAAATATTTTCTAGATTCCTATTATTTTTTTAATTGTGAAAACATCTTTGAAACCTCTTGGGTTTTATTTTTGGACAAATTTTGAAAATGTTGGGAATTTTGTTATTCTTTAAGTATTTGAAATCCTGGACACCCCTAATGTCTCTTTTTTAATTGGAAAGATTATTCGTTATTTTACTGTAAAAAAATATGGAAATATGGAATTGTTGAAAATTTTTGCGCCTTAATTTTGATAATTTTGAAAGCACCTCGAAGACCAGTGGTAGTTTATTTTTGAAAAAGTGTGAAAAAGTCGTGAAAATCCCTAGTACCTTTTTCTTTAATGGAAAAGAACCTTCGGAGTCCCTTGCGTTTTATTGTTGAAATAATTTCGGACAATTTTGGGGGAACAGTAGTTTTGTTTTTTAAAAATTTGACAAGTTTTGAGAATCCTTGATGTTTCATTTATAGTTAAATTGTAAAATTTCCATTATTTTTTCGAAAAATATCTCAAGGAAAAAATCTATTTTGGAGATTAACAAGGATTAAGGAAGGAGGTAAAACATTATGATTGGATATGGATGGCAACCAGACCGACAGACGGAAACCCGAGCCCCACATTTCGCCTCCTACAAGCCGTAAACGTCTCTAAAACACGCTCACGCTCCCAAAGAGAAACTACTTTTTAACCCGAGGTGTCACTGCTGCAAACCAGCACCCATCTCGAAATATAAAACCGCTGTTAGAGTCTTTGATTTCCCATAAAACAGCCATCAAAATCCACTCGAAACTCAAACATCCAATAAACTCTCCGAAAACCCAATTTAACAGGTACAAGTTGTCGGCGCGGCCCGCTCCCCGCCCCCGGAGCCCAAAAAAGCCTTGTTTATAACCCGTCCGAGCGATAATTCTTGCACTTTCACATAACAGCCCGAAAAGCCATAAAACCGCTCCAAACCAATCATAACAATTATCAATAAGTTGACAGTTCCCCGTATCGGGCTATCGAGATCGGTGGCGGCGTGTGATATTTATGACACCGCCTCCTACAACCAATCTGTTGACCTTCGACACGCCGACCCTCAGACACATGTCCGATAAAAAGCGACATGCAGATAACGCGTTTTTACGACATGGAGTTTTACTCGGCCTGATAATAATTCGCCGCCACACGAGGCAATAAGAGACAAATGAAAAAATTTCTGAGATAACGGGACGCCGCCCGGAAAAATCCGGAGCTAATATTTCTCAATCAAACGAATATCTGAGTTTCATTTCGGCCAATTTGGAGAATAACTGGCATTTTTCCGGAATGACATTTTTTCGAGGGGCTGCGAGGGGCCCATTTTTCGCCCAGGATTACCATCGCGTTTTGCACCGGCCGACCGGTCCGGAATAAATTAGCTCCCTTAAACCCATTACGGTAACAAGTCGAGCCTCTTCTCGATAATTATACAGGGCTAAGGACACGTCAGTGTAGTAAGATGCGGAATGAAGGGTTGAAATAGATATCTAAATAGAAGATAATTATACATCGGAGTTCTCCCCTTTTGTTGGTTATTTCTGCCAATAATTATACACCAATTACTCTAGAACCGGCTTAATAATTTATTAACATTACTTGGTAATTATCGAGAGAGGTTTTTATAGTTTCGATTTGAGCGAAAAAAATTTATGACTAATGAGACTCACTTCGATCCGGAGCCGAATACCGGAGCCGTTTTTTGTTCACTGTTTACCCAGCAATTTCGTGGTTGAATTTAAAATCACGGTAACCATGAAGGTTTAATCATAGAGTAGCGAGGTGAGAAAATGATGCTGGGCAATTATGGTACAGGCGGGGACGCAAATGACTCCGGGGAGTACAGTCGGAGCCAACTCCGCAGACGAACTTAACTCGGGTTTGTAAAATCGGCGGAAAAAAATTAAAACGAAAGTAATGATGCGGATGTTTGGAGGTTGCTTACAAGCGTGATCAAAGAAAAAACTCCGAGTATTTCGGAGAATGATAGTGTGAATGTCATACATCAGACAGTAGGTAGTCATTACATGATAAGCGGTTTGCTTTTTTTGCGTTTTTCTAATGATTTACATGACGGAGTCAATTTTGATGGGGTTATTAATGGCAGCTTTGGAACAATAAGGACATCATTGTTAATTTTGCGTGTTAGTGCAAATTATTTCCGGAAAATTAAACTTTCGGAATGAAATCCTGCAAATATTGCAAACGTTTTAAGTTAATTTTATAAAATAACATATTCCTACATGTGTGATTTTTGAATCCGTGTTGAGTTTTTATCCTTAGCAACCAGATTTTTAGAAAAAAATCAACATTGTATAATAATATTTTAGCATTTAACTTTGAAATTGCAAAAATCGAGTGCTGTGAAATCATGGATTATTTGAAGTTAAACATAAATAGTCGAATTTAAGCATATACTGAGAAATTGAGAATGTCTATATTTTTTCCCGTTAGTGATCTGCTTTGAATATAAAACGAACGGCCAATAGGGCTACTTAGTTTTTTTTTAATTAGTTCCCGAGACCGCCCTGTGTAAATTATTCTGAAAAAAATAACTTCCCAAATGCAAGCGCAGCGAGCTCGTTCAAGATGCTTCACCAGCAAATAATAGTGATAACAAATCACATTTTTAAATAACAAGAAAATTATTCTTAATAATTTAGCTTCTCAGGGACACCATCAGAGAATTTTTTAAATTATACCTGAACGTGCTCGCTGCGCTCGCATTCTAACTGTTCTTTTTTAACTAAAATAATGTCATAAAAAGATTGACGAATAAAGCAAAGGTTCTTAGTTTTTCTTATAATAATTCTCGAAATCTCCTTGTGAAGGTAAATTACTCAACTAAATTGTTCTTAATAATTTAACTTGTCGCGTAAACAAATACATATTTATTTTAATTACACCTGAACGTGCTCGCTGCGCTCGCTCTCTGAACGTTTTTTTTTAATTGATTTAATGTCATAAAGCAAACACAATGAGGTACAATTCTAAACGCCGCCCTTTTCCTCTCGGCCAATGAAATGACTTATTAAGGTGGAGCGATTGCAAGTGGGAGGAGCATGGGTAATTTTGCATTTTAAATATGATTCTCACGTTGGTATGCTTATTTAACACCAGCTTAATACTTTCTAGATACTTTGTTTAACAGTTTATCTATTTTGTCACCAAAGGATTGACAGATTTGCCTAAGATTTAATTAACAATAATTATTATTAGAAGAATGAAGAGGGGGTGGGTGGGCGGGGCTAGTGCTTGCTTATAAAAGACTCCCTAGAAAAAAGTTTAACTTAGCCCCGCCCACCCACCCGTTCTCTCATTTTTGTCATGTGAAATAAGAAATAAATCTTATAGCAAATATAACAAAATAATTACGATTAGCCCTTTTTTCAGTCTAGGTTCTATTAATTCCCTTTCTCATACTACAGAAGAACATATAATTATTCCCGCCCACCTACCCCGCCTCCATTTCAATTGTTGTTCTTATCTAGTCCGAATGAACGGTACAGCAGAAATAAAATCGTTGAAATGAAAACAGGGTGGGTGGGAGGGGCTAGTACTTGCTAAGATAAGACTGATTTTGGTAAATAACATACGTTTTAAGAAAATAAAGGGTGGGTGGGCGGGGCTATTGATTTCTTATAAAAGACTCCCTTGGAAAAAATTAAACTTAGCCCCGCCCACCCACCCCTTCTATAAGTGTTTTCATGTGAAATAAGAAATAAATCTTATAGCAAATAGTATAACAAAAAAAATTACGATTAGCACTTTTTTTTAACACCCTGCGTTCTGTTAGTTCTCATTCTCAGTCTACAGAAGGACATACAATTAATACCGCCCACCCACCCCGCTTCCATTTGAATGACTGCTTTTATCTAGTCCGAATGACCGGTGGATCTTTACTGAACAGAAATAAAATTGTTGAAATAAAAACAATGTAGGCGGCTGGCGCTAGTATCTGCTAAGATTTTGGTAGATAGCATACTTTTTAAGGAAAGGTAAGTGGGCGGGGCTAGTACTTGCTGAGATAAGACTGTGGCAGATGACATGTCCTTTGAAAAAATAGAGGGCGGGTGGGCGGGGTGAGTACTTTCTAGGATAAGACTGACTTTGGTAAATGAGATACCTTTTAAGAAAAAAACGGGTGGGTGGGCAGGGCTAGTACTTGATAAGATAAGAGTGTAATGGCCCCACCCACCCACCCCTATTCCGTTTTGATCAGCCATTTTAATGCCTTTGAGAGAGAAGTTGAATTTTACATTGGCCAATAATAATCTAGGATTACATTTTTTATAACATTTATTTTTAATGAAGTTTTATTTTTTTCCAAAAACGACAACAACTTACTGTAAACGCCGCCTCTCTTCTCCGAACCAATGAAATGATTTATTAAGGAGGAGCTTTTGCAAGTAGGAGGGGCATCGGTAATTGTGCATTTTAGATATGATTCTCACGTCGGTATGGTTATTTAACAACAGCTTAGTACTTTCTAGATACTTTGTACAACAATTTATCTATTTTCTCACCAATGGTTTAACAGATTTGTCTAAGATTCTAATAAGATAATAACCTTGTCATTAATTAACAATAGTAAGAGTAGTCACCAGAATGAAGAGGGGGTGGGTGGGCGGGGCTATTGCTTTCTTACAAAAGACTCCCTATAGAAAAGTTAAACTTAGCCCCGCCCACCCACCCGTTCTCTCATTGTTTTCATGTGAAATAAGAAATAAATCTTACAGGAATTATTACAACAAAAAAATACGATTAGCACTTTTTTCTTTATTTAACAGCCTACGTTTTGTTAGTTCCTATTCTCACTCTACAGATGAACATATATATAATTAACCCCGCCCACCCACCCCGCCTCCATTTCAGTAATCGCTTTTATCTTGTCCGAATGAATGGTGGATCTTTACTGAACAGAAATAAAATCCTTAGAATGAAAACAGCGCAGGTGGGCGGAGATAGTACCTGCTAAGATAAAACTGAATTTGGTAAATGACATAGCTTTAAAAAAAAAGGTGGGTGGGCGGGGCTAGTATTTACTGAGATAAGACTGTGGCAGCTGAAATGTCCTTTAAGAAAATAGGGGGCGGGTGGGCGAGCCGAGTACTTGCTAGGATAAGACTGACTTTGGTAAATGAGATACCTTTTAAGTAAATAAAGGGTGGGTGGGCGGGGCCACTACAATCTTATCTTATCAAGTACTAGCCCCGCCCACCCACCCCTACTTCGTTTTATTGCCTTTGAGACAGAAGTTGAATTTTACATTAACCAATAATAATCTAGGATTACAGTTTTTTATAACATTTTATTTTTAATAAAGTTTTATTTTTTCCAAAAACGACTTTGTTGCGGTTACACTTAAATAATTATTACTACTTGGTAACACAAGTCTTATCTTGGCAAATCACATATCCTCCAAGAAAATAGGGGGCGGGTGGGCGGGGCTAGTACTTGGTAAGATAAGACTGATTTTGGCAAATGACATCCTGTGGGAAAATATGGGGGGGGGGCGAGTATTTGTCAAGATAAAACTGATTAAATTGCATATTTCCATAGTAACGAGTTAAATTCCTAAATCTGATTGGATATTTATTTTTTAACAAGTCAGTCATTAATTTTTCTGACACACCTTGTATAAAAAATTACAAAATTGTTAATTATATACTAAAAATCAACCAGAAGTATCGACTCATCATATTTTGCACATTTAAGATAGGATATAATCAGCAATATTTTGAGGTGACGTCATCAATTTTTTAGGGGGAAAGAACAAATACATTTTGATCAAAAATTTACTAGGCTTATGATAACTTTAAAACATCTCCAAGATTACAAAGGATTCGGTTTTGCAGTTCCTAATTAAATCAATAAAATAAATTCACGCATTCATTAATTTTTTTGAGTCACCCTGTATATGCAAATCCCAGAAATGTAAATGCAATGATAAATCACGCACTGGTCATATTTTACACATTTCGGGTAGATTTAGGAATTTAACTCGTTCTATAGAAATTTACTATTTAAACCTTTAAATTTAACAAGTTTTTACAAGATTAATAGGCGCAAAGTTAGTTTTATCTTAACAAATACTAGGCCCGCCCACCCGCCCCATGTTTTCCAAGGGGATATGTCATCTGCCAAAATCAGTCTTATCTTCCCATGTACTAGGCCCGCCCACCCGCCCTCTATTTTCTTGGAGGATATATCATTTGCCAAGTTAAGACTTGTGTTAGAAAGTACTAGCCCCGCCCACCCGCCCTTTATTTTCTCAGAGGCTAGTACCTGCTAGTATTTGCTAAGATAAGTCTTATTTTCGCAAATAACATATCCTCTGAGAAAATCGGGGCAGGTGGGCGGGGCGAGTACTTTTTAACACAAGTCTTATCTTGGCAAATCACATATCTCCCAAGAAAATAGGGGGTGGGTGGGCGGGGTTAGTACTTGATAAGTAAAGACTGATTTTGGCAAATGACATATCCTCTGGGAAAATTAAAAAAATATTAATTATATATTAAAAATTATATATTATTTTGCACATTAAGGTAGGATATATTCAGCAATAATATATATAATTATATAACAAACAAATAAATTGTGTAAAGTAGACAAAATGAGGTACGATTGTAAACGCCGCCCATCTTCTCCAAACCAATGAAACGATTTATTAAGGTGGAGCTTTTGCAAGTGGGAGGAGCATCGGTAGTTTTGCTTTTTAACTATGATTCTCACGTCGGTATGGTTATTTAACACCAACTTAAAACTTCCTGTATCTTTGTTTAACAATTTATCTATTTTCTCATCAACGGTTTAACAGATTTGCCTAAGATTCTAATAAGATAATAACCTTGTCATTAATTAACAATAGTAATGTGGTCACCAGAATGAAGAGGGGGTGGGTGGGCGGGGCCATTGCTTTCTTATAAAACACTCCTTATTAAAAAGTTAAAGTTAGCCCCACCCACCCACCCGTTCTCTCATTGTTTTCATGTGAAATGAGAAATAAATCTTATAGCAAATAGTATAAAAAAAAAATCGATTAGCGCTATTTTTTCTTTATTTAACAATCTGTATTCTATTAATTCCCTTTCTCACTCCACAGAAGCATATATATTTAAACTTCTGATGCTTGGGGGCGTTATATTGCCAATCAGCGATAGAGGGTCTAGTAAATCTTACTTAAAAGCGTGTAAACAATTAGAAAAAACAACCATCTGGCTGTATTAAACTTTCTTGATGAATCTTTCATGAATTTATTTCTTTCTGATATTGCTCCAAAGACAAAGAAAATTTGTGGATATTTTGAAAAAAAATTTGACAAATATTTCTTTTGACTGTTTAGTGATGAACAACTAAAATGTAACTCGAAACAGAAATTTGAAGTTGTTAATTGTTAAACAATGGTTTCTTATATAAGGAAACTGAAGAATTGAATTGGTATACCTATTGGTCTTTATTGCCAAGTAACTCCAGTTATGCTCTAATAACCTGGAGTCACAGTTGTACAAAATCTGTATTCAAGCTATAGTGTCGTGTTAGATTTATAGCCAAATTACCATACGGAGCCGGTGTCAGGAATTGTTTTACTGAATAACGTATTCTAATTTTTATATAATTCATTGTTTAGCAATGTTGGACCTAATATTCATGCTTGTAGTACGTATGTAAATTGTTCAAGTAACACTAGGCCTAACAATGATAAGATAATGATAATGCGTGTTTCGTGCTATAAATACGCACTATTAACATAACTTCAAGTTAGAACAAAACGAATTTTTTTGTTCGATAAAATAAAAATGGCTCAAATGTGAAAATAACAAACCATTTTTTCGAAATTTGTGATACAATAATTACAAGAAAAACGATAAACCATAAACAACAGATCAAAGCTTGTTTTGCATTGTAGATATTTTCCGAAAAAAATCTCCCGCACTCAGCAAGAAAAAACAAACGGCAATGATCTTGTCCCCCGTATCGCAGTTCAGCGTATTATTCGATCTAAATATCTTGCACAACAAAGTGTCGCTATCTGTGTTATTTATAATTGATGCAATAAATATAAATACCTCGATTGTTTGTTCCGACAAGTGATGCTCCAAATTTTTAATATGAACGTTCAAGTGTGATAAGCTGACTTTTAGTCACCACATTAATCACAGCATGATTTCGTTTACAAGAACAGTCCTCAAACCAAAATCCGCCTAACGCACGATCAGCTGAACTTGAGCTCGCGGTAAGCTTTGCAAAACATGAGCTATGTCGTGCATTAGTCGCTACGATCGTACAAAATGTGCAGTGACTTTTGTACAATGGTACGAACTAATGCGCAACACAGCTTCTGTTTCGCAGACCTCACCGCGAGCTCAAATTCAGTTGATCATACGATGGAATGAACTTCGAAATTTGGCTGCAGTATTTATACACAGTTATAGTTTCATAATGATTTTTTGTGGCTCCATAAATTAAAATTTTGAAATATTTCCCGCATTGTCACAGAGATGCCGCCCGCAGATAATTTGTGCGTTTGAGTGATGTCGTGCCGAACCGGCAGTATTGGCTTTGAAGTACTGATAAGTTTGTTTTGTCGCCGTATTATGCACGATAATGTTAATAAAACCAAAAATGCTTATAAATTGATCGCACTTTCGTCAAAATTTGACGAAAAATCGGGGATCAAGCGGTCAAATTAATTATGCCACATTCTAGATCTAATCATTATTTTAAATTAGAAAAGACTTGATAAAAGAGTCGTAAAATTGTTTTTTAATTACATGTTTTGCTGTTATAACATCATTTTGTTTTAATATTTTAAGCAACAAGCCATGAGTAAGGTTCTCGAAATTTTTAAATATTTCTTTTATTAGGGTAATAAAGAGATGCCTCACGGTGATTGTGGTCGAGCTGGTGACGGATGCCGCCAATCGGCATTTTTCATGTTGGACCGAACGATAAGGATGTTTAGACGCCATTTTATCAATAGTTCGATGAAGTGTTTCCTGGATACCTATGACTGATTTATTTTTATGGCGTGGATGTTGCTCAAAAATGAAGCCGAAGTCGAGGCGCCGATGACTAACATTCTAAACAAGAAATGTGTAATTTTTTGTTTTTATTTTCGTTTTTGTTACAAGAAATTTAGTAATGACTTCAATTTCGATTAATTTTCTACTGATTTTTGCGATTCTCGAAGTACTTATTATTATAAATTTTTAGAATTTTAAATTTCTCTTCTACTTAGATTGTTGGCAGCTTGTATATTTCTTCTTCGATTTTTTTTTGTTTTCAAATGTTTCTTACTATTATGTTTTGTATTCTATTATTTCGGATTCTGGTTCCATGATTTTTTTGTATATTTCGCTTTATTTTACGCACATCCGTCCCCACAGTTTCTGGATTTAATCTGTTTGTTATTTTAATTTGAATGTTTCTCTTTGTTTCATAGTGTCCTTTATTACGGTTTATTTTTATATGATTCTTTTGTATTTTCCGCGTTTTTTTCTTGATCCTGATTTACTTTTGTCTTCCGAGTTTCTTGATTTCCTTCTAATTATTGTTAATAATTTTATAATTATTTTTTTCTTGTATTAATTAAGATGTATTTGACTTTCGTCATTTGAAAATATGCTTGGGATTATTTTGAAATTATTTCATTATTGATGGTTTTGTTTTTATTTTCTTATGAATTTCTCTTTGTTATTTACTTTATCCATTTTGTTCTTATACCTTTTCTTGTAGTAATTACATTTTTATTATTCCAGTACCTATTATGTAACTTTTTTCTAGAGTTCATTGCTTTTCTCTTAGATTGCAGATTTCTCTCTCTCTTAATAGTTTCTGTTTTTAAGTTGTTTTTTTTTTGTTTGTTTTTTAGTATTTTTTTTTGTACTTTTTATATGTTTACTAATTTCCTTTATTTCGGTTTATTTATGTACGATTTCCTTGAATTTTTCACGTTTTCTTTATAATCCCTTATTTATTTCTGTTTTCCAAACTTCTGGATGTCCTCTTAATAATTGTTGTTAATATTATAATTATTTTTTCTTTGTATTAATTAAGATGTATTTGACTTTCTTCCTCTGGAAATATGCTTGGGATTATTTTGAAATTATTTCATTATTGATGGATTTGTTTTGATTTTTTTATGAATTTCTCTTTGATATTTACTTTATCCATTTTGTTCTTATACCTTTTCTTGTAGTAATTACATTTTTATTATTCCAGTATTATGTAACTTTTTTCTAGAGTTCATTGCTTTTCTCTTAGATTGCAGATTTCTCTCTCTCTTAATAGTTTCTGTTTTTAAGTTGTTTTTTTTTTTGTTTGTTTTTTAGTATTTTTTTTTGTACTTTTTATATGTTTACTAATTTCCTTTATTTCGGTTTATTTATGTACGATTTTCTTGAATTTTTCACGTTTTCTTTATAATCCCTTATTTATTTCTGTTTTCCAAACTTCTGGATGTCCTCTTAATAATTGTTGTTAATATTATAATTATTTTTTCTTTGTATTAATTAAGATGTATTTGACTTTCTTCCTCTGAAAATATGCTTGGGATTATTTTGAAATTATTTCATTATTGATGGATTTGTTTTGATTTTCTTATGAATTTCTCTTTGTTATTTACTTTATCCATTTTGTTCTTATACCTTTTCTTGTAGTAATTACATTTTTATTATTCCAGTATTATGTAACTTTTTTCTAGAGTTCACTGCTTTTCTCTTAGAATGCAAATTTCTCTTTCTCTTTATAGTTTCTGTTTTTAAGTCGTTTTTTTTTGTTTGTTTTTTTAGTACCTTTTTCTGTACTTTTTATATGTTTAATAATTTCCTTTATTTCGGTTTATTTATGTACGATTTCCTTGAATTTTTAACGTTTTCTTTATAATCCCTTCTTTATTTCTGTTTTCCAAACTTGTGGATGTCCTCTTAATAATTGTTGTTAATATTATGATTATTTTTTCTTTGTATTAATTAAGATGTATTTGACTTTCTTCCTCTGAAAATATGCTTGGGATTATTTTGAAATTATTTCATTATTGATGGATTTGTTTTTATTGTTTTATGAACTTCTCTTTGATATTTATTTTATCCATTTTGTTCTTATACCTTTTCTTGTAGTAATTACATTTTTATTATTCCAGTACCTATTATGTAACTTTTTTCTAGAGTTCATTGCTTTTCTCTTAGATTGCAGATTTCTCTTTCTCTTTATAGTTTCTGTTTTTAAGTTGTTTTTTTTTTGTTTGTTTTTTAGTATTTTTTTCTGTACTTTTTATATGTTTAATAATTTCCTTTATTTCGGTTTATTTTTGTACGATTTTCTTGAATTTTTCACGTTTTCTTTATGATTCCTTATTTATTTCTATTTTCCAAACTTGTGTATGTCCTCCTAATAATTGTTGTTAATATTATGATTATTTTTTCCTTGTCTTAATTAAGATGTATTTGACTTTCTTCCTCTGAAAATACGCTTGGGATTATTTTGAAATTATTTCATTGTTGATGGATTTGTTTTTATTTTTTTATGAATTTCTCTTTGATATTTATTTTATCCATTTTGTTCTTATACCTTTTCTTGTAGTAATTACATTTTTATTATTCCAGTACCTATTATGTAACTTTTTTCTAGAGTTCATTGCTTTTCTCTTAGATTGCAGATTTCTCTTTCTCTTTATAGTTTCTGTTTTTAAGTTGTTTTTTTTTTGTTTGTTTTTTAGTACTTTTTAATGTACTTTTTATATGTTTAATAATTTCCTTTATTTCGGTTTATTTTTGTACGATTTTCCTGAATTTTTCACGTTTTCTTTATGATTCCTTATTTATTTCTGTTTTCCAAACTTGTGTATGTCCTCTTAATAATTGTTGTTAATATTATGATTATTTTTTCTTTGTGTTAATTAAGATGTATTTGACTTTCTTCCTCTGAAAATATACTTGGGATTATTTTGAAATTATTTCATTATTGATGGATTTGTTTTTATTTTTTTATGAATTTCTCTTTGATATTTATTTTATCCATTTTGTTCTTATACCTTTTCTTGTAGTAATTACATTTTTATTATTCCAGTACCTATTATGTAACTTTTTTCTAGAGTTCATTGCTTTTCTCTTAGATTGCAGATTTCTCTCTCTCTTAATAGTTTCTGTTTTTAAGTTGTTTTTTTTTTGTTTGTTTTTTAGTATTTTTTTTTGTACTTTTTATATGTTTACTAATTTCCTTTATTTCGGTTTATTTATGTACGATTTCCTTGAATTTTTCACGTTTTCTTTATAATCCCTTATTTATTTCTGTTTTCCAAACTTCTGGATGTCCTCTTAATAATTGTTGTTAATATTATAATTATTTTTTCTTTGTATTAATTAAGATGTATTTGACTTTCTTCCTCTGGAAATATGCTTGGGATTATTTTGAAATTATTTCATTATTGATGGATTTGTTTTGATTTTTTTATGAATTTCTCTTTGATATTTACTTTATCCATTTTGTTCTTATACCTTTTCTTGTAGTAATTACATTTTTATTATTCCAGTATTATGTAACTTTTTTCTAGAGTTCATTGCTTTTCTCTTAGATTGCAGATTTCTCTCTCTCTTAATAGTTTCTGTTTTTAAGTTGTTTTTTTTTTGTTTGTTTTTTAGTATTTTTTTTGTACTTTTTATATGTTTACTAATTTCCTTTATTTCGGTTTATTTATGTACGATTTTCTTGAATTTTTCACGTTTTCTTTATAATCCCTTATTTATTTCTGTTTTCCAAACTTCTGGATGTCCTCTTAATAATTGTTGTTAATATTATAATTATTTTTTCTTTGTATTAATTAAGATGTATTTGACTTTCTTCCTCTGAAAATATGCTTGGGATTATTTTGAAATTATTTCATTATTGATGGATTTGTTTTGATTTTTTTATGAATTTCTCTTTGATATTTACTTTATCCATTTTGTTCTTATACCTTTTCTTGTAGTAATTACATTTTTATTATTCCAGTATTATGTAACTTTTTTCTAGAGTTCATTGCTTTTCTCTTAGATTGCAGATTTCTCTCTCTCTTAATAGTTTCTGTTTTTAAGTTGTTTTTTTTTTGTTTGTTTTTTAGTATTTTTTTTGTACTTTTTATATGTTTACTAATTTCCTTTATTTCGGTTTATTTATGTACGATTTTCTTGAATTTTTCACGTTTTCTTTATAATCCCTTATTTATTTCTGTTTTCCAAACTTCTGGATGTCCTCTTAATAATTGTTGTTAATATTATAATTATTTTTTCTTTGTATTAATTAAGATGTATTTGACTTTCTTCCTCTGAAAATATGCTTGGGATTATTTTGAAATTATTTCATTATTGATGGATTTGTTTTGATTTTTTTATGAATTTCTCTTTGATATTTACTTTATCCATTTTGTTCTTATACCTTTTCTTGTAGTAATTACATTTTTATTATTCCAGTATTATGTAACTTTTTTCTAGAGTTCATTGCTTTTCTCTTAGATTGCAGATTTCTCTCTCTCTTAATAGTTTCTGTTTTTAAGTTGTTTTTTTTTTGTTTGTTTTTTAGTATTTTTTTTTGTACTTTTTGTATGTTTAATAATTTCCTTTATTTCGGTTTATTTATGTACGATTTCCTTGAATTTTTCACGTTTTCTTTATAATCCCTTATTTATTTCTGTTTTCCAAACTTCTGGATGTCCTCTTAATAATTGTTGTTAATATTATAATTATTTTTTCTTTGTATTAATTAAGATGTATTTGACTTTCTTCCTCTGAAAATATGCTTGGGATTATTTTGAAATTATTTCATTATTAATGGATTTGTTTTGATTTTTTTATGAATTTCTCTTTGATATTTACTTTATCCATTTTGTTCTTATACCTTTTCTTGTAGTAATTACATTTTTATTATTCCAGTATTATGTAACTTTTTTCTAGAGTTCATTGCTTTTCTCTTAGATTGCAGATTTCTCTCTCTCTTAATAGTTTCTGTTTTTAAGTTGTTTTTTTTTTGTTTGTTTTTTAGTATTTTTTTTGTACTTTTTGTATGTTTAATAATTTCCTTTATTTCGGTTTATTTATGTACGATTTCCTTGAATTTTTCACGTTTTCTTTATAATCCCTTATTTATTTCTGTTTTCCAAACTTCTGGATGTCCTCTTAATAATTGTTGTTAATATTATGATTATTTTTTCTTTGTATTAATTAAGATGTATTTGACTTTCTTCCTCTGAAAATATGCTTGGGATTATTTTGAAATTATTTCATTATTGATGGATTTGTTTTGATTTTTTTATGAATTTCTCTTTGATATTTACTTTATCCATTTTGTTCTTATACCTTTTCTTGTAGTAATTACATTTTTATTATTCCAGTATTATGTAACTTTTTTCTAGAGTTCATTGCTTTTCTCTTAGATTGCAGATTTCTCTCTCTCTTAATAGTTTCTGTTTTTAAGTTGTTTTTTTTTTGTTTGTTTTTTAGTATTTTTTTTTGTACTTTTTGTATGTTTAATAATTTCCTTTATTTCGGTTTATTTATGTACGATTTCCTTGAATTTTTCACGTTTTCTTTATAATCCCTTATTTATTTCTGTTTTCCAAACTTCTGGATGTCCTCTTAATAATTGTTGTTAATATTATAATTATTTTTTCTTTGTATTAATTAAGATGTATTTGACTTTCTTCCTCTGAAAATATGCTTGGGATTATTTTGAAATTATTTCATTATTAATGGATTTGTTTTGATTTTTTTATGAATTTCTCTTTGATATTTACTTTATCCATTTTGTTCTTATACCTTTTCTTGTAGTAATTACATTTTTATTATTCCAGTATTATGTAACTTTTTTCTAGAGTTCATTGCTTTTCTCTTAGATTGCAGATTTCTCTCTCTCTTAATAGTTTCTGTTTTTAAGTTGTTTTTTTTTTGTTTGTTTTTTAGTATTTTTTTTGTACTTTTTGTATGTTTAATAATTTCCTTTATTTCGGTTTATTTATGTACGATTTCCTTGAATTTTTCACGTTTTCTTTATAATCCCTTATTTATTTCTGTTTTCCAAACTTCTGGATGTCCTCTTAATAATTGTTGTTAATATTATGATTATTTTTTCTTTGTATTAATTAAGATGTATTTGACTTTCTTCCTCTGAAAATATGCTTGGGATTATTTTGAAATTATTTCATTATTGATGGATTTGTTTTGATTTTTTTATGAATTTCTCTTTGATATTTACTTTATCCATTTTGTTCTTATACCTTTTCTTGTAGTAATTACATTTTTATTATTCCAGTATTATGTAACTTTTTTCTAGAGTTCATTGCTTTTCTCTTAGATTGCAGATTTCTCTTTCTCTTTATAGTTTGTGTTTTAAGTTGTTTTTTTTTGTTTGTTTTTTAGTACTTTTTAATGTACTTTTTATATGTTTAATAATTTCCTTTATTTCGGTTTATTTTTGTACGATTTTCTTGAATTTTTCACGTTTTCTTTATGATTCCTTATTTATTTCTATTTTCCAAACTTGTGTATGTCCTCCTAATAATTGTTGTTAATATTATGATTATTTTTTCCTTGTCTTAATTAAGATGTATTTGACTTTCTTCCTCTGAAAATATGCTTGGGATTATTTTGAAACTATTTCATTGTTGATGGATTTGTTTTGATTTTTTTATGAATTTCTGTTTGATATTTACTTTATCCATTTTGTTCTTATACCTTTTCTTGTAGTAATTACATTTTGATTATTCCAGTATTATGTAACTTTTTTCTAGAGTTCATTGTTTTTCTCTTAGATTGCAAATTTCTCTTTCTCTTTATAGTTTCTGTTTTTAAGTTGTTTTTTTTTGTTTGTTTTTTAGTACTTTTTAATGTACTTTTTATATGTTTAATAATTTCCTTTATTTCGGTTTATTTTTGTACGATTTTCTTGAATTTTTCACGTTTTCTTTATGATTCCTTATTTATTTCTATTTTCCAAACTTGTGTATGTCCTCCTAATAATTGTTGTTAATATTATGATTATTTTTTCCTTGTCTTAATTAAGATGTATTTGACTTTCTTCCTCTGAAAATATGCTTGGGATTATTTTGAAACTATTTCATTGTTGATGGATTTGTTTTGATTTTTTTATGAATTTCTGTTTGATATTTACTTTATCCATTTTGTTCTTATACCTTTTCTTGTAGTAATTACATTTTGATTATTCCAGTATTATGTAACTTTTTTCTAGAGTTCATTGTTTTTCTCTTAGATTGCAAATTTCTCTTTCTCTTTATAGTTTCTGTTTTTAAGTTGTTTTTTTTTGTTTGTTTTTTAGTACTTTTTAATGTACTTTTTATATGTTTAATAATTTCCTTTATTTCGGTTTATTTTTGTACGATTTTCTTGAATTTTTCACGTTTTCTTTATGATTCCTTATTTATTTCTATTTTCCAAACTTGTGTATGTCCTCCTAATAATTGTTGTTAATATTATGATTATTTTTTCCTTGTCTTAATTAAGATGTATTTGACTTTCTTCCTCTGAAAATATGCTTGGGATTATTTTGAAACTATTTCATTGTTGATGGATTTGTTTTGATTTTTTTATGAATTTCTGTTTGATATTTACTTTATCCATTTTGTTCTTATACCTTTTCTTGTAGTAATTACATTTTGATTATTCCAGTATTATGTAACTTTTTTCTAGAGTTCATTGTTTTTCTCTTAGATTGCAAATTTCTCTTTCTCTTTATAGTTTCTGTTTTTAAGTTGTTTTTTTTTGTTTGTTTTTTAGTACTTTTTTCTGTACTTGTTATATGTTTAATAATTTCCTTTGTTTCGGTTTATTTTTGTACGATTTTCTTGAATATTTCACGTTTTCTTTATGATGCCTTATTTATTTCTGTTTTCCGAGCTTCTGGATTTCCTCCTAATAATTAAGATTAATAATATTATAATAATTTTTTTCATGTACTGATTAAAATGTATTTGACTTTCCTCCTTTGAAAACACTTGGGTTTATTTTGAAATTACATATTTCATTACTGATGTTTTTTTTATTGTTTTTGCGAATTTCTCTTTTATTTTTGTTTTGTCCACTTTGTTCTTAGGTCATTTTTTATTAAATAATATTTTCATTATTCGAGTATTACGTAGTTTTCTTTTTCTAGCGTTCATTGCTTTTCTATTGGATTATATATTTCTCTCTCTTTTTACCCAGTTTATGTTTTTAAACTGTTTTTCGTGTTTCCATTTTTTAGTAATTTTTACTTTGCTCTTTTATTTCGATATTCTGTATTAGTTATGATTGGATTTCTTCCATTAAAATGTTTTATTATTGTTGACTTTGTTTTTATTTTCTTGTGATTTTTCCTTTGATTATAATCAAAATTATTATTGGTATATCCGATTTATATTTATTTTATTTCATTAAATTTTATAATTGTAGGATTATACAGTTACATTTTTAAATTTCATTATGAATTTAAAATGCTATAAATGGTATACAACAAGTTTTTTTAACAGAATTGGTTCTTTGTGTGCTTTGATACGTCAGCTGTAAGCTAATATTTGTTTAATTACAAAGCCCCGCACCTGTCGCCGCCACTGCTCGCTCCATCAACCCGCTAACATCTCTTTAATTTACGACACTCCTCGTAAATTCCCAGAGTCAACCTAATCATTTTATGCTAACAATACTGCAGATACATGTATACAAATGAGCCCTTTTCCCGTAAATATGTTCGTCCAAGGGTCCCATCTCCATAAAGAGCTAATTAATTCCTTGACCCTCCAATTTTCCCCCGATCTTCCACACAAAAGCCCATGTCGGATTTATTTAAAAGACCATTAATAATATTTTTAAGTGTTTCTCGAATGTCGAAATGTTTACCTGCGCCATAAACCCACAACCTGTTCCTTAATTTATGACTTTCGTATGTTTACGTGAAAACCCCAACCCAATTTTTCGTCCTATATAGGTTTATATCTATCCCGCGGCCTTCCGAGGTGAGTTCGTTTCTCACCTTGTCAGCGAACAATCGAGAAATTGCCAACGATTATGAAAATTATGCAAAACGTTTCGACGATGTGAACGTGACCCCAGCAGGACCTTTCCGGTGACTATTGGCCGTCGCAAAAAACCGACGGATCCGAAAACGCTGCAATCAAGTAGGCGGTTAAAATGCCCGAGCGCAATAAATCAAGACGAACATTTACTGTGAATATGCCACCAACATGGTATTTACAAAAACATATATTATTAGAGATTGGTTATAGCAGGTATAATATCACAATACCATCAGTAGGATAATGGGAGGCCATGACAGGACGTGGCTCCGGGCGATCTGGGCTTAATTCTAGGGTACGCATCTAGCAGGCGCCTAAACAAGACGTAACGACGGGTCCAAAGCACACTAGGATGCACGCAACGTCTGCTCGGCTACGGCTCCTACTCGGACTTGGCCGACTTTTTTTCGACTGTGTGAACGCTGACGAGAGGATTAAATCGCTTAATTATTGTGGGGCTCATTCATGGGATTTGCATTCGTTGATGGTACGGCCGAGATGGTGTCTGTTTACTCAAACGGCTTTTTTCCGGCGCGGCCGACTGGGTTTTGTGGACCGGACGCGGCCGAGACGGGAACTCGCGCTGACACTATGGGGATAAAAACACTGGCGTTTACCAAATCTATTTTTTGCTAAGTATGTAGTATCTAGTGTTTGTCATTTTTTAAAATGTCCAAAGTCAAAACGGCGAATTGTTCTGTAAAGTCTGTGCAAAAGTTGTAAGTATAAATTATTAATGTTGCACAATCGAAATGGGAAAACTAGTTGTGAAATTAATTCCGTAAATTCGCATAATATATCAGTTTTTGAAAAATAAAGAAATAAATAAGTGCCATGTTCTTCAAAATGAAAATGCTGACATGCATAAAATAAATCTTACTAATGATACCAGGCAAACTTTAATTTCCTCATGTCATAGTGAAGAGCATAAGAAAAATTTTTACTATGAATTATGGAATATATTTTTTGAGGCAAATTACCGTTGAACAACAAAACATTGCGCTTATTTTTGGAGAGAAACTGCAAAAATAATTTTCCCAAAGAATCAACTTTAAGAAAAAATTTAAGATTGGAAACATTCTTACATTTTGTCTTTTTGTCTTAATATGTGTAGATTTTTTTTAACAACAGATATAATTAAAAAAAAATGTATTGGTTTATCTGAGAAGGTAAATCAATAAAAACAATTTTGATGTTATAAAAATGGCAGTTTTTAAAGATTCCTTGTGATAACTACGATATCTCTGGGAATAAAATATCCTGAACGTGCTCGCTACGCTCGCATTTTGGGTGTTGCTCTTTTTGGAGTAATTTACCTTCACAAGGAGACCTCGAGAAATATTAGGTATAATAAAAACTAAGTATCTTTGCTGACCGTTCATTCGTCTGTCATTTTATGACACTAAAGTAATCAAAAAAGAACAATCAGAATGCGAGCGCAGCGAGCGCGTTTAGGTGTAATTTAAAAAAGTATCATTTGTGTCCCTGAGAAGCTAAATAATTAAGAAAAAATTTGCTGTTACTTAAAAGTGTGAGTTTAAACATTATCTACTTGTCATCACTAAATGTAATGTCTATGGGATTAGAACATCCTGAACGTGCTCGCTACGCTCGCATTTGAAACAATTATTTTTTTCGATGTAATTTACTTTCACAGGGAGATCTTGACAATTATAATAGTGAAAACTAAGTAGCCTTATTGACCATTCATTCGTAATTCTTTTTGACACTAAATAACGTAAAAAAGACCAGTCAGAATGCGAGCGCAGCGAGCACGCTCAGGTGTAATTTAAAAAATTATTTATTGGTGTCCCTGAGAAGCTAAATTAATGAACATTTTTGTTGCTATTTAAAAATAACAGTTTAAAGATTCTTTGTGACCACTTTATAACGTCTCTGAGAGAACTGTAGTAACAAACAATCGTTAAACTCACATTTTTAAATAACAAGAAAATTATTCTTAACAATTTAGCTTCTCAGGGACACCAATCAACATTTTTTTAAATTACTCCTGAACGTGCTCGCTGCGCTCGCATTCTAATTGTTCTATTTTGATTAAAATAATGTCATAAAAAATTGACGAATGAACGGTCAGCAAAGATACTTAGTTTTTTTTATAATAATTCTCGAAATCTCTTATAAACTTGCTGTTGACGTTGAAGTTCTCATTGCAGTTGTTGGAAAAGTGGATTTAGACATGTTTTAAGTTTCTTGTTGCCGAAATAAGTCTACACATACTAAGAAAACAAAAAGCAAAATGTAGCCCCACCCACCCGCCTTATTTCTATTGTGATGATTTTTTTTATTCGTTGTGTGCCAAGAAGGCGGAGCTTAACTGCAAAATCCTTATTTCTCTACGAGAAATTAAAATATTGGTTTTTTTTTTTTTTTTTTTTTTTTTTTTTTTTTTTTTTTTTTAATACACATGGTATTCTTTGAATAAGCGATACTCAAAAAGATGTTTTTATTTTCTTGTAGAGAAAATAGAAGTATTTTGCAGTTAAGCTCCGCCCTCTTGGTTAACGGTGATTAAAAAAAATCATCACAATTGGGATCGGGCGGGTGAGTGGGCTTACATTTTGCCTTTTTGTTTTAATATGTGTAGACTTCTTTTCACAACATGAAACTTAAAATATGTTTAAAATGGAAAATTTGTATGAGGAAATAGCGATTTTGCAATTAGGCTCCGCCTCATAATTGCAAAATCCATATTTCCTTCCAAAAATGTACCATTTTAAACATATTTTAAGTTTCATGTTGTGAAAAGAATTCTACACAACATATTAAAACAAAAAGACAAAATGTTTTAAATTTCTTGTTGTAAAAAGATGGCTATGTATATTAATAAAAAGAAGGGTACAAATATTAAGAAAAAAAGGCAAAAATGTAGCCCCTCCCACCCACCCTGTCTCAATTCTGATGACTTTTTAATTGGTCGTAAGCCGAGGGGTGGAGCTTAATTGTAAAATCGATATTTCCCTATACAAATTTACCATTTTAAACATATTTTAGGTTTCATGTTGTGAAAAGTTGACTACACATATTTAGAAAAAAGAGGCAAAATGTAAACCCCGCCCACCCATCCTATCTCTATTGTGATGATTTTCTTTATTCGTCGTGGGCCAAGAAGGCGGAGCTTAACCGCAAAACCCGTATTTCTCTGGGAGAAATTAAAAACATGTTTTGCGTATTGTGTTACTCAAAAAATATTAGCTATATTAAGAAAATAATAAAGCCAAAGATTAGGCCCCGCCCCGATCTCAATTCTTAATTCCTTAATTGTGATGAATATTTTATTCGTTGTCAGATCGAGGAGCGGGGCTTAATTGCAAGATCCATATTTACTTACAAAAATTTTCCATTTTAAACGTGTTCCAAGTTTCTAAGAATAAAAAAATGATTACAATGTAGATAGGGTGGGTGGGCGGGGTTTTATATTTTGGAGTTTTTTCTTAATACACATGGTATTCTTTGAACAAGCGATACTCAAAAACATGTTTTTATTTTCTTGTTAAGAAATAAGTATTTTGCAGTTAAGCTCCGCCCTCTTGGTTAACGCCGAATAAAAAAAATCATCACAATTGAGATCGGGCGGGTGGGCGGGCTTATATTTTGCCTTTTTGTTTTAATGTGTGTAGACTTCTTTTCACAACATGAAACTTAAGATATGTTTAAAATGGAAAATTTGTATAAGGAAATATCGATTTTGCAATTAGGCTCCGCCCCATAATTGCAAAATCCATATTTTCTTGTAAAATGTACCATTTTAAACATATGTATTTTAAGTTTCATGTTGTGAAAAGAAGTCTACATATATTAAAACAAAAAGACAAAATGTTTTAAGTTTTTTGTTGTGAAAAGATGGCTATGTATATTAATAAAAAGAAGGGTAAGAATTATATTATAGGTCTCAACTTAATTCATTCATTTTATATATGTTTTGAGTTCCGTGTTGTCGAATTAAGTCTACAAATATTAAGAAAAAAAGGCAAAATGTAGCCCCGCCCACCCACCCTGTCTGAATTCTGATGATTTTTTATTGGTCGTAAGCCGAGGGGTGGAGCTTAATTGTAAAATCTATATTTCCCTATACAAATTTACCATTTTAAACATATTTTAAGTTTCTTGTTGTGAAAAGAAGACTACACATATTAAAATAATAGCAGTAAATCGTGTTGATTTTCGTGGAATTATCGATTTACTGTCATAAAAAATATTCACGAATGGTGGTCAAGAAGGCGACTTAGTTGCCATTGTTATAGTTCTCAAGATCTCCCTGGGAAAGTAAGCTTAAATCTAATACTAATAATAATTAGAGAGCGGATTTATAAGCACAAAAAAATTAAGAATAAGCGCTTAAATAAGCACCACATTTTCAATAAAAAAGTTTTATTTTAAGCAAAAGAGCATTAAAAACGTAATCATATTACAAATCAAAGAACACTTCTTAGAACTTTGGATAAAATATTATTACAATAATCCTAGACTTTATATTTTACACACGTATTTCAGTTTTCTTTAAAACAATTTATGATTGTAATATGTTCCAAGTTGTCCACTGTAAAATTTTTTCGCTGATCATTTAAAATGAGTTTAAAATTGGAGAATGTGCGTTCAAAATCCACACTCGTTGTTGGCGCAAATTTGAATTTTGCAACTAATGTTGAATCTAACTCCAAATTTCCCACCTTCAGGCCTTGTAAAACACGAGCAACGTCGAAAAGAACACCGAAACCTGCATTTTTATTTAACACTTCGTCAAGTTTTTGAGATACTCTAGTACCAATATCACCCCTTACTGCGTTTGCTTGTTGTTTAAATTCTTTCATTAAGTTTATGGCATCTACCAACAATATGTTGGGTTTTTCTAACTTTTCTATTACCTCACATACGAATTGATAATTGCTTCTTAGATAAGCTAGATCTTGTCGCAAATCTTTGTTTTCCAAAATATGTAGGCAATCTTTAATCGATTGAGAAGAATCTTCGCTAAACTCCGTAAATACTTCCTCAAATTCTTTGATATATTTGTCATAATAAAGTGTGGCCTGTAACCATGTTCCCCACCGGCTCTGGGGGCAATGGTATGTTTGGAAATTTTTCCTTAAAATGTTGCACTCTTAGTGGGGCTTTAACAAAAATCTTTTTACCATTTGCCACTAATTTATTAACAGTAGGAAACTGCAAACGTATTCCTTCAGCCACTCTGTTTAAACCGTGGGCAATGCAAGTAGAGTGAATTAAATTGGGGTACAATATTTTTAGATTATTCCCTGCTTTCAACATATAACGAGCTGCATCCGAGATCATCAATAAAATTTTATTTGGCCAAAATAGTGGCGTAAGACTGTCATTTACAAATCTGGTAATCGTATTGCCATTTGTTTTATCTAACATTTTCAAACTTACTACATATCCTCGACTAGGGAAATTTTCATTTAAGATTCCAACAATTAAACTTGCCACGTATCTTCCACAACTATCGGTTGTTTCATCGACAGCGAACCATAAATAATTATCTCCAATGCGATGTTTAATTTCGTTGTAAACTTGCTGAAACACTGGGCCTACATAATTTTTTCGGAGAGTACTTTCAACCGGAATATGTCGATTGCAGTGTTTTTCAAGGAATTCTTGAAGAGGGCCTTTCTCCAATTTTTTTGAAGGCATATTGAACTGGATCATCATTTTACATAAATCGAAATTAAACTGAAACTGCCCATCTTTTGTGGAAGTAGATGCAACAGATTCATGTATGGTCTGCTGTTTAATTTTAGAAACTTCAAACATTTTCTTCCTTTCTACATGAAGAGTCGTTCTGACATGTTGCGTCACGTTATATTTTTTATCACTTTGAATCTAAGACAACGTACATATACAGGATTAACAAAGGAAAATAGATAAAAAAAATTAGTGGGCTTACGGTTTTCACACAAGCTCTGCAGAATATTTTGTTGTTTTCTAATTTTAATTCTGGAAAATCCCTTATCCACTCATCCGGCGTCGATTTTACTTTCGGCATTCTTTTAAAATACTAGTAATATTACCAAAAAGAACTCAACATGTAAGAAGGGAGAACCACGTATAACACTGTACTACGACAGATGCGATAGACCGATGGTTGTGAAATAAACGGTTCATTTACTTAAAAGTTTCCATTAGAAAAATTTTAAGGTAGATAGTTGGGTACAATAATCCTTTTTTCTACAAAATCTTCAACGGTCTTGCCGCAAAATGCCGAAAAAGAAAAGTTAAAAGCTTTAATTCATTATCAACGGAAGTAAGGATTTAAAGTCATAAAATCTATGGAGTATTTTTCCAATCCTATAAAAAAAATTATTACCCAAACGACCGGAACTTATTCACAGAAAGGGTCTTGAGTAAGTGTACTTCAATGGTCAAGTCCAGGTAAAATGCATACGATACGATACGGCTAACTAACAAGTATTTGTCATCCCGACAAGGCCGGCATTTGAACAAAATATGCATTAAAACTCACATTCGTCGAAAAAAGCATTAAATAAGCATATAAGTTTTAATATGCATAAAATTGAAAAAAAAAGCAAATAAGCATTAAAAAAAAAGTGTCAAATGACTCCAAATTGTATCATAGTTACAGATATAAAAAAGTTTTGACTACTAATAATACTAAATATTTCCAACAAAAGCATCTCACACATAATTTGGCTTACTTATATAAAAACCCATTTTACCACCTTAAAAACAAGTATAACTAGATTAAAGACCAAATGGACGACATTTTCTGCCAAAAATTTAGAAAAACATCTAATTAGTTACGCAAATTTTAACAAAGACTATTATGTAAAACAATAAAATAATTTTGCCGTTTTTGTCGCCAATTTTCGAGCCCATTTCGTCTTTTTTTATAACCCCTCCATCCCGCCCCGATTTTCCAAGAGCTTTCCACCGGTGCTAATAATTAGGCTTCTTTCAACTCCATCCCCTGCATCTCCATCCTCCACTTCACACGATGATCGATTCGTGCCGGCGACGTTTCGGCTCATTAAAAAATCCATCACGCACCTCGTCCTAACATGCGCGAACACATAAATCGTCGCCGCTTTTTTCACACGTCAACGAGAAAACGTGCATCTAATTTACTCGAAACAGGAAGAGATTTGTTCGGAATTAGGACGCTATAATTGAATTTAACAGCAATTAGGAGGAGCGGATCTCGGTGGTTGGGTGGCGGGTTTTTCGGGATGACGAACGACGGTTTGGAATACTAGGCAGAGAGGACGAAAATAAGTCGGATGAGGTGTTACACCCCCACAGTGACGATCGTGTGGGCTTGGCGATTAGCTGCGGTCGGCGACGAGGATGAGGAGAAAATGGAAAGTACAGAGAGGAAGTGTGTAAGTGTGATTTTTAAGTTTTATCGCGGTTTCGGGCGCCGATGATGAGGGGTATTAATCAATCGGGAGTTGGGAGATTGGGATTTGCGTCAGAGGAAATGGTTTCAAAGTCGCGGGAGATCCGGGATGGGGGATTTCAAGCGTGTGGTACTTGCTAGGACATAAAATACGCACAATAATTTAAAAAATGTCTTCCAAACTATCATCGTGGATTCGGTCCTACTCAGAGTTGGTTCTTGAGAGATGTTTTTTTTTGCAAACCTTGCGTCAAAGCAGTAAGTTTTTTAAAATATATTTTTAGTCAGAAGTTTTTGGTAGACAGTTTTCAGATGAGGCAAATTAAGACCCTCAAATTGTGTCGTCCCTTAAATATGCCCCAATAACATCTGTCGATGTAGAGGGTAGTTTTTCAGTGTATAAATATACTTTAAGTGATTGAAGGCATTCATTTAAAATGGAAAATCTAGAGAAACATATAGAAAATAAATGTAAATAATAATATTTTTCAAGAAAGTAACTAGTTAGTCAATAAAATAACTAGTTAATAGAGTAATCGAATACACCGACATAGTTAGTATTAATTCCAAATATGTATTATCTATGTTACAAATGTTGTAAGAAACGATAGAAATAAAATATTAATTTGTAGAAAATGATTTTTCTTGGATATTTTGCATATTTTTTTCTGCATACTTTAGCAACTTTTGCATATAATGCCAAATTTCTCTACACATATATGCGGATATTTACATGTTTTTTCTGCATATAATTCCGGGATTTAGCTATAAGTATAGTCCGACAAATCCAGCTACTTATTTAAAAAAATTATTAAATTTGATTTTACGATTTTCTAGGATTCTTTCAAATTCTTTTGGATTTTTTTTTACTTTTGGACCCGTTCGACTTCTTTCAAATTATTAGGATTCTCTTGTATTCTTTTGGATATTTGCGGGTTCTTTTGGATTCTCCCAAATTCTCTGAGACGACTTCTAAGGCCTGAAATCTACAAGAAAATGTATCTAGTGAATTTTCGAAAATTTCGTTGAAAATTGGTCGCATTTTGCATAGATTTGTACTGTTCAAAGTTCAATTCTGGAAAAACTATTGGAGTTATCGAAGGAACGAAAGCGGAAATGACTTCTGCGGCCTGAAATCTAGAAGAAATTGTATCCAGTGAAATTTCGAAAATTTCGTTGAAAATTATAAGAAGTCTACACATATTAAAACAAAAAGGAAAAATGTTATAAGTTTCTTGTTGTGAAAAGATGACTACACATATTTAGAAAAAAGGGAAAAATATAAGCCCCACCCACCCGCCCTGTCTCAATTCTGATGATTTTTTTATTGGTCCTAAGCCAACGGGTGGAGCTTAATTGTAAAATCGATATTTCCCTATACAAATTTACCACTTTAAACATGTTTTAAGTTTCTTGTTGTGAAAAGATGACTACACATATTTAGAAAAGAGGCCAATATATAAGCCCCACCCACCCGCCCTGTCTCAATTCTGATGATTTTTTATTGGTCCTAAGCCGAGGGGTGGGGCTTAATTGTAAAATCGATATTTCCCTATACAAATTTACCATTTTAAATATGTTTTACGTTTCTTGTTGTGAAAAGATGGGTATGTATACTAATAAAAAGAAGGCAAAATATAAGCCCCACCCGCCCGCCCTGTCTCAATTCTAATGATTTTTTTATTGGTCCTAAGCCGAGGGGTGGAGCTTAATTGTAAAATCGATATTTCCCTACACAAATTTACCATTTTAAACATGTTTTAAGTTTCTTGTTGTGAAAAAGTGACTACACATATTTAGAAAAAAGGGCAAAATATTAGCCCCACCCATCCGCCCTATCTCAATTCGGATATTTTTTTCTATTCGTCGTAAGCCGAGGGGCGGAGCTTAATTGTAAAATTCCTATTTTTCTCCGAGAAATTACTATGTGAAATATGTTCTTAAGTACTTGTGTTGTCGAGAAAACTAAATGTGTTACTTAAAACAAGAAAACCAAAAGTCCCACCCATCCGTCTCGATGTCAATCGTGATCAGATCGAGGGGCGGAGCGTAATTGCAAAATCGATATTTCGCTAGACAAATTTACCATTTTAAACATGTTTTAAATTCCATGTTGCGAAATGGAGTCTACACATATTAAAACAAAAAGGCAAAATGTAGGCCCGCCCACCCGCCCTATCACAATTGTGATGATTTTTTATTCGCCGTGAACTTCGGGGGCGGAGCTTAACTGCAAAATATTTATTTCTGTACAAGAAATTATAAACATGTTTTTGAGTTCGTGTGGTTCAAAGAATACTATGTACCTTAAAAAAAGGAAAATATAAACCCCGCCCACCCACTCTATCTCAATTGTGATGATTTTTTTATTCTTAGAAACTTGAACCACGTTCAAAATGGCAAATATGGATTTTGCAATTAGGCTCCGCCCCTAGGTCTGCCAACCAATGAAAACTTCATTGCTATTTAGATCAGGGCAGGTATACGTGTGGGACTTAATTTTTGGCTTTAATTTTTTCTTAATATACATAGCACGATATTCAAAAACATGTTTTTATTTCTCCTAAAGAAATAAAGATTTTGTAATTAAGCTCCACCCTCTTGGCTCACGACGAGTAAAAAAATTATCAGAATTGTGTTTTTTTCACAATATGTGTATTATCTATACCCCTGTTTTTTTTGAGCGACTTTTTTGAAGCCCAAATTTTCAATATTTCCCCTTTATGGAAATTTTGAACCTTTTCCAACAATTTTGGAAAATTATCCAAAGACATTTTCTTGTAGATTTCGGTCTCTAGAAGTTATTTTTCTCATTTCTGTAAAATCTTCCACCACTTTTCCAGAATGTTGAAATATAGTAAATTTTAGAGTTAAAAAAAAAAGAATTTTAAATCGAATATTTCTGAAATTTCGCTCCGGGACTAAAGACAGTCCACATTTTTCAAATCAGTATGTCGAGAGTTATATCCGTGAATTTTTTGTGCATTTTTAGATAACTTTTCCAAAGCTCAAATTTTTAATATAAAAATTTCGACACTTTTACGAATTTCAAAAATTTCCCAAAGGCATTTTCTTGTAGACGTCAAATTTTGAAGGAGGTTTCACCTCCATTTTTTCGATAAACCTAGTAGCGTCTTTCTACAATCGCCCCAATGAATTATGCCGATTTTTTAGAATAACAAAAATACGATCAAACCGAAAATTCCTAAAATTTTGATCCAGGACTATATATATATATATATATATATAAGAATTCTCTGTGGATTTAGAATTTTGATGTTTCTTCCATATTTCTATTTGTCAATTTTTCGATTTTCAATTTTTTTTACATTTCGATTTACTTATCGATTTTTCTTTATTTTAAATTTTTCAATGTTCAACTTTTCGATTTTTAGATTTTGGCCTAATCGGATTTCATAATTTTCCGAGTTTTCGACTTCTCGATCGTTTGTTGTTTGAATTTCCCTTTTTTTTATTTTTGGAGTTTTCAGTTTTGTGATTTGTCGATTTTTCAATATTTCGATTATTCGACTTTCCAAATCAAAAAAAAAAATGAAAAAATGTAAAATTGAAAAATCAAAAATGACTACGAAAAAGTATAAAATAAAAACTTTGAAAAATCTAAAAATTGGAAATCAAGAACTTGTAAAATTGAAGAAACGAAAAATTGAAAAATAGGAAGATTAAAAGGTGGAAGATTTTAAAATCGAAAAAATGCAAAACCGAAGTCTACACATATTAAAACAAAAAGTCAAAATGTTTTAAGTTTCTTGTTGTGAAAAGATGGCTATACATATTAATTAAAACAAGGCAAAATATAAGCCCCACCCACCCGCCCTGTCTCAATTCTGATAATTTTTTTATTGGTCCTAAGCCGAGGGGTGGAGCTTAATTGTAAAATCGATATTTCCCTATACAAATTTACCATTTTAAACATGTTTTAAGTTTCTTGTTGTGAAAAGATGACTATACATATTTAGAAAAAAGGGCAAAATATAAGCCCCACCCACCCGCCCTATCGCAATTGTGGTGATTTTTTTTTTCTTAGAAACTTGAACCACGTTTAAAATGGCATATATAGATTTTGCATATAGGCCCCGCCCTTAGGTCTGCCAACCAATGAAAACTTCATTGCTATTTGGATCAGGGCAGGAATGTGTGGGGCGTAATTTTTGGCTTTAATTTTTCCTTAATATACATAGCACGATATTCAAAAACACGTTTTTATTTTTCCTAGAAAAATACGGATTTTGCAATTAAACTCCACCCCGTTGACTAACGACGAGTAAAAAAAAATCATCAGAATTGAGACAGGGTGGGTGGGCGGGGCTTACATTTTTCCATTTTTTCTCAATATGTGTAGTCATCTTTTCACAACAAACTTAAAACACGTTTAAAATGGTACATTTGTATAGGGAAATATCAGTTAGGCTCCACCCCCTCGGTCTGACAACGAATGAAAAATTCCTTACGATTGAGATTGAAACGGATGGGTGGGGCTTCTCTTTTGGTTTTCTTTTTTAATTAATGCATTTCGCTTTCTTTGTATAACACGATTATTTAAGAATATATTTCACATGGTGATTTACGACGAATAAAAAAAAATCATCAGAATTGAGACAGGGCGGGTGGGCGGGGCTTATATTTTGATCGTATGATTAGAGAAATAAAAAACTAATTTTGTTAAAAAACGCGTATATTGCATATTTTTAGCTCTCGGCTTCGCCTCGAGTGGACATTTTTTTAATATAGGACTCTAATTTCGATTTAAAATAGTTTCTTTATGGGAACATTGACTGAAAAGAAAAACAATCTTCATAATTTTATATTTACCTATATTTAGCAATTCTTCTTAACATTTAGTGATGACAAATAATTTTTAAATTAACATTGTTAAATAACAACGAAATTGTTGTTAATAATTTAGCTTCTCAGTGGCACCAATAAACATTTTTTTTTTAATTAGTCCTGAACGTGCTCGCTGCGCTCGCATTATAAACGTTATTTTTTAAATTTTGGTGTCACAAATATTCAAGAAAGAAGCCAAGTTGTTTGTGTTCAACGGTAAAAAAATCACTAGATTATTTTTTTGTATAAATTATATATTTAGACCGATTTAGTTCAATTCGTTCTAAAAGTCTACAACTGTGTAATTTTTTTGCCACAATATTCAGACCGAGTTCGTAAATATAAAGCAATAAACATATGTGTTTTTCACGTGCTCACTTTTAATAAATTAATCTAAAACCAAGTGAACAAAAGCGACCTTTCCGAGCCCAAGATCTGTCTCCTTGTAATCACCACGATCTAACATCTCCCACAAAAAAAACTATTTTTACAAGTCTCACAATATCACGATTCTTCCATGAACATAAACAGCAGCAAACTGCCACTAATTAAAGCAAATCAGAAATGTTTTAATGAGATTATCATACTTAATTAAACAGTCTTGCAACTCATTATTAACTTACAAATTCATCATTTGCAGTGCTTAAACACACATGTAGGTATGATGTAAGCTTGAACCAACATCAGCGACAAAAAAGCCCTACCCAAAGCAATTATTATAATTTTTTCCGCGCGATTTTTTATTAAAAACCCATTAATAAACACAGACAGCTCGTAGAAAATCGCTTTATTATTAAACAATCTTTAGCAATGAGCGGATTTAGGACAGCTTTCAACCCATCATTACGCTTGTTTGCCGTAATGCTAATCGTATCACCACTATCAATTAAAACACAATAAATCAGTTTAGAACTTTCTAATCAATAACAACTGTTATTAAGTAACAATGTCAAGGATCCGCAATTTTTAATTTTCCCAGTTTCTATTTAATAACCGAAAGCTCGCCACCGATTCCGTGTAATTTCGCATTTCGCCCGGATTATTATTCAAACCGTCAAATAAAACTTTAAAGTGAAAATTTATGACGCAATCTTAAATATTCAAGGCCTACGTAATTATTTGATAACCGGCTGATATATTCTTTCCAAACACGTTAAAAATGGACTTGTCTCAGCGTTTTATTGTTGCAGATAAAGCCGGACCTGCTAGATTCCCCAGATTTATTTATTAACGCGAAAAAGCGCTTTCGAGCCGGAATTCGAGGAGTGGTGCGAAATATTTTAAAAAATTTTATTGTCGACCTATGACTGGTGCGACAATGGCGATGGGTGTGGTTTAATTAGAGATATTTTTTTTGATTCGATTTTTTTATTTATTATTGATGGGGTTGGTAAATGGGACAAAGGGACAAGAAATGTGGAAAAAGTACGGAGAGATGGGTGGCGGTTGTGGGAGGTCGTATTGATGATATTAATATTCATAATGGAATCGCAAAACTGGCTAGTTATAGTGCAGGTTGCTAGAGCAATTATATTACAAAAGATTCTACACTTATTTCCAGTTCATAGTTTATTGATAATTTATTAAGGGAACGCAATGTTTAAAAATTTAAATCTCGGGGTTCGTTCTTCATTCTAATTCAGTTCGCTCAATTTACTAGGTTAGTTCTTATAAATGGATAAATAATGTAGCAGGTTGTTCACTTAACACAGCGGACTGGGCTTGATTATTTTATTTTTTATTATTTCTATTATTTTTCTATGTAACTTCAGGTAAAATTTTGCCGTTAAACGTTTCAAAAATTATTTACAATTTTTGGAAAAATAGAAAAAAATATACCTAGTTTATCAATTTTTTTGTCGTTTTCTTATGTCATACTCCGTTTCAAATCTATATTCCTTCAGCTCAAAATTTGCCGCGAAATTAAATTTAATTATTATTTTTTTTATTAAAATCTGGATAAATTTAGCTATTAACTGTCTCTTGGTCGGACAACCAATGAATAATGGGTCACAATTGAGATTGGGGCGGGCGGGTGGGGCTTATTTTTAATTTTTGTTTTTCTTAACATATATATTTTTCTTTCAACGACATCCTACTTAAAAACATGTTTTACATGGTAGAGAAATACGCATTTTGCAATTAAGCTCCGCCTCTCGGGTCACGACGAATAAGAAAATTCATCACAATTGAAACGAGGGTGGGTGGGTGGGGTTTATATTTTGCCTTCTTTTTTCTTGTATGTACGTAGTTTTCTGTTCGCGACAAGAAACTGAAAACTGTGGGAGATAAAATTTACCATTTTAAACATGTTTTCAGTTTTTTGTTGCGAAGAATATGTATATTGAGAACAGAAAATCATAATTAGTTAATTGAATTTTAAAGTTGAATTTTTTTAAATTTATTTAAGATATACTCGATCAATTTTACATTTGCCGTTTTCTCATGTTTCAAATCTATGTCTTCAGGTCACACTTTGCCGTTAAATATTTCAAAAATTATTTATAATCTTCTTTTTTTATTTGGATTTTATTGCTTATACATACAAGGTATGAACTGCAAAAAATCACCTCAGTTTAAACTGTTCAGTTGTTAATGTTGGCGAAAAATCACGTTCATCTGTCATGAGAAATGCTTGAATTTACGAGCACTGATTCACTGTTTTTCTTATTAAAAATGAGTTTAAATTATTTTTAGGATACCTTTCTGATTTATTTAATTCGTAAGGAATATCGTAATTGCAAAAATATTATTGTCTGCAAATGTAAATCTCTTAAATTTTCACTGTCATTTCCTTAATGTCGTCTTGCTTTAGCCAAGACTTTTTTCCAATTTTTGACTCCGCTTCTGTGTTAAATGTCAAATAATCCGTCTAATATTACATATAATTTAGGCAATTTTGGTTAAAACTAGAACAAAATATAGTTTATCAATTTTTTTGTCGTTTTCGCATGTCATAGTCCGTTTCAAATCTAAATACCTTCAGCTCAAAATTTGCCGCTAAATTAAATTTAATTATTTTTTTTTTTATTAAAATCTGGATAAATTTAGCTACTGACTGCCCCTTGGTCGGACAACCAATGAATAATGCGTCACAATTGAGATTGGGGCGGGCGGGTGGGACTTATTTTTAATTTTTGTTTTTCTTAACATATATATATTTTTCTTTCAACGACATCCTACATAAAAACAAGTTTTACATGGTAGAGAAATAAGCATTTTGCAATTAAGCTCCGCCTCTCGACTCACGACGAATAAGAAAATTCGTCACAATTGAAACGTGGGTGGGTGGGTGGGGTTTATATTTTGCCTTCTTTTTTCTTGTATGTACGTAGTTTTCTATTCGTGACAAGAAACTGAAAACTGTGGGAGATAAAATTTACCATTTTAAACATGTTTTCAGTTTTTGTGGTGAAGAGTATGTATATTGAGAACAGAAAATCATAATTAGTTAATTGAATTTTAAAGTTGATTTTTTTTAAATTTATCCAAGTTATAGTCGATCAATTTTTCATTTGCCGTTTTCTCATGTTTCAAATCTATGTCTTCAGGTCACACTTTGCCGTTAAATATTTCAAAAAATTTTTATAATCTTCATTTTTTATTTGGATTTTATTGCTTATACAGGGAAGGTATGAACTGCAAAAAATCACCCCAGTTTAAACTGTTCAGTTGTTAATGTTGGCGAAAAATCATGTTCATCTGTCATGAGAAATGCTTGAATTTACGAGCACTAATTCACTGTTTTTCTTATTAAAAATGAGTATAAATTATTTTTAGGCTACTTTTCTGATTTATTTAATTCGTAAGGAATATCTTAATTGCAAAAATATTATTGTCTGCAAACTTAAATCTCTTAAATTTTCACTGTCATTTCCTTAATGTCGTCTTGTTTTAGCCAAGACTTTTTTCCAATTTTTGACTCCGCTTCTGTGTTAAATGTCAAATAATCCGTCTAATATTACACATAATTTAGGCAATTTTAGTTAAAACTAGAACAAAACATAGTTTATCAATTTTTTTGTCGTTTTCGCATGTCATAGTCCGTTTCAAATTTATATACCTTCAGCTCAAAATTTGCCGCTAAATTAAATTTGATTATTTTTTTTTATCAAAATCCGGATAAATTTAGCTACTGACTGCCCCTTGGTCGGACAACAAATGAATAATGCGTCACAATTGAGGTTAGGGCGGGCGGGTGGGGCTTATTTTTAATTTTTGTTTTTCTTAACATATATTTTTTTCTTTCAACCACAGCCTACTTAAAAACATGTTTCACGTAGTGGAGAAATAAGCATTTTGCAATTAAGCTCCGCCTCTCGACACACGACGTTTATGTTTTGCCTTCTTTTTTCTTGTATGTACGTAGTTTTCTATTGGCGACAAGAAACTGAAAACTGTGGGAGATAAAATTTACCATTTCAAACATGTTTTCAGTCTTTTTTTGTGAAAAATATATATATTAAGAATAAAAAAGTCAGATGATAATAATTAATCAATTTTTAAAAATTAATTTTTTGTAATTTATCCAAGATAAGTATAGTCGATTCATTTCTGTTTGCCGTTTTCGCATGTTTCAAATCTATGTCTTGAGGTCACAATTTGCCGTTAACTATTTCAAAAATTATTTATAATTTTCACTTTTTATTCGGATTTTATTGGTTATACATAGTTCAGTCGTTAATGTTGGCGAAAAATCGTGTTCAACTGTCATGAGAAATGCATGAATTTACAAACACTTATTCATTGTTTTTCTTATTAAAAATGAGGCTAAATTATTTTTAGATTAATTGTAAGCTTTATTTAATTCGTATCGAAGACCTTAAACATAAAAATAATTTTTTCTACAAGCTTATGTGTCTCAAATTTTCACTGCCATATTTCTAATATAGTCGTGTTTTTGTCAAGATTTTCTTTAAATTTTTCGACTCCGCTCCTGTGTTAAAACTCAAATAATTCTTCTAGTATTACACATAATTTTAATTCACTGTACATATTAGGCAATTTTTTGCTAAAGCCAGAACAAAATATCGTTTATCAATTTTTTAATTGTCGTTTTCGCATGTCACACCCCGTTCCAAATCTATATATCTTTAGGTCAAAATTTGTCGTTAAAATTAATTTAATTTTTTTATTAAAATCTGGATATATTCAGCTACTAACTGCCCCTTGGTCGGACAACGAATGATTACCTAATGCGTCACAATTGAGATTGGGGTGGGAGGGGAGGCTTACTTTTAACTTGTTTTTCTTAACACATACACTTTTCTTTTAGCGACATCATACTTATAAACTTGTTTTACATGGTAGAGAATTAAGCATTTTGCAATTAAGCTCCGCCTCTCGACTCACGACGAATAAGAAAATTCGTCACAATTGAAATAAGGGTGGATGGGCGGGGTTTCGATTTTGTCATTTTTTTGTTACATGTGCGTAGTTTTCTATTCGCCACAAGAAACTGAAACTTTGTTTAAAATGGTAAATTTGTAGAGAAGTGTGGTAGATAAAATTTACCATTTTAAACATGTTTTCAGTTTTTTTTTGTGAAGAATATGTATATTAAGAAGAAAAAAAAGTCAGGTCATAATTGATTAATTTTTAAAATTTAATTTTTTGTAATTTATCCCAAGATCAGGTATAGTCGATTCATTTTTGTTTGCCGTTTTCGCATGTTTCGAATCTACATCTTGAGGTCACAATTTGCCGTTAAATATTTCAAAAATTATTTATAGGTAATCTTCACTTTTTATTTGGATTTTATTGGTTATACATAGTTCAGTTGTTAAGGTTGGCGAAAAATCGTGTTCAACTGTCATGAGAAATGCATGAATTTACAAACACTTATTCATTGTTTTTCTTATTAAAAATGATGTTAAATTATTTTTAGAATAATTATAAGCTTTATTTAATTCGTACCGAAGACCTTAAAGTTAAAAAATAGTTTTTTCTACAAACTTATGTGTCTTAAATTTTCACTGCCATATTTCTAATGTAGCCGTTTTTTTGTCAAGATTTTCTTAAAATTTTTCGACTCCGCTCCTGTATTAAAACTCAAATAATTCTTCTAGTATTACACATAATTTTAATTCACTGTGCACAGGCAATTTTTTGGTAAAGCTAGAACAAAATATCGTTTATCAAGTTTTTATTTGTCGTTTTCGCATGTCATACCCTGTTCCAAATCTATATATCTTTAGGTAAAAATTTGCCGTTAAAATTAATTTAATTTTTTTTATTAAAA
This sequence comes from Zophobas morio, assembly GCF_036711695.1. Lineage (NCBI taxonomy): Eukaryota > Metazoa > Arthropoda > Insecta > Coleoptera > Tenebrionidae > Zophobas > Zophobas morio. The sequence continues at coordinate 1,246,294 of NW_026972132.1, forward strand.
TCTGGATATGTTCAGGTACTAACTGCCCCTTGATCGGACAACGAATGTTTACCTAATGCGTCACAATTAAGATTGGGGTGGGTGGGTCTTACTTTTAACTTGTTTTTCTTAACACATACACTTTTCTTTCAGCGACATCATACTTATAAACTTATTTTACATGGTAGAGAAATAAGAATTTTGCAATTAAGCTCCGCCTCTCAACTCACGACAAATAATAAAATTCGTCACAATTGAAATAAGAGTGGGTGGGCGGTGTTTCGATTTTGTCACTTTTTTCTTACATGTGCGTAGGTTTCTATTCGCGACAAGAAACTGAAACCTTGTTTAAAATGGTAAATTTGTAGAGAAGAGTGGTAGATAAAATTTACCATTTTAAACATGTTTTCAATCTTTTTTTTGTGAAGAATATGTATATTAGGAAGAAAAAAAGTCGGGTCATAATTAATTAATTTTTAAAATTTAATTTTTTGTAATTTATCCAAGATCAGGTTATAGTCGATTAATTTTTGTTTGCCGTTTTCGCATCTTTCGAATCTATATCTTGAGGTTACAATTTGCCCTTTAATATTTCAAAAATTATTTATAATCTTCATTTTTTATTTGGATTTTATTGGTTATACATAGTTCAGTTGTTAAGGTTGGCGAAAAATCGTGTTCAACTGTCATGAGAAATGCATGAATTTACAAACACTTATTCATTGTTTTTCTTATTAAAAATGAGGTTTAATTAATTTTAGAATAATTATAAGCTTTATTTAATTCGTACCGAAAACCTTAAAGGTAAAAATAGTTTTTTCTACAAACTTATGTGTCTTAAATTGTCACTGCCATATTTCCAATGTAACCGTGTTTTTGTCAAGATTTTTTTTTAATTTTTCGACTCCACTCCTGTGTTAAAACTCAAATAATTCTTCTAGTATTACACATAATTTTAATTCACTGTGCACAGGCAATTTTTTGGTAAAGCTAGAACAAAATATCGTTTATCAAGTTTTTATTTGTCGTTTTCGCATGTCATACCCTGTTCCAAATCTATGTATCTTTAGGTCAAAATTTGTCGTTAAAATTAATTTAATTTTTTTTATTAAAATCTGGATATATTCAGCTACTAACTGCCCCTTGGTCGGACAACGAATGATTACCTAATGCGTCACAATTGAGATAGGGGTGGGTGGGTGGGGCTTACTTTTTACTTGTTTTTCTAAACACATACACTTTTCTTTCAGCACCATCATACTTATAAACTTGTTTTACATGGTAGAGAATTAAGCATTTTGCAATTAAGTTCCGCCTCTCGACTCACGACGAATAAGAAAATTCGTCACAATTGAAAGAAGGGTGGGTGGGCGGGGTTTCGATTTTGTCATTTTTTTGTTACATGTGCGTAGTTTTCTATTCGCCACAAGAAACTGAAACTTTGTTTAAAATGGTAAATTTGTAGAGAAGTGTGGTAGATAAAATTTACCATTTTAAACATGTTTTCAGTTTTTTTTTTGTGAAGAATATGTATATTAAGAAGAAAAAAAAGTCAGATGATAATTAATCAATTTTTAAAATTTAATTTTTTGTAATTTATCCAAGATAAGTATAGTCGATTCATTTTTGTTTGCCATTTTCGCATGTTTCGAATCTATATCTTGAGGTTACAATTTGCCCTTTAATATTTCAAAAATTATTTATAATCTTCATTTTTTATTTGGATTTTATTGGTTATACATAAGTCAGTTGTTAATGTTGGCGAAAAATCGTGTTCAACTGTCATGAGAAATGCATGAATTTACAAACACTTATTCATTGTTTTTCTTATTAAAAATGAGGTTAAATTATACATTTAGATTAATTTTAAGCTTTATTTAATTCGTACCGAAGACCTTAAACGCAAAAATAACTGTTTCTACAAGCTTATGTGTCTTAAATTTTCACTGCCATATTTCTAATGTAGCCGTGTTTTTGTCAAAATTTTCTCTAAATTTGTCAACTCCGTTCCTGTGTTAAAAATCAAATAATTCTTCTACACATTACACATAATTTTAATTCACTGTACATAGGCAATTTTTTGCTAAAGCCAGAACAAAATATCGTTTATCAAATTTTTATTTGTCGTTTTCGCATGTCACACCCTGTTCCAAACTTATATATCTTTAGGTAAAAATTTGCCGTTAGATTAAATTAAATTAATTAATTTAAATTTTGCCTTCTTTTTTTGTATGTAGGTACGTAGTTTTTGATTTGCGAAAAGAAACTGAAACCTGTGGGAGATAAAATTTACCATTTTAAACATGTTTTCAGTCTTTTTTGTAAAGAATATGTACATTAAGAAGAAAAAAAGTCAGATCATAATTTATCAATTTTTAAAATTTAATTTTTTGTAATTTATCCCAAGATCAGGTATAGTCGATTCATTTTTGTTTGCCGTTTTCGCATGTTTCAAATCTATGTCTTCAGGTCACAATTTGCCGTTAAATATTTCAAAAATTATTTATAATCTTCACTTTTTATTTGGATTTTATTGGTTATACATAGTTCAGTTGTTAAGGTTGGCGAAAAATCGTGTTCAACTGTCATGAGAAATGCATGAATTTACAAACGCTTATTCATTGTTTTTCTTATTAAAAATGAGGTTAAATTAATTTTAGATTAATTTTAAGCTTTATTTAATTCGTACCGAAGACCTTAAACGTAAAAATAGTTTTTTCTACAAGCTTATGTGTCTTAAATTTTCACTGCCATATTTCCAATGTAACCGTGTTTTTGTCAAGATTTTCTTTAAATTTTTCGACTCCGCTCCTGTGTTAAAACTCAAATAATTCTTCTAGTATTACACATAATTTTAATTCACTGTACATAGGCAATTTTTTGCTAAAGCCAGAACAAAATATCGTTTATCAATTTTTTATTTGTCGTTTTAGCATGTCATACCCTGTTCCAAATCTATATGTCTGTGCGTTAAATATTTCAAAAATTATTTATAATCTTTATTGTTTATTTGGATTTTATTGGTTATATTCTTAGTATGAACTGCAAAAAACTCAACTCAACTTAAACTTTTTATTCTGATTCACTGTTTTTCTTTTTAAAAATGAGGTTAAATTACTTTCAGATTAGTTTTAAGCTTCATTTAATTCGTGCCGAACACCTTAGGGGTGAAAATAATTTTTTCTCTTAAATTTTCACTGCCATATTTCTAGTGTATAGTTGTGTTATCAATTTTTTTTAATTATTCGACCGAGCTCTTTTGTTAAAACTCAAATAATCCTTCTAGCATTACATTTAGCTTTAATTCACTGTGAAGAAGCAATTTTTTGCTAAAACTATAACATCCTTTTCTTATTAAAAGTAAGTTTAAATTATTTTCATGCCTCTCTTAATTTATATTTAATTTATAAAGAGAACTTTAAATGTAAAAACATTTTGGTACTAAAACTAGTCTTCAGGCTTAAATTTCCACAATCGTTTTTGCAGTTCGCCTCTGTATTAATATCAAATAAAAATTACCCAAATAATGAGAGCTAAAAAACAGTAGAAACATTTTAATTTTATATTAATGTTGTCAAAAAATCCTCAAGAAAATATTTTTCATCGTTAGGCTATTCAAACACTTCCGAAAAAATTTAACCCGAAACACTCGAACCTCAAAACTTTCCAAAAATATTTATAGTATGATTCGGGAGCAACAGCCCCATATTTCACATCTCCAATACACGACTTAATTACGTTTTGGCAACAAAGCCCAAATCCACGCTTAAATCACCCACTCAAGCCGAAATTCCCATTTTTCCTCACAAAATTAACACCCCGAACACTTTCCAATTCGCGCAAAACTCATCAATAACCACCCAATAACGCATAATCAATCAAAGGACCCACCCGACCGGAAAATGCCTCCGTCAACCAGAAAACTAAAAAGCGTTTTTTTCGATGTTACAAAGACCAACAATGTTGTGATGTGTTAGTTAATTATGTTCTAGAAGGAAACTGGAAAGTGGTTGTTAGTCATGCCACATTTAGATTAATTCTGTATATGGTGCTAAAGTGCTACGATTTCATCAAGAATAGGAGAACTGTTTCAGCGCTAAATAAATCGGCTTTGTTCGGGTTACACCCCGACGGGGTAATTTATTTCCATTTGTGTAGATTATGTACAATACGCCAAATTTGAAAAAAGTGGGTTTCGGCGTGGCGTGCAAACAAAAAAATTGAAAACTGTGTTACAACGAAGGTTTGGAATAATTGAACGAAACACGAATTTTCACACTTTGGGTAATGCGAGAAAATTACGGAGTTGGAATGTTTTTTCTTTGACCGTGTTCAGGCCTAGAGGTTCCGAGCGTCGGAAAGCGGAACGCGCACGAAATTCGTACATACTGTATTTTTTAAATTTAATAAAAATGTGTAATAGATTTTAGTGGCCTAGTGGTTGATTATTTAATATATATGTATATAGTGTTGTAAAAGTGTTGTCGCTCTTTTTTCCAGTGTAACATATATTATACATATTAGTGAGTAGGTTTTTATAAATTTAACAACCAGAAGAATCACTCGTGCGTGTTTATCACTCTCTTTTTGTACTACTTGTACTTTCAGTGGTATCACTGTGATATTTGTAATTTGTTGAACATACAAGTTCACCGCTTTTTTCGTCTTGGTTACGCGTAGTGACTAGGCGAAAACTGAGTGTCGCTTTATTTGACGCAATTTCTCGAGTCTGCTTGAGTATCGCGAAAGTCTTAGAAACAATTTCGTATGTATCCGGTGATTCGATTTAGATTTTGCGTGAAATAAAGTGTTGTTTTTACCTTGTCTTGGCCGTCGTCGTACACACTAAACTGTCACTTATCACTCACCTCCCGCTCTTCGTGATGACCATTTCAGTCCCTAACTTGTGGAACTTCTCCCACAGCTCCTTCCCCTCCAGCGTGACCTTGGGGTCGTCGACGACGCCGTCCTCCTCCGGCTGGATGGCCCTCAGCGGGCGCACCATCGCCGGGTGGTGGTTGTGCGCCGCGACGGCCGCCAGCACCACGTCCTCCGCCGTCGTGTAGGGGTGTCCGGCGAGGGCGGCGTGGTGCGGGTGCGGGTGGTTGATCTTGGGCAGCAGCGCGCCGGGGTAGCAGTGCGCGTTCTGCGAGCCGAAGGCGGCGAGCGCCGCCGGCGGGAAGAATCCGGGCGCGGGCGGCGACGCCGCCGAGCCGCCGGCGGCCGTGAGCAGCGAGCTCACGCTGAAGTCCGTCTGCCGCGGCAGCTGCAGGAAGGGGTGGTAGGCCATGTTCTTCACCTTGGCGTCGGGGGGAGGCTCCAGCGTGTCGAAACGCATTGGTCACTGCTCCGGGACGGCGGACTGAGTACTAAACGGGGCTCACTCGCACCGGCATCACAGCACTGCACGCACGGACGCCACTGGCCGGGGTGGTTTTTCAGCGCCAAGTCTGACACCTCCTTCCCGGGGAGAGTGCGAGCGACGACTAGCAGGAAAGCCGCCGCTGCGACACGGACTGTGTTAATGACGGCGGAGCGACGCGATTGGCCGGGACGGTGTCAGCTCCGGCGGCTCGGCCAATCCGGGGGCGACATGTCTCCCCCACTTTTCACACTTACGGTGGGCAGGAGTTAGGAGGTTATGCCTATGGAGGCGTTGCGAGAGGTTTTTGTCACACGGGCTCCTTTTTCTGCCCGGGCGACATTGATGTGTTTGATGCTCCTTTTCGGCGCTGGCTCCGGCGAGGAATCTGGAAAAAGGGACGGAGGGGCGGCGATTTTAATTGCTCAGACTGGAACCCCCGGAAACGGGACACCGCGCGCTACAAATCCCCCAATTTAAATCTAGTGTCAACATTGAATACTCGTTTTTTTAACCAAAAATCATAATTCCCCAAGTTATTAACAACAAATCAAATAAAAACGTTTTAACGCCCTCGGATGATTGCGAACTCGGTCGACGCCTCGTCAAATTTATTTTTAATCAGGGACGAAATTAAACAATTTCAAACAACTAAACACTAACAAATGTAAGTAAATTGCATTTTTATAATTTGCTTTCCGACGTTGACTGGAGATCCAACCTTAAATTTTAATTCTAAATTTTGCATATTAATTTAAATTTGATTGTTCTAAAGTTACTTTGGAATCTTGTAAATAAATCATGTAGCTCTAAATATTACGACTCATAATTTTTTCATAAACATGATCAAAATATCTGAAGATGTAAATCTGGGTTGATAGATATCAAATTTAAAATTGATGATAACACATCAACCGTTTAGAGACTGATGATGTCGTAATCGCGGTTTAAAAATGTATGAAATGTGATAAAACTGCAGATCTTCTGACATATTTCGATTTGAAGATCTAAATTTTTTTTTTGATAGATATTAAATTTAAAATTGATGATAATACATTAACAGTTTAAAAAATTACTTAGACTGAAAGAGCGATTTGGAGTTGTAAGTAATATGAATATCATCTCTGCGTTTCTTCGAAATTGCGGAACGAAAATTAGATCTTCTAAAATATTACGCAATAAAGAGTAAACACAAAAGATATAAATTTGAATTTTTTAATTTTGGAAATGACGATTTGTTAAGACTTGCATAATCTGATTTAAGATTGCTTTAGTTTAATGTGGACTGAGGATATTTAATAATTTGATCTAAATAGATTTAAGATCTGAAGTTGCGACAGTAAAAATAATACTGGTGATGGCGTAATTATGGTTAAAAAAGCATGAAATGTGATAAAACTGCAGATCTTCCGAAATATTTCGATCTGAAGATCTAAATTTGGGTTGATAGATATCAAATTTAAAACTGGTGATAATACATTAACCGTTTAGAGACTTACTTAGATTGAGATTTCTAAAATAGTGAAATTGGAGTTATAATATGAATATCATCTTTGCGTTTCTTCGAAAATGAGGAACGAAATTAGATCTTCTAAAATATTATACAATAAAGAGTAAACACAAAAGATCCAAATTTGATCTTTTTAATTTCGGAAATGACGATTTGATAAGACTTGCATAATCAGATATAAGATTGCTTTAGTTTAATGTGGGCTGAGGATATTTAATAATTTGATCTAAATAGTTTTAAGATCTAACATTACTATAGTAAAAATAATACTGGTGATGTCGTAGTTGTGGTTAAAAAAGCGTGAAATGTGATAAAACTGCAGATCTTCTGAAATATTTCGATTTGAAGATCTAAATCTGGGTTGATAGATAGGTATCAAATTTAAAATTGATGATAATAATCAACCGTTTAGAGACTTACTTAAATTGAGATTTCTGAAAGAGCGATTTGGAGTTATAATATGAATACCATCTTCAAAAAAAATCTCCATTAGATCTTATAAAATATTATACAAAAAAGGTTAAACACAAAAGATCTAAATTTGAACTTTTTAATTTCAGAAATGACGATTTGATAAGAATTGCATAGTCTGAATTAAAATTGCTTTAGTTTAATGTAGACTGAGGATATTTAATAATTTGATCTAAATAGTTTGAAGATCTGAAGTTACGATAGTAAAAATAGTAGGTACTGGTAATGTCGTAATTGTGGTTAAAAAAGCATGAAATGTGATAAAACTGCAGATCTTTTGAAACATTTCGATTTGAAGATCTAAATCTGGGTTGATAAATAGGTATCAAATTTAAAATTGATGATAATAATCAACCGTTTAGAGACTTACTTAGATTGAGATTTCTGAAAGAGCGATTTGGAGTTATAATATGAATACCATCTTCAAAAAAATCTCCATTAGATCTTATAAAATATTATACAATAAAGGGTAAACACAAAAGATCTAAATTTGAACTTTTTAATTTCAGAAATGACAATTTGATAAGAATTGCATAGTCTGAATTAAAATTGCTTTAGTTTAATGTAGACTGAGGATATTTAATAATTTGATCTAAATAGTTTGAAGATCTGAAGTTACGATAGTAAAAATAATAGGTACTGGTAATGTCGTAATTGTGGTTAAAAAAGCATGAAATGTGATAAAACTGCAGATGTTTTGAAACATTTCGATTTGAAGATCTAAATCTGGGTTGATAAATAGGTATCAAATTTAAAATTGATGATAATAATCAACCGTTTAGAGACATACTTAGATTGAGATTTCTGAAAGAGCGATTTGGAGTTATAATATGAATACCATCTTCAAAAAAAATCTCCATTAGATCTTATAAAATATTATACAATAAAAGGTAAACACAAAAGATCTAAATTTGAACTTTTTAAGATCGGAAATGACAATTTGTTAAGACTTGCATAATCTGATTTAAGATTGCTTTAGTTTAATGTGGATTAAGGATATTTAATAATTTGATCTAAATAGTTTTAAGATCTGAAGTTACGATAGTAAAAATAATTGGTACTGGTAATGTCGTAATTGTGGTTAAAAAAGCATGAAATGTGATAAAACTGCAGATCTTCTGAAATATTTCGATTTGAAGATCTAAATCTGGGTTGGTAGATATCAAATTTAAAACTGATGATAATACATTAAGCGTTTAGAGACTTATTTAGATTGAGATTTCTGAAACAGCGAAATTGAAGTTATAACAGGAATATCATCTTCTAAAAAAACTCAATTAGATCTTCTAAAATATTATACCTACAATAAAGTGTAAACACATAATATCTAAATTTGAACTTTTTAATTTCGGAAATGACGATTTGTTAAGACTTGCATAATCTGATTTAAGATTGCTTTAGTTTAATATGGACTGAGAATATTTAACAATTTGATCTAAATGTATTTAAGATCTGAAGTTACGATAGTAAAAATAACACTGATGACGACGTAATTGTGGTTAAAAAAAACATGAAATATAATAAAACTGTAGATCTTCTGAAATATTTCGATTTGAACATCTAAATCTGGGTTGAAAGATATCAAACTAAAAATTGATGATAATACATCAAGCGTTTAGAGACTTATTTATATTGAGATTTCTGAAAGAGCGAAATTGAATACAATAAAACGTAAATACAAAAGACCCAAATTTGATATTTTTAATTTCTTAACCAATCGGAAACAAGCAACGAAATTTTCTGATAGTTTTCCAAATTTATAAGTCTCTTAATCAAGGCACCTCAGGGTTCGGTACCGGGTCCACTTTTATTTCTATAGTATATTAATGACCACCTCAACATTTGAATAGTAAAGGGTTTCTAATTCCAGATATCACAACTTTTCTAACAGTTACCTACTAAAAAATGCGTGGGTTTGCATATTGATTCTAGACTAGGATTATTCCAACAGTAAATAAAATACTTTAATTTTGGCAAACCGCGAACGTTTTAGCGCCCTCGGATAATTTCCACCTCGATCGCCGCCTCGTCCAAAAAATTATTTTAACGATTTAAAACAAATAAACATTTATTGAAGATCAAGCGCTAAACATTAATTCTAAATTTTGTGTGTCAATTTAAGTCCAGAAATACTTTGAAATCTTGTAAATAAATCACGATTTATAATAATAATAAATTATAAATGACGAAATTAATTGTTTATAATTTTTAAGTCGCTTAAGCTTTGTTAGGTTAAAAAGTGCATTGTTTTGTGTTAAATTAACCGTAGTATGAAGACCGTGGCAGACATATCTTGATCTAAATTTGATTTGATAGCAATCAGATGGAATCATGATAGATACTTTAATATTTTTTCTTTGACTGTTATTATTATTAGTGAAATTTTTTAGTTTACTATAAATTTTATTATTTGAGTGTCAAAATTTTCTATTTTTGAATCACTAGAAAAAATATAATAAGACATTTTATTACTATTATTATTATTATTAATAGTATTTAATTTATCGCCGAAACAAGCCTGGAACATGTTGTTTTGTCAGTACGGAGAGTAAATGACCGAAGAAAAAAATAGCTTTCAGTTTGCTCTGAAAAACAACAGTGCTTTTATACCAAATCCATTAACAAAAATTTAAAAACCGACCCATCAGTCGCGATTACCACATTAAAATTTTTAATGACCTCGGCCAACTTTTGCGATTTTACCACAGATTGGCTATCAAGATCTCCCAAACACGGGCAGCAGGCGTCGGCAACAAATCTCTCGGACCTAAACCCATCGAACACCCATTCGTTCGCCCAGGACCCAGCATGGACGGCCCAAAGACTTAATTACGCCTCATAAGTTATTAACCGAAAAATATCGAAAGTTCCCAACTCGCCCGACTGCCCATAAATAATAAACCGTGTTTTCCCGAGTACGACATTTTTTCGGATATTCTTTTGAAGCCCGTAATTACCGTGGACAAATATTTACGCGTCTTTTTCTTTTCCGGGCGCGGATCAAACGGAACGCTTAATTTTAAACCGGGTTTCTGCGTCCAGACGCCGCGGAGACAATTTTGCTATAGACGCGATAAATTATTCCAGGCGCTCCTCGAAAAGGCATGCAAATACACCCTAAAAAGCAAACAGAGAGACCGAATTCCTCCCGCCATGGTAACCTTCAAGGGCTGCAATTGGGTCAGCGCGCAGCACCCACATGCTGGTAAATTTAATTATCCCTTGGATGTTTTTTTTTTCAGGAAAATGGCTTTTAAAAATTAGTGGGAAGTAGTTTGGCGAGGTGACGATCGAGATGGAAATAATCCGAGTGCGCTTTTTAGTTTGTTATTTTTTTTTTAATGTCAAACTTAAGTATTTGTTTAAAATCGCGTGATTTCGTTAGTTCCACAATAAATTTAAAGTGGAAGTCGTGACTTATGATTTTTTTAATTTTTTTGTGTGTAAAGTCGTGCCATGCATGGATAAATTCCGGTGTCAGATTTAAAAATGAATAAAACATATATTTTTGACGAGGCGGCAACCGAGCCGGAAATCATCCGAGGGCGCTAAAACGTTCGCGGTTTGCTAAAGTTCATTTATTCTATTTGCTGCAAATAAATGATGGAAGCTTTACACACTTCCTCTATAAAGAAAAGCTACGATTTTTTGTAACTTTATTTCAAAAAATTAAATATACAGGGTGAGTCACTAAGCGCACGTTTCTCGATGTCTCCTATATTTTATTATTTCGTCTTATTCTGTTTTTTAAGAAACACATAAATATCTTAGAAGAGTGACAACAAAAATATAGTAATTCCAATATTTGAAAACTGTAAAGTATTAGAATTTTTTATAAACACTCTGTATAATGAAATTTGTTTTAATTGATACGGTAACAAAGCGCGTACCTTCCACAAAATATTGCATACTTACCCTGTATATAATTTTTATTTTTATAAGTAGACATTTAGGTATGATCAATTTTTGACTTATCTATGACTTTTTTTTAATAAAGCTTTTACATTGTCAGACTATGTATCATTTTATTTTCCTAGCAATAATTCACGTATGATTCAAGATACTGACACATGATTTATTTTCAAAGGCAAAATTACTAACAATAAATCATTGCGCTATCCATTTATTTTTTTTAATTGGAAAAGTTAAGTCATTTGAAAATATATTCCACTCTGCTTAGCTCATGTGACAAATATGCGCCATTAAAGAATGTCGCAAATAATGCGATTAATGCAATCCTCATAACTTGTTATTTATTACAAGAATTATTATTGTCATTACGTGATCACACTCAAACCCGAAAAGCGAAATCGGCATTTCCGTATTCTACAAAGTGCCAAAGTCCAACTGTACACAGTGGACCATAAAATAATGAGCTGATTCTAACCCCACTTTTCCCCTTTGGCAAATAAAATACGCCTTTGGGTCCAAACCATAATTCACCAATGACACGTCCCGACAAATTTATTTATGTACATAGAAACCCTGGCCCGCCCTTTCCAATTTAAGTAACGTCATCTAAACCACGCCTCTTGACTTAGCCAATCGCATTATCGAAAAAAAGAATCAAGGCTAGCTTAGATATAAATTTCATGGGTAGGTGTATGAAATATGGGCATCAATTTGGCGAAAATGAATCTTTTGGATGTTTAACAGAAATTGTTAATTTCAATAAGTCGTGTACAATGTGACACTAAGCATCAGCCTGTATATTTTCGTCGTTGTGAAAAATTCCTCTCCCTCAGCCTTCAGTTCCCGTCTCTCCACAGCCACCTAGTACTTTACACTTCGTACCCTGATTAAAAGCCCTCCACCGCATCAGATAACCCAAACGTAACAATTACCTCTCACGCGAAAACCGTCCTTACCGCCCCTCGCACTCAAAAAAGGCCAAACCATACTCACCCCCACCCCGTCGCCGCCTCCAATATTTATAAACAGCGTCCGAGTCCGTGAACGACGCTGTTGCACCGAATGCCGCCGCCAACTGACGCGGGGCGTCGCGCCGCCGCCGCCGCGCCGCCTGCGCCTGCGCGCCGCAGAAAGGGCCCCGAAAGCGCGGCCTGCGTCCCGCCGGCCGAGTCGCGGCTGTCGCGATTAAACGATAACCGACAGCTATTTAATGTGTAAAATCAAGTTGGCTCTGCGGCGATATCCGCAAAATAGCGTGCGTTCGCGAGAGTCCGAGTGAGACGGCGTGATTTGGGACAGATTAGCGCGGCCACGCCCCCGGCGTCCCCCTCCCGCGGCGGGCGGAGGCCCCGCCCCCTTCCGCGGCCTGCTGGGCCCTGCCGGCGTCAGTTATGTACTGGAAGCCCTGCACAGCTCACTTTATCAATTAGATCGGTGGGTGTTTTTGTCCTTTTGCGTTGTTGTTTATTGGGACGTCCTGTATTTGATTTTTTGCAACATGGCGACGGCGGTGTTTGATGGTAGCGCGGTATTGATTGACAGGCGCGTTTTTTGAGATGGCTGGCGGGAATGGGAGGAGGGCCGGATGGGCCGAGATTAATTAATTTTGGTTTATGGGATGCGATGGGTGCTTTTTCGAGATGGCCGGTTGGCGGATTGATGGGCGGGGTGGAGTGGCGGCGTTGGTGCGGATTATATGCATATAGGTGGTTATTTATGGGAGGCTGGCGGGGCTGAGGGGAGCACGCGGGGAATTCGCGCGTAATAAATGCAATTTATGTATATAGGGTGTTCCTAAAATTGTAGTAACGTCAAAGTAAGTATATATTTGGTTTACGAATATACAATTTGATGTGTTATTGACGTTTTACAGGTTGTGGAATGCGGGAATGCAGGTTTCACTGAGGGATGACGTCATTGCAAAATATAAATAAATCTCACTCTCAACATCCAGTGTGCTTTTCACTTTTGTTTAATTAAACCTTCTGAAATTTTATAAATTGACTGATATTTTAAGATTACAATAGGTACATAAAGGACTTTCTAAAAATCGTTACCAACGTTTAAAACGAATTCCAGATCATAAGTGAAATTTATTTTCAACTGAATTATTGATATAGTTTTAGAAATAACTGCGACAGAAATTTTTGACGAAGTTTATTATTATTATTATTATTAATTTTGGTAAACGGACCCCAGTTTTTCAAATTTTATCTCTAGTAAATCCTAGTAATAGTAAATTATAATTTTATCAATAAAAATGCCTTTTAACGATTTTCCAATTCCAGAATATGTGTTTAGATATTTACAAACATTTATACAACCTTCAGATTTATTTTTAATTTACGATTTTTCTCTTTCAATTATTTTTAGGATGCAATAGGCTGAAAAAATCATAAAAGTATGAACATTTAACTTTGTATATAATCCATCAGATTGCATTTGTTTTACATTTATTTAACATTTCAACTGAGTTCAAATTTTATTGTTAAATTTGAGACCAAAGTTTCAGAAGCTTTGAATGATGTAAAAAATAAAAAAATTTATCAAGAATTTAATTTTTTACGACTTTGGACAACCAGAATAGTTAATGAAAGGTTTAGAAAAATTTCTACAATATCTGAATTTATTATTAATTTATGATTTTTCCCTTTCAATTATTCCAGTCACAGCAGTCTGAAAAATATGAACATCTAAATGCGGGTTGCAGTAGTTTTAAATTAATTTAATATTTTAGTTGAGTAAAAATTGACTAATATTTTTCACATTGTAAGATTTCGAAATTTAAATCCAAAATATCAAAAATTTCAGTCATTTAAAAAAAAGAATTTATTACGAAAGAAGTGTATGTTTGAACGACTTCTTTAACTATGAGTTGAAACCTGTCTAGGGCCTAAGGATTTTTTAAATTTTATTCCTAACTTTATAAGTTCAAAATTTCAACAGATTTCAATGTTTAAGAGGTAAAAATTTGACAAAGAAACGAATGTATTTTTGAACAATTTTCGAAAGCAGAAATTTTTGTGTGTTTTTGGAACTGTCTGAATAGTATGAAAATTTATCAAAATTGAACTTATTTTTATTTTCGATTTTTTTTCTGCTTATCGTACCTACGGGTTTTGAATTTCGGATATTTTAGTGTCAGTTCAGAAACGCCAAATGTTTTTATAAATTTTTTAAAGGTTTTAAAACAATAACTTTGATTACTAAACTGTTAAAAATGGAACCTTTAACAATAAATAAATAAAACTTGCTATGGATTTTTTTGTCAATTCTAATATAGAACAATTTGAAAATGTTTGAAAAAAATTTCTATAAAACTTGAAGTTATTTTATTTTTCCGAATTTTTCTGTTTCTTGAAAGTCGATTGCATTTGTTTTAAATTGAATAATTCAGTTGAGTTTGAAGCTGCCTAAGGTAAGGTGTTTAATTTTGATTTCTAACTTTTTAAATTTAAAATTTCAAGAGATTTCAATGTTTAAATCGTAAAAATAAATGTGGGTACTTTTTAACGTTTCTCAAATTCGGAAATTTTTCTTTTTTTTAACTCTATTAGAATAATTCCAGAATTTAAACAAAAATGTGAACTTTCACGATTTTTTTTCTGTTGCCATCATTCGGTTTTAAATGTACCTAGGATATTTAATTAGTCAAAAACGCCTAACATTGTAGTAGATTTTATATTCTCGTACAAAATAACTTAATCCAAAATATCCGTAAAATTGTGAACTTTAACTTGTATTTCTACTAAATTGTTAAAAATGAAAATTTTAACAATAAATAAATAAAAATTGTTTCGGATATTTTTTTGTCAAATCTAGCAGAACAATTCGACAATTTTTGAAATATTAGTAGAAATTTCTATCAAATTTGAAGTTGCATGTTTCATTTTTCCGAATTTTTATGTTTCCTAAATGTGGGTTACATTTGTTTTAAATTATTATTATTTAATAATTCAGCTGAACTCAAAGTTGCTTAAGGTTTTTTGAATTTTATTTCTTATTTTATAAATTCATAATTTCAAGAGATTTCAATCTTGACAAAGTAAAAATTTGATAAAAAATAAATGTATTTTCAGCGATTTTCAAAATCAAAATTTTTTTTGTTTTTTAAGAACTATTATAACAGTTCTTCAATTTAGGTATACAAAAATCTGAACTTACATTTATTTCACGATTTTTTTTTATTGTCGTGATAACGGTTTTAAATGTAGGATATTTTAGTTACTCAAAAACGCCTAACATTTTTGCAGATTTTATATACTCGCACAAAAAATCTTAATTCAAAATATCAGCAAATTTCTAAACTATAACTTCTATTTCTACTAAATTGTTAAAAATGAAAACTTTAACAATAAATACCTAAATAAAAATTGTTTTGAATTTTTTTTTAAATCTAGCAGAACAATTCGACAATTTTTGAAATATTAGTAGAAATTTCTATAAAATTTGAAGTTACATATTTCATTTTTCCGAATTTTTCTGTTTCCTAAATGTTTGTTAGATTTATTTCAAATTATTATTATTTAATAATTCAGTTGAATTCAAAGTCGCCTAAGGTTTTTTGAATTTTATTTCTTATTTTATAAATTCATAATTTCAAGAGATTTCAATCTTGACAAAGTAAAAATTTGATAAAAAATAAATGTATTTTTAGCGAGTTTCAAAATCAAAATTTTTTCTGTTTTTTAAGACTATTAGAACAGTTCCTGAATTTATACAAGAATCTGAACTTATATTTATTTCACGATTTTTTTTGTTTTCATCATCTAGTAGGTACCTAAACATTTTTATAAAGTTTGAAGTTGTTATTTTTCCGAATTTTTCTGTTTCTTAAAAGTGAGTTGCATTTGCTTAAAATTATTATTATTTAATAATTTAGTTGAGCCAAAGCTGCCTAAGGTTTTTTTAAATTTTATTTCTAACTTTATAAATTCAAAATTTCCAGAGATTTCGATGTTTAAAAGGTAAAAATTTGATAAAAAATAAATGTATTTTTGGCGATTTTCCAAATCAGAATTTTTTCTGTTTTTTAAGACTATCAGAATAATTCTTGAGTTTGTACAAAAACCTGAACTCATATTTATTTCACGATTTTTTTTCTGTTTCTATCATACCGGTTTTAACTGTAGGACTTTATTTTAGTTACTCAAAAACGCGTAACATCTTTTAAGATTTTATATACTAGTACAAAAAAATCATAATTAACTTTCATTTCTAGGTATTAAATTGTTAAAAATGAAAACTTTAACAATAAATAAGTTAAAATTGTTATGGAATTTTTTGTCAAATTTAGCAGAACAATTTAAAAATGTTTGAAACATTAGGCAAAGATTTCTAAAAATTTGAAGTTATTTTATTTTTCTGAAATTTTAAACTGTTTCCTAAATCTGGATTGCATTTTTTGGATTTTATATACTCATACAAAAAATCTGAATTAAAAATTTTCTCAAGTTTCTGAACTTTTATTTCTACTCAACTGTTAAAAATGAAAACTTTAAGAATAAATAAGTAAAAACTGTTATGGACTTTTCTCTCAAATTATTTTATTTTTACGAATTTTTCTGTTCCATAAAAGTGGGTTTGTTTTAAATTATTATTATATAATAATTCAATTGAGTTCAAAGCTGCCTAAGGTTTTTAAAATTTCATTTCTAACTTTATAAATTCAAAATTTCAAGAGACTTCTATGTTTAAAAAGTACAGATTTGATAAAAAAACAAATGTATTTTTTAACGATTTTCGAAATCAAAAATTTCTGTGTGTTTTTAGAAGTATCAGCAAAAATTCCTGAATTTTTGCAAAAATCTGAACTCATTTTTATTTTACTTTTTTTTTTCTGTTTTGATCATACCGGTTTTGAATTTTAATATATTCGAAGAGTTTTATAGATTTTCAGTGGAATTTTAATTCAAAGTTTCCGTAGGTTACAAAATTTTAACTTTTATTACCAAATTGTCAAAAATGAAAATTTTAACAAGAAATGAGAAAATACATGATTTTATTATAATTTTTTAATTCTTATGCATTTTTTTGTTCAAATCCGAAAGTTCCTAAAAAATTTAGAAAAATTTGCACTTATTATTATTTTACGATTTTTCCCATCATCCCAGTTTTGAATTTATGATATTTTGGTGTGTCCTAAAACGTTAGAAAATTTTACTTTTATTAGATACTAAATTGTTAAAAATGAAAACTTTAACAAACAACGAAAAAATGCATTCTTTTACTATCAAATTTTGATTCTTAGGCATTTTTTGTTCAAATCTAGCAAAAGTATGTGGAGATTTTTGTAAGATAGCAAAAATGTGGATAAAATTTGAAGTTATTTTATTTTCACGATTTTTTCTGTTTCCTAAATGCCCTTTGCATTTTTGTTTTCAGTTTATTAAATAGTTCACAGGAGTTCAAAGCTGCCTAAGCTTTTCAAAATTTTATTTCTAAATTTAAATCCAAAATTTTCGAAGCTTTCACTGTCTAAAAAATAAACATCTCATCAAAAAAATTAATTATTTTTAACGACTCTCTAAATCAGGAATCTTTGTGTGTTTTTTAGAAATGTCCGAAAGTTCCTGAAAATTTTGAAAAATTTGAACTTGTTATTTTACGACTTTTCCATCATACGGGTTTTGAATTTATGATATTTTGGTGTGTCCTAAAACGCCTCAGATTTTTGTAGATTTTATGTACAAATTTTTAATTCAATTTTAATTTTTTTTTATAAAAAATTTCCGTAGGTTAGAAAATTTTACTTTTATTAGATACTAAATTGTTAAAAATGAAAACTTTAACAAACAACGAAAAAATGCATTCTTTTACTATCAAATTTTGATTCTTAGGCATTTTTTGTTCAAATCTAGCAAAACCATGTGGAGATTTTTGTAAGATAGCAAAAATGTGGATAAAATTTGAAGTTATTTTATTTTCACGATTTTTTCTGTTTCCTAAATGCCCTTTGCATTTTTGTTTTCAGTTTATTAAATAGTTCAGAGGAGTTCAAAGCTGCCTAAGCTTTTCAAAATTTTATTTCTAAATTTAAATCCAAAATTTTCGAAGCTTTCGCTGTCTAAAAAATAACCATGTCAGCAAAAATATTAATTATTTTTAACGATTATCTAAATCAGAAATTTTAGTGTGTTTTTTAGAAATATCCGAAAGTTCCTAAAAATTTAGAAAAATTTGCATTTATTATTATTTTACGATTTTTTTCCATCATACCAGTTTTGAATTTATGATATTTTGGTGTCCTCTAAAACGTCTAAGATTTTTGTAGATTTTATGTACAAATTTTTGATTCAATTTTAGTTTTTTTTAAGTCAAAATTTCCGCAGGTTACAAAATTTTACTTTTATTAGATACCTACTAAATTGTTAAAAATGAAAACTTTAACAAAAACCGAAAAAATGTATTCTTTCTTATCAATTTTTGATTCTTAGGCATGTTTTGTTCAAATCTAGCAAAACCATGTGGAGATTTTTGAAAGATTAACAAAAATGTGGATAACATTTGAAGTCATTTTATTTTTACAACTTTTTCTGTTTCCTAAATGCCATTTGCATTTTTGTTTTAAGTTTATTAAATAGTTCAGAGGGGTTCAAAGCCGCCTAAGCTTTTCAAAATTTAATTTCTAAATTTAAATCCAAAATTTTCGAAGCTTTCACTGTCTAAAAAATAAAAATCTCATCAAAACTCTCTAAATTAGGAATTTTTGTGTGTTTTTTAGAAATATCCGAAAGTTCCTGAAAATTCAGAAAAATTTGCACTTATTATTATTATACGATTTTTTTTTCATCATATCCATGTACAAATTTTAATTCAAAATTTCCGCAAAATTTTACTTTGTTCAAAATGAAAACTTTAACAAGAAACGAAAAAATGCATTCTTTTATTATTAATCTTTTATTTTCACGATTTTTCGCTCTTTCCTAAATACCAGTTGCATTTTTGTTTTAAATTTATTAATTAGTTCAGGTGAGTTTTTCAATGTTTAAAAAATAAATATCTTATGAAGAAAAAAAGTTTTTAACGATGTTCTAAATCAGAAATTCTTATGTCTGTTTTTACTGTTTACTTTTCCTGTACACTGTTCAGAATTCGAAAACAAATCTAATTATTATTATCAAATTAAGAACGAGTTTACAACAATACCAAAAAAAATGAGAAAGCTTTCGCCAGATTTTTAACATAGATACCTATGGTTAATTTTTTTTCAAAAGTAATTAAAATATTGGCCTTCTTTAAATTCGAGTCCACATGCTTTCGGTATTTCCTGCGTTTTCCCTTTTTATCCTCTTGATGCAATTAACCTTGTTTGTATAATTCCGTCGACTTTTAACCATATTTATTATTTTGCATTCTGATTTAAATACTGGCTGATCTTTACCCAACTCCTAAATAACGACTCACTCGCTCTTTGTACCGATAAACTTGCCATTTTTAGACCCAAAACGGCAAAATTACGATTCCAGTCAAACAAAGTCCACTAAAACATAAATAATAATCTGCATTTTTACCACAAACATAAATAAATAACATTAATTAAATTCTCCCTCAGCGACAAATCCTCTCAAAAAAATCCCAATAAACACTCACACTGATAACATATTGACTCCATCATTGCGGTACAATTTTACGACTTTTTTATGATCAATATTAGCCAATTATTTGATAAATACGCTAATCGGCGGTAATAAAAATTCCTTTCGAAACAAACAAAAAACAAAACGCGGACTCAATAAGTGAAACCGATAATCTTTATCGGGCGTTTAAACTAAAAGCTTTCGGGATTTTCAAATCGGGGCCTCATTTTCGAATTAAAAAATCTAACAGAGCGAATGAGCGAAGATCCGAAGATAGCGTCATTTCAAAATCCGTTTAAAATAAACAACTCGAATACAACCCATTGTGTATTCGACGGTTTACACAAAAGACTCTAGGTTTCGAAACCTAAGTACAAAAACACAATAGATCTATGTTTCTCTTATCGCGACAAAATCAAGAGCGCATGTTTAACTAAGACGTAATGATAAGGATCTCTTACATTTTAATAATCAGCAGTTTGTACAAATATTAATTAGGAACGTACCGAAGCCTAATTAAGGCTCATTAAAGAGGTTCCTGCAACATTCGCTTTCAGAGCGACGCGAACGCACCGTCGGGATTTTTCGCCTCTCCCCTACGCGCTATTTTTGCGCGATTTTGTCGCGCTTTTTTCGCAAACCTGAAGATGGGTAATTAAAATGCGAACAAAACAATGATCGGAACCACCTCAGAGACAATAAAAATTTTATTTATGGAGGTATAAAGGGGACGGAGAATGTTACAAGTGTCAAAAAGCTATAAAATTTGTCTTGTGACTGGTGATGATTCATTTGGCTCCCACAGCTATCAAAATATTTTTGCTGGAGGTTGGTTCGGGATTCGCGGCATAAAACGACCACTATTTTTTTTTATTTTTTGTTTTTCATTCTTAATTTTTTATTAAATAATTAAAAAGTAAACTATGAGAATAAACAGCAAACATCAAATTCGGAATTAAAAAACGCTTATGATATACAGGATATTTCATTGGAAAAATATGAGATAATTGATGATTTTCAATTCAATCATCCTGTTAAAGAAGTTAAAAATCCTCTTGCAATTTTCATAAGTCTAAAAAAAACAAGATAAGCAAAAGTTTTAATCAAAATTCAAAACGTCCATTTTTAAAGATGGCGGTTTTTAGAATTTTTAATATGTGACAATTTTTTTTATGCAAAATTATGGATACGAAGTAAACTGTATTTCCAAAAACGATTTAATATGCGAATTATCACTTTTCTAAAGTCCTTACAGAGCGACACTCTGTATATTAAATTTGCAAACTTGTGGCCTGAGTGAGCATTTTTTGATTATCACCTTCTTAATAATAATAAAAAAAGCTTATAAAAAACAGGATGTTTTATTTGAAAAATAAGGAAAAACGGATAATTTTCAAATTGAATCATCATGTTAAATAAGTTAAAATTGTCTTCGAATTTTTAAAACGTTTAAGAAGATAATATAAATAAAAAGTTTTATGAAAACTTCAAAACGTCCATTTTTAGAGATGGCGAGATTTAGAATTTTTTAAATATGACTATTTTATAAAGAAAAAAATAAATGTGAAGAAAATTGTATTTCCAGAAAAGATTTAATGTGCAAATTGTGACTTTTCTGAAGTTCTTAAAGAGGGACACTCTGTATATTAGGTATATAGCGAACTTGTGCCTAAGCGAGCATTGTTTAACTCTCAGGTTGGTTGAAATTTCTTTTAACAATCATTTAAAAAATTATAAGAGTAAACAACAAATAATAAATCTGGAACTAAAAAAAGCGTACAAAATACAGGATGTCTCATTTGAAAAATACGAGAAAATTGATCATTTTTAACTTGAATCTTACTGTTAAATAAATTAAAATTCTCCTCCAATTTTCATACGTTTGATAAGACAAGAAAATTAAAATGTTTTATACTAACTCCAAAATGTCCATCTTGAAAAATGGTGGCAATAGGGATTTATAAAATATGAAAACTTTTTAATGTAAAAATATAAATGTGAAGGAAATTGTATTTTCCAACAAGGTTTTATGTACGAATTGTCACTCTTCTGCTTACAGAGAGACACTCTGTATACTATGCTTGAGAACATGTGATCAAGTGAACATTTTATAATTATCAGGTTCGTTGAAATTGTCTTAACGATAATAAAAAAACTATGAGAATAAACCGCAAACATCAAATTTGGAGTTAAAAACGCTGATAATATACAGGATATTTCATTAGAAAAGTATGAATAATTGATGATTTTCAAATTGAATCATCCTGTTAAACAAGTTAAAAATCCTCTTCCAATTTTCATAAGTTTGAAAAAACAAGATAAGCAAAAGTTTTATACAAAATTCAAAACGTCCATTTTTAAAGATGGCGGTTTTTAGAATTTTTAATATGTGACAATTTTTTTATGTAAAATTATGGATACGAAATAAACTGATGTATTTCCGAAATCGATTTAATATGAGACTTGTCACTTTTCTGAAGTAATTACAGAGGGACACTCTGTATATCATATTTGGGAACTTGTGGCCTAAGTGAGCATTCTTTGATTATCAGGTTCTTAACAATAAAAAAAAACTATAAGAATGGTCAGCAAACAACAAATTCGGAATTGAAAAAGCGTACAAAATACAGGATGTTTCATTTGAAAAATAAGGAAAAACGCATAATTTTCGAATTGAATCATCATGTTAAATGAGTTAAAATTGTCTTCGAATTTTCAAAACGTTTAAGGAGATAATATAAGTAAAAAGTTTTATGAAAAATTCAAAACGTCCATCTTTAAAGATGGCGAGATTTAGAATTTTTTAAATATGACTATTTTATAAAGAAAAAAATAAATGTGAAGAAAATTGTATTTCTAGAAAAGATTTAATGTGCGAATTGTGACTTTTCTGAAGTTCTTAAAGAGGAACACTCTGTATATTATATGGCGAACTTGTGCCGAAGTGAGCATTTTTTGACTCTCAGTTTTGTTGAAATTTCTTTTAACAATTAATACATAAAAACGATAACAATAAACAACGAACAACAAATCTGGAACTAAAAAAAGCTTACAAAATACAGGATGTCTCATTTGAAAAATACGAGAAAATTGATCATTTTCAAGTTGAAACTTACTGTTAAATAAATTAAAATTCTCGTCCAATTTTCATACCTTTGACAAGACAAGAAAATTAAAAAGTTTTATACAAACCTCAAAGCGTCCATCTTTAAAAATGGCAGTGTTAGAAATTGTTAAAATATGATTATTTTTTAACACAAAAATATAAATGTGAAGGAAATTGTATTCCAAAACGAGATTTTGTGGGCGAATTGTCACTTTTCTGGTTATAGAGGGACACTCTGTATATTATATTTGCGAACTTATGCCTAAGTGAGCTTTCTTTGACTATCAGGTTCATTGAACTTTATTTTAACAATAATTAAAAAAAACTATAAGAATAAATGGCAAACAACAAATAGGGAATTAAAAAAAGCTTAAAAATACAGGCCGTTTCATTAGAAAAATATGAGAAAACTGATATTTTTCAAATTGAATCTCCGTTATATAAGTTAAAATCCTTTTCCAATTTTCATACGTTTGACAAGACAAGAAAATTAAAATGTTTTATACTAACTTCAAAATATCCATCTTGAAAAATGGCGGCAATAGGGATTTTTAAAATATGACTATTTTTTAACGTAAAAATATAATTGTGAAGGAAATTGTATTTTCCAACAAGGTTTTATGTACGACTTGTCACTTTTCTGCTTACAGAGAGCCACTCTGTATATTATGCTTGAGAACATGTGATTAAGAGAACATTTTATAATTATCAGGTTCGTTGAAACATAACTTAACGATATCTAATAAAAAAACTATGAGAATAAACCGCAAACATCAAATTTGGAATTAAAAAACGCTAATGATATACAGGATATTTCATTAGAAAAATATGAGATGATAGATGATTTTCAAATTAAATCATCCTGTTAAACAAGTTAAAAATCCTCTTCCAATTTTCATAAGTTTTAAAAGACAAGATAAGCAAAAATTTTATACAAAATTTAAAATGTCCATTTTTAAAGATGGCGGTATTTATAATTTTTAAAATGTGATAATTTTTTTATATAAAATTATGGATGCGAAGAAAACTGTATTTCAAAAAACGATTTAATGTACGAATTGTCACTTGTCTGAAGTCCTTACAGAGGGACACTCTGTATATCATATTTGCGAACTTTTGGCCTAAGTGAGCATTCTTTGACTATCAGGTTAATAATAATAAAAAAAAACTAGAAGAATTGCCAGCAAACAACAAATTTGGAATTAAAAAACTTATAAAATACAGGATGTTTCATTTGAAAAATAAGGTAAACGGATAATTTTCGAATTGAATCATCATGTTGAATAAGTTAAAATTGTCTTCGAATTTTCAAAACGTTCAAGAAGATAATATAAGTAAAAAGTTTTACGAAAACTTCAAAACGTCCATCTTTAAAGATGGCGAGATTTAGAATTCTTTAAATATGACTATTTTATAAAGAAAAAAATAAATGTGAAGAAAATTGCATTTCCAGAAAAGATTTAATGTGCGAATTGTGACTTTTCTGAAGTTCTTAAAGAGGAACACTCTGTATATTATATGGTGAACTTGTGCCTAAGCGAGCATTTTTTGACTCTCAGTTTTGTTGCAATTTCTTTTAACAATTATTACATAAAAACGATAAGAATAAACAACGAACAACAAATCTGGAACTAAAAAAAGCTTACAAAATACAGGATGTCTCATTTGAAA
The DNA here is from genome assembly GCF_036711695.1 of Zophobas morio. NCBI lineage: Eukaryota > Metazoa > Arthropoda > Insecta > Coleoptera > Tenebrionidae > Zophobas > Zophobas morio. The sequence continues at coordinate 1,270,884 of NW_026972132.1, forward strand.
AATACGAGAAAATTGATCATTTTCAAGTTGAATCTTACTGTTAAATAAATTAAAATCCTCCTCCAATTTGATACGTTTGACAAGACAAGGAAATTAAAAAGTTTTATACAAACCTCAAAACGTCCATCTTTAAAAATGACAGGGTTAGATAGAAATTTGTAAAATATGACTATTTTTAACACAAAAATATAAATGTGAAGGAAATTGTATTCCAAAACGAGGTTTTGTGGGCGAATTGTCACTTTTCTGCTTATAGAGGGACACTCTGTATATTATATTTGCGAACATGTGCCTAAGTGAGCTTTCTTTGACTATCAGGTTCTTTGAACATTATTTTAACAATATTTAAAAAACTATAAGAATAAATGGCAGACGACAAATAGGGAATTAAAAAAACTTACAAAATACAGGACGTTTCATTAGAAAAATATGGGAAAACTGATAATTTTCGTATTGAATCTCCGTTATATAAGTTAAAATCCTTTTCCAATTTTCATACGTTTGGCAAGACAAGAAAATTAAAATGTTTTATACTAACTTCAAAATGTCCATCTTGAAAAATGGCGGCAATAGGGATTTTTAAAATATGACAATTTTTTAACATAAAAATATAAATGTGAACGAAATTGTATTTTCCAACAAGGTTTTATGTACGAATTGTCACTTTTCTGCTTACAGAGAGACACTCTGTATATTATACTTGAGAACATGTGATTAAGTGAATATTTTATAATTATCAGGTTCGTTGAATTGTATCTTAACGATAATAAAAAAAACTATGAGAATAAACCGCAAACATCAAATTTGGAATTAAAAATCGCTTATGACATACAGGATATTTCATTAGAAAAATATGAGATGAGTGATGATTTTTAAACTGAATCATCCTGTTAAACAAATTAAAAGTCGTCTTCCAATTTTCATAAGTTTTAAAAGACAAGATAAGCAAAAGTTTTATACAAAATTCAAAACGTCCATTTTTAATGGTGGTATTTAGAATTTTTAATATGTAACAATTTTTTTATGTAAAATTATCGATCCATTACAAAAGTTTTTACATTCAGATGGAATTTATAAAACATGATAACGAATAATTTTTGTATTGTTTCATTTTTCTAAATTCTTGTGGATTTTTAGTCTAATAAGACATGTTTTCGTGACTTGTGTGTAACTATCGAACTGGTGAATACGTCCCTGATCCTCAAGCTTAACGAACTTCTCTGGCTTCTGATACGATTACAAAAGAAACTAATTCTTTCAGTACGGTAAAGAATGTCAATATTCTCATTTAGTCCTTGTGCCTTTATTTTCGTTTTACAAAAACACGACCTTCACTAGGCTAGGTATTACGCCGGTAATAAAGTTCACTCTTATCTCCTCATCTCCATATTTCGCAACAAGTCCCAGCCCGCCATATTTTTTAATTAAACGCCTTTCCCTCCTCGTTCGCGCTAATTAACCCCGCACTTGTCCCATCCTCGTCGCCTCCTCGTTAACATTTCCAGCTCCCAATTTTCTTAATTTCGGCGATTTTCGGCGGCCCCTTTACTCGACCGCCGTCCACATAAAATCCGTAGCTCCACTTTATTGCGCTATTTACGGCTAATTAAAAGATCAGAATCCGTATCGGTCGCATCCGAAAGTTACATTCGTTTAATTTTAAGCAGATTAAAAGCCGGCCGGAGGCTGTACACCACTTCACAAAGGGCGTGTCGCTAAGGTAACGCCGAAAGGTCTTCAGCGCTATTGTCCAGAGATTTCCTCTAATTACCGGATCAACGACAAAAGACGAAACCCTTTGATGGACTCCTGCGCGACCGCAGACAGGGACCATATCAGCGTGCACAAATCGGCCCTTTTATGCATTTTTTATGCGCTCTGTTTTCTGTATAGTCATTCAGGTCTTCCGACGTGGCCTATCGCGACTGCAGATTCACAGGGAATTGGCCCTTTCATGGAAGCGGTGCCACTTGAGCTGGAGCGGCCGCTAGGGGAGGGTGGAGCACACTTAACCTGTTTTATATACACATATGTATAAAAGAAGATATACTACAGGACCGATTGTTGTCAAAATTTGTATGTCAAATGTATATGTACACGACCAATCCAACCTCCCCCCGCCGAATTTTTCTGATATACAACCCTGCCATGTCCGCTACATAAAATCGCCACTAAAACCGAACATGTGAATCGTAAAAGTGGCCTCCGATGAAAACACCATCAGATTTACAGCGTCCATTAAAACTGTTATTTACGCGAGCGAGTCCGTCCCTGTCTCGCCCGCTCGCCGGTCTCTCTCTATCCCCCATGTGAGGTTTTTACGAGCGCCGCCGCCGCCGCCACTGGAACTATAACGGCGAAATTTTCATTTATTATCGCCTTCGCGCCGCCTCCTCCACCCCCGGTGGATGTGGCGCGTAGGGGAGACCAGCACCAGGAAGCGTTTCCGTGATCCAGCAGCTACTCGAGTCGCGGTTAATTATTTATCGACTTTTGAATAATTGCTGAGGCTTGTAATCAAATAATGATTGATCGAGGATAATGATCAAATTATTATTGAATTATTCAGCGTAATTAATATGCGAGGCTGTGTGCAATTTGTAATTCTAACACAGGATATCGAGTCCTTTTATTACGCGGCTATCGGGAGATCGCCTGTAATTTGTTCTTTTCGCGCTGGGACTGCTGAGGGGGTCGTGGTGTAATTTTATCAGATTTGAAGGAAGTGTGCATTTTTTATGGGACACGCTGTGGACGGGATTTTTCTTTGGAAACCACTTCCATAGGGAAAAGTATCGATAAGGTTTGTCGATTACTGCAATTTATTGTTTATTTGGGGCTATACGTATTCAAATTATTTTCAAATATTTATATCGGGTGTCTGGAAAATGGCGGATTAACTCTTCAGTGTTTCGATTTTATCTTGTTGCATTTTCAATTTTAATTTGCTCAGTTTCTCGTTTCCTCAATTTTCCGATTTGCAATTTTTTTTGTTTTTTAATTTGTAAGATCTGCGTCTCTTCGAGTTTTCATTTTTAAATTTTTCAGTTTTTCGATTTTCCAATTTTTGGGTGTTTCAGTTTCCAGATTTTGCGATTTTTCGAGGTTTCCATTTTTAATTCCTCACTGTTTGGATTTTTCAATTTTTATTTTTTTTCTTAGTACTTGCCAAATGAGACTGATTTTGGCAAATCACATACCCTCTGAAAAGATAGAGGGCGGGTGGGCGGGCCTAGTACATGTTAAGGTAAAAAACTAATGCAAGAATTTGAAAGATTTCAAACACCAAAAATTATAAATTGTAAATACACTGAAAATTCTAGATGGAAAAAATCCAACAAAATCTAAAAAATCATAAAGATTTTGGAGGTACTAACGATCTTAGAACTTCTAAAAATTTTAAACTTTGTGGTAATTCAAAAGTGTCCAAAGTGTCTAAAGATTGGAAAGACTCTAAGGACTCTGAGAACTCTAAGGGTTCTAGAGAGTCTAAAAACTCTAAAGATACTCTTAAAGACTCAAATGTTAAAAAGGTATTTAAAATTCTGCTCCAAATATTTCAAAGATTGTGGAACTTGTAAAAATTGCATGAACTCTTAAAATGCCAAAAATTTAGAGATTCCAAAGACTAAAGAAAACTGAAAGCTTAAAACAGTAAAAGGTCTTGATCTATCTTACAGATCTTGGAGATTGTACAGATTCCAGAATTTCCAAAAATTCCAAAGACCAAAAATTAAGATCTACAAACTTTGAAAAATCTGGAAAAATTTTGAAAATTGGAAAATGTAATCCTAGAAATGTTAAAAATTTCCGCAAAGGTTGAATGTCAAAATTCTGGCGTAACCGGAGCCTGGCGATTTTAGAAATTTTGGAAAATCTGTAAATTTCGGGCATTTTGTGTGTGTAAAATCTGAAAAATTGGGTTAATCTGGAAAATTTGAAAATTGAAAAATGCAAATTGCGAACAATTAAAAAAAAATCGAAAGTTATAGAATCTCAAAACATTAAAAGTTTGCACAATCTTAAGATGATAATTTGCGAAAATTAGTTTTATCTTAGAAGGAACTAGCCCCACCCACCCACCCACTCTTTTCTTAGATGGTATCTCATTTGCCAAAATCAGTCTTATCTTAGCAACTACTAGAAACGCCCACCCACCCTCTATTTTTTTTAGTACATGCTAAGATAAAACTAATTCTAGCAAATAAAATATAAGGTGGGTGGGCGGGGCTAGTACTTGCCAAGATAAGACTGAATAATATTAAGAGTAGTCACTGGAATGAAGAGGGGGTCGCTTACTCCTTGTTTACAAGACTCTTGAACTTAAACTAAGCCGTCCGCCGACAATTTTTTGCTAGAATTTTTCAATTCTTCAATTTTTCATTTTTTTTTCTTCAATTTTTCATTTTTTTTTCTTCAATTATCAATTTGCAATTTTTTGTTTTTTCAGGTTTAAAAGTTTCAATTTTCCAACTTTTGATTTTTGAATTTTTAAATTTTTCGTTTTTCAATTTTCGTTTTTTTCACTTTTTCGATTTTTCATTGTTTTGATTTTATTTTTTTGTTTTTTCATTTTTAAGATATGCGTCTCTTCGAGTTTTCATTTTTAAATTTCTCAGTTTTTCGATTTTCCAACTTTTGGGTGTTTCAGCTTTCAAATTTGCGATTTTTCCATTTGCAATTTTTCGAGGTTTATATTTTTAATTTCTCACTTTTTGGATTTTTCAATTTTTAATTTTTTGTTAGTATTTGCCTAATGAGACTCATTTTGGCAAATCACATTCCCTCGGAAAAGATAGAGGGCGGGTGGGCGGGCCTAGTACATGCTATGGTAAAAATTATTTTGGCAAATCACATAGCCTGTAAGAAAAGAGAGGGTGGGCGGGCGGGGCTAGTACTTGCCAATATAAGATTGAATAATATTAAGAACAGTCACTGGATTGAAGAGGGGGTCGCTGGGCGGGGCTACTCCTTGCTTATAAAACTCTTTACTTTAAGCTCATCTCCGCCCTAGGTTTTTTGCTTCAATTTTTCAATTCTTCAATTTTTCATTTTTTTCTTCAGTTTTGGATTTTTAATTTTCGGTATTTTTTCACTTATTCGATTTTTTAGTGTTTCGATTTTTTAGTGTTTCGATTTTATTTTTTTGTTTTTTCAATTTTGATTTTGTCAGTTTCTCGTTTCCTCTCAATTTTTCGACTTGCAATTTTTTATTTTTCAATTTTTTTTGTTTTTTCATTTTTAAAATATGCTTTTTTCGATTTTCCAACTTTTGGGTGTTTCAATTTTCAGATTTTGCGATTTTTCCATTTGCAATTTTTCGAGTTTTCAATTTTTGATTTCTCACTTTTTTGATTTTTCAGTTTTTTATTTTTTTGTTAGTACTTGGCTAATAAGACTGGTTTTGGCAAATCACATACCCTCTGAAAAGATAGAGGCGGGTTTCGATTTGCAATTTTTCGAGTTTTCTGGTTTAAAATTTTCAATTTTCCAACTTTTGATTTTTAAATTTAAAAATTTTTCGGTTTTAACTTTCCTTGTTTTTCCACTTATTCAATTTTTCAGTGTTTTGATTTTATTTTTTTGTTTTTTCAATTTTAATTTCCTCAGTTTCTGGTTTCCTCAATTTTTGGATTTTTCAATTTTTTTTTGTATTTTCATTTTTAAGATGTCTCTTCGAGTTTTCATTTTTAAATTTTTCAGTTTTTCGATTTTCTAACTTTTGGGTGTTTCAGTTTCCAGATTTTGCGATTTTTCCATTTGCAATTCGAGTTTTCAACTTTTAATTTCTCACTTTTTGGATTTTTCAATTTTTAATTTTTTTGTTAGTACTTGCCTAATAAGACTGATTTTGGCAAATCACATACCCTCTAAAAGGATAGAGGGCGGGTGGGGGGGCCTAGTTCATGCTACGGTAAAAATTATTTTGGCAAATACCTACCTTGTAAGAAAAGAGAGGGCGGGTGGGCGGGGCTAATACTTGGCAAGATAAGATTGAATATTATTAAGAGCAGTCACTGGAATGAAGAGGGGGTCGCTGGGCGGGGCTACTTTTTGCTTACAAGGCTCTTTATCTTAAACTCAGCTCCGCCCCCGATTTTTTGCTTCAATTTTTCAATTCTTCAATATTTCATTTTTTTTCTTCAGTTTTCGATTTTCATTTTTCGTTATTTTTTCACTTATTCAATTTTTCAGTGTTTCGATTTTATTTTTTTGATTTTTCAATTTTGATTTTGTCAGTTTCTCGTTTCCTCAATTTTTCGATTTGCAATTTTTTGATTTTTTTGTTTTTTCATTTTCTAGATATGCGTTTTTCGATTTTCCAACTTTTGACTGTTTCAATTTTCAGATTTTGCGATTTTTCCATTTGCAATTTTTAGTTTTCAATTTTTAATTTTTTTGTTAATACTTTGCTAATAAGACTGATTTTGGCAAATCACATACCCTCTGAAAAGATAGAGGGCGGGTGGGCGGGCCTAGTACATGCTAAGGTAAAAATTATTGTGGAAAATCACATATCCTGTAAGGAAAGAGAGGGTGGGTGGGCGGGGCTAGTACTTACCAAGAAAAGATTGAATAATATTAAGAGTAGTCACTGGAAAGAAGAGGGATCGCTCCTTGCTTACTAGAAAATCTGAACTCAGCTCCGCCCACGTCTCACCAATTTTTAATTCTTCAATTTTACGATTTTTCAATTTTAAAATTATAAAATCTAAAGAAATATTGTAAAATGAAAATCAAAAAATCGAGAATAAAAAAAAAAACAAAAATAAAGAACGAGATACTAAAAAATCGAAAACTGAAAAATTGTAAAATCGAAAAATTGAAAAACTAATGAAAGAATTTGAAAGATTTAAAAGTTCAAAATCTAAAAAATCATAAAGATGCTGGAGGTAGTAATGATCCTAGAACTTCTAAAAATTTTAAACTTTGTAATAATTTAGTAATTCAAAAGTGTCCAAAGTTTCTAAAGATTGGAAAGACTCTAAGAACTCTGAGAACTCTAAGGGTTCTAGAAAGTGTAAAAACTCTAAAGACTCAAACGTTAAAAAGATATTTAAAATTCTGTTCCAAATATTTCAAAGATTGTGGAACATGTAAAAATTGCATTAACTCTTAAAACGCCAAAGATTTTAAAGATTTCAAAGACTAAAGAAAACTAAAAGCTTAAAAATGTAAAAGGTCTTGAACACCCTAATTACTATCTTACAGATCTTGGAGATTGTAGAGATTCCAGAATTTCCAAAAATTCCAAAGGAGTGAGTCTATAAATTTTCGAAAATCTGTAAAAATTTAGAACATTGGAAAATGTAATCCTAGAAATGTTATTTGGCATAACCGGAGCCTGATAATTTTAGAAATTTTGGAAAATCTGTAAATTTCGGGCATTTAGTGTGTGTAAAATCTGAAAAATCGGACTAATCTGGAAAATTTGAAAATTCTAGACATTTTGAAAACTGCCAAGTTCCAAACAACTAAAAAAAATCGAAAGTTATAAAATCTCAAAATATCAAAAATTTGCACAATCTAAGATCTAAAATCTGGTCTTTTGACTTCTTACTTTAGCAATTTTTTTTCAATTTTAATTTTCTCAGTTTCTCGTTTCCCCAATTTTTCGATTTTTCAATTTTTTTTTGTTTTTTTTTTATTTTTAAGATATGCGTCTCTTCGTTTTCTTTTTAAAATTTTTCAGTTTTTCGATTTTCCAACTTTTGGGTGTTTCAGTTTCCAGATTTTGCGATTTTTCCATTTGCAATTCGAGTTTTCAACTTTTAATTTCTCACTTTTTGGATTTTTCAATTTTTAATTTTTTTGTTAGTACTTGCCTAATAAGACTGATTTTGGCAAATCACATACCCTCTGAAAAGATAGAGGGCGGGTGGGCGGGCCTAGTACATGCTAAGGTAAAAATTATTGTGGAAAATCACATACCCTGTAAGGAAAGAGAGGGTGGGTGGGCGGGGCTAGTACTTACCAAGAAAAGATTGAATAATATTAAGAGTAGTCACTGGAAAGAAGAGGGATCGCTCCTTGCTTACTAGAAAATCTGAACTCAGCTCCGCCCACGTCTCACCAATTTTTAATTCTTCAATTTTACGATTTTTCAATTTTAAAATTATAAAATTTAAAGAAATATTGTAAAATAAAAATCAAAAAATCGAGAATAAAAAAACAAAAATAAAGAACGAGAAACTAAAAAATCGAAAACTGAAAAATTGTAAAATCGAAAAATTGAAAAACTTATGAAAGAATTTGAAAGATTTAAAAGGTTTCAAAGATTTCACACACCAAAAATTGTAAATTGTAAATACACTGAAGATTCTAGATGGAAAAAATACAACAAAATCTAAAAAATCATAACGATCTTGAAGGTACTAATGAGCCTAGAACTTCTAAAAATTTTAAACTATGTAAAATTTATAGTAATTCAAAAATGTCCAGAGTATCTAGAGGCTGGAAGCACTCTAAGGAGTCGTGAGAACTCTAGAGAGTCTAAAAACTCTAAGGATACTCTTAAAGACTTAAACGTTAAAAAGATATTTAAAATTCCACTCCAAATGTTTCAAAGATTGTGGAACTTGTAAAAATTGCATGAGCTCTTAAAATGCCAAAGTTTAAAGAAAACAAAAATCTTAAAAGTGTAAAAATGATAAAGGAACGCTTTCTCTAATTTTTGTAAATTTAAACCTCTAGAGATCTTGGAGACTGTCCAGAATTTCCAAAAATTCCGAAGATTGAATCTTAAGGTCTATAAATTTCGGAAAATCTGGAAAAATTTAGAAAATTGGAAAATGTAATCCAAGAAATGTGAATTTCGGGCATTTTGTGTGTGTAAAATCTGAAAAATCGGGCTAATCTGGAAAATTTGAAAATTCTAGACATTTTGAAAACTGTAAATTCCGAAAAATGAAAAAAAATCGAAAGTTATAAAATCTCAAAATATCAAAAGTTTGCACAATCTTAAGATAGTAATTTGCCAAAATCAGTTTTATCTTAACAAATACTGATGACTAACTTTTAAAAAAATTATCAAAATTTGGAAACATTACGAACTTACTTAAATGCACAAGACAGGCATTTCGAACATCTTCTTTACTGTTTTGTTGGTTATGTTTTAATGGATTTTTCTTTTGTTGGTTTTGCTTTTGTTTATAATTTATAATTGTTTTATGATTTTTTTTTTGGTTTATTTATTAATGAAGAATCCGGTAGAATCCCATTTGTGAAATACAGAAACTTTAGCTCTAAACCATTTATTCCATCTTCTAGGGTCTCACAGGGATCAAACTTAGGTAGATACCAAGAGCTTAAACTTGTCAGCAATACATCACAAGGCGAAAATGTAAAAAACTTGCCTAAAGCCACTATTTTGCCATTTTCTGGCCCATTTTGGCTTTTTTTTAGCTTAAAATCTGGTCCTTCGACTTCTTACTTTGGCAATTTAGTAAACCAATTGACAACAACAATCCAGCGGCTTATTTTTCTCCCGTTTTTGTCTCATTGTAAACTTTAAGTAAACGTCGCAAGAACTCGCTCTTTTCACCACACATTCGCACCAATTCCGCACCTTAATTAAATCATAATAAACGAGTCGATTTGCGGAACTCGGCAAAAAACCAGCGCCTGCAATTAATTAGACTTAACAAACCGTCGTGTTTCTCAATCGTCGAACATTTCTCAAGACGGCCACCGCAACGCAGCAAACACGTGGCAACGAACACGAAAATTACAATTCCTTCTTACATAAACAAGAAAATGGCACAGATCCTATCTCGAAGATTTATTTAGCTGAAAGTATTATTGTTCTATTCGTAAGTGTACGCCATATATGTATAATCACGTTCCTGCTTGCAAACAACACTCTGTGGTGGATCGATAAAATTATAGCTACCTACGCGTCTTATTACATACACTTAACGCAATTACCTCTCAAAACAATGAGCGCATTTTTAAACGAGCCGTTTTTTCGTCAGGTTATAGAGACATATTTTACCCACCATGTTGGCGGAGCGACACCCATTATGCACCCATAATCCTAGACCTCGTTGCGCGGAGATATGGGAGGTGGGCACGAAACCGCGATAAAACATTGCACCGAGGCGAATAACGGCCTTCGAGAGTGCAATAATCACCGTTTTCTGAAGAATCTGGCCAAATTCCGCCTGAGAACTGCACAATTCCCTACTTTCGCCCCAAATCAATATGCATTATCCGAACGGTTGGGTCCTGTCCGAATTTAGGAAGCGGTCCGACTCCGAGATGAAACATCTTTGTATTCACTACACGAACATTAGATATCGATCCCTTGCACAAATCGTGGATTTGATGACTCACAGATTAAGCCGATCGGGCAAACATCCCCATCGAGCCGAAGAAAAATCCGGTAAACTTATTTACAGCGAACTTGCCAAGCGTGCGAGGCGCAACCGACGCAATTACGCATCTTAGAGTCTTTAGAATCTTCAGAATTTTTACAGTCTTTAGAGTCTTTGCAGTTTTTACAGTCCTCAGAATGTAAGTCCATTTTTTAAATCTTTAGAAAGAATCTTGGACATTTTTGAATCATTACGAGTTCTAGAACCTTTAGAATTTCTAGAATATTTATATCCTTTGGCTATTTAGAATTTCTACAATCTCTAGTATCGTCTCAATTTTGAAGATTTTTCAGATTTTTTAAATCTTTCTTATATTTAGAAGTTTATAATTTTTAGTGTCATTGCGAAGTGGAATCTCTCTAACCTTTCTAATTTATTTTAAAATATCTGGAGTCACTAGAATCTTTGAAGTTTTTTAAGGTTTTGAAACCTTTTGAATCCATTGAACTTTTCGAATGTTTCTTATCCACAGAATTTTTAGAATTTTTAACACTTTACGGATCTCTAGAAATTTTACTATCTGTATAATTTTTAAAATCTCTGGAATCTGTGGGATACCCCTAGAGCAAGTAGAATTTTTGGAACATTTGTAACTTCTAGAATTTCCAAAATGTTAAATTCTTAGATTCTTTACAATCTTTACAGCCTTTAGAGTCTTTAGAATTGTGTAGTCTTTATAGTTACCAGAGTGCTAGGAGTCCTTAATCTTTCGAGTCTCTCGAATCTTTGAAATTTTTGATATTTTAGAGTCATTACGAGTTCTGGAACCTTTAGAATTACTAGAATCTTCAGATCCTTAAGCTGTTTAGAATTTCTGGGATCTCCAGTATATTCCGGATTTTTAAGATTTTTTAATCTTTCTTATATTTAGAAGCTTAGAATCTGCAGCATCGTTACAAGTGGAATCTCTTTAACCTTTCTAATTTATAGCATTTTTAGAGTCATTAGAATATCTGGAGTCATTAGAATCCTGTGAACGTTTTGAATCTCTTTTATCTTTATCTTTAAAACTTTTAGCACTTTGAGGATCTTTAGAATTTTGAAGACTTTACGGATCTTTAAAAATTTTAGTATCTGCATAATTTCATTAAAGCTTTTAAATCTTCACAGCCTTTCGAGTCTTTAGAGTTTCACAGTTTTTACAGTCCTCAGAGTGATCATAGTTTTTGGGGGTTTTGTAATCTTCGAATCTCTGGAAATTTTGGGCATTTTATAATCACTAGGAGTTCTAGACTCTTTACAATTTCTAGAACCTTCAGATTTTTAGGATATCAAGAATTTATGTAATCTCTAGTACCTTTAAGATTATTTTGAATCTTTCTTGTATTTAGAATATTTACTAATTTATAGGATCTTTAAGGTCTTTAGAAATTTTAAATTTACAGTATCTCTGCGTTCTTTAGCATCTGTAGAATTTTTAGTGTCTAATCTAAAGGATCTCTAGATTGTTTAAGACTTTTCTGATCTTTAGGGATTTTGAACATTTTTACAGTTTTAAAAGTTTTTGGAATCTGTAGAATCCATCTAGAGCCTAGAATTTTTGAAATTTTGGAACTTGTAATTACTAAAAATTCCCATAGTCTTTATAATCTTTATAGCTCTTAGAATCTTTAGAACTTTTACAGTTTTTACAACCTTTAGATTGCCCAAAATTCTTAGGATTTTTCGAGTCTTTTGAATCTTTGGAAATTTTAGACATTTTGAAGTCATTAGAAGTTCTAGAACCTTTAGAATTTTAAGAATCTTCAGATTTTTAGGTTGTTGGGATCTCTAGTAATTTAAGGATTTTTAAAAATTTTAACATTTTTTTAGTCTTTTTTATATTTAAAATCTTAGAATCTTTAGTATCTTTACAAATCGAATCACCCTAATCAGATTTTCATTTCTTTAGAATATCTGGACACATTAGAATCTTTGAAATTTTTTAAGGTTTTACAAACTTTCGAATTTTCAGAAATTTTAAACCCTTTGTTATCATTAGCATCCACAGAATTTTTAGAATCTTTAGAACATTAAAATTCCCAGCTTCTCTGGGTTTTTTAGCATCTGTAAAATTTTTAGTAGCTTGAAGACCTCTAGAATTTTAAAACTTTACGTATCTTTAGTAATTTTCACATCTTTACAATTTGAAAAACCTCTGGAATCTGCAGAATCCCTCTAGAAACTCTAGTTTTTTGAATTTTGAAACTTTTAGAATTTTGATTATTAAAAATTCTTAGAGTCTTTATAATATTTACAGCCTTTAGAATCTTTGTCTTTACCGTTTTTATAGTTCTCCAGGTGCTCAGAGTTCTTAGGATTTTTAAAGTCTATTGAATCTTTGGGAATTTTGGACATGTTAAAAACATTAGAATTTCTAGAATCTTCAAATCTTTAGGCTGTATAGAATTTCTGGGATCTCTAGTATCTTCTAGATTTTTAAGATCTTTTAAAATTTTTTGAACCTTTCTTATATTTCGGACCTTAGAATCTGCAATATTATTACAAGTCGAATCTACTTAATTTTTCTAATTTATGGGACTTTTAATGTCTTTAGAATATCTGAAAACTTTTGAGTCTTTCGAAATTTTAGAATTTTTGATATCTTTAGAATCCACAGAATTTCTAGAATTTTTAAAACATTAAAATTCCCAACATATCTGGTTCCTCAGCATCTGTAGCATTTTAGTACCTTGAAGAACTTTAGAATTTTCAAGATTTTAGGTATCTTTAGTAATTTTCACATTTTTACAATATTAAAAATCTCTGGAACTTGTAGAATTTTTCAAATTTTGAAACCTTTAGAATTTTTGCAATTTTGAAACTTTTATCATTAAAAATTCTTACAGTTTTTATAATATCTATAATGTTAAGAGTGTGTTTACAGAGTTCTTTGGATTTTTCGAGTCAATTCAGTCTTTAAGAATTTTGGGCATTTTGAAACCATTAGAAATTCTAGAATCTTCAGAATTCCAAGAATCTTCCGATCCTTACATCGTCCAGAATTTGGGATCTTTAGTATCTTCCGGACTTTTAAGATTTTTCACATTTATTTAATATTTCTTATATTTAGAATCTTGGAATCTTTAGTATCCTTACAAATCAACCTACTCTAATTTTCAGGTCTTTAGAATATTTGGAGTCATTAGAATGTGTGAATTTTTTTAAGTTTTTACAAAATTTTGAATCGTTCTTTAGAATCCACAGAATTTCTAGAATTTTTAGAAAATTAAAATTCCAGGTATCTTTGGGTTCTTCAACATGTGCGGAATTTTTAGTACCTTGAATTTTAAAACCTCTGGAATCTGCAGAATCCCTCTAGAATTTATAGAATTTTTCGAATTGTGAAACTTTTAGAATTTTGGAAATTTTAGAAGTTTTGCTTATTAAGAATTCTTAGTAGAGTCTTGAGAATATTTACATTCTTTACAGTTTTTACAGTCCTCAGTGTACTCAGAGCTCTTAGGATTTTTCGAGTCTTGAATGTTTGGGAATTTTAGGAATTTTGGACATTTTAAATTCACAAGGAGTTCAGGAATCTTTAGAATTTCTACAATCTGTAGAATCTGTGGAAGCTAAAGAATTTTTTAAATATTTGAAATCTTGAGAAATTTTAGAATTTTTGATTACTTAGAATCCTCAGAGTGCTCAAAAGTCTTAGGATTTTTCGAGTCTTTCGAATATTTTTAAATTGTGGGTATTTTAGAATCACCAAGCGTTCTAAACTCTTTAGAATCTCTAGGATGTCTAGAATTTCTGAAATCTCTAGTATCGTCAGGATCTTTAAGATTATTTTGAATCTTTCTTATATTTAGTATTTTCTAATGCAAGGTGTTTAGAATATTTGGAATTTTTAGAGTCCTCAGAACGTGTGAACTTTCAAACTTTTTGAATCCATAGAATTTCTAGAAACTTTAAACTTTTAAATTCCCAGTTTCTCGACATTTTAGAAACTTTAGAGTCTTTATAGCCCTTGGGGTCTTTAGAATCTTAATCTTCATAACCATTACAATTGGAAATTGTGGACGGCTCTTTAGAATATCTAGAATTTTCAAAATCTTCAGGATTTTTTCAGATTTTAAATACCATTTAGCATCTCTGCAGTTTTGAATCTTCCTAAACTTTCTAATTTATAGGATATATAGAAGGCTTCTGAATCTTCCGAATTTTTCGAATGTTTTAAATTCCCAGCATGCCTAGAACTTTTAATACATGCCATTTTTGAAATCTCTGGAATCTGCAAAGTCTATGTAATTTCCTGAAATCCCAACAAAGGAACGCAAGATAGAACAAAAAGGTGGAAAAAATAATCTCATCAAGGCAGGTTCATGAACCACAAGTGCGTTATTTTATAAAATTTTGAATAAAATAAATCTAAAATTTATAAAATATGAAATCTTAAGAGAATTTTCGAAAAAAATTTTTAGAACATAAGGAATATCTAAAAACAAATAATCTGAGAAACCTGCTGTTTCGCGATTCACTCCAAAAAAAAAACTGGACATCCGTTGAACCCCCAGGAAGTAAAGTAAGCAAAGCCAACGTCCTCTTTCCTCAGTACCAAGTGAAGAATCACACGGAACTGTGCGTCACATGTGTCTAATTATAATCACCCGCAATTACAGCGTAAAAACGTGCAATTTTCCCTCATTTCCGAACAAAACGATGGGACAAACAATCAAGGCCACGGAGACAACCTCCGAATTACTTTTTCCTTAAAAAATTGAGTATAATACAAACTAATTGCTCTCATACGAAAATGATTTTTTAGATGCGCTGCTGTGGACGTACGTACGGTGAGAATGGGATCTTACCCGGTAATTAGGTAGCTGGGAGACACATGACGCAGATTCCCATATATGTACCCTATGCTGTTTGTATTATTTCACGTAACAGGTTGTAATTGACGTTTCACTTTATTGTTGTTTGGAAATTACTTGGATTTTTTTAGGGATATGTTTTATTGCCGTACGTTTTTAATCGTTTACAAACACTGACGACATGCCGTACCGCTGCAGGTTGTTATTATTTGATGTGTGTTCTGCGGAGGGAATAATAATTTAACATATTGTGGGTATGTGAGAAATGTTGCTGTTGCGTCGGGTTTATTTAGTTTTATTCTGGGTCGGTGTATGTACGGACGGTTTTAAGTACGCTGCACACAAAACTATTTTTTACTTTACGAATGCTAGTCGATTTCATGAAGTCGAAAAGTCCCGAAATTAATAACTTACAAAAATTTGATTGGGTAATTTTGAACAAAACCATTAAATTCAAAAGCTTAGAATAATGTTTAGAAGCACCTATTATTTAAACCGTAGATTCTCTTTCGTAAAATTCAAGCTGCTGATGACGTTGTTTGCCATGGGCGTTTATTGATATTTCCTGTAGTTTCACCAAAATTGTCAAAAAGATACGTGGTAATTTTGACTTATTCGAAAAATTTAAATTTGGACTCAGATATTTATGAAAACAGTCACCGTACGAAATTTTACTTTTATGCCTAGATAGACAGGGAATATCTGCTTCAACGTGAATTTTTTCACAATTTTTGCCTTGTCAGTTTTTCTGGAATTCTATTGAATGTCCTCTTTTGAAAAAGTATCTTTATTGCTTAGGAATTTTAATTTTCCCCTATAATTTTGATCTAAAACCACTAATATGTTATGTTTTTCTGTTCGATACGTCAAGATTTAACTCTCAAAAATTTTTGGAAATTTTTTGCCGACTTTAAAGAAATATACATATTTTTTGTACATTTACAGAGGTTGAAATTTTTGTTTTTTTCCTAAGGTCTTCAAAAAAATTCAAAAATTTCTTCTTAGTCAAATTCAAGCTGCTGCGGTTTTTTCTAACTTGGTCATTTGTCTATATTCCCTATCGTTTTACCAAAATTATCAAAAACATACATGACAATTTTGACTTATTCGAAAAATTTAAATTTGGACTGTGATAGGTATTTTATTTATTTGCGTTTAGTTTTGTGAAGTCGTTTGAAAGAATTTCCGTAATCCCTCGACTTGTTTTTTAAGTAATTTGAAAGAATTTTGAAAAACATAGCATCTTGAACCTAAATTATTGTTTAAAATCAACATTCCTCAGCGATAATTGTACCCACTTTTTCAAAAAGACAATTTCAGTACGATTCCAGAAAAACTGACAAGACAAAAATTATGAAAAAATCATCAGATATGCCATGTCTATGAAGGAAGAGAAGTAAAACTTTGTACGGTGACTGTTTTCCTAAATATCTGGGTAGAAATTCAAATTTTTCCAATATGTCAAAAATTACTATGTACCTTTTTAACAACTTTGATGAAAAATAGGGAAAAATAGACAAATATCCATGTTAATTAACCCCAGTAGCTTGACTTTGACCAAGAAGAATGTTTGAAATTTTTTTGACGACCTTTAGGAGATAGCCAAAAATTTTAACTCCTATCAAATTATTTTTTTTTTCAAATTTGGCAAAAAATCACCAGAAAATTCTGAAAGATAAATCTCGACATATCGAATAGAAAAACGTAGCATACTTGTGATCTTGAACCAAAGTTATAGTTGGAAGTAAAAATTTCTAATCAATAATGGTCCATTTCCAAAAGAACACATTCAGTTCGATTCTAGGAAAACTAGCAAGACAAAAATTGTGAAAAAATTCACACTTAAGCAGATGTGCTCTGTCTATTGAAGAAAAAAAGTAAAACTTCGTACGGTGTTTGCTTTTCTAAATATCTGCGTCCAAATTCAAATTTTTCTAATATGTCAAAAATTGCTATGTACCTTTTTAACAATTTTGATGAAACAATGGGGAAAATAGGACAAACAGCCATGCTAATTAACCCCACAAGCTTGACTTTGACCAAGAAGAATGTTTAAAAATTTTTTGACGACCTTTAGGAGAAAGCCAAAAATTTTAACTTCTATCAAATATCCAAAAAATTTTTTTTTTCAAATTTGGCAAAAAATTGCCAGAAAATTTTGAAAGATAAATCTCGACGTATCGAATAAAAAAAAGTAGCATATTTGTGGTCTTGGAACAAAATTATAGTTGGAAGTCAAAATTTCTAATCAATAATGGTACTTTTCCAAAAGAACACATTCAACTCGGTTCTAGAAAAACTAACAAGACAAAAATTGTGAAAAAATTCACACTGAAGAAGATGTGCTCTGTCTATTGAACGAAAAAAGTAAAACTTCGTACGGTGTTTGCTTTTCTAAATATCTGCGTCCAAATTCAAATTTTTACAATATGTCAAAAATTGCTATGTACCTTTTTAACAATTTTGATCAAACAATGGGGAAAAATAGACAAACATCGATGTTAATTAACCCCAACAGCTTGACTTTGACCAAGAAGAATGTTTGAAATTTTTTTGACGACCTTTAGGAGAAAGCCAAAAATTTTAACTTCTTTCAAACATACAAAAATTATTTTTTTTCAAATTCGGCAAAAAATCTCCAAAAAATTCTGAAAGATAAATCTCGACGTATCGAATAGAAAAACATAGCATACTTGTGGTCTTGGACCAAAATTATAGTTGGAAGTCAAAATTTCTAATCAATAATGGTACTTTTCCAAAAGAACACATTCAGCTCGATTCTAGAAAAACTAACAAGACAAAATTTGTGAAAAAATTCACACTTAAGAAGATGTGCTCTGTCTATTGAAGAAAAAAAGTAAAACTTCATACGGTGTTTGCTTTTCTAAATATCTGCGTCCAAATTCGAATTTTTCCAATTTGTCAAAAATTGCTATGTACCTTTTAACAATTTTGATGAAACAACGGGGAATAATAGACAAACAGCCATGTTAATTAACCCCAGCAGCTTGAGTTTGACTAAGAAGAATGTTCGAAATTTTTTTGACGACCGTTAGGAGAAAGCCAAAAATTTTAACTTCTATCAAATATCCAAATTTTTTTTTCATATTCGGCAAAAAATTCTCAAAAAATTCTGGAAGATAAATCTCGACGTATCGAATAGAAACACGTAGCATACTTGTGGTCTTGGACCAAAATTATAGTTGGAAGTCAAAATTTCGAATCAATAATGGCACTTTTCCAAAAGAACACATTCAGTTCGATTCTAGAAAAACTAAAAAGACAAAAATTGTGGAAAAATTCACACTTAGGCAGATGTGGTCTGTCTATTGAAGAAAAAAAGTAAAACTTCGTACGGTGTTTGCTTTTCTAAATATCTGCCTCCAAATTCAAATTTTTACAATTTGTCAAAAATTGCTAACTACCTTTTTAACAATTTTGATGAAACAACGGGGAAAAATAGACAAACGGCCATGTCAATTAACCCCAGCGGCTTGACTTTGACCAAGAAGAATGTTTGAAATTTTTTTGACGACCTTTAGGAGAAAGCCAAAAATTTTAACTTCTATCAAATATCCAAAAATTATTTTTTTTCAAATTTGGCAAAAAATCTCCAAAAAATTCTGAAAGATAAATCTCTACGTATCGAATAGAAAAACATAGCATACTTGTGGTCTTGGACCAAAATCATAGTTGGAAGTCAAAATTTCTAATCAATAATGGTACTTTTCCAAAAGAACACATTCAGTTCGATTCTAGAAAAACTAACAAGACAAAAATTGTGAAAAAATTCACACTTAGGCAGATGTGCTCTGTCTATTGAAGGAAAAAAGTAAAACTTCGTACGGTGTTAACTTTTATAAATATCTGCGTCTAAATTCAAATTTTTACGATTTGTCAAAAATTGCTAACTACCTTTTTAACAATTTTGATGAAACAACGGGGAAAAATAGACAAACGGCCATGTCAATTAACCCCAGCGGCTTGACTTTGACCAAGAAGAATGTTTGAAATTTTTTTGACGACCTTTAGGAGAAAGCCAAAAATTTTAACTTCTATCAAATATCCAAAAATTATTTTTTTTCAGATTTGGCAAAAAATCTCCAAAAAATTCTGAAAGATAAATCTCTACGTATCGAATAGAAAAACGTAGGATACTTATGGTCTTTGACCAAAATCATAGTTGGAAGTCAAAATTTCTAATCAATAATAGTATTTTTCCAAAAGAACACATTCAGTTCGATTCTAGAAAAACTAGCAAGACAAAAATTGTGAAAAAATTCACACTTAAGCAGATGTGCTCTGTCTATTGAAGAAAAAAAGTAAAACTTCGTACGGTGTTTGCTTTTCTAAATATCTGCGTCCAAATTCAAATTTTTACAATTTGTCAAAAATTGCCATGTACCTTTTTAACAATTTTGATGAAACAACGGGAAAAATAGACAAACAGTCATGTTAATTAACCCCAGTAGCTTGATTTTGACCGAGAATAATGTTTGAATTTTTTTTGACGACCTTTAGGAGAAAGCCAAAAATTTTAACTTCTTTCAAATATACAAAAATTTTTTTTTTTCAAATTCGGCAAAAAATCTCCAAAAAATTCTGAAAGATAAATCTCGACGTATCGAATAGAAAAACATAGCATACTTGTGGTCTTGGACCAAAATTATAGTTGAAAGTCAAAATTTCTAATCAATAATGGTACTTTTCCAAAAGAACACATTCAACTCGGTTCTAGAAAAACTAACAAGACAAAAATTGTGAAAAAAATCATACTTAAGCAGATGTGCTTTGTCTATTGAAGGAAAAAAAGTAAAACTTCGTACGATAGACAAATAGCCATGTTAATTAACCCTAGTAGCTTGACTTTGGCCAAGAAGAATGTTTGAAATTTTTTTGACAACCTTTAGGAGAAAGCCAAAAATTTCAAAGTCTATCAAATATCCATAAATTATTTTTTTCAAATTTGGGAAAAAATCGCCACAAAATTCGGAAAGATAAATCTCGTTGTATCGAATAGAAAAACATAGCATACTTAAAGGCTTCTTGAGTTTTTATTTTAATTTTGAAACAATTTTAGAGTCCATTTTTTGTTTCATTTCTGAACAAAATTGAAAGAATCTCCGGTCTCCTTGTGTTTTCTTTGTGAAAGAGATTGAAAGAATCTAACGGGATCCGTGCTTATCTAATTTTTTAATAGGAAAGAATCTGGGCACTTGTGTTTAGTTTTTGAAAAAGATTTAACGGCTCCTTGTGTCTTTTATTCTAGGTGTGAAAGAATCGAGGATCTCCTCTTTTATTTTAGTTTTGAAAATGATTTAAAGATTGTCCGGGTCCCCTTGAGTTATCTTTTTGAAAGAGGTCGAAAGAATCCAAAGGTGCCCTTCCAAATGTCTAATAATCTTTTTAATGGGAAAGAATCTGGGGATCTTTTCTGTTTTGTTTTGGAAAAAGTCTTTACGAATTTCAAGAGTTCCTTGTGTTTGTTTACTCTAAATTGGAAAGAAACTTGGGGTCTCCTTTTGTTTTACTACTTATTAAGACAATTTTTTTGAATCTTAAGGGCCCCTTGTGTCTCTTATTCTAAATATGAAAGAATCTAAGTGTCTCCTTTTTTATTTTATTTTTGAAAAAGGTTTAAAAGATCACCGGGTTTCCCTGAGTTATCTTTTTGAAAGGAATGAAAGAATCCAAAGGTGCCCCTCCAAATGTCTAATAATCTTTTTAATGGGAAAGAATCTGGGGATCTTTTCTGTTTTGTTTCGGAAAAAGTCTTTAAGAATTTCAAGAGTTCCTTGTGTTTGTTTATTCTAAATTGGAAAGAAACTTGAGGTCCCCTTTTGCTTTACTATTAAGACAATTTTTTGAATCTTAAGGGCCCCTTGTGTCTCTTATTCTAAATATGAAAGAATCTAAGGGTCTCCTTTTTTATTTTATTTTTGAAATAAGTTGAAAAGATCACCGGATTCCCCTGAGTTATCTTTTTGAAAGGAATGAAAGAATCCAAAGGTGCCCTTCCAAATGTCTAATAATCTTTTTAGTGGGAAATAATCTGGGGATTTTTCTGTTTTGTTTTGGAAAAAGTCTTTAAGAATTTCAAGAGTTCCTTGTGTTTATTTATTCTAAATTGGAAAGAAACTTGGGGTCTCCTTTTGCTTTACTATTAAGACAATTTTTTGAATCTTAAGGGCCCCTTGTGTCTCTTATTCTAAATATGAAAGAATCTAAGGGTCTCCTTTTTTATTTTATTTTTGAAATAAGTTTAAAAGATCACCGGATTCCCCTGAGTTATCTTTTTGAAAGGAATGAAAGAATCCAAAGGTGCCCTTCCGAATGTCTAATAATCTTTTTAGTGGGAAAGAATCTGGGGATCTTTTCTGTTTTGTTTCGGAAAAAGTCTTTAAGAATTTCAAGAGTTCCTTGTGTTTATTTATTCTAAATTGGAAAGAAACTTGGGGTCTCCTTTTGCTTTACTATTAAGACAATTTTTTGAATCTTAAGGGCCCCTTGTGTCTCTTATTCTAAATATGAAAGAATCTAAGGGTCTCCTTTTTTATTTTATTTTTGAAATAGGTTTAAAGGATCACCGGGTTTCCCTGAGTTATCTTTTTGAAAGGAATGAAAGAATCCAAAGGTGCCCTTCCAAATGTCTAATAATCTTTTTAGTGGGAAAGAATCTGGGGATCTTTTCTGTTTTGTTTCGGAAAAAATCTTTAAGAATTTCAAGAGTTCCTTGTGTTTGTTTATTCTAAATTGGAAAGAAACTTGGGGTCTCCTTTTGTTTTACTGTTAACACAATTTTTTTGAATCTTAAGGGCCCCTTGTGTCTCTTATTCTAAATATGAAAGAATCTAAGGGTCTCCTTTTTTATTTTATTTTTGAAAAAGATTTAAAGGATCACCGGGTTCCCCTGAGTTATCTTTTTGAAAGGAATGAAAGAATCTAGAGGTGCCCTTACAAATGTCTAATAATCTTTTTAATGGGAAGGAATCTGGGGATTTTTCTGTTTTGTTTCGGAAAAAGTCTTTAAGAATTTCAAGAGTTCCTTGTGTTTATTTAATATTTAATAATTTTACCAAATTTAGGTGTAGATTTTGGTCTACAATTGTAAAGTATGCCTTTCGAGAGTTTTTAAACACCATAAAACAAAGAAAAATCCTTACAATTTGTAACTTAGCTCCAACCAGACTAACTCGGAGTAGCGCTACTACATTTCCCCAATCCACAACCATTCGTGTCCGAAATCATCTCACTTGACGGACCTGCAAACGCTAATTACCCCATCGCACCGAACTTCCTCGTTTAAGCCAGCACCGCACGCCACGAACCGTCCAGAAACACCCAAGTGTTCCACGAACACACCGTCGGTTTACCAAACAAAAGTCGCTTTTGGTTGTTCCGGCCTAACGTAACGTAACGAAAACCGCATGGGTGTACAAATAACACATCACGGAGTCTTGAGCGGGTCGCGGATGTGTCTTTTTATTGTCGGACAAGTCGTAATTACTCGTAATTTTTGGTTTAACGTCGCCCAGCGAATGGGAAAACTATACCATGAAAACATACATGTTAACATTGCCGATGACGAATGCGTATCTATGCGTGCGTAACGTTATTCACGGTTGCTGTTATTATTGAAGTATTTTAAGTGACATGTGTTTTGTCAGCGACGACGACTACACAATTCCGTTTATTGTCGCTGGAAATCGGAACTTTACATGTAATAAATGTCACCAGTAATTGCCAGTTGGATACGGTCATGGCGGCGGCTGACGGAACGATTCGGAGCTTTCGAGTGTCCTTTGACACAGGGTGCGTGTAATGATAATACTAATAATTGTGTGTTAATTTCAAATAGCTTGTTACACTATAGCAAAGAAGTCTTATTTTGGCAAGTTGAAATCGCGATTGTTATGAAGATGGACGGTCAAAGTGCTGAAACAGGTCATTCATCAAAATAGGAGAGTGTCGCTCCTAAAATCGACCCCTGGAATTTCTCTACCTCTCAGAATTTTTTGGCGAGATTTTACACACTTTTTCTATTCAGTACGTTGAAATCGACTCCACAGAAATTTTTGGCGATTTTTTGGCGACTAAAAAAATAACTTTTGGATATTTGATAGAGATTATAATTTTTGTTTTTTTCTTAAAGGTCTTCAAAAATTGTCAAAAACGTACATGGCAATTTTGACTTATTCGAAAAATTTGAATTTGGAACCAGATATGTAACAAATCAGTGGCCGTACGAAGTTTTACTTTTTTTCCTCGATGGACAAGGCATATCCGATTTGGCGTGAATTTTTTCACAATTTTTGTGTTGTCAGTTTTGTTGGAATCCCGTTGAATGTGCTTTTTTGGTAAAGTATTTTTATTGCTTAGGAATTTTCATTTTCCACTATAATTTTGGTCCAAGACTACTAATATGTTGTTTCTCTTTTCGGTCCGTCGAGATTTACCTCTCAGAATTTTTTGGAGATTTTTTGGCGACTCTGGGAAAAAAAATGTTTGAATATTTGATAGAAGTTAAAATTATTGGCTCTTTAAAGGTCTTCAAAAATTTCTTCAAGCTGCTGACGTTCGTTAATGTGACAGTTTGTTGATATTTCCTGTCGTTTCACCAAAATTGTCAAAAACATAGGTACATGACAATTTTGACTTCTTCGAAAAATTCGAATTTGGGCCTAGATATTTAGAAACGTTGTCACCGTAAGAAATTTTCTAATTCATAGATCTTTATAGACTATTTAGAGTCATTCGAATTGTTGAAATTTTGTAAGGTTTTGAAACCTTTTGGATTTTTAGAACTTTTGAAATCTTTGTTTTTTTTAGAATTAACAGAATTTCTAGAATATTTAAAACATTAAAATTTCCAGGATCTTTGGGTTGTCCAGCAGCTGTAGAATTTTTAATACGATGAGGACATTTAGAATTTTTAAGACTTTACGTATCTTAGGAATTTTCACATCGCTACAGCTTTAAAAATCTATGGAATCTGTGGAATCCCTCTAGTACTTGTAGAAATGGTGGGACTTTAAAACCTTTAGAATTCTTAGAATGTTTAGAATATTTAGAGCCTTTAGAATGTTTACAGATTTTACAATCCTCAGAATGTTCAGAATTCTTCGGATTTTTGGAATTTTGGACATTTTAGAATTAGCAGGAGTTCATGAATCTATAGAATTTATGCAAGCTTTGAATATTGTGAAATCCCTCTAGAACCTGTAGAATTTTTTGAATATGTGAAACCTATATTATAATTTTTGATTACTTACTCTAGAATCTTTAGAGTCTTTACAGTTTTCGCAGTCTTAGAGTACTCAAGAGTCCTCGGACTGCTCAGAGTTCTTAGGATGTTTCGAGTCTCTCTAGAATTTCTGGGATCTTTAATATCTCCAGAATTTTAAATATTTTTGTAAGATTTTTTTAACGTTCTTAGTATCTTTAGTATCTTTACAAGTCGAATCTACCTAATCTTTCTAATTTTTAGATTTTTGAGATCTTTCGAATATCTAGAGTCATTAAAATCTATGAAATCTTGTAAGGTTTTGAAAAATTTTGAATAGATAGTACCTTAAGGATTTCTATAATTTTTAAGATTTTACGTATCTTCAGGAATTTTCACATCTTTACAACTTTTAAAATCTCTAGCATCAGTGGGATTTCTCTAGAACCTGTTGAATTTTTGGAATTTTGAAATATTTACAATTTTTGAAATTTAGGAACTTTTGATATTTAAGAATTCTTAGAATCTTTAGAATATTTACAGCCTTTACAGTTTTTACAGTTTTTAGATCATCACAGTACTCAGAATTCTTAGAATTTTTCAAGTCTTTTAAATCTTTGGGAATTTTGAACATTTTAGAAACACTAGAAGTTCATGAATCTTAAGAATTTCTACAATCTCTAGAACCATGGAATCCCTCTATAACTTGTAGAATTTTTTGAATATTTGGAATTTTCTGATTACTTAGTTTCCTTGGAGTCTTTAGAATCTTTAGCATCTTTACAATTCTTAAAGGCCTTAGAGTACTCATGAGTACTCAAAGTGCTCACAGTCGTTGGAATATTTCGAGTCTTTCGACA
Organism: Zophobas morio; assembly: GCF_036711695.1. Taxonomy (NCBI): domain Eukaryota; kingdom Metazoa; phylum Arthropoda; class Insecta; order Coleoptera; family Tenebrionidae; genus Zophobas; species Zophobas morio. Next base: position 1,296,142 of record NW_026972132.1, read on the forward strand.
TTTTGGAAATCATCAGAAATTCTAGAATCTTCGAACCTTTAGGCTCTCTAGACTTTCTGGGATCTTTAATAACTCTGTAATTTTAAATATTTTCAGAGATTTTTTTAACTTCCTTAGGTTTAAAATCGTAGAAACTTTAGTATCTTTACAAGTGGAATCTACTTAATCTTTCTGATTCATAGAATTTTTGAGATCTTTCGAATATCTGGAGTCATTTGAATCTTTGAAAATTTTTAAGGTTTTGAAAAATTTTGAATAGTTAGTAAGCACCTTGAGGACTTTTAGAATTTTTAAGATTTTACGTATCTTTAGGAATTTTCAACCCTTTGCAATTTTTAAAATCTCTACAATGAGTGGAATCTCTCTAGAACCTGTAGAATTTTTGGAATTTTGAAAACTTTAGAATTTTTAGAAATTTTGGGACATTTGATTACCTAGATTCCTTGGAGTCTTTAGAATCTTTAGAGTCTTTACAGTTTTTAAAGTCCTTAGAGTACTTAAGAATCCTCATACCGCTCACAGTTCTTGGGATATTTCGAGTTTTTGGAAATTTTGGACATTTTCGAATCATCAGAAGTGCTAGAATCTTTAGAATTTCTAGAATCTTCAAATCTTTAGACTCTCTGTGATCTTTAATATCTTCGGAATTTTTAAGATTTTAAAATTTTTTTAACAAGTCGATTCTAAATTATAGGATTTGTGAAATCTTTCAATATCTGGAGTCATTTGAATCTTTGAAATTTTTAAGGTTTTGAAAAATTTTGAATAGTTAGTAGCTTGAGGACTTTTATAGAATTTTTAAGATTTTAGGTATCTTTAGGAATTTTCACATCTTTACAATTTTTAAAATCTCTAGAATCAGTGGAAATTCTCTAAAACCTGTAGAATTTTTGGAATTTTGAAACCTTGAGAATTTTTGAAATTTCGGAACTTTTGATAATTATAATTTTTAGAGACTTTAAACTCTTTACAGCCTTTAGAGTGTTTGCAATTTTTAGAGTCCTCACAGTGCTCAGACAGGATTTTTCGAGTCTTTTGAATATTTCGGAATTCTGAACATTTTAGGAGCACTAGGAGTTCTCTGGAATCTGTGAAATCCCTCTAGAACTTGAAGAATTTTTTAAATATTTGAAAACTAGAATTTTTAGAAAATTTGATCACTTAGAATCCTTGGAGTTTTTAGAATCTTTAGAGTATTTACAGTTTTTACAGTCCTTAAAGTACTCAGGAGTCCTCAGGGTGCTCACAGTCCTTGGAATATTTCGAGCTTTTTGAGTATTTGGAAATTTTGGACATTTTAGAATCATTGGAAGTTCTAGAATCTTTAGAATTCTTAAAATTTTCAGATCTTTAGTTTATCTAGGATTTCTGGGATCTCTAGTACCTCCGGGATTTTTAAGATTTTTTAAATCTTTCTTATATTTAGAATCTTAGTATCTTTAGAATCATTACAACTCGAATCTACCTATTCTTTCTAATTTGTAGGATATTTAAGGTCTTTAGAATAAGTGGAGCCATTAGAATCTTTGAAATTTTTTAAGGTTTTGAAAGCTTTTGAATCTTCCAAAATTTTAAAATTTTTGTTATCTTTAGACTCAACAGAATTTCTAGAATTTTTAGAACATTAAAATTTCCAGCACCTCTGGATTCCTCAATATCTGTAGAATTTGTTGTTCCTTGATGGTTTTAACAATTTTTAGGACTTTATGTAACTTTAGAAATTTTTACATCTTTACAATATTAAAACTCTTTGTAATATTTGGAATCCCTCCAGAACCTGTACAATTTTTAGATTTTTGAAACTTTTAGAATTTTTGAAATTTCGAACTTTTGATAATTAAGCCTTTAGAATCTTTACAGCCTTTACAGTTTTTACAATTTTAGAGTCCTCAGAATGCTCAGAGTTCTTATAATTATTCGAGTCTTTTGAATATTTGAGAATTTTGAACATTTTAGAAGCACTAGGAGTTCATGAATCTTTAAAATTTCTACAATCTCTGGAATCTGTGGAATCCCTCTAGAATCTGAAGAATTTTTTAAATATTTGAAATCTTTAGAATTTTTAGAAATCTTGGAACTTTTGATTACTTAGATGGAGCCTTTAGTCTTTATAGTTTTACAGTCTTTAGAGTGTTCAAAGTTTTGGACATTTTAGAATCACTAGGGGTTTTAGAATCTTTATAAAATTTCTAGAATTTTCATATCTTTAGGATGTCTACAATTTTTGGAATCTCTAGTATCTTCAGGATCTTTAAATGTTAATTTATTAATTTTAGAATATCAGCGATTTTTAGAATCTATGGAAAATTTGAAAGCTTCAAACATTTTCGAATTTTTGGTATATGTATTTAGATTCGGTATAAATTTTTAACACGTGACCGACTCTACGCCAATCAGACATCGCTAAATGTCTTGTTCAATGCTTGATTAACTTAATCTCTATTAAAATGTTATATAAACTGTCCCTTAGAATCATAGAATTTCTACAATCTTTAGAGCTTCTTCAGCATCTCTAGAATTTTTAGTGCATAGAGGATCTCTAGAACTTTTAAGGGTTTTCGAATCGTTAGGGATTTTATCATCTTCACAGTTTTAATAATAACTTTTAGAATCTTTAGAACCTTTAGAGTCTTCACGGTCTTCAAACATTTTAGTCTTTAGAACCTTTAGAATCTTCGGTAATTTTGGACATTTTAGAATCTCCAGGATCTGAAGGCTCTTTAGAATATCCTAGGAACTTTAGTACCTTCACGATTTTTAAAAGGTGTGTCTGCTTAGGCATGCATTTTTTCATAATTTCTGGAATCGTACTAAATGTGTTCTTTAGTACCATTATTATTGCTAAGGAATTTTGTTTTCAACTATAATTTTGGGCCAAATCCAATAATATGCTACGTTTTTCTAATTGTTACATTGAGCTCTAAACTTCAGAATTTTTTGGAGATTTTTTTGGCGATTTTGAAAAAAGTTTTTCAAAAAAATTCAAAAAATTCTCCTTGATCAAATCCAAGTTGTTGCGATTGCTTTAACACGGCCGTTTGTCTATATTTCCTATCGAAAAATTTTATATTTAGGAGAGCATCACCACACTGCTTTTTTTTGGCATAATTTTTTTGAAAATTTTTGCTTTGGAATTTTGATTTTCAATAACTTTAATTTGCGTCCAAGACCATTAATATGCTATGTTTTTCCACTTAGAACGTTGGGATCTATGACTCAGAATATTTTGGCGATTTTTCTGTCGACTTTCACGAATTTTTTTTTGATATTTGACAGAGGTTGAAATTTTTGGCTTTTTCCTAAAGGTTTAAAAAAATAAAAAATAAAAAATCTCCTAGTCAAATTCAAGCTGTTGCGGTTTCTTCAACATAGCTGTTTGTCTATATTTCCTATCGTTTCACCAAAAATTGTCAAAAAGTTACGTGAGAGTTTTTGACTTATTCGAAAAATTTGAATTTGGACCACGATGTTTAGGAAAACAGTCACATGTTTTTTTGGGCGTGAATTTTTTCATAATTTTTTTTCAACTATCATTTTCGTTCAAGACGCATAATTTAGTACGCTATTTGGCGAATTTTTTCCAACTAAAAAAATCATTTTTGGATATTTGGCTCTCAGTGTTATTTATGTATTTCAGGCTGCAACAAGTTTCTAATTTGACAAAATCTTCAGTATCTTTTCGGCTGGTGAAATTACTTTCGTAACTCCAAGATATAGTTTCTTTGCAATTTTTTCGGGATTAATTCTGAACCAATTAGATTTTTTTAAGTATTTGCTTTATAGACTTTAAATGTTTTATTCGTTAATAAAAAATATCTTCCGAACTAAGCAATTTATCTTAAAAGAATGTATAATTTATCGTTTCTCAGTCCATATTAATCAGCATTTTTTAGTAAATTTTTGTGCATATAAATCCGCTCTTTGGTAATAATTTCAGTTTTAACGATATTTATATCCAGGATTCGTCATTGTTATTCAGGATACACAATTTTACCGTCTCGAATTCCACACAACTCGAACAACTTTTTTTTTCCATATGTTTGAAGTTAGTGAAATTTTCGCAAACAATCACCCCCCAAATTTTCCACTTTATCGAAACTGAGATCCTTGAGTGGATAATATCAAACTCTCTCTAAAAAATTGGATTGTTCTTCGTCCAACAACGAAAAAAACCCGAAAAAACAAACTTAAAGTTTGACTTTCTACAGATTAACTTAACTTTTAAGAAACAGAAAATCGCACATAAGCTAAAATGATACGAAAGTTTCTGACAATACTAACAACGAAAGTTTGCGTGAACGCGCTATTATACATAAACAAACCATAAATCATCACTGTTGGTATTTCATAAGATTTCTACTTGCGATTTTTGCCACATTTTTAATCAAAGCAAGTGTGCAATTTGTCAATTATTCATTAGTTTCGTAATTTATCACCCAACGAGCGCAATGTTTCACAACACTGTCTAAGAAAAACCACCACAGACTGGAATAATATATGCAGTTATAATTAATAAACAAAAAGTGGGCCCGCTCCGGCTAATTGTTTTAATTAACTTTAATTAGCCCCCAGACGAAGATCGCCAACTCTAACTCACCTTTTACACTTCTTCGCAAAAACTATCACCAACCACAGCAAAATCGAACCTAAAGCACCTCTTCAATCCAATCCCGCGGTTTTCTCCACCATCTTCTGCACCCACATGATTATCTCTATCCACTGCTATCGAATTACTTAAACTCCCATTGTAGATAAAAACCGTAATTTCAAACCACAAAACCATACATTGAATCTGCCGCAACACACAAAACCTCCCCGTCTAAATAATGACAAGTAAAGAAAACAAAAATGGGAAATTATAATGTTATCCGATATGTCCTCTGCCGGCTAATCTCCGAATCAAAGAGAGGCAGGAGCCGGCAGATGCAAAAGCTGCACAATGCATCGCCCTCCTCGAAAAGGGCCAATGGAAAATTATTTTGCAATCGCCGAACAATGCACGGCCATGTTTACAGCCACCCCGAGCCACCAACCCCTCCCGATCTGGGCCCAGGGAAAAGCGAGAGTAATCCTATTTGGGATGTGACTTCGAAAACCCGAAAACGACCGTCACCAAAATGATTATTTCCTATTAGAACCCCTAGAATCTTTGAAATAAGTAATTTTTAAAATTTTTAGAAATTTGAAACGTTCAATTACTTATTAGAGTTTTTAGAATATTTACAGTCTTTGGAGTCTTTACAGTTTTTAGAGTCCTTAGAATACTCAGAGAAGATTTTTCGAGTCTTTTGAATGTGTCGTACTTATGGACAATTTAGATTCACCAGGACTTCATGAATCTTTAGAATTTCTACAATCTATGGAGTCTGTGGAATCCCTCTAGAACCTCTAGAATTTTTTGAATATTTGAAACCTTCAGAATTTTTAGAAATTTTTTAATTTTTTATTATATAGAAGCCTTCGAGTCTTTAGAATCTTTAGTCTTGCAGTTTTTGCAGTTTTTAGAGTACTCAGGAGTCCTTAGAGTGTTCACAGTTCTTGGGATTTTTCGAGTTTTTCGAATCTTTGGAGATTTTAGACATTTTAGAATCATTAGAAGTTCTAGAATCTTTAGAATTTTAAGGATCAACAGATCTTTAGATTGTCTATATTCTGGGATGTCTAGTATCTTCAGGATTTTAAAGATTTTAAAGATTTTTCTTTAATCGTTCTTATATTTAGAATCTTAAAATATTTAGTATCTTTGCAAGTCGAATCTACTTTATCTTTCTAATTTATGAGATTTTTAAGGTTTAAAGAATCTTTGAACTTTTTTGAGGTTTTGAAAACTGCGTTCTTGGAGGACTTTTATAATTTTTACGATTCTACGTATCTTTAGGACTTTTCATTTCGAAACCTTTACAATTTTTAAAATTTTACTTTTAATTATTAAGAATCCTTAGAATTTTTAAAATATTTACAACCTTTAGAGTCTTTGCAAATTTTATAGTCCTCAGAGTGCTCACAGTTTTGAGGACTTTTCGAATTTGATGAAATTTTGTGAATTTTGGACATTTTAGAATCATTAGAAATTCTAGAATCTTTTGAATCTTCGAAAGTTTCGAAACTTAGTTACTTTTAGAATTTCTGAAAGTTTTAGATTTTTAAAATTCGTAGCATCTCTAGGTACTCAGCATCTCTAGAATTTTTAGTACTTTGAAGATCTCGAGAATTTTTAAGGCTTTACGAATGTTTATGAAATTTAACATCTTTACAATTTTAAAAATCTGTGGTATCTGTGGAATCTCTCTAGAACCCGTAGAATTTTTGAAATTTTGAAACCTTCAGAATTTTTGAAATTCTACAACTTTTGATTACTAAGAATACTAAGAGTCTTTAGAATCTTTACAGCCTTTAGACTCTTTACAGTTTTTACAGTCCTCATAGTTCTCAGAGTTGTTAGGATTTTTCAAGATTTTTTAATCTTTGGGAATTTTGTACCTTTTAAATTCATCAGGAGTTCATGAATCTTTAAAGTTTCTACAATATCTGGACTCTGTGGAATCCCTTTAGAACCTGTAAAATTTTTTGAATACTTGAAACCTTCAGAATTTTTAGAAATTTTTTAATTTTTTATTTTGTAGAAGCCTTCGAGTCTTTAGAATCTTTAGTCTTTACAGTTTTTGCAGTCCTTAGAGTACTCAGGTGTCCTTAGAGTGCTCACAGTTCTTGGGATTTTTCGAGTTTTTCGAATCTTTGGAGATTTTAGACATTTTAGAATCATTAGAAGGTCTAGAATCTTTAGAATTTTAAGAATTAACAGATCTTTAGATTGTCTATATTCTGGGATGTCTAGTATCTTCAGGATTTTAAAGATTTTTCTTTAATTTTTCATATATTTAGCATCTTAAAATCTTTAGTATCTTTACAAGTCGAATCTACCTTATCTTTCTAATTTATAAGATTTTTAAGGTTTAAAGAATATCTGGAGTCAATAGAATCTTTGAACTTTTTTGAGGTTTTGAAAACTTTAGAATCGCTGCGTTCTTGGAGGACTTTTATAATTTTTAAGATTCTACGTATCTTTAGGACTTTTCATTTCCAAACCTTTAGAATTTTTAAAATTTTACTTTTGATTATTAAAAATCCTTAGAATTTTTAAAATATTTACAACCTTTAGCGTCTTTACAAATTTTATAGTCCTCAGAGTGCTCACAGTTTTTAGGATTTTTCGATTTTTTAAAAATTTTGAGAATTTTGGACATTTTAGAATCATTAGAAATTCTCGAATTTTTAGAATTTCCAGAATTTTTTGAATCTTCGAAAGTTTCGAAACTTAGTTATTTTTAGAATTTCTAAAATTTTTAAATTTTTAAAATTCGCAGCAGCTCTAGGTACTCAGCATCTCTAGAATTTTTAGTACTTTGAAGATCTCGAGAATTTTTAAGGCTTTACGAATGTTTATGAAATTTAACATCTTTACAATTTTAAAAATCTGTGGTATCTGTGGAATCTCTCTAGAACCTGTAGAATTTTTGAAATTTTGAAACCTTCAGAATTTTTGAAATTTTACAACTTTTGATTACTAAGAATACTAAGAGTCTTTAGAATTTTTACAGCCTTTAGACTCTTTACAGTTTTTACAGTCCTCATAGTTCTCAGAGTTGTTAGGATTTTTCAAGATTTTTTAATCTTTGGGAATTTTGTACCTTTTAAATTCATCAGGAGTTCATGAATCTTTAAAGTTTCTACAATATCTGGGCTCTGTGGAATCCCTTTAGAACCTGTAAAATTTTTTGAATACTTGAAACCTTCAGAATTTTTAGAAATTTTTTAATTTTTTATTTTGTAGAAGCCTTCGAGTCTTTAGAATCTTTAGTCTTGCAGTTTTTGCAGTCTTTAGAGTACTCAGGAGTCCTTAGAGTGTTCACAGTTCTTGGGATTTTTCGAGTTTTTCGAATCTTTGGAGATTTTAGACATTTTAGAATCATTAGAAGTTCTAGAATCTTTAGAATTGTAAGAATCATCAGATCTTAAGATTGTCTATACTCTGGGATGTCTAGTATCTTCAGGATTTTAAAGATTTTTAAGATTTTTCTTTAATCTTTGTTATATTTAAAATCTTAAAATGTTTACTATCTTTACAATTCGAATCTACTTTATCTTTCTAATTTATGAGATTTTTAAGATTTAACGAATATCTGGAGTCAATAGAATCTTTGAACGTTTTTGAGGTTTTGAAAACTTTTGAATCGCTGGGTTCCTGGAGGACTTTTATAATTTTTAAGATTTTACGTATCTTTAGGACTTTTCACATCTTTACAATTTTTAAAATCTCTGGAATCAGTGGAATTTCTCTAGACCTGTAGAATTTGTGGAATTTTGAAACTTTTAGAATGTTTGAAATTTTACATTTGATTATTAAGAATCCTTAGAATTTTAAAATTATTAGAAATTTTCACATCTATAGACTGTCTAGAATTTCTGGGATTTTTAGTATCTTTCAGACTTTTAAAATTTTTAAGATTTTTTTGTCTTTGGAGACTTTACTGTTTTTTCAGTCCTAAGAGTATTTAGAGTCCTCAAAATGCCACAGTCCTTAGGATTTGGGAATTTTAAACATTTTAGAATCACCAGGAGACCTTGATTTTTTAGAATATCTGCAGTTTCTAGAATCTGTGAAATCTCCTTAGAACCTGTAGAATTTTTAAAATATTTGGAGCCTTTCGAATTTTTAGAAATTTTGTAACTTTTGCCTACTTAGATTCCTTGTAGTTTTTAGAATCTTTTGAGCCTTCACAGTCTTTATAGACCTCAGAGTATTCACAGTTCTTGGAATTTTTCGAGTCTTTCGTGTTTTTATAAATTTTGGACATTTTAAAATCATTAGAAGTTATAGAATCTTTAGAATTCCAAGAATCTTTAATTCTTTCGGTTTTTTAGGATTTCTGGGATCTCTAGTATCTTCGGGATTTTTAAGATTTTTAACATTTTTTTGCCATTCTTATATTTAGAAACTTAGAATCTTTATAATCTTTACCAGTCGAATCAACCTAATCTGATTTTCAGGTCTCTAGAATATCTGGAGTCATTAGAATTTTGAAATTATAATTAATTTTAACTAACTTATGAATCTTCCAAAATTCTAAAACCTTTGTTATCTTTAGAATCCATAGAATTTCTAGAATTTTTAGAAAATTAAAATTCTCCGCATTTCTGCGTTCTTTAGCATCTGTAGAATTTTAGTATCTTAAGGACTTAAAAATTTTTTAAAACTTTACGTATCTTTACAATTTAAAAAATCTGTGGAATGTGAAATCCCTCTAGATCCTATTAATTTTTAAACCTTTAGAATTTTTAAAATTTTAGAACTTTTGATTATTAAAAATCCTTACAGTTTTAAGACTCTTTATACTCTCTAGAGTCTTTACAGTGTTTTCAGTCCTTGGGAATTTTGGACGCTTTAAAATTTCTACAACCTCTGGAATCTCTGGAATCCCTTTAGAGCCTGTAGAATTTTTTGAATATTTGAAACCTTTAAATTTTTACAGATTTTAGAATTTTTTATTACCGACTTAGAATCCTTCAAGTATTTAGAATATTTAGAGTCTTTATTACAGTTTTTACAGGCCTTAGAGTACTCAAAAATCCTCAGAAATCACAGTCTTTAGAATTTTTCGAGTCTTTCGAGTCTCTTAAGACTTTGGACATTTTAGAATCATTAGAAGTTCTAGAATCTTTAGAATTTTAAAAATCTTCAGATCTTTGAGATTTTTAACATTTTGTTAAATCTTTCTTTACAAGTCGAATCTACCTAATTGTTCTAATTTATAGGATTTTTAAGGTATTTAGAACATCTGAAGTCATTAGAATTTTTTAAGGTTTTGAATCTTTCGAAATTTTAGAATCTTTGTTACCTCTAGAATCCACAGAGCTTCTAGAATTTTTAGAAAATTTTACAATTTTAAAAGGCTCTAGAATCTGCAGAATCCCTCTAGAACCAGTAGAATTTATCGAATTCTGAAATTTTCAGAATTTTTGAAATTTTAGAACTTTTGCTTATTAAGAATTCTTAGAATCTGTAGAATTTTACAACCTTCAAAGTCGTTACAGTTACTCAGAGTGCTCAGAGTTCTTCGGATTTTTCGAATTTTTCAAATCTTTGGGAATTTTGGACGTTTTAGAATCAGCAGGAGTTCATAAATCTTTAGAGTTTTTACAATATCTGGAATCTGTGGAATCCCTCTAGAACCTGTAGAATTTTTTGAATATTTGAAACCTTTAGAATTTTTAGAAATTTTAGAATTTTTGGTTACTTAGAATCCTTGAAGTCTTTAGAATCTTTAGAGTCTTTACAGTTTTTACAGTCCTTAAAGTACTCAAGAGTCCTCAGAGTACTCACACTCCTTGGGATATTTCGAGTCTTTCGAGTCTTTGGAAATTTTGGACACTAGAATCATTAGAAGTTCTAGAATCTTCAAATCTTTAGACTGTCTAGAATTTCTGTAATCTTTAATATCTTCGGAATTTTTAAGAATTTTTAGATTTCTTTAAATCTTTCTTGGGTTTAGAATCTTAGAATCCTTAGTATCTTTACAAGTCGAATCTACCTAATCTTTTCAATTTATAGTATTTTTGAGGTCCTTAGAGTATCTGGAGACATTAGAATCTTTGATTTTTTTAAGGTTTTAAAAATTGTGAATAGTTAGTGTCTTGAGGACTTTTTGAATTTTTAAGGTTTTACGTATCTTTCGAGATTTTCACATCTTTACAATTTTTAAAATCTCTGAAATCAGTGGAATCGCCCCAGAACCTGTAAAATTTTTGGAATTTTGAAACCTTTACAATTTTTGAAATTTTACAACTTTAGAGTCTTTAGAGTTCTTAGGATTTTTTTGTGTTTTAAATATTTGAAAATTCTAGACATTTTAGATTCACAAGGAGTTTATGAATCTTTAGAACTTTTAGAATCTTCAGATCTTTAGATAATCTAGGATTTCTGGGATCTCTAGTATCTTCGTCATTTTTAAGATTTTTATAAATCTTTCTTATATTTAGCTTCTTAATATCTCTAGAATCATTACATGTCAAATCTACCTATTTTTTAAAGTCTTTAGAATATTTGGAGCCATTAGAATCTTTGAAAAATTTTAAGGTTTTGAAAACTTGAACAGAATTTCTAGGATTTTTGAAAACATAAAAATTCCCAGCATCTCTGGGTTTCTCAACATCTGTATAATTTTTAGTACCTTGAGTACCTTTAGAATTTTTGAAGTTTTTACAGTCCTCAGAGCGCTCAGAGTTCGTAGGATTTTTTGAATTCTTTGAATCTTTAGAACTTCTACAATCTCTGGAATCTGGAGAACAACTTTAGAATCTGTAGAATTTTTCAAATATTCGAATCGTTCGAAATTTTTAAAAATTTTGGAACTTTTGATTACTTAGAATCTTTGGATCTTTAGAATGTTTAAAGTCTTTACAGACTTTACAGTACGCAGAGTCCTCAGAGTGCTCAAAATTTTGGATATTTTAAAATCACCAGGGGTGTTAGAACTTTTTGAATTTCTAGAATATTCGGATCTTTAGGATGTTTAGATTTCTTGAATCTCTAATATCTTCAGGATTTCAAAGATTTTTTTAAAATCTTTCTTATATTTAGAATCTTTTCTAATTTATAGTGTCTTTAAGGTTTCTAGAATATCTGGGATTTTTAGAATTTTTGAAATGTTTGAAGGCTTCGGAACCTTTAGAATCTTTAGAGCTTTTAAAAATCCCAATATCGCTAAATTTTAATTATAATTAGAACTTTTTGAATTTTTAAAATCATTAGAACGTTTAGAATCTTTTACGAAAATCTAGAATTTGTCTAAATTTTGAATATCTGAAAAACGTGAAACAAACATTCTAGAGAATTATATTAAGTCAAAAACCAAAGTTGTTTTTTGAGGCGTATACTCTAAAATTATTTTTGACTATATATTTTTTATATGAAACACCCTATATATCTTTGCATATTTTAATAGACTTCTTCTTAGACTTTACATCCATAATTTTCCGGAAATTTACTTGCTTTACATTTAAAACACACTTGTTTCCAAAGGCTGCCTTGATCATATATTTTTAACATAGAGCTGTCCCAATGCTAAGCACATTGTCATAAATTTTAAGGCATTATTTGTCTACCTTAAAACAGTCGTTTACTTTTTTTTGGACCCGCAAGCAACAACAAACACCCAAGAAAGTGATTCACGTCATCTTAAAAAAAAACGTCATCCATTAATTAATATTCCCCTCTGAATGTTACCAACTTCAAAAAACAGATCCCCCAACCCACGTCTTTCTAACGTCCTTTTCCCGGACTTTCCCTCGCCGCTCACGTGACCGCGCCGTCGGCTCGTCTGTTCAGCTCAGACGAACAGAATCTCGTTGTCCGTTCGGTTCGGTTTTTCTTTTATTTCTATATAGATATGCATTTTTTTGGTTTCGTTTCGTGGTGGCGCCACGTTCGTCCACGGCATGCTGCGACCCTTTGACTCACCGAATGCCGACAATTAGAATGCGCCCGCTCGTTTTCAACATATGTAAACATGTCGTATAAATTAAGCGACTCGAAGACGGGACAAATCAAGATCGTCATCGAAATGACGAGACGTCTCGTGATGTCTCTTCGCTTTTTGTACGAGGAGAGGTTTCTTCGTTTTTCGGTCGCCCGTCAAACGGCCCCGGCCGCATCCGTCTAATGTCTTTTTGACGGGAATTTAATTCGTTTTTTGCCGGTTCGCGGAAACGTCACTATTAACTATGACGCGACGCAGATTTTCCGATGAAATGAATTTATTTTCACACTAATAGGTCTGAAAAATAGTAAAGACTCTTGAGATAATCAAAATTCTATAAAAACGGAAAGGATTATAAGTAGAGAGCGGATTTCTAAGCACAAAAAAATTAAAAATAAGCGCTTAAATAAGCACAACATTTTCAATAAAAAAGTTTTATTTTAAGCAACAAAGCATTACGAATTTAATCATATTACAAATCAAAGAACACTTTTTAGAACTTTGGATAAAATATTATTACAATAATCCTAGACTTTATATTTTACACACGTATTTCACTTTTCTTTAAAACAATTTATGATTGTAATATGTTCCAAGTTGTCCAGTGTAAAATTTTTTCGCCGATCATTTAAAATGTGTTTAAAATTGGAGAATGTGCGTTCAACATCCACACTCGTTTTTGGCGCAAATTTGAATTTTGCAACTAATGTTGAATCTAACTCCAAATTTTCCACCTTTTGGCCTTGTAAAACACGAGCAACGTCGGAAAGAACACCGAAACCTGCATTTTTATTTAACACTTCGTCAAGTTTTTGAGATACTCTAGTACCAATATCACCCCTTACTGCGTTTGCTTGTTGTTTAAATTCTTTCACTAAGTTTATGGCATCTACCAACAACATGTTGGGTTTTTCTAACTTTTCTATTACCTCACATACGAATTGATAATTGCTTCTTAGAAAAGCTAGATCTTGTCGCAAATCTTTGTTTTCCAAAATATTTATGCAATCTTTAATCGATTGAGAAGAATCTTCGCTAAACTCCGTAACTACTTCCCCAAATTCTTTGATATATTTGTCATAATAAAATGTGGCCTGTAACCATGTTCCCCACCTCGTTATAATCGGCTCTGGGGGCAATGGTATGTTTGGAAATTTTTTCTTAAAATGTTGCACTCTTAGTGGGGCTTTAACAAAAATCTTTTTACCATTTGTCACTAATTTATTAACAGTAGGAAACTGCAAACGTATTTTTTCAGCCACTCTGTTTAAATCGTGGGCAATGCAACTAGAGTGAATTAAATTGGGGTACAATATTTTTAGATTATTCCCTGCTTTCAACATATAAACGAGCTGCATCCGAGATCATCAATAAAATTTTATTTGGCAAAAATAGTGACGTAAAACTGTCATTTACAAATCTGGTAATCGTATTGCCATTTGTTTTATCTAACATTTTCAAACTTACTACATAACCTCGACTAGGGAAATTTTCATTTAAGATTCCAACAATTAAACTTGCCACGTATCTTCCACAACTATCGGTTGTTTCATCGACAGCGAACCATAAATAATTATCTCCAATGCGATGTTTAATTTCGTTGTAAACTTGCTGAAACACTGGGCCTACATAATTTTTTCGGAGAGTACTTTCAACCGGAATATGTCGATTGCAGTGTTTTTCAAGGAATTCTTGAAGAGGGCCTTTCTCCAATTTTTTTAAAGGTACATTGGGCTGGATCATCATTTTACATAAATCAAAATTAAACTGAAACTGCTCATCTTTTGTGGAAGTAGATGCAACAGATTCATGTATGGTCTGCTGTTTAATTTTAGAAACTTCAAACATTTTCTTCCCTTCTACATGAAGAGTCGTTCTGACATGTTGCGTCACGTTATATTTTTTATCACTTTGAATCTAAAACAACGTACATATACAGGATTAACAAAGGAAAATAGATAAAAAAAAAATTAGTGGGCTTACGGTTTTCACACAAGCTCTGCAGAATATTTTGTTGTTTTCTAATTTTAATTCTGGAAAATCCCTTATCCACTCATCCGGCGTCGATTTTACTTTCCGCATTCTTTTAAAATATTAGTAATATTACCAAAAAGAACTCAACATGTAACAAGGGAGAACCGCGTATAACACTGTACAATCGCACGCAAATGTTTTGAGCCTATGGGCGGATCATTTTTGCCGGTCGTCACCGAAGGAGGCGGTCCAAATCGTCCAAGGGCAGAATTTGTAGGTAGGCTCAAACTACAACGAAATTTACGTGTTGACCAAATTCTTACCCTGAATTAGTTTTAATTTTATAAATACCCTATCTAAAATGTTCAGAATATGATGAGTCTAATTGCAAAACTGAATACTTTGAATTCTTGTCAATTAGTTAGAAAAAAAACCTGTCCTGCTCTAATAACATCGAGAATATGCTCAAAATCACACTAATATTCTATATTATTAAAGTAAGTCACGGACATTTTTTGAAGTGTACTACATTTCAAAAAGCAAAAAAAAATGTTCAGTTTATAAACTTCTTAATTTTGGTTAAAAGTTTATCAATCATATTTGACGCTTTATTTTATCCGTTCCATTTGTTATCGAGGTGTAACACCGGACCGAACGTTCTTCGACCGATAGGATAATTTATTACTTCCGACATCTTTTCGGTGACAAATTTAATCTTTGCATACTTCAGCGTAGTTAGTGAACTCGTTGTGACCACTGAAATATACAAAGAGTAAATTTTGAAATGGAACGAAAGTCGAAGAATACTTTCAAAGCCACGATCAAAATGTATTTGCTTATCTTCGCCAAAAAATGCATGACGTCATCGTAAAATTTGATATGATGAGTCTATACCTGTGATTTATCATTGCAGTAATACTTTTTAGATTTACTTATACAACCTGTCTCAAAAAAAGGTCACTTCGATTATCGATTTTGCGTTTTTTCGACCAGCAGTTTCATCGAATTAAATTTTTCAGTTTCTATTTTTCTATCAACTTTTCGATTTTATTACTTTCTAATTTTCTGATTTTTCAAATTTGCGGTATTTTGATTTTTCGAGTTTTCAGTTTTTTCGTTTTCCGATTTTTTAATTTGCCATTCTTTCAATTTTCGATTTTTCGTATTTCCATTTTTAGATTTTTTGATTTTTCTGTTCGTCAGTTTTTAGACTTTGCAATTTTTTTGCATTTTTCGATTATATTTTACTTTCCGATTTTTCAATTTTCCGGTTTTTTAATTCTTCTATTCTCGATTTTTCGATTTTCCATTAATCATAAAATGTTTCGATTTTCCATTTTCTGATTTTACGATTTTTCGATTTGCCATTTTTCGATTTTCGTTTTTCCGCTTCTGTGGTTTTTCGATTTTTCTGTTTGTTTCAGTTTTTATGGTTCTGCAATTTGCAGCTTTTAGATTTCAATTTTGTGATTTTCCGATTTCCCACTTTTCGATTTTATGATTTTTCTTCGATCGTCGTTTTTTCGATTTTCATTTCTTCGATTTTTTGATTTTTCAATTTTGCAATTTTTTTACTTTTCGCTTTTTCGAGTATTTGTTTCATTGAATTTTCGAGTTTTCGATTTTCGATTTTTCGGTTTTTCCATTTTCCGATTTTCGATTTTTCGATTTTCCATGTTTAGATATTTTTCGATTTTTTTTTATTTTTCGATTGTTCTGTTCGTCAGTTTTGACTTCGCAATTTTTACTTTTCCACTTTTCTATTATTTTAGTTTCGGATTATTCGATTTTTGAATTTTCGTTTTTTTTTTCATTTTTCGATTTCCGATTTTTTAATTTTTCGATTTTTCGGTTTTTTAATTTGTCGATTCTCGATATTCCGATTTTCGATTTTTCGATTTTCTAGTCTTCGATTTTTCTGTTCGTCAGTTTTTAGGCTTTGCAATTTGTTTACTTTTCAATTTTTCGACTATTTTTTTCCAGTTTTTTGATTTTTGAATTGTCGACTTTTAGAGTTTTCAATATTATGAATTTTCGAATTTTCGGTTTTCCTATTTTTCGATTTTTGATTTTTCCATTTTTCGGTTTTTTGATTTTTCAATTCTCGGTTTTTCAATCTTGCAAATTTTCGATTTTTCAGATTTGTGAATTTCCAGTTTTTCGATCGACCTACGTATTAGATTCATTGAATTTTCGATTTTCGGTTTTTCCATTTTTAGATTTTTGATTTTCCAGTTTTGTATTTTCAGATTTTCTGTTTTTCGCATATCTGATTTATCAAATTTTCGATTTTTCGGCTTTTCGATTTTTCGATATTTGATTTTCGAATTTTCGGTTGTTCAGTTTTCCATTTTTCAGCTTTTAGACTTAAATTTTTTTACTTTTCGATTTTCCAAATTTTCGAGTTTCAATTTTCAGATTTTTGATTTTTCGATTTTCTTTTTAAATCTTTGAATTTTTCGGTTTTGATTTTTCGAATTTTTGATTTTTAATTTTTCCATTCTTCAGTTTTTAGACTTCAATTGTCTTTATTTTAAATTTGTCGATATTCTATTTTCCGCTTTGAGAATTTTCGATTTTCAGTTTTCAGACTTTCGATGATTAGAATTTTGGATTTTTCAGTTTTATGATTTTTCGATTTTTAGAAAATTTGAGTAGTCGAATTTTCGATTTTTCAATTCATCGATTTTTCCATGTTCAATTTTTCAATTAAAATTTTGCGATTTTCAATTTGTCCATTGTCGATTTTTAGAATTTTCGGTTTTTCAATTTTTCCATTCTCAACTGTTAAGACTTCAATTTTTTGGTTTTCGATTTTCCAATTTTCAGAATTTCCAAGTTTCTTTATTCAGATTTTCGATTTTCCACTTTTTCGATTTTAGATTTTTCGAATTTTTGTTTTTCGAATTTTTTGCTTTTTCGATTTTTCTGTTCGTTTCAGTTTTTAGGCTTTGCAATTTTTGTACCTTTATATATTTTGAATATTTTAATTTCCGATTTTTTTTATTTTTGTTTTTGTTTTTTTTTATTTTCAATATTACAAATTTTTGACTTTTCGATTTTTTGGTTTTCCCGTTTTTCAATTTTCGTTTTTGAGGTTTGTAAATTTCCACTTTTCGATCGACCTAGGTATTTGATTCATTGAATTTTCGATTTTTTGAATAGCCATTTTTAGATTTTCGATTTTTACGATTTGTATTTTTGGATTTTCTGTTTTTTGCATTAGTGAATTTCAGTTTTTCCGATTTTTGATTTTGCGCATATTTGATTAATCAAATTTTCGAAAAAGTTACCATGCTTACAAAAACTTCGAAACATCTACAATATTTCAAAGTATTCAGTTTATTCTTGATTTCTTCAATAAAATAAATTGAATCAGTCATTAACTTTTTTGAGACACTCTGTATAACCAAATCTAAAAAATATTAATGCAGTGATAAATCACAAGTATAAAACTCATCATATTTTATACATTTAAGATAGGATTTATTCTGCAAAATTTTGAGATGACGTCATAATTTTTTTAGAGGGGATAAGCAAATATATTTTAATTAAAAATGTATCATGTTTATCATGATTTTAAAACATCTGCAAGATTTCAAAGTATTCGATTTTGCAAATTCAAAATTAAATTGCAAAATATTGTTTTATAATTTTGATTTTTTTTCCAAAAATCTGAACGTTTCGGATAAAAACTCAACACGGAGTCATAAACTACATGTGTAGGACTATCTTACTGTATACAATTTAAAACCCATTTACTATGCATAAATTTGAAGTGACGTCATCACATTATTGGTGGGGATGATTAGACAAATTTAATAATTTTGCGACATTTATGAAAAAAATATCAGTTAACAAAAATGGCACGTTTTTATTATTAAGCCAGTTACATGTCGCTCAACGACAATATCGTTTTTTTTTAAAGAGTATTTTATGAAATTTTTTATACGGAACAATTGGTCGAAAGATGTTAGAAAGCAAAATAATTCATGTCCGGACCATCCTTACTCACGAACGAAAGTGACCATTGTTTTATGGGAACAACTACCTGCTAAATCTTCTCCGACAAATTCGAGAGAACTGGCGTGAGCCATAAATATTTCTTACCAAAAGTATATATAACTACTGTCCGTCCCGTTATTGTCAATAAAATTTTATAGGGTAAAATGTGAATTTCGTTGTAGTTTGAGCCTACCTACAAATTCTGCCCTTGAAGGATTTGGACCGCCTTCTTCGGTGAGGGCAGGCAAAAACGATCCGCCCATAGGCTCAAAACATTTGCGTGCGATTGTACTACGACAGATGCGATAGACTGATGGTCGTGAAATAAACGGTTCATTTACTTAAAAGTTTCCATGAGAAAAATTTTAAGGTAGGTAGTTGGGTACAATAATCCTTTTTTCTAGAAAATCTTCAACGGTCTTGCCGCAAAATGCCGAAAAAGAACATCTGGTTAAAAGCTTTAATTCATTATCAACGGAAGTAAGGATTTAAAGTCATAAAATCTATGGAGTATTTTTCCAATCCTATAATAAAATTTTATTACCCAAACGACCGGAACTTATTCACAGAAAGGGTCTTGAGTAAGTGTACTTCAATGGTCAAGTCCAGGTAAAATGCATACGATACGATACGGCTAACCAACAAGTATTTGTCATCCCGACAAGGCCGGCATTTGAACAAAATATGCATTAAAACTCATATTCGTCGAAAAAAGCATTAAATAAGCATATAAGTTTTAATATGCATAAAATTGAAAAAAAAGCAAATAAGCATTAAAAAAATGTATCAAATGACTCCAAATTGTATCATATAGTTACAGATATAAAAAAGTTTTGAAGTGCTTACATTTTTCACAAAAACTTTAAACCTAGAAATCCGCTCTCTAATTATAAGTAAGACTCAGATAATGATTATTACATATTTTAATGTTAAGTGCATATTTATGCAGATTTTAAAATGTTTGCTGCATTTTTCGTGATAATCTTATCTAATTTTAATGCAATTTTAATACAGCTAACATTAAATAAGTTAAGTAATCCTACATTTAATTCATTTTTGGTCTCAGGAAAACAACTGTAGATGAATGTTATACCGAAATTGTTGCTAAAATTAAGACACGTTTGCTAAATAACTTTACTTACTTTGTTGTTAACGAAACCACAGATGTGTGTGGCAGATATCTAGCAAATTTATTACTAGTACTTTATCTGCAAACTTTGTGTCAGATTCTTATTTAATTGCTGTTAAAGAGTCAGAAAATGCGAATAATGTAGCTATAAGTAGATTTGTCCAAGAATGTTTAACCAACACATTTTTACCCAATCCTATACCATGTAATTATTTTGGCGTACATTTAGGTATAATGAAGCTCTTGATTTTTTTCTTCTCGAGTTCGAAGTTCGTTGTTAGGTTTGAGACGGTTTTGATTAGGCCGCGGCAAGTGCGAACTTGTTCCAACATGGCGTCTCCATCATCATCGGCACAAATTTCCCGTTATCCGATCCGGTCCTGCACAAGCGGATGATTTATTCCGGTTGGATCGTGAATGTCGTGAAGCGCGTCTCGGTGTAAGGCGGCTGTTGTGGCTGCTCGCTCTTTGCCGTGGTAACGAGATACCAGGGTGGTCCAGCCTTCACCTGTCCTGCTCTCCTGTCCTCGGCGCTGCGAGGGGACATGTCCTGCACCGGCCGCAGGACCTGCGAAAGCGGCCCCCCTGACCCATTGTAGCAGCGCCACCACGCATTGTCATAACAGTATTACCATTAATAATAATGATAATAACAACCAACACAATATCGTGGAGGAGTTTTTTAACAACGAAAAATTATTCTGTCAAAATTTTGGTCTCACAAATTTGAACTTAATAACACTTTCAACCTATCCATCTGCCGGGAAAAGCTTCATTTAAGTATTGTCGCACTTGACGTGCAAAATGGGGTGGAGCACCGTCTTGTTGAAATCAAACACATTGCATGTAACATTTCATAATTTAAAACAATTTAAAATTGGTGAATTTTAATGGTGAAATGTATTAGGAATTCATAATGCATGTACGTAATTTGCCAAAATTAGAGTTATCTTGGCAACTACTAACCCCGCCCACCCGCCCTCTATTTTCTTCAAAGATATGTCATCTGCCAAGATCAGTCTTATCTTAGCAGGTACTAGCCCCACCCACCCGCCCTGTTTTCATTCTAACGATTTTATTTCTGCTCAGTAAAGATCCACCGTTCATTCGGACCAGATAAAAGCAAACACTGAAATGTTGGGGTTAATTATATGTTCTTCTGTGGAGTGAGAATGCGAACTAATAGAACGTAGGCGGTTAAAACAAGAAAAAAAGTGCTAATCGTAATTTTTTTGTTATACTATTTGCTACAAGATTTATTTCTTATTTCACTTCAAAACAATGAGAGAACGGGTGGGTGGGCGGGGCTAAGTTTTTTTTTTCTATGGAGTCTTTTATAAGCAATCAATAGCCCCACCCACCCACCCCCTCTTCATTCTAGTGACGACATTTACTATTGTTAATTAATGACAACGTTATTATCTTATCAGAATCTTAGGTAAATCTGTTGTTAAATAAGCATACCGACATGAGAATCATATCCAAAAGAAAAATTACCGATGCTCCTCCCACTTGCAACAGCTCCACCTTAATAAATTATTTCATTGGCCTAAAGAAGAGGGGCGGCGGTTACAAGTGTACGTCATTGTGTCTACTCTAGCTCTATTCAAAAATGCATTAATTATATGGTAGTGGTATATGATAGGTGAGCTTTCTAAGTCAATACGTGTTTTTATGAATCAAAAATTCACCCCATGACGCTGGATTGAATTTGACAACTAGGTCTTGATGAATTTTCATTTCCTCTACCTCTATACACAGATGTCTATATAGAAACAAAAATATAACAAAACAAAAAACAAAATGAGCGTAACTACTACGATTCAACAAATTTTCATTTAAAATATCAAATATATTGCATATATAATTTCATAATTTACAACATTTTAAAATTGGTGGATTCTAATGGTGAAATGTATTAGGAATACATAATGTATGTACGTAATTTGCCAACATTAGTCTTATCTTGGCAAGTACTAGCCCCGCCCACCCGCCCTCTATTGTCTTCAAAGATATGTCATCTGCCAAGATCAGTCTTATCTTAGCAGGTACTAGCCCCGCCCACCCGCCCTGTTTTCATTCCAACGATTTTATTTCTGCTCAGTAAAGATCCACCGTTCATTCGGACCAGATAAAAGCAATCACTGAAATATTGGGGTTAATTATATGTTCTTCTGTGGAGTGAGAATGCGAACTAATAGAACGTAGGCGGTTAAAAAAAGAAAAAAAGTGCTAATCGTAATTTTTTCGTTATATTATTTGCTACAAGATTTATTTC
Source organism: Zophobas morio (assembly GCF_036711695.1). NCBI lineage: Eukaryota > Metazoa > Arthropoda > Insecta > Coleoptera > Tenebrionidae > Zophobas > Zophobas morio. Next base: position 1,318,064 of record NW_026972132.1, read on the forward strand.
TTATTTCACTTGAAAACAATGAGAGAACGGGTGGGTGGGCGGGGCTAAGTTTAGCTTTTTTACTATTGTTAATTAATGATAACGTTATTATCGTGAGAATCATATTCAAAAGGCAGATTTACCGATGCTCCTCCTACTTGCAAAAACTCCACCTTAATAAGTCATTTCATTGGCCTGGAGAAGAGGGGCGGCGTTTACAAGTGTACCTCATTGTGTCTACTCTAGCTCTATTCAAAAATAAAATTCATTATTATGTCGTAGTGGTATATAGCAGGTCGGCTTTCTCAATCAATACCTGTTTTACTTTATCATCCAAAAATTCACCCCCTGACGCTGGATTGAATTTGACAACTAGGTCTTGATGAACTTTCATTTCCTCTAGCTCTACACGCAGATGTCTATATAGAAACAAAAATATAACAAAAAAACACAAAATAAGCGAAACTACTACGATTAAACAAATTTTCATTTAATATATCAAATATATATTGCATATAAAATTTCAACAATTTAAAATTGGTGGATTCTAATGGTGAAATGTATTAGGAATACATAATGTATGTACGTAATTTTCCAACATTAGTCTTATCTTGGCAAGCACTAGCCCCGCCCACCAACCCTCTATTTTCTTAGAGAACATACCATTTACCAAAATCGGTCTTATCTTAGCAAGTACTAGCCCCGCCCACCCACCCCTTACTTTCTTCAAAGATATGTCATCTACCAAAATCAGTATTATCTTACCAGGTACCAGCCCCGCCCACCCGCCTTGTTTTCTCATTGTAAAGATTTTATTTCTGTTCAGTAAAGATCCACCGTTCATTCGGACCAGGTAAAAACAGTTACTGAAATGGAGATGGGGCGGGTGGGCGGGGTTAATTATATTTTCTTCTATGGAGTGAGAATGTGAATTCGATTAGTGAACGTAGGCTGTTAAAAAAAAGAAAAAAAAAGTGCTAATTGTAATTTTGTTGTTATATTATTTGCTACAAGATTTATTTCTTATTTCACATGAAAACAATGAGAGAACGGGTGGGTGGGCGGGGCTAAGTTTAGCTTTTTTCTATGGAGTCTTTTATAGGCAAGCAATAGCGCCACCCACCTACCCCCTCTTCATTCTAGTGACTAAATTTAATATTGTTAATTAGTGACAACGTTATTATCTTATCTACAAAGTATTAAGCTGGTGTTCAATAATCATACCGCCGTGAGAATCATATTCAAAAGACAAAATTACCGATACTCCTCCCACTTGCCACAGCTCCACCTTAATAAATCATTTCATTGGCCTAAAGAAGAGGGGCGGCGTTTACAAGTTTACCTCATTGTGTCTACTCTAGCTCTATTCAAAAATGCATTAATTATGTCGTAGTGGTATATGGTAGGTCGGCTTTCTCAACCAATACCTGTTTTACTTTATCAGCAAAAAATTCATCCCATGACGGTGGATTGAATTTGAAATCTAGGTTTTGATGAACTTTCATTTCATCTACCGCTACACACAGATGTCTATATAGAAACAAAAATGTAACAAAAAAAACCAAAATAAGCGAAACTACTACGATTCAACAAATTTTCATTAAAATATCAAATATATTGAATATAAAATTTCATAATTTACAACAATTTAAAATTGGTGGATTCTAACGGTGAAATGTATTAGGAAAACATAATGTATGTACGTAATTTGCCAACATTAGTCTTATGTTGGCAAGTACTAGCCCCGCCCACCCACCCTCTATTTTCTTAGAGAACATATCATTTACCAAAATCAGTCTTATCTTAGCAAGTACTAGCCCCACCCACCCACCCCTTAGTTTCATCAAAGATATGTCATCTACCAAAATCAGTCTTATCTTAGTAGGTACTAGCCCCGCCCACCCGCCCTGTCTTCATTCCAACGATTTTATTTCTGCTCAGTAAAGATCCACGTTCATTCGAACCAGATAAAAACAGTCACTGAAATGTTGAGATTAATTATATGTTCTTCAGTAGAGTGAACATATACTGTTAAAAAAAAGAAAAAAAGCGCTAATCGTATTTTTTTCTTATACTATTTGCTATAAGATTTATTTCTTATTTCACATGACAAACATGAGAGAACGGGTGGGTGGGTGGGGCTAAGTTTAACTTTTTCGCACGGAGTGTTTTATAAGCAATCAATAGCCCCGCCCACCCACCCCCTCTTCATTTTAGTGACCATTCTTACTATTGTTAATTAGTGACAGCTTTATTATATTATTAGAATGTTAGGCAAATCTGTTAAACCGTAATTACCGATGCTCCTCCCACTTGCAAAAGCTCCACCTTAATAAATCATTTCATTGGCTCGGACAAGAGAGGCGGCGTTTACAATTTTACCTCATTCTGTCTACTTCACAGAATTTATTTGTTTGTTATTTACTTGTAAACGCTGACGGCAAAGTCGTTTTTGGAAAAAAATAAAACTTTACTAAAGATAAAATTTTATAAAAAATATAATCCTAGATTATTTCATTGGTCAATGTAAAATTCAACTTCTGTCTCAAATCCAATAAAATGACTGATCAAAACGAAATAGGGGTGGGTGGGCGCTACCACTACACTCTTATCTTATGAAGTACTAACTGCGCCCACCAGTGCTGTTTTCATTGTAACGATTTTACTTCTATTCAGCAAAAATCCACCGTTCATTTGGACCAGATAAAAGCAATCACTGAAATGGAGGTGGGGTGGGTGGGCGGGGTTAATTATTAGTTCTTCTGTAGTGTCAGAATGGGAATTAATAGAACGTAGGCTGTTAAAAAAAGAAAAAAAAGTGCTAAACTAATTTTTTATTATACTAAGTATTTGCGATAAGAGTTATTTTCTACTTCACATTAAACCAATGAAAAAACGGGTGGGTGGGCGGGGCTAAGTTTGACTTTTTCCTAAAGAGTCTTTTATAAGCAAGCAATAGCCCCACCCACCCACCCTATCTTCATTCTAGTGACTACTCCTACTACTGTTAATTAATGACAATCTTATTAGAATCTTAGGCAAATCTGTTAAACCGTTGCTGAGAAAATAGATAAATTGTTAAATAAAGTGTCTACAAAGTATTAAGCTAGTGTTAAATAAGCATACCGCCGTAAGGAGCACATTTAAAATATGCTCCTCCCACTTGCAAAAGCTCCACCTTAATAAATGATTTCATTGGTCCGGAAAAGAGAGGCGGCGTTTACAATTTTACCTCATTCTGTCTACTTCATACAATTTATTTATTTGTTAATTACTTGTAAACGCTGACGGCAAAGTCGTTTCTGGAAAAAAATAAAACTTTAGTAAAAATAAAATTTTAGAAAAAAACGTAATCCTAGATTATTTCATTGGTCAATGTAAAATTCAACTTCTGTCTCAAATCCAATAAAATGACTGATCAAAACGAAATAGGGGTGGGTGGGCGGTACCACAACACTCTTATCTTATGAAGTACTAACTCCGCCCACCAGTGCTGTTTTCATTGTAACGATTTTATTTCTATTCAGCAAAAATCCACCGTTCATTTGGACCAGATAAAAGCAATCACTGAAATGGAGGCGGGGTGGGTGGGTGGGGTTAATTATTAGTTCTTCTGTAGTGTCAGAATGGGAATTAATAGAACGTAGGCTGTTAAAAAAAGAAAAAAAAGTGCTAAACTAATTTTTTTTATTATACTAAGTATTTGCTATAAGAGTTATATTTTACTTCACATGAAACCAATGAAAGAACGGGTGGGTGGGCGGGGCTAAGTTTGAGTTTTTCCTAGAGAGTCTTTTATAAGCAAGCAATAACCCCACCCACCCACCCTCTCTTCATTCTAGTGACTACTCTTACTACTGTTAATTAATGACAATGTTATTATCTTATTAGAATCTTAGGCAAATCTGTTAAACCGTTGGTGAGAAAATAGATAAATTGTTAAACAAAGTGTCTACAAAGTATTAAGCTGCTGTTAAATAAGCATACTGCGGTAAGGATCATATTTAAAATATGCCCCTCCCACTTACAAAAGCTCCACCTTAATAAGTCATTTCATTGGCCCAGAGAAGAGAGGCGGCGTTTACAACTCTACCTCATTGCGTCTACTCTAGCTGTATTCAAAAAAATTCATTAATTATATATACTATATACTAGTGTCATTAAAAAAAATCAAGTGCATCTCGAAAACAAATAAAACAAAAAAAAATTGTTTGACAAATAATTAGGGCATAATTTCTTGTACCCCTGTACCTAATTCCAGGTGATTTGTACAATTGGTTCTCAAGATATTTAACCGTTTCCATTCATTCTGGCGACTCTGTATACATAGTGGAAAATTTCATTTTTGAAAAAGTTGCCTAAAAATTTTGAAAGAATTCAGGGATATAGATAGCGGCTTGCTAATTCCAAAAATATAGCGAATATAGCGAATATAGCGAATTTTTTGAAATTATGATAATAATTAAAAAAGAAATGCAAGAATGCGAGCGCAGCGAGCACGTTCAGGTTTAATTTAAAAAAATATTTATTGGTTTCCCCGAGAAACTAAATTATTAAGACCAATTTTGTTGTCATTTAAAAATGAGAGTTTCAAGATTTAATTTACCTTCACAAGGAGATTTCCATAATTGTTATAATAAAAACTAAGTAACTTTGTTGTGTAAGATTAATCACTAGAATGAAGAGAGGGTGGGTGGGTGGGGCTATTGCTTGCTTATAAAAGACTTTCTAGGAAAAAGTCAAACTTAGTCCCGCCCACCCACCCGTCCTTTCATTTGTTTCATGTGAAGTGAGAAATAACTCTTATATCAAATACTTAGTATAATAAAAAAATAGATTAGAATAGATTTTTTTCTTTTTTTATCAGTCTACGTTCTATTAATTCCCATTCTCCCACTACTGCTTTTATCTGGTCCAAAAATGTATTCGTACTTTTTTTAAGACAGACACTACTAATTAAAAAAGAACAGTCCCAGAATGCAAGCGCAGCGAGCACGTTTTGGTGCAATTAAAAACATATATATATATTGGCGTCCCTGGAAAGCCAACTTATTAAAAATATTTTTTTGTTACTTAAAAATTGAGTTTAACGATTCTTTATTATCACAATTATTTTTCTCGTACTTAATCCATTTTTGTCGGATCGACTTAAATTAACTTGGACTTGCATTAGTGTTCAAATTGAAATTACATTGTTGCAAATATACAGGGTGAGTTTTATAATAACTAGCTTAAGTAGCTACTGTTCAAAATGCCTTTGCAGCACATGCATTTCTAATTCTGATTTTTAAATCTTCACAATTATTATTACGAATAGGAGTTTGGTAAACTTGTTCTTTTACAACCCCCAGAGGAAAAAATCTAAAGGTGTTAAGTCGGGACTACGAGGGGGCCATGCATTCACACTGCCTCTGCCAATCCACTCATTTGCAAACGTCTTATCACCATAGTCTTTAAAGACTCTGTGATAATGAGGTGGTGCCCCGTCCTGCTGAAACCACAGCTCTTGTCGGAGGTTGAGAGGAACTGTTTCTAATAACTCTGGAAAATCATTGTCCAAAAATTGTCGATACCTGCGTCCTGTTAAGTCGCCTTCGAAGAAGCGTAGGTCAATTCATAGCTGAACAAAACTTTGAATAAAAAATTGTTGTCCAACTCTAGTTGATGTTGCATAAAATTGCAAAATTGTGTTCTTCTGGGAAAGTCTTCTTCTTTCAGATCTTGTACTAATGTCACATGGTAAGGGTGGAACTTATTCGCTCTGAAAATTTTTGAAAATGTGCTCCCATTTCAAAAAATCTTCGTGTGTACTCAAAACCCATGCACTTCTTCCTTTGCAACTGCAGCCGCCGCCTCCGCCCGTCATCTGCCGTCCAATTACGGTCACGTGACCGCTCCGCTAATGAAAGCCGCCTGTTTTTGCGGGTGTGCGATGCGTTTGCGGCGCTTAAAGGCCCCCGTTTGGCGTTGGTGGCGTCTGAACAGCATGCGGTGAATTCATGCATGTAAGTCCGTGTCTTTGACACCGCCGAAATGTGCTCCACTCGGTCCGACCGTGGAAAGCAGATCTGCCGAGGCAGATAAAGCCGCATCCGGCGCTACCGCCCGGAAAAAATCGGCCGAAAATCGGGAAGTCGGCGCGGTTCATTAACGTCCGAGTGACAACTAGCCGTAATTGCAGGTATAACGAAACATGCACATCGAGACAGCCATGACGGAGGTTCGAAAAGCCGCCGCCGGGGCCGCTTCCGGCGCTCAGCACGATATTTACCCCGCCCACGTTTCATTATTGTCATTTATTATCAATTTAGAGTCGTCGAGCGCAAAATTTTAATGACATACAATTTGTTTTACATTTAGTTTTTTTCTTCTCTGCCGTGTATATGGCCACACAATGTAATCATTTTTTTCCCGACTTGCGTGACATGTGTGTGTGGAAAAAACTGCGTCTAATAACAGAGGAGGCAGCGGACGAAATGGGAAAATTAGTTGTAAAGTGACGGAGAGCTTTTTTCTGTATTCCCTTTGAACGGGCGATTTCTCGCTTCTTCATTATTTGACGTTTTTTGGCCTAAATAATAAACCGGTACTCCTACCGCGACGACTAAAAAATCTAGGAGGTGTCGAAACGTTTTGGAAATTAGTCTATTAGAAAACAAATCTTCAAACCTCCACCACCACCAACGCCAGAAATTAAAACATTTCAATATTTCTCCTTTCCAATTAAACCCTCTCCCTCTTCGTGTGTATTTAACAACCCGAAAGTCTTAATTTAATTAACTAAATTGACGTTTCCTCGCATCCCGTCCGTATTAGAAAAACATTCCTGGAAAAACACTCCTCGCAAAGACAGAGCAGAAAAAAGGGTCTGAATAACGCGCTTCCTTTCGGTGGTGTGTAGGTTTAGAACTATGTTATAATAAAAAGGGGAAACGGACACAATATGGACCGGACGAGCAATTTGCTAAAGCGATTCCAGACATCTAGAGGGAAGCTCGGAATCATTTGTGTCTGGAAATAAAAGAAATCAACCCCTATTGTAATACGATACATGTTGTAGTTTGTTTCAAATCGTCGTTCGGACTTCAAACGCACCCCGACCCTCATCGCTCCAAAACAAACAACAGACGGCACGAAATCGGCGAAAACGCGTCGGCTCGCGACGGAAAAGCGACGTCCAGTGTCGGGTTGTGCCACGGGAAAATATGCGGATTTTTGTTGCACATAATCTCCGAAAGAACTGAGCCGATTGTTTTCAAATTTTTTATTTATAATGGGAATATCATGTAGATGGTAAAACGTTAAAAATGAGTTTTAAATTGTACGAAATAACACAGTCCTACACATGTGATTTATGATTTCGTAATGAGTTTTTACCCGAAACGTACAGATTTTGGAAAATCAACCAAGTTCCATTTTCTTCTAAGAGCTGATTCTTGTAATCTGAACGTGCTAAAAGTCGAATTCGGTTGAAGTTAAGCATATACTGAGAAATTGAGGAGGTCTACATTTTTTCCCTAAGTTATCCGCTTTAAATACATTTTATATTTCAACACACAAGAGTTACAGGGATGTTAATTTTGCCACTTTATGGACGTTAACAATAACCACAAAACGAAAATCGCAAAATCTATTTTTATAATTTTTTAAAGAAATGGAAATTGTCGGACTACACTTCATAGCCGAGGGAAGTTCTGCCAAAATAACATCACACAAAATTCTTAAGAGCTTTGTTTTTCTAGGTAGTACTATCAAAACTCCAGAAACAACATAATTTTTCAAAAATTCTACAATCGGTTCTGAAGATATTTAACCGCTTCATAGATTCTAGCGACCCTGCATATGACATTTGTCAAAATTAGTCTAATCTTATTAAATACTAGTAACGCCCACCCCCCCTCTATCTTCGTGGAAGACATGTCATTTGCCACAGTCTAATTTTAACAAGTACTAGCCCCGCCCGCTCAACTTTTATTTTCTTAAAAGTTATGTCATTTACCAAAATCAATCTTATCTTAGCAGGTACTAGCTCCGCCCACCCACACTGTTTTCATTCTAACGATATTTTATTTCTTTTCAGTAAAGTTTCACCGTCCATTCGCTCCAGATAAAAGTAATCACTGAAATGGAGACCGGGTGGGTGGGTTAATTATGTTCTTCTATAGAGTAAGAATGGGAACTTATAAAGTTAGACTGTTAAAAAAAAAGAAAAAAACTGCTAATCGTAATTTTTTGTCATAGTATTTGCTATGAGAGATATTTCTAATTTCACATAAAAAAAAGAGAACGGGTGGGCGGGTGGGGCTAAGTTCAATTTTTTCCAAGGGAGTCTTTTATACGCAAGTCATAGCCCCACCCACCCACCCCTTCTTCATTCTAGGGACTACTCTCACTATTGTTAATTAATGACAACGTTAATATCTTGTTAGAATTTTGGTCAAAAGTGTTAAATTTTATAAAGTTACATTTTTTACTCTTAGCAACCAAATTTTTGGAAAAAATCAACTCTGTATAACAATATTTTACAATTTAACTTTGAAATTTCAAAAAAGGAATGCTGTGAAATCCTGGAAACACTTTAAGATTATTTGAAACAAGTTAATCGTTGACAAAATTTGTCCGTCATCTTACATTTTTGTTGAATTTCGTCAAATTTATGAGTGTTTGCCACTGTCTTATTTTAGCAAGTACTAGCCCCACTCACCCACCCTTTATTTACTTAGAAGGAAACTCCTTTACCAAAATCAGTCTTAATTATGTTCTTCTATGGAGTAAGAATGGGAACTAATAGAGTTAGACTGTTCAAAAAAAAAAAGAAAAACAAGTGCTAATCGTAATTTTTTGTCATAGTATTTGCTATAAGATATTTCTTATTTCACATGAAAAAAAAAGACAACGGGTGGGCGGGTGGGGCTAAGTTCAATTTTTTCCAACGGAGTCGTTTATAAGCAAGTTATAGCCCCACCCAACCACCCCCCTTTATTCTAGGGACTACTTTTACTATTGTTAATTAATGACAACGTTAATATCTTATTAGAATCTTGGGCAAAACTGTTAAATTTTATAAAGTTACATTTTTTTACTCGTAGCAACCAAATTTTTGGAAAAAATTAACACTGTATAAAAATATTTTACAATTTAACTTTGAAATTGCAAAAACGGAATGCTGTGACATCAGGGAAATGTTTTAAGATTATGTGAAACACGTTAATCGTTAACCAAAATTTATGTGTCATGTTACATTTTTGCGGAATTTCGTTAAATTTATGAGTGTTTGCCACAGTCTTATTTTAACAAGTACTAGCCCCGCCCACCCACACTGTTTTCATTCTAACGTTTGTATTTCTTTTCAGTAAAGTTTCACCGTTCACTCGCTCCAGATAAAAGCAATCACTGAAATGGAGACCGGGTGGGCGGGTGGGATTAATTGTATGTTCTTCTATAGTGTAAGAATGGCAACTACTAGAACTTAGACTGTTAAAAAAAAAGTGCTAATGGTAATTGTTTTGTCATAATATTTGCTATAACAGATATTTTTTATTTCACATGAAAAAAAAGAGAACGGGTGGGTGGGTGGGGCTAAGTTCAATTTTTTCCAAGAGAGTCTTTTATAAGCAACTTATAGCCCCACCCACCCACCCCCTCTTCATTCTAGGAACTACTCTTACTATTGTTAATTAATGACAACGTTAATATTTTATTACAATCTTGGGCAAAACTGTTAAATTTTATAAAGTTACATTTTGTACTCTTGGCAAATTTTTGGAAAAAATCAACACTGTAAACAATATTTTACAATTTAACTTTGAAATTTCAAAAACGGAATGCTGTGACATCACGGAAATATTTTAAGATTATTTGAAACATGTTAATCGTTGACAAAATGTGTCCGTCATCTTACATTTTTGTGCAATTTCGTCAAATTTATGAGTGTAAGCCACAGTATTATTTTAGTAAGTACTAGCACCGCCCACCCACACTGTTTTCATTCTAACCATTTTATTTGTTTTCAGTAAAGTTTCACCGTTCATTCGCTTTAGATATAAGTAATCACCGAAATTGAGACCAGGTGGGCGGGTGGGGCTAATTGTGTGTTCTTCTATAGAGTAAGAATGGGAACTTATAAAGTTGGACTGTTAAAAAAAAAGAAAAAAATTGCTAATCGTAATTTTTTTGTCATAGTATTTGCTATAAGAGATATTTCTTATTTCATATGAAAAAAAAAAAGAGAACGGGTGGGTGGGTGGGGCTAAGTTCAATTTTTTCCAAGAGAGTCTTTTAAAAGCAAGTTATAGCCCCACCCACCCACCCTCTCTTCATTCAAGGGACTACTCTTACTATTGTTAATTAATGACAACGTTAATATCTGATTAGAATCTTGGGCAAAAGTGTTAAATTTTATAAAGTTACATTTTTTACTCTTAGCAACCAAATTTTTGGAAAAAATCAACACTGTATAACAATATTTTACAATTTAACTTTGAAATTGCAAAAACCGAATGCTGTGAAATCATGGAAATATTTTAAGATTACTTGAAACATGTTAATCGTTGACCAAAATTTGTCCGTCATCTTACATTTTTGTGGAATTTCGTCAAATTTATGAGTGTTTGCCACAGTCTTATTTTAGCAAGTACTAGCCCCGCCCACCCACCCTTTATTTTCTTAGAAGGAAACTCCTTTACCAAAATCAATCTTAATTATGTTCTTCTATAGAGTAAGAATGGGAACTAATAGAGTTAGACTGATCAAAAAAAAAAGAGAAACAAGTGATAATCCTAATTTTTTTTGTCATTGTATTTGCTATAAGAGATATTTCTTATTTCACATGAAAAAAAAAGAGAGCGGGTGGGTGGGTGGGGCTAAATTCTATTTTATTCAAGGGAGTCTTTTATAAGAAAGTTATAGCCCCACCCACCCACCCCTCTCCATTCTAGGGACTATTCTTACTATTGTTAAATAATGACAACGTTATTATCTTATAAGAATTTTAGACAAATCTGTTAAATTTTATAAAGTATCATTTTTTTCACTCTTAGCAACCAAATTTTTGGAAAAAATCAACACTGTATAACAATATCTTACAATTTAGCTTTGAAATTGCAAAAACGGAATGATGTGACATCACGGAAATATTTTAAGATTATTTGAAACATGTTAATCGGTAACCAAAATTTAAGTGTCATGTTAGATTTTTGCGAAATTTCGTCAAATTTATGAGTGAGTGCCACAGTCTTATTTTAGCAAGTACTAGCCCGCCCACCCACACTGTTTTCATTCTAACGATTTTATTTCTTTTCAGTAAAGTTTCACTGTTCATTCGCTCCAGGTAAAAGTAATCACTGAAATTGAGACCGGATGGGCGGGTGGGGTTAATTGTATTTTCTTCTATTGAATAAGAATGGGAACTAATATAGATAGATTGTTAAAAAAAGAAAAAAACTGCTAATCGTAATTTTTTGTCATAGTATTTGCTATAAGAGATATTTCCTATTTCACATGAAAAAAAAAAAGAAAACGGGTGGGTGGGTGGGGCTAGGTTCAATTTTTTCAAAGGGCGTCTTTTCTAAGCAAGTTATAGCCCCACCCACCCACCCTCTCTTCATTCTAGGGACCACTCTTACTGTTGTTAATTAATGACAACGTTAATATATTATTAGAATCTTGGACAAAACTGTTAAATTTTATAAAGCTACATTTTTTTACTTTTAGCAACCAAATTTTTGGAAAAAATCAACAACGCATAACAATATTTTACAATTTAACTTTGAAATTTCAAAAACAGGATGCTGTGAAATCATGGAAATATTTCAAGATTATTTGAAACATGTTAATCGTTAACCAAAATTTGTCCGTCATGATACATTTTCGTGGAATTTCGTCAAATTTATGAGTGCCACAGTCTTATTTTAGCAAGTACTAGCCCCACCCACGCACACTGTTTTTATTATAACGATTTTATTTCTTTTCAGTAAAGTTTCACCGTTCATTCGCTTCAGGTAAAAGTAATCACTGAAATGGAGACTGGGTGGGCGGGTGGGGTTAATTGTATTTTCTTCTATAGACTAAGAATAGGAACTAATAGAGTTAGACTGTTAAAAAAAAGAAAAACAAGTGCTAATTGTAATTCCTTTGTCATAGTATTTGCTATAAGAGATATTTCTTATTTCACATGAAAAAAAAGAGAACGGGTGGGTGGGTGGGGCTAAGTTCAATTTTTTCCAAGGGAGTCTTTTATAAGCAAGTTATAGCCCCACCCACCCACCCCCTCTTCATTCTAGGTACTACTCTTACTATTGTTAATTAATGACAACGTTAATATCTTATTAGAATCTTGGACAAAACTGTTAAATTTTATAAAGTAACATTTTTTTCACTCTTAGCAACCAAATGTTTGGAAAAAATCAACACTGTATAACAATATTTTACAATTTAGCTTTGAAATTGCAAAAACGGAATGCTGTGACATCACGGAAATATTTTAAGATTATTTGAAACATGTTAATCGGTAACCAAAATTTAAGTGTGATGTTATTAGAATCTTGGGCAAAACTGTTAAATTTTATAAAGTAACATTTTTCACTCTTAGCAACCAAATTTTTGGAAAAAATCAACACTGTATAACAATATTTTACAATCTAGCTTTGAAATTGCAAAAACGGAATGCTGTGAAATCATGGAAATATTTTAAGATTATCTGAAACAATCATGTTAATCGTTAACCAAAATTTGTCCGTCATCTTACATTTTTGTGGAATTTCGTCAAATTTATTAGTGTTTGCCACAGTATTATTTTAGTAAGTACTAGCTCCGCCCACCCACATTGTTTTCATTCTAACCATTTTATTTGTTTTCAGTAAAGTTTCACCGTTCATTCGCTTTATATATAAGTAATCACTGAAATTGAGACCAGGTGGGCGGGTGGGGCTAATTGTGTGTTCTTCTATAGAGTAAGAATGGGAACTTATAAAGTTGGACTGTTAAAAAAAAAAGAAAAAAACTGCTAATCGTAATTTTTTTGTCATAGTATTTGCTATAAGAGATATTTCTTATTTCATATGAAAAAAAAGAGAACGGGTGGATGGGTGGGGCTAAGTTCAATTTTTTCCAAGAGAGTCTTTTAAAAGCAAGTTATAGCCCCACCCACCCACCCTCTCTTCATTGTAGGGACCACTCTTACTATTGTTAATTAATGACAACGTTAATATCTTATTAGAATCTTGGACAAAACTGTTAAATTTTATAAAGTTACGTTTTTTACTCTTAGCAACCAAATTTTTGGAAAAAATCAACACTGTATAACAATATTTTAGAACTGAACTTTGAAATTGCAAAAACCAAAATTTTACCGTCATCTTTCATTTTTGCGGGATTTCATCAAATTTATGAGTGTTTGCCACAGTCTTATTTTAGCAAGTACTAGCGCCGCCCACCCACCCTGTTTTCATTCTAACGATTTTATTTCTTTTCAGTAAAGTTTCACTGTTCATTCGGACCAGGTAAAAGTAATCACTGAAAGGGAGACAGGGTGGGCGGGTGGGGTTAATTGTGTGTTCTTCTTTAGAGTAAGAATAAGAACTAAAAGAACGTAGACTGTTAAAAAAAAGAAAAAAAATGATTATCGTAATTTTTTTGTCATAGTATTTGCTATAAGATATTTTTCTTATTTCACATGAAAAAAAAAGAACGAGTGGGTGGGTGGGGCTAAGTTAAATTTTTTCCAAGAGAGTTTTTTATAAGTAAGTTATAGCCCCACCCACCCACCCCCTCTTCATTCTAAGAACTACTCTTACTATTGTTAATTAATGACAACGTTATTATGTTATAAAAATTATAGACCAATCTGTCAAATTTTATAAAGTAACATTTTTTTCATTCTTAACAAGCAAATTTTTTAAAAAAATCAACACCGTATAACAATATTTTAGAATTGAACTTTGAAATTGCAAAAACCAAAATTTTACCGACATCTTTCATTTTTGCGGAATTTCGCAAATTTATGAGTGTTTGCCACAGTCTTATTTTAGCAAGTACTAGCCCCGCCCACCCACCCTGTTTTCATTCCAACGGTTTTATTTCTTTTCAGGAAAGTTTCACTGTTCATTCGGACCAGGTAGAAGTAATGACTGAAATTGAGAGCGGGTGGGCGGGTGGAATAATTGTGTGTTCTTCTATAGAGTAAGATTGGGAAATAATAGAGTGTAGACTGTTAAAAAAAAATGATAATCGTAATTTTTTGTCATAGTATTTGCTATAAGAGATTTTTCTTATTTCACATGAAAAAAAAAGAACGGGTGGGTGGGTGGGGCTAAGTTCAATTTTTTCCAAGAGAGTTTTTTATAAGTAAGTTATAGCCCCACCCACCCACCCCCTCTTCATTCTAGGGACTACTCTTACTATTGTTAATTAATGACAACGTTATTATCTTATAAGAATTTTAGACCAATCCGTTAAATTTTATAAAGTAACATTTTTTTCATTCTTAACAAGCAAATTTTTGGAAAAAATCAACACCGTATAACAATATTTTAGAATTGAACTTTGAAATTGCAAAAACCAAAATTTGACCGTCATCTTTCATTTTTGGGGGATTTCGTCAAATTTATGAGTGTTTGCCACAGTCTTATTTTAGCAAGTACTAGCCCCGCCCACCCACCCTGTTTTCATTCCAGCGGTTTTATTTCTTTTCAGGAAAGTTTCACTGTTCATTCGGACCAGGTAGAAGTAATCACTGAAATTGAGACCGGGTGGGCGGGTGGGTTAATTGTGTGTTCTTCTGTAGAGTAAGAATGGGAACTAATAGAACGTAGACTGTTAAAAAAAAAAAAAGAAAAAAAAGTGCTAATCTATTTTTTTTTGTCATAGTATTTGCTATAAGAGATTTTTCTTATTTCACATTAAAAAAAAAGAGAAGGGGTGGGTGGGTGGGAGTTCTTTATAAGTAAGTTATAGTCCCACCCACCCACCCACCCCCTCTTCATTCTAGGCACTACTCTTACTATTGCTAATTAAAGACAACTTTATTATCTTATAAGAATTTTAGACAAATCTGATAAATTTTATAAAGTAAGATTTTTTTCACTCTTAACCAGATTTTGGCATAAAATCAACACTGTATAACAATTTTTACAATTTAACTTTGAAATTGCAAAAACCGAATGCTGTGAAATCATGGAAATATTTTAACATTATTTGAGACATGTTGATCGTTAACCAAAATTTGTCCATCATCTTACATTTTTGCTGAATTTCTTTAAATTTGGGTGTTTTTGGGAAAAAACCTGAGTATCAGTTAGTCTTTGATTCTACGTTAAAAACACACAATCAACCGATTTTCAGTTTCTTTTAGCAACTGATAACAGCGGTTGAAGTATAAACATAAACAGTCGAAGTTAAGCACACACTGAAAAATTGAGAATGACTACATTTTTTTTCGCTAGTTATCTGCTTCATATCTAAAGATGTGGGGGTTGCGTGGATGTTAATTATAGACGTTAACTATGATCACAGAACGAAAATCGCAAAATCTAATTTTATAATTTTATAAAGAAACTGAATTTGTCGGAGTATAATTTAAAGGCGAGGGAAGTTGTGCGAAAATAACCTTAAACAATTTTCTTACTAGCTTTGTTTTCTTAGTAATAGCATCAAAATTCCAAAAACAACATCATTTTTTCAAAACTGTACAATTGGTTCTGAAAATATTTACTGTTTCCATAGATCCTAGCGATCCTGCATATGACACTTGTCAAAATTAGTCTTATTTTACCTATAACTAGCCCCGCCCACCCACCCTCTATGTTCGTGGAAGACATGTGATTTGCCACAATCTTATTTAACAAGTAGTAGTGCCGCCCACCCACCCTTTATTTTTTGAAAAGCTATGTCATTTTCCAAAATTAGTCTTATCCTAGCAATTACTAGCCTCGCCCACCCAGGATTTTATTTGTGTTGAGTAAAGTTCCAGCGTTCATTCGGACCAGATAAAAGTAATCACTGAAATGGAGTTAGGTGGGGTTAATTGTGTGTTCTTCTGTAGAGTAAGAATGGGAACTAATAGAACGTAGACTGTTAAAAAAAAAAGAAAAAAAAGTGCTAATCTAATTTTTTTTTGTCATAGTATTTGCTATAAGAGATTTTTCTTATTTCACATAAAAAAAAAAGAACGGGTGGGTGGGTGGGGCTAAGTTAAATTTTTTCCAAGGGAGTCTTTTATAAGCATGTTATAGCCCCACCCACCCACCCCCTCTTCATTCTGGGGACTACTCTTACTATTGTTAATGAATGACAACGTTAACATCTTATTAGAATCTTGGACAAAACTGTTAAATTTTATAAAGTTACATTTTTTACTATTAGCAATCAAATTTTTGGAAAAAATCAACACTGTATAACAATATTTTAGAATTGAACTTTGAAATTGCAAAAACCAAAATGTGACCGTCATCTTTCATTTTTGCGGGATTTCGTCAAATTTATGAGTGATTGCCACAGTCTTATTTTAGCAAGTACCAGCCCCGCCCACCCACCCTGTTTTCATTCCAACGATTTTATTTCTTTTCAGTAAAGTTTCACTGTTCATTCGGACCAGGTAAAAGTAATTACTGAAAGGGAGACCGGGTGGGCGGGTGGGGTTAATTATGTGTTCTTCTTTAGAGTAAGAATAAGAACTAGAAGAACGTAGACTGTTAAAAAAAAAGAAAAAAAATGATTATCGTAATATTTTTGTCATTGTATTTGCTATAAGAGATTTTTCTTATTTCACATGAAAAAAAAAAGAAAACGGGTGGGTGGGTGGGGCTAAGTTCAATTTTTTCCAAGAGAGTTTTTTATAAGTAAGTTATAGACTTATAGAATTTTAGACAAATCTGTTAAATTTTATAAAGTAACATTTTTTTCACTCTTAACCAGATTTTGGAATAAAATCAACACTGTATAACAATTTTTACAATTTAACTTTGAAATTACAAAAACCGAATGCTGTGAAATCATGGAAATATTTTAACATTATTTGAGACATGTTGATCGTTAACCAAAATTTGTCCATCATCTTACATTTTTGCTGAATTTCTTCAAATTTGGGTGTTTCTGGGAAAAAACCTGAGTATCAGTTAGTCTTTGATTCTACGTTAAAAACACACAATCAACCGATTTTCAGTTTCTTTTAGCAACTGATAACAGCGGTTGAAGTATAAACATAAACAGTCGAAGTTAAGCACACACTGAAAAATTGAGAATGACTACATTTTTTTTCGCTAGTTATCTGCTTTAAATATTCATATCTAAAGATGTGGGGGTTGCGGGGATGTTAATTATAGACGTTAACTATGTATGATCACAGAACGAAAATCGCAAAATCTAATTTTATAATTTTATAAAGAAACTGAATTTGTCGGAGTATAGTTTAAAGGCGAGGGAAGTTGTGCGAAAATAACCTTAAACAATTTTTTTACTAGCTTTGTTTTCTTAGTAATAGCATCAAAATTCCATAAACAACATCATTTTTTCATAGATCCTAGCGACCCTGCATATGACACTTGTCAAAATTAGTCTTACTTTACCTATAACTAGCCCCGCCCATCCACCCTCTAAGTTCGTGGAAGACATGTGATTTGCCACAATCTTATTTAACAAGTAGTAGTGCCGCCCACCCACCCTTTATTTTTTGAAAAGTTATGTCATTTTCCAAAATTAGTCTTATCTTAGCAATTACTAGCTTCGCCCACCCAGGATTTTATTTGTGTTGAGTAAAGTTCCAGCGTTCATTCGGACCAAATAAAAGTAATCACTGAAATGGAGTTAGGGAGGGTGGGTGGGGTTAATTGTATGTTGTTCTGTATTAGAGTGAGAATGAGAACTAACAGAACATGGATGTTAAAAAAAAAAAGAAAAAAAGTGCTAATCTAATTTTTTTTTGTCATAGTATTTGCTATAAGAGATTTTTCTTATTTCACACGAAAAAAAAAAGAGAACGGGTGGGTGGGTGGGGCTAAGTTCAATTTTTTCCAAGAGAGTTTTTTATAAGTAAGTTATAGCCCCACCCAGCGTTGTTTTTCTTGGTAGTGTCATCAAAATTCCAAAAACATATTTTTTTCTCTATGCCAATATCGTCGGCAAAACTGAAAATAATAATAATAGTAATAATAATAATATATAGCAAATTTATTAGTTGGTACTTCATCTGCAAACTTTGTGTCAGATTCTTATTTAATTGCTGTCAAAGAGTTAGAAAAAGCGAATAATGTAACCATAAGTAGATTTGTCCAAGAAAGTTTAACCAATGCTATACCATTTCATAAAATGAAAAAGGTTTTTGTTAAGGCTCCTTTAAGCTTTATTTTATTTCAAATATTCCTGTTAAATGAAAGAAATCATGTCAAAATTTGATTTTTACTTCCCGAGCGTAAGCAAAGGAAGTTTTGTAATCGAGTCCGTCGGCCGACTCTCTACTTTTACGTTTTCTCGATCTTTCATGACCCCTAGAAGACGAAGAAATAGGTCTCCCATTTCTGTCTGTCTGTCCGTCTGTCCGTCCGTCTGTCCGTCCGTCTGTCCGTCTGTTGTCCCGGATTTTTATTAGACAGATAATCTCCGAAAGTACTCGACCGATTGTTGTGAAATTTTGTACTTATATTAAGAATATCATGTAGATGGTAAAACGCTAACCAAAAT
Source organism: Zophobas morio (assembly GCF_036711695.1). Lineage (NCBI taxonomy): Eukaryota > Metazoa > Arthropoda > Insecta > Coleoptera > Tenebrionidae > Zophobas > Zophobas morio. The sequence continues at coordinate 1,336,715 of NW_026972132.1, forward strand.
TTGTCTAATCATCCCCACCACTAATGCGATGACGTCACTTCAAAATTGTACATAGTAAATGGGTTTTCAATTGTATAAAATAACATAGTCCTACACATGTAGTTTACAACTCTGAATCGACTTTTCACCCGAAACGTCCAGATTTTTGGAAAAAAAATCAAAATTATAAAACAACATTTTGAAATTTAATTTTTAATCTGCTAACCAGAATGCTTTGAAATGTTGCAGATGTTTTAAGGCTATAAAGAGCATCATAAATCTTTAGTCAAAAAATATTTGCTTATCCCCTCCAAAAACTTGATGACGTCAGCTCGAAAGTTTGCCGAATAAATCATATCTAAAATGTACAAAATATGATGAGCCTGTACTTGTCATTTATCACTCCATTCATATTTTGTGGATTTGCATATACAGAGTGACTCAAAAAAATTAATGAATGCGTAAATATATTTTATTGATTTAATCAGGAACTACAAAACGGAATGCTCTGACATCTTGCAGATGTTTTAAGGTTATAAAGAGCATAATAAATGTTTAGTCAAAATATATTTGCTTATCCCCTCCAAAAACTTGATGACTTCAGCTCGAAATTTTGCCGAATAAATCATATCTAAAATGTACAAAATATGATCAGTCTGTACTTGTGATCTATCACTCCATTCATATTTTTTGGATTTGCATATACAGGGTGATTCAAGAAAATAAATGAAAGCGTAAATTTATTTTACTAATTTACTCAGGAACTACAAAACTGAATGCTTCGAAATCTTGAAGATATTTTAAAATTACCATAAGCATGGTAAATTTTTGATCAAAATGTATTTGGTCGTCCCCCCTAAAAAATTTATGACGTCACCACAAAATTTTGCTGAATAAATCCTATTTAAAATGTACAAAATATGATGAGTCTCTTCTTGTGATTTATCATTCCATTCAAATTTTTTCGATTTGCATATACAGGGTGACTCAAAAAAATTAATGAATGCGTAAATTTATTTTATTGATTTAATCAGGAACTACAAAACCGAATGCTTTGAAATCTTGCAGATGTTTTAAGGTTATAAAGAGCATAATAAATTTTTAGTCAAAATATATTTGGTTATCTTCTACAAAAAACTGATGACGTCAGCTCAAAAGTTTGCCGAATAAATCGTATCTAAAATGTACAAAATATGATGAGTCTGTACTTGTGATTTATCATTCCATTCATATTTTTGGATTTGCATATGCAGGGTGACTCAAAAAAATTAATGAAGGCGTGAATTTATTTTATCGATTTAATCAGGAATTACAAAACCGAATGCTTTGAAATCTTGGAAATATTTTAAAGTTATTATAAGCATGGTAAACTTTTGTTCAAAATGTATTTGTTCATCCCTCCTAAAAAGATTGATGACGTCACCCTTAAATTTTGCTGAATAAATCCTATCTAAAATGCAAAAAATATGATGAGTTTGTACTTGTGATTTATCATTCCATTCATATTTTTTAGATTTTCTTAAGAGGTGGTTCAAAAAAATTAATGAAGTCAATTTATTTTATTGATTAAATTAAAGGCAACACTTATTATTAGTATTACACCCCAACCAACCCAATTTGGTAGACACAAAATTTGTTAAAGGAAAAACTCGGTTGAAACATAAGGGTAGCATCGCTTATTTACATCGACTTTAACATTACAGACCTGCATTTGTTTTATGCGATCACTTGGTTCCGCGAATGTGAAATAGACATGTTTATAATCAACCAATTGTGAATTTCACCGTCAAGAATTAAAATAAAACCCAATGTTTTATATAATAAGCGGAAGTCGAAGCAATAAAACCGATGGTCGTTTTGTTTACAGTTTCTCTGTTTGACTCTCACGTATGCTGTTGCGCCTGTCATCTTAAATTAAGAATGTTTATACATAAACGATTTTCAGTTGCCGTATACGTGAGTAAATTGTTTCGTTATTTTATTGATTATAAAAAATCAATATTCAAAACGACCCAATTCATTTTCCCGAAAATTTGGGAATACAATAATTTTATTCTTAGTATTACACTACATCTATCCCAACTGATATACGTGTCCTTGCAAAAATGTTGACGTCATCGCAATTTTTTTTAAATTCCCACTACAAAAATGTATTGAGAAAAAAACACAATAGCCATGCAGTCGTCAAGTTTCCGACAGCGAGGGAAGTACTGTCTAAACTCTTTAGACCAATTTTTTCTGCATACAATTCCGAGGTTTACTACTATTTCAGCGATTCTTAGCGGAAACACGGGATGCGACAAGGCCGCTCCCGACTCCTGCCCCATTCCCTCACTTTCGCAACGACTCGGTGGCCGCGAATTTCCTGAGTTCGCTGCAGCGCGAGCAAAAAGCCGCAAAAATTTTCCTTAAACGGCGCATCCCTCTGAAACATCGTCCGATTGTTCTTCCGATTTATGGCGGACAAGAGTGCGGCGTTCGGCCTCTTCACAGTGATGTAAGAAATTAAAACAAAGTAGTCATAAAAAAAATTAAACGGGTGACATCTAGCGATTGTGCGCTCGCTGAAAACGGCACACATGCGCAGACAATTGACTGATTGATCGCCGGCTGCGGCCGGTGGCTTTTATGCGGACCTTCCCGATGGCTTGTTTTACAAAACGTGTTAATAGTAAATTCTAATTAACGTTGAACGTTTACATTGAAGGTGTTGTTCATACATTACGGTCGACATGAGACCTGCTCGTGTCATCGTTATTTACACGGGGGGAGGGGGGCGTGCTGTGTCCTTGTTTGGACGCTGGGGAAGAAGGACGGCGATCTGTCAATGTCGCCGGCCGGGCTCGATTTCGGGATTTTTTCGACACGGTTTAATTGGCGAGGGAATAGATTATATTGTGTCGAGTGGATTATTTACGCAACCACGAGACGCGATCCTGATAACTAATAATAACACGAAAGAACAACAACCGAAATTAATTGTTACGATTCTTACGCGATCATCTCTTTCCACTTTCCGGGTGGCCAATTATTTGACAAAAAAACGTATAAACATTTTTAGTGGTACGGTAAAGCCGCCACAGCCGGAAATTCTTTAACTTGTTAATTTATGTCGCGGCTCAGATTTAATTGTTCCGAGAAATATCACCATTAACTGCACGTAATTAATAATTGTAATTAACGCTACGGAGAAAATAAACAATTATGGTTGCGGTATGTAGGATTCCTTCAATAATTAAGCGATTAAGAGCTTTTTTCTAATTATCACTTGCTAAAGATTTTGCAAAAGGTAAGGTTGTTGCATTATCCTTGTACACTGAAAATGGAAACAATAATTGGACGTGTTTTTCAAAAGAAATAGAAAATCAACGGAAAAAAAATTAAAGTCCATGAAAAAGCTAAGAAAGCAGTTTACGAAAGCATACATTCGTTACCGTGGCGATCGCGACTACTTTTTTTTATTTGCTTCAGGATCAGGTAAATCTGTATCCAAACATTACATTTTTCAGCACTTTTTTTGCCTTAAAATTAATAGGTCTGAATATCGGGAATTTTCTTATGAACAACTTAACCTATTTATGGAAATTTCCGAACGCAGTTTCCACCACTGTTTTCAGCCTACAAAACGTACCAGATACATACATTGTCGACTGTTTTGTTCAAAATGAGACATAATAAACAGAAGTTTTTATTTTAAACTATAAAACCGAAACATTCAAAAATCCAAAGACTGAAAAATACAAAGAAAATGAAAAAAACCAAAAATTGCAATATCAAGAAATTGTAAAGCGACTTTTTTTTATTTGCTTCAGGATCAGGGAAATCTGTATCCAAACATCACATTTTTCAGCACTTTTTTGTCTTAAAATTAATAGGTCTGGATATCTGGAATTTTCTTATGAACAATTTAACCTGTTTACTTTTTTTGTGGGGTTTGTTTTCATTGATTTGTTAGCGTTTGTAGATATCACATTTTTTTATTAATTTTGTGAGTTGAAATTTTTGCATCGTGTAGTTTTAAAAATCAAAAGCTCAAATATTTATGGAAATTTCCGAACGCAGTTTCCACCACTGTTTTCAGCCTACAAAACGTACCAGATGCATACATTGTCGACTTTTTTGTTGGAAATGAGACATAATAAAAAGAAGTTTTTATTTTAAACCATAAAACCGAAACATTGAAAAATCCAAAGACTGAAAAATACAAAGAAAATGAAAAAAACCAAAAGTTGCAATATCAAGAAATTGTAAAGCGACTTTTTTTTATTTGCTTCAGGATCAGGGAAATCTGTATCCAAACATCACATTTTTCAGCACTTTTTTGCCTTAAAATTAATAGGTCTGGATATTTGGAATCTTCTTATGAACAATTTAACCTGTTTACTTTTTTTGTGGGGTTTGTTTTCATTGATTTGTTAGCGTTTGTACATGTCACATTTTTTTATTAATTTTGTGAGTTGAAATTTTTGCATCGTGTAGTTTTAAAAATCAAAAGCTCAAATATTTATGGAAATTTCCGAACGCAGTTTCCACCACTGTTTTCAGCCTACAAAACGTACCAAATACATACATTGTCGACTTTTTTGTTGGAAATGAGACATAATAAAAAGAAGTTTTTATTTTAAACTATAAAACCGAAACATTGAAAAATCCAAAGACTGAAAAAAACAAAGAAAATAAAAAAAAACAAAAATTGCAATATCAAGAAATTGTAAAATCGAAAATTAAAAATTATAAATTAAGAACATGGAAATTGAAGAAACGAAAACTTGAAAACTCAAAAAATTATAAAATTGGGTAATTGAAAAATAAAAATCAGGAACTTGAAAAACTGAAGAGACGAAAACTTAAAAATCGAAAAACGAAGTCTCGAAAAAACGAAAGATTGCAAAACTGAAGAATTGGTACTTTTCTTGCACTAAAAGTTTTTCGAGTTTTCATTTTCTTCCGATATTTTGGTTCTCGATTTTCAATTTTTCGATTTTGCAAGTCTTTAAATTAAAAAAATTGAAAAATCAAAAATGGAAAAATGGAAAAACGAAAAAGTAAAAATCGAAAAAATAAAAAATTGTAATATCGAAAAATTGCAAAATTGAAAAATTGAAGAATCGAAAAATTAAAAACTTGAAGGTTAAGAGTAAATTCGAAAAAAAGGTCAAAAGAATGGAACACTATAAAACTGAAACATCAAAAACGAAAATTTTAAAAGTCAAAAAATTGTAAAATTAAAAATTGAAAAATAATAGTCAAGAACTGGAAAAACTGAGAAAATGAAAAACTGAAAAGTCGAAAAATTGCAAAATTGAAAAGTTGAACAAAAGAAAAATTAAAAGATTTGGAAGTGAAGAAATCGGAAAAAAAGTCGAAAAAAATAAAGTATAAAACCGAAATTTTGAAAAATCGATAAACTGAAAAATTATAAATTAAGAACTTGAAAATTGAAAAAGCGGAAGCTTGAAAACAAACTCAAAAAATTTTAAAATTGAGTGACTGAAAAATAAAAATCAAGAACGTGAAAAACTAAGAGATGAAAAATTGAAAAACTAACAAGTCGAAAAAGGAGATTTCGAAAAAATGAAAAATCGAAAAATTGGAAATCGAAAAATTGAGGAAACGAAAATTTAAAAAATTGGAGTTAAGAAATTAAAAAAAAAGTTGAAAAAAAAAACATAAAATCGAGACATTGCAAAATCGAAAAATTGAAAAATTATAAATTATAACTTGAAAACTGAAGAAAGGAAAACTTGAAAAATCAAAAAATATTAAAATTAAAAAATTGAAAAATTAAAATCAAAAACTTGAAAAATTGAGAAAACGATAAACTGAAAAATTGTGATATCGAAAAATTGCAAAATTGAAAAACTGCAAATCGAGAATTCGAAAAAACGAAACATTAAAAACTTGGAAGATAAAAAATTGGAAAAAAAGTCGAAAAAAATAAACTATAAAACCGAAACTTTGAAAAATCGAAAAATTGAAAAATTATAAATTAAGAACTTGAAAATTGAAGAAGCGAAACCCTGAAAACTCAAAAAATTCTAAAATTGAGTAATTGAAAACTAAAAATCAAGAACGTGAAAAACTAAATGATGAAAAATTGAAAAATCGAAAAACTAAAAATAGGGAAACTAACAAGCCGAAAAAAGAAATTTCGAAAAAATAAAAAATCGAAAAATTGATGAAACGAAAATTAAAAAATTGGAGTCAAGAAATTAAAAACAAAGTTGGAAAAAAGAAAAACTATAAAATCGAGACATTGCAAAATCGAAAAATTGAAAAATTATAAATTAAGAACTTGAAAACTGAAGAAAGGAAAACTTGAAAAATCAAAAAATATTAAAATTGAAAAATTGAAAAATAAAAATCAAGAACTTGAAAAACTGGGAAAACGAAAAACTGAAAAAGTGTGATATCGAAAAATTGCAAAATTGAAAAACTGCAAATCGAGAAATCGAAATTACGGGACATTAAAAACGTGGAAGACAAAAAATTGGAAAAAAGTTGGAAAAAAAGAAAAACTATAAAACTGAAACAATGAGAAACCGAAAAATTGAAAAATTAAAAAACTTGGAAATCAACAAATTAGAAAAAAGGTTGAAAAAGAAAACTATAAAACCAAAGCATAGAAAAATCGAAAAATTAAAAAAAATATTAATTAAGATCTTGAAAATTGAACTGAAGAACTTAAAACTCATAAAAAATTCCAAAATTGAAAAATTGTAAATTGAAAAATTGAAGAAAAACTAATAAAATAGGAGGAGAAGAAATTGGAAAAAGTTGAAAAAAATGAAAACCATAAAACCGAAACATTGAAAAATTATAAATTATGAACTTAAAAACTGAAGAAACGAAAACTTGAAAAATTAAAGAATTGAAAATTGAGTAATTGAAAAATAAAAATCAAAAACTTGAAACCTGAAGAGACAAAAAATTGAGAAATTTAAAAACAAAAATTGAGAAATTAAAAAATCGAAAAACGAAATTTCGAAAAAACGAAAGATTGTAATCTTGAAAAATTACAAAATTGAAATAATGTAAATCGGAAAATTAAAAAAAGAAAAATTAAAAAACTGGGAAGAGTAGAAATTGGAAAAAGAATTTGAAAAGAAAAAGAAAAACCATAAAACCGAAACATTGAAAATTCGAAAAGTCGAAAAATTATAAATTAAGATCTGAAAAATTGAAAGAACGAAAACTTGAAAAATCGAAAAATTGCAAAATTGAAAAATTGCAATAGAAAAATTGAAGAAATGAAAAATTAAAATACTTGGAAGTCAAGATATTAGAAAAAATATAGAAGAAAGGAAAAACTATAAAACTGAAACATTGAAAAATCGAAAAATTGGAAAACTATAAATTAAGAACTTTAAAAATTGAGGAAACGAAAATTGAAAAACTTAAAAAATTGTAAAATTGAATAATTTGAAAATAAAAATCAGGAACTTGAAAAACTGAACAGGCGAAAAATCGAAAAATTACAAAATTGAAAAATTGAAGAAATGAAAAATTGAAAAATTTGGAAGTCGGGAAAATGAACAATTGAAAAAATTAACGTTGATAAAGGAAAAATTATGAAACCAAAACATTGTAAAAGCACCGACCCAACCTGCGTTGACCTGAACTGACCTGACCTAACCCGACATAACCTGACTTGACTTGACATGACCTGACTTGATATGACCTGACTTGGCATGACCTGACTTGACATGACCTGACTTGACATGACCTGACTTGACATGACCTGACTTGACATGACCTGACTTGACATGACCTGACTTGACATGACCTGACTTGACATGACCTGACTTGACATGACCTGACTTGACATGACCTGACTTGACATGACCTGACTTGACACGACCTGACTTGACATGACCTGACTTGACATGACCTGACTTGACATGACCTGACTTGACATGACCTGACTTGACATGACCTGACTTGACATGACCTGACTTGACATGACCTGACTTGACATGACCTGACTTGACATGACCTGACTTGACATGACCTGACTTGACATGACCTGACTTGACATGACCTGACTTGACATGACCTGACGTGACATGACCTGACCTGACATGACCTGACTTGACACGACCTGACTTGACATGACCTGACTTGCTATGACCTGACTTGACACTACATAATTCAAATGACAAAAATTTTGTTCATTAAGAAGAAATAAAAGTATCTGTAATTTTCCTTGGTTTACCCGTAAATAACACAAATTATAGAGTCGGCAAACATCAAAGCCCCCTAGAAAAACCCACGACATCACGCTGACACCGACACCACTTTCGCAAAACCACGACTTTTTCCCCACTTCCCGGTGACTAACCCAACCAAACCATTTAAATAATAATTATCAAAACAAACATTTTTCAAGCGCACGTCCATCCGTCCATCCTTGACATGACACCCATCAAACTCGCCCATAAATAACCGCTCACTTCGCGTTCCCATCGTCCGGCTGGCGCACCGAAATTCGCCCATTTCGGAATGCAGTAATTGCCGCAAATAAATTACGACTTTACAACACCTCGTCTTTGATCTCCTCCAGGGGCGATCGTTTCATCAGCATATGAGTCGCCCGCGGTGCGAATCACTGCCTTTCCAAAAATTTGTATAAATTACTTTTAATGACCGCTCTCAACCCCCCGGAGCGCCGCCGCCGCGCCGCCCCTCGCTCGGCGACAAACCTTTTTTCGCTCGGTCATCTCGAGGGAAAAATTTCGGTATTCTCATGAGATGAGCGCATTTCTGGCGTGCCGCGGACCGAATGCCGACCATGTTGATGCTAATGGATGATGAACAGATAGCGCCAGTGTCAGGGCTAACAGATTATTAGTGAAGGGGACCACAGGCGGGAGCTATTGTTTTAATAAGGAGATGGTTAGGTGGTTATTATTTGGACCTGGTCTGGCTTGTGCGAGATGGAAACATGGGAGATGATAGGAGGCGATTTTTTACTCTCGTTTTTTTGTTCGATGGGTTCGAAATTGATAAGTTCTCAAAAATCCAACTTCAAATTTATTTATTTACATTTTTAGTCCGTCGGCCGACTCTCTGCTTTTACGTTTTCTCGATCTTTCATGACCCCTAGAAGACGAAGAAATAGGTCTCCCGTTTCCGTCTGTCTGTCCGTCTATCTGCCGTTCCGTATTTTTATTATACAGATAATCTCCGAAAACACTGGGCCGATTGTTGTCAAATTTTGTATTTATATTAGGAATATCATGTAGTTTACGACTCCGAATTGAATTTTTACCCGAAACGTCCAGTTTTTTAGAAAAAAAATCAAAATTATACACAAAATTTTGCAATTTAATTTTGAATCAGCAAAACCCAATGCTTTGAAATCTTGTCGATGGTTTACAGTTATGATAAGCATGATAAATTTTTAATCAAAATTGTCCAAAAAAATGATCACGCCACCCCAAAATTTTTCCGAAAAAATGCTACTTTAGAATTTTTAGAATATTTGACGGCTTTGAAACCTTTTGAATCTTTCGAAATTTTGTTATATTTAGAATCCATAGAATTTTTAGAATCTTTAGAACTTTTAAATTTCCTAGTAGAATTTTTATTGCTTAGCGGATCTTTAGAATTTTTAAACTTTTCTGATCTCGGGATTTTATAACCTTTACAATTTTAGTCACTGGAAAATTTGAAATGTTTAGAATTTTTAAAATATTTAGAAAATCTTTCAAGTCTTTAGTCTTTAGAATCTCAAGCCTTTCTAGAATATGTCATCTTTGTAACATTTAAAATTTTTGATATCTGTGGAATCCCTCTAGAACCTGTAGAAATTTTAGAACTTCTGATTACTTAGAATCCTTCGAGACTTTAGAATCTTCAGAGTGCTTAATTTCTTAGAATTTTTCGAGTCTTTCGAATTTTTGGAAATTTCTTTACGAATTCTAGCTTCAGATTTTCTAAATTTTTTGGATCTTTAAGTTGTATAGAATTTCTGGGAGCTCAGAGTTGAGGAATATTTAGAATTTCCACAATCTCTGGAATATGTGGAATGAAACTTAGAATTTTTAGAAATTTTAGAACTTTGGATTATTTAGAATCCTAAGAGCCTTTAGAATCTTTAGAGTCTCTTCAGTTTTTATAGTTTCTAAAGTCCCCAAAGTGCCCAAAGTTCCTAGGATTTTTCGAGACTTTTGAATCTTTGGGAATTTTGGACATTTTAAATTCACCAGGAGTTCATGAATTTTTAAAATTTCTACAATATCTGGAATCTGTGGAATCCCTCTAGAACCTGTAGAATTTTTTGATTATTTAAAACCTTTAGAATTTTTAGAAATTTTAGAATTTTTGATTGCTTAGAGTGCTCAAGAGTCCTCAGAGTGCTTACAGTTCTTGAGATTTTTCGAGTCTTTCGAGTTTTTGGAAATTTTATACATTTTAGAATCATTTGAGATCTTTAGGTTATTTAGCAATTTGAATTTTCCGAAATTTTAGAATCTTTGTTATCTTTAGAATCCACAAAATTTCTACAGAACGTTTGAAATTTTGGAACTTTTGATTACTTACAATCTTTAGAGGCTTCAGAATTTCTGGGATCTCTAGTACCTTTGAGATTTTTAAGATTTTTTTAATCTTTCTTATATTTAGAAGCTTAAAATCTTTAGTATCATTACAAGTGTGATCTCCCTAAATTTTCTAATTTATGGGATTTTCAAGGTCTTTAGAATATCTGTAGTGATTAGAATTTTTTGATTTTTTTTAAGGTTTTGAAAGCCTTTGAATCTTTCGAACTTTTAATATTTTGGAACGTTTGATTACTTATAATCCTTGATAGCCTTCAAAATTTTTACAGTCTTTAGAATTTTACAGTTTTTACAGTCCTCAGTGTGCTCAGAGTTCTTAGGGTTTTTTGAGTCTTTCGAATCTTCTGGACATTTTAGAAACACTAGGAATTCTAGACTCCTTAGAATTTCTAGAATCTTCAGTTCTTTAGGGTATCTAGAATTTCTGGAATCTCTTGACTTTTCGAATCTTTAGGGATTTTTGCAGTTTTAGAAATCTCTAGAATTTGCAGAATCCATCTAGAACCTTTAGAATTTTTGAAATTTTGGAGCTTTTACAGTTTTTACAGTCCTTAGATTGCCCAAAATCCTTAGGATTTTTCGAATTTTTTGAATCTTTGGAAATTTTGTAACTTTTGAATACTTTAAAGTCTTTATAGTCTTTACGGTTTTTACAGTCCATAGAGTACTCAAGAGTCTTCAGAGTGCTCAGATTCCTTGAAATTTTTCAATTGTTTCTTTGGAAATTTTGGACATTTTGGAATCATTAGAAGTTCTAGACTATTCATAATTTCAAGAATCTTCAGATCCTTAGATTGTCCAGGATTTGGGATCTTTAGTTTGTTCTGGATTTTTAAGATTTTTAACGTTTTATTTTAATCTTTCTTTTATTTAGAATCTTAGAATCTTTAGTATTTGGAGTCATTAGAATGTTTGAATTTTTTTAAGGTTTTAAAAATTAGGATTCTCTAAATTTCTAGAATTTTCAGATTTTTAAAATTTCCAGAATCTCTGAGTTCTTTAGCACCTCTACAATTTTTAATACTTTGAAAATCTTTAGAATTTTATAACCTTTACACTTTTAGTAACTAGAAAATTTGAAATGTTTAGAATTTTTAAAATCTTTAGAAGATCTTTCAAGTCTTTAGTCTTTAGAACCTCAAGCCTTTCTAGAATTTTTGGTATCTGTGGAATCTCTATAGAACCTGTAGAAATTTTAGAACTTCTGATTACTTAGAATCCTTAGAGACTTTAGAATCTTCAGAGTGCTTAATTTCTTACAATTTTTCGAGTCTTTCGAATTTTTGAAAATTTCAAAAATTTTAGAATTATTACGAATTCTAGCTTCAGAATTTCTAAATTTTCTGGATCTTTAAGTTGTATAGAATTTCTGGGATAGTTTGTATCTTCGAAATTTTTAAGATTTTTTTACAGTTTTTACAGTCCCCATAGTACTCAGAGTCCTCAGACTCCTCAGAGTTCTTGGAATTTTTCGAGCCTTTCGAATCTTTGCAAATTTTGGACATTTTAGAATCACCAGGAGTTGAGGAATATTTAAAATTTCTACAATCTCTGGAATATGTGGAATCCCTGTAGAATTTTTAGAATTTTCCCTGTAGTATTTGAAACTTTTAGAATTTTTAGAAATTTTAGAACTTTGGATTATTTATAATCCTAAGAGTCTTTAGAATCTTTAGAGTCTTTTCAGTCTTGATACTTTTTATAGTCCCCAAAGTGTTCAAAGTTCTTAGGATTTTTCGAATCTTTGGGAATTCTGAACATTTTAAATTCACCAGGAGTTCATGAATCTAAAATTTCTACAATATCTGGAATCTGTGGAATCCCACTAGAACCAGTAGAATTTTTTGATTATTTGAAACCTTTAGAATTTTTAGAATTTTTGATTGCTTAGATTGCTTGAAGTCTTTAGAATCTTTAGAATTTTTACAGTTTTACAGTTCTTGAGATTTTTTGAGTCTTTCGAATCTTTGCAAATTTTATACATTTTAGAATCATTTTCAGGTTGTCTAGCAATTTGAATTTTCCGAAATTTTAGAATCTTTGTTATCTTTAGAATCCACAAAATTTCTAGAATTTTTAGAACATTACAATCCCCAACGTCGCTGGGTTCCTCAGCACATATAGAGTTTTAAGTACCTTGAGGACTTTTGTAATTTTTAAGATTTTACGTATCTTTAAGAATTTTCACGCCTTTGCAATTTTTAAAATCTCTAGAATCAGTGGAATCTCTCTAGAACCTATAGAATTTTTGGAATCTTGAAACATTTAGAATTTGGAAATTTTATAACTTTTGATTATTAAGAATCCTTACGAGTCGAATTTTAAACATATTAGAAACATTAGAAATTCTAGAATTTTTAGAATTTCTAGAATTTTTTGAATCTTCGAAAGTTTCGAAACTTGGTTATTTTTAGATTTTCTAAAATTTTTAGATTTTTAAAATTCGTAGTATCTCTAAGTATTCAGCATCTCTAGAAATTTTAGTACTTTGAGGATCGCGAGAATTTTTGAGACTTTACGGATCTTTATGAAATGAACATATTTACAATTTTAAAAATCTGTGGTATCTGTGGATTCCTTCTAGAACCCGTAAAATTTTTGAAATTTTGAAACCTTGAGAATTTTTGAAATTTTACAACAATTGATTACTAAGAATCCTTAGAGTCTTTAGAATCTTTACAGCCTTTAGAGTCTTTACAGTTTTTACAGTCCTCATGGTTCTCAGAGTTCTTAGGATTTTTCGAGACTTTTGAATCTTCGGGAACTTTGGACATTTTAAATTCACCAGGAGTTCATGAATCTTTAAAATTTCTACAATATCTGGAATCTGTGGAATACCTCTAGAACCTGTAGAATTTTTTGATTATTTGAAACCTTTAAAATTTTTAGAAATTTTAGAATTTTTGATTGCTTAGATTGCTTGAAGTCTTTAGAATCTTTAGAGTTTTTACAGTTTTTACAGTCCTCAGAGTGCTCAAGAAATTTTAAACATTTTAGGATCATTTCAGATCTTTAGGTTGTCTAGCAATTTGATTTTTCCAAAATTTTGGAATCTTTGTTTTCTTTAGAACCCACAAAATTTCTAGAATTTTTAGAATATTAAAATCCGCAACGTCGCTGGGCTCCTCAGCATTTATAGAGTTTTTAATACCTTTCGCACTTTTGTAATTGTTAAAATCTCTAGAATCTTTCTAGAACCTATAGAATTTTTGGAATTTTGAAACATTTAGAATTTTGAAATTTTATAACTTTTGATTATTAAGAATCCTTACGAGTCGAATTTTAGACATATTAGAAACATTAGAAATTCTAGAACCTTTAGAATTTCTAGAATCTTCAAATCTTTAGGCTGCTTAGAATTTTTGGAATCTCTAGTAATTTTAGAGATTTTTAAGATTGTCACGATTTTTTTTAATCTTTCTTATATTTAGGATCTTAGAACCTTTATTATCAGTACAAGTTTAATCTACACTGATCTTTGTAATATTATACGATTTTTAATGTCAAACTGAGATCTTTCGAAATTTTAGAATCTTTGTTATCTTTAGAATTCACAGAATTTCTAGAATTTTTAGAACATTAAAATTCCCAACATCTCTAAGTTTCTGCAATCTGTGAAATCCCTCTGGAACCCGTAGAATTTTTAGAATATTTAAACCTTCAGAATTTTTGCAATTTTGGAACTGTTCATTATTAAGAATCCTCAGACTGTTTAGAATCTTTAGAGTCTTTACAGATTTTACAGACCTTAGAGCACTCAGAGAGGATTTTTCGAGTCTTTTGAATCTTTGGGAATTTTGGACATTTTAGATTCACCGGGAGTTCATGAGTCTTTAGAATTTCTAGAATCTCTGTAATTTGTAGAATCCCTCTAGAACTTGTAGAATTATTGAATATTTGAATTTTTGGTGTCTTTAGAATCTTTAGAGCCTATACAGTTTTTACAGTCCTCAGAATACTCACAGTCCTTGAGATATTTTGAGTCCTTGGAAATTTTGGACATTTTAGAATCATTAGAAGTTCTTGAATCTTTAGAATTCCAAGAATCTTCAGATAGGTTGTGTAGGATTTCTGAGATCTCTAGTATTTTCAGAATTTTTAAGATTTTTCGCATTTTTTTAAATCTTTCTTATATTTAGAATCTCAGAATCTTTAGTATTTTTGCGAGTCGAATCTTCCTATTCTGATTTTATGGTCTTTAAACTATCTAGACTCAATAGAATCTTTAATCTTTTTTAAGGGTTTGGAAACTTTTGATTCTTACGAAATTTTAGAATCTTTGTTACCTTTGGAATTTCCAGAATTTTTAGAACATTAAAATTCCCAGCACCTCTGGATAGCTCAGCATCTGTAATGAATTTTGAGTACCTTGAGGATCTTTAGAATTGTTAAGACTTTACGCATCTTTGGGAATTTTCACATCTTTACAGTTTTAGAATTCTCCGGAACCTTGGGAATCCCTCCAGAACTTGTAGAATTGTCAGAATTTTGAACCCTTCAAAATTTTTGAAATTTTAGGACTTCTGATTATTAAGAATCTTTAGCGTCTTTAAAATCTTTACAACCTTTAGAGTCTTTACAGTTTTTACAATCAAAATTCTTAGAATTTTTCGAATATTTTGAATCTTGGGGAATTTTTTGGATGTTTTAGAATCTTAAATGTGCATTGTGCAAAGTATGAAGAGTCTATAATTGTGATTTATCACTGCATAAATATTTTTTAGATTTGCTTAAACAGGTGACTCAAAAAAATTAAAGAATCAGTCAATTTATTATTGATAAAATTAAGAACAAGCCACCCCATGTTCTGGAAAATGTGAGAATACGCTCGTCATTATAACAATAAAATAATGTTAAGGTAAGAATTATAATAATAACATTCAGAATATTTTGCTCAATGGAGGCTTATGAATAATTTTAGTCATCTGTTTTGGGGCGATAAACTCATTGAAATCAAACAAATGTCTACGTGACATTCTTCCGATGTAATGTATTCTCGTTGAAATTTTCCAAGGGGCTTTTTTGACTTTACGTTAACCTCAACCATTAGAAAACACATTTTCTAAACAAAAATCTGCGTAATTTTACCATTCATATGGGTACCTATTACATCATTTTCGAGTGCATACAAACGCGCCCTTTATTAATGACGTTAATTAAAAAAGAGGTTAAATCCAAGCCACCATCTATTCCGGAATTTAAATTTCTAAATAATCTCGATTAAATCGTGTCCGGCAAACAACCTCCATAATTACTAATAAAACGTTTCTAATTGCCGCCCATGTAATTACGCGACACGATAATTGTAAATCTGACAGCCCACTTGTTTAATTCCGTTTGATTCCATTAAAATTAATTGAATAATATAACATGAAGACAGGATGTTTTAATATCGCCATTGTTGGAAACGTCTGCGTCCCATTCGAAAAATTACCAGACGGGAAGAACACAGTCGTCTCCACCGGTAATTACCGAAACCGATACGTTCGGAAAAGATTAAATATTTCCGAATCGGTAAGCACTTTGCAGCGAGAAAACAAACCGGCCCTTTTGTGTCCAAAGGGTGGCCATGTGGCGATTTTTTGCCAATGGCCTAGTCGATTAAATTCGTGTCCTTTAAGAAATGAGATTAGGCCGGGACGAGACGGCGTCCTTGAAATGGTAGCAAAATATAATGGCACAATGGGGCGATGGATCTATATGGACGTAAATACCCTTATTCAAGTTACGTTCGAAAAATTGGGATTTAACATTTCATTTAACGTGTTAAGTGTTTGTATTCAAGCGAAATGTACGAATGCAATCGCCCGGAGGGCGCCCGGGAAGAGAGATTTTGTGTTTATGGGACGGTTTGTGAGGACGGGACAATGGGAAGATTTCGATTTCGGTAGAAATTGGGCTTTTGATTACGGTTTAAGGGCCGCTGGGGCACAATGGGGCAGCGTGACGATGGTATCAAATAGAAAAACATTCCAAGGGCAACTGAGCCAAGTGCTGGGTGCTTCTGGTACTCAGAGATCGAACAAAAATTAAATTATGGTCTCTTTTCAGGAAGTGAAGGAAGTGAAAGAAAAAGGTGCTGAAAATGTGGTCCACCGTTTTCATGCCGAACTTGGCCATTTACTTTTATTTGCATTGGTAATACGCTGTGACTACTTTTCTTTGTCCTGTGACTACTATTATCCATGTTGATGACGTCATCACAAATTTTTTATTGGTTTATATACCTAATTATGATAAAATACTTAACAATTACCTATAATATTCAGAACATTTTGTTCGATTGTGGCTTAATTAACAACGAATTTCTTTCGGAAAAAATTAAATTTTAGAAATATTAAGCACGTCAAAAATAGTAATTTTACCATGCCAAAAAATCTATCAAGATTGCCTTAGATTTCCTCAAAATTTTTCAGATCCCGTCAAATCGTTTCAGATCCCTCACATTTTTCCATTTAGATAATTTCAGATCCCTGCAGGCTATTCCAGATTCTTCCAGTCTTTTTAGATTCTTCTAGATTGTCACAAGTTCCCTCAGATTCCTTCCAACTCTTTACGAATCTCCCAATTTCTCTCAAATTTTCCCAGATTCTTTCATTTTCTTTTTCAGATTCTTTAGATTTTTTTATTCTTTCGGATTATTCCGGATGCTTTTCGATGCTTCCACATTGTTTCAGATTCTTTCGAATTTTTTCAGATGCTTTCAAAGACACCATCAAGAATTCTCAAAATTCTTTGAAATTCCTCAAAATTCGCTCAGATTCTCACAAGGTCCTTCACATTTCTTCCAATTCTTTCCGAATCAGACAATTTCTTTCAGATTCCCTCAGATTCTCTCAAATTCTCTCTGATTCCCTCAAATTCCTCCAGATGTTTTCAGATCCTGTCATTTTCTTTCTGATTTTCTCTTTCACATTCTTTCGATGTTTTTTTATTCTTTCGGAATATTCCGGATGCTTCTCGATGCTTCCACATTGTTTCAGATGTTTTTAAAGACACCGTCAGTAATCCTCAAGTTTTTTCAAATTTTTCAGTTCCACTCAAATCATTTCAGATTCTCTTAGATTTTTCTAAATTCTTCGAAATTCGTTAAAATCCGCTCAGATTCTCACAAGTTTTTCAGATGACTTTCAATTCTTTCCGAATATCCCAATTTCTTTCAGATTCTCTGAAATTCCTTTAGATTCTTTCATCTTCTTTCTGATTCTCTCTTTCAGATTCCTTCGATTTTTTTTTTGTTCTTTCAGATTATTCCGGATGCATTTCGATGTTTCAGATTCTCCTTCTTCAAAATTGTTCCAAAGTTTACCGGTTTGTTTAGATTTCCTTATATTTTTCTAAATCCTTCGAAATTTCTAAAATTCGCTCAGATTCTGACAAGTTCTCCCAGATTTCTTACATTCAGATTTACTCAGATTCTTTCAGATTCTCCCAAGTTCCTTTAGATTCTTTCCGGATGTTTTCAGATTATTCGGGATGCTTTTCGATGCTTCCACAATGTTTCAGATTCTTTTGAATTTTTTTAGATGCTTTCAAAAACACCGTCAGAAATCCTCAAGATTCCTTCAATTCTTTGTGTTCTACTGAAATCATTCAGATTATTCAAAATTGATCCAAATTCTTCTAGTTTTTTAGATTCTCTTAGATGTTTCTAAATTCTTGGAAATTCTTCAAAATTCGCTTAGATTTTCACAAGTTCCTTCAGATTCCTTCCAATTTTCTCAGAATCTCTTAATTTCTTTCAGATTCATCGAAATTCTTTCAGATTTTCTCAAATTCTCTTAGATTCTTTCCGAATTTCTCAATTTCTCTCAAATTCTTCAGATTCCCTCAAATTCCTCGAGATTCTTTCAGATACTTTCAGATTCTTTCATTTTCTTTCTGATTCTCTCTTTCAGGTTTTTCTAAATTCTTCGAAATTCCTCAAAATTCGCTCAGATTCTCACAAATTCCCTCAGAGATCTTCAAATTCTTTCCGAATCTCCCAATTTATTTCAGATTCCTTCAGATTCACTCAAGTTCCTCTCACAATTCCTCTCAATTTCTCTCAGATTTCTTGAAATTCCTCCAGTTTCTTTCAAATGCTTTCAAATCCTTTCATTTTCTTTCTGATTCTCTCTTTAAGATTCTTTTCGATGCTTTTCCATGCTTCCACATTGTTTCAGATTCTTTCGAATTTTTCAGATGCTTTCAAAAACACCGTCAGAAATCCTCAAGATTCTTTCAATTATTTCTGTTCAACTGAGATCACTTCAGATTATTCAAAATTGATCCAAATTCTTCTATTTTTTTTAGATTCTCATAGATTTTTCTAAATTCTTGGAAATTCTTCAAAATTCGCTCAGATTTTCACAAGTTCCTTCAGATTCCTTCCAATTTTCTCAGAATCTCTTCATTTCTTTCAGATTCCTCGAGATCCTTTCAGATTTTCTCAAATTCTCTCAGATTCGCTCAAATTCCTCGAGATTCTTTCCGATACTTTCAGATTCTTTCATTTTCTTTCCGATTCTCTTTTTCAGATTTTTCTAAATTCTTCAAAATCCCTCAAAATTCGCTCAGATTGTCACAAGTTCCCTCAGATTTCTTCAAATTCTTTCCGAATCTCCCAATTTCTTTCAGATTCCTTCAGATTGTTTCAGATTCACTCAAATTCCTTTAGATTCTTTCCGAATCTCCCAATTCCTCTCAAATTATCTGAAATTTCCTCAAATTCCTCCAGATTCTTTCAAATGCTTTCAGATCCTTTCATTTTCTTTCTGATTCTGTCTTTCAGATTCTTTCCGATGCTTTTCGATGCTTCCACATTGTTTCAGATTCTTTCGAATTTTTCAGATGCTTTCAAAAACACCGTCAGAAATCCTCAAGATACTTTCAATTTTTTCTGTTCTACTGAGATCATTTCAGATTATTCTAAATTGATCCAAATTCTTCCAGTTTTTTTAGATTCTCTTAGATTTTTCTAAATTCTTGAAAATTCCTCAAAATTGGCTCAGATTTTCACAAGTTCCTTCAGATTCCTTCCAATTTTCTTAGAATCTCTTAATTTCTTTCAGATTCCTCGAGATTCTTTCAGAATTTCTTAAATTCTCTTAGATTCTTTCCGAATTTCTCAATTTCTTTCAAATTCTCTCAGATTCCCTCAAATTCCTCGAGATTCTTTCAGATACTTTCAGATTCTTTCTTTTTCTTTCTGATTCTCTCTTTCAGATTTTTCTAAATTCTTCAAAATTCGCTCAGATTCTCGCAAGTTCCCTCAGATTTTATTCAATTTTTTTAGGAATCTCCCAATTAATTTCAGATTCCTTCAGATTCTTTCAGATTCACTCAAATTCCTTTAGATTCTTTCCAAATCTCCCAATTCCTCTCAATTTCTCTCAGATTTCTTGAAATTCCTCCAGATTCTTTCAAATGCTTTCAGATCCTTTCATTTTCTTTCTGATTCTCTCTTTCGCATTCTTTCCGATGCTTTTCGATGCTTCCACATTGTTTCAGATTCTTTTGAATTTTTCAGATGCTTTCAAAAACACCGTCAGAAATCATCAAGATTTTTCCAATTCTTTCTGTTCTACTGAGATCATTTCACATTATTCAAAATTGATCCAAATTCTTCCAGTTTTTTTATTCTTTTAGATTTTTCTAAATTCTTGGCAGTTCCTCAAAATTCGCTCAGATTTTCACAAGTTCCTTCAGATTCCTTCCAATTTTCTCACAATCTCTTAATTTCTTTTAGATTCTTCGAGATTCTTTCAAATTTTCTGAAATTCTGTTAATTCTTTCCGAAATTCTCAATTTCTCTCAAATTCTCTCAGATTCCCTCAAATTCCTCTAGATTCTTTCAGATATTTTCATTTTCTTTCTGATTCTCTCTTTCAGATTTTCCTAAATTCTTCTAAATTCCCCAAAATTCGCTCAGATTCTCACAAGTTCTCTCAGCTTCCTTCCAATTCGTTCCGAATCTCCCAATTTCTCTCAAATTCTCTCAGATTCCCTCAAATTGCTCCAAATTCATTCAGATGCTTTGAGATTCTTTCATGTTCTTTCTGATTTTCTCTTTCAGATTCTTTAGATTTTTTTTTATTCGTTCATTTTGTTCCGAATGTTTTTCGATGCTTCCACAATGTTTCAGATTCTTTCGAATTTTTTCAGATGCTTTCAAAAACACCGTCAGAAATCCTCAAGATTCTTTCAATTCTTTGTGTTCTACTGAAATCATTCAGATTATTCAAAATTGATCTAAATTCTTCCAGTTTTTTAGATTCTCTTACATTTTTCTAAATTCTTGGAAATTCATCAAAATTCGCTCAGATTTTCATAAGTTCCTTTAGATTACTTCCAATTTTCTTAGAATCTCTAAATTTCTTTCAGATTCCTCGAACTTCTTTCAGATTTTCTTAAATTCTCTTAGATTCTTTCCGAATTACTCAATTTCTCTCAAATTCTCTCAAATTCCTCGAGATTTTTTCAGATACTTTCATATTCTTTCAATTTCTTTCTGATTCTCTTTCAGATTTTCCTAAATTCTTCAAAATTCGCTCAGATTCTCACAAGTTCCCTCAGATTTTTTCAATTTTTTTCCGAATCTCCCAATTTATTTCAGATTCCTTCAGATTCTTTCAGATTCACTCAAATTCCTTTAGATTCTTTCCGAATCTCCCAATTCCTCTCAATTTCTCTCAGATTTCTTGAAATTCCTCCAAATTCTTTCAAATGCTTTCACATTGTTTCAGATTCTTTCGAATTTTTCAAATGCTTTCAAAAACACCGTCAGAAATCCTTAAGATTTTTTCAATTTTTTCTGTTCTACTGACATCATTTCAGATTATTCAAAATTGATCCAAATTCTTCCAGTTTTTTTAGATTCTCTTAGATTTTTCTAAATTCTTGAAAATTCCTCAAAATTCGCTCAGATTTTCACAAGTTCCTTTAGATTCCTTCCAATTTAATTAGAATCTCTTAATTTCTTTCAGATTCCTCGAAATTCTTTCAGATTTTCCGAATTTCTCAATTTCTCTCAAATTCTCTAAGATTCCCTCAAATTCCTCGAGATTTTTTCAGATACTTTCATATTCTTTCAATTTCTTTCTGATTCTCTCTTTCAGATTTTTCTAAATTCTTCAAAATTCCTAAAAATTCGCTCAGATTCTCACAAGTTCCCTCAGATTTCTTCAAATTCTTTCCGAATCTCCCAATTTATTTCAGATTCCTTCAGATTCTTTCAGATTCACTCAAATTCCTTTAGATTCTTTCCGAATCTCCCAATTCCTCTCAATTTCTCTCAGATTTCTTGAAATTCCTCCAGATTCTTTCAAATGCTTTCAGATCTTTCATTTTCTTTCTCATTCTCTCTTTAAGATTCTTTTCGATGCTTCCACATTGTTTCAGATTCTTTCGAATTTTTTCAGATGCTTTCAAAAACACCGTCAGAAATCCTCAAGATTCCTTCAATTCTTTGTGTTCTACTGAAATCATTCAGATTATTCAAAATTGATCCAAGTTCTTCCAGTTTTTTAGATTCTCTTAGATTTTTCTAAATTCTTGGAAATTCCTCAAAATTCGCTCAGATTCTCACAGGTTCCCTCAGATTCCTTCCAATTCTTTCCGAATCTCCCAATTTTTTTCACATTGCTTTAGATTTTTTCATATTTTCTGAAACTCCTTTAGATTCTATCCGAAACTCCCAAATTCTCTCAAATTCTTTCAGATGCCCTAAAATTCCTCCGGATTCTTTAGTTTTCTTTGTGATTCTATCTTTCAGATTCTTTCGATTTTTTTATTCTTTCGGATTATTCCGGATGCTTTTCGATGCTTCCACATTGTTTCAGATTCTTTCCAAATTTTGCAGATGCTTTCAAAGACACCGTCAGGAATCCTCAAGATCCTCTCAAATTTTTCATTTCAACTCAGATCATTTCAGATTCTTACAGATTCTTTCAGATCTTTGTAGATTCTTCAAAATTCTTCTATATTCTTCTAATTTTTTTTAGATTCTCTTAGAATTTTCAAAATTCTTCGAAATTTCTCAAGGGTGGCCCAGATTCTCAAAAGTTCCCTTAGATTCTTTCCATTTTCTCACATTCTCTTAAATTCTCCCAAAATTTCTCAGATTCTCAAGAATTTTTCACCTTTCAAATCGTTTGAGATTCTTCCAGATCCTTTCAATTTTTTCCACATCGTTTCAGATTCTTGCAGACCGGTTCAGATTCTTCCAGATTTCCTCAAATTTCTCCAGATTCTTTCAAATTCCTTTAGATTCTTTCCGAATCTCCGAATTTCTTGCAGATTCTCTCGGATTCCCTCAAATTCCTCCAGATTCTTTCAAATGCTTTCAGGTTCTTCCACTTTCTTTTTAATTCTGTCTTTCAGATTTCCTCGATTTTTTTACTTTTACGGATTATTTTGGAAGCTGTTCGATGCTTCCAGATTGTTTCAGATTCTTTCGAAATCTTTCAGATACTTTCATAAACACCGTCAGGAATCTTCAAGATCCTGTCAAATTTTTCATTTCTACTCAGAACTTTTCAGGTTCTTACAGATTCTTTCAGATCCTTGTAGATTCTTCAAAATTCTTCTAAATTCTTCTAATTTTTTTTAGATTCTCTTAGGTTTTTTTTAAATTTTTCGAAATTTCTCAAAGGTCGCCCAGATTCTCACAAGTTCCCTTAGATTCTTTCCATTTTCTCACATTCTCTTAGATTCTCCCAAAATTTCTCAGATTCTCAAGAATTTTTCACCTTTCAAATCGTTTGAGATTCTTCCAGATCCTTTCAAATTTTCCCACATCGTTTCAGATTCTTGCAAACCGGTTCAAATTCTTCCAGATTTCCTCAAATTCCTACAGATTCTTTCAAATTCCTTTAGAATCTTTCCGAATCTCCCAATTTCTTTCAGATTCTCTCAAATTTCCTCAAATTCCTTTAGATTCTTTCAAATGCTTTCAGGTTCTTCCATGTTTCTTCTAATTTTGTCTTTCAGTTTCTCTCGATTTTTTTATTTTTACGGATTATTTCGGAAGCTGTTCGATGCTTCCGGATTGTTTCAGATTCTTTCGAAATCTTTCAGATACTTTCATAAACACCGTCAGGAATCCTCAAGATCCTGTCAAATTTTTCATTTATACTCAGAACTTTTCAGGTTCTTACAGATTCTTTCAGATCCTTGTAGATTCTTCAAAATTCTTCTAAATTCTTCTAATTTTTTTTTAGATTCTCTTAGATTTTTTTAAATTTTTCGAAATTTCTCAAAGGTCGCCCAGATTCTCACAAGTTCCCTTAGATTCTTTCCATTTTCTCACATTCTCTTAGATTCTCCCAAAATTTTTCAAATTTCTTCAGATTTTTTCCGATTCTTTCCGATTCTCAAGAATTTTTCACCTTTTAAATCGATTCAGATTCTTCCAGATCCTTCCAAATTTTTCTACATCGTTTCAGATTCCTGCAAACTGATTAACATTCTTCCAGATTTCCTCAATTTCCTCCAGATTCTTTCAAATTCTTTCATTTTTGTTACGACTTTTCCTTTTGAATCGAAATCCTCAAGATTCTTGAAAATTTTTTAGTTCTGTTCAGATTGTTTGAGATCCTTACAAATTCTCTCAGATTCTTCCAGATTCTTTCTAGATCCGTCAGATTGTCTCTGATTCTCTCACATTCTCTTAAATTCTCTCAGATTCATTCAAATTTTTCCAGATCACTTCGGATCCCTGCAGACTCTTTCATATTCTTTTAATTTCTTCTAGATGGTTCCAAATAGCTAATATCTACCTAGAAGATAAGAATAACAAAAATGTTTCACATTTATTTTTAAAATATTAGAAAAAAAAATTTAGACGGAAATATTTCGGTGAGAAATAATAAAAATAATAAAGAACGCAAATTCATTGCTGAGGCATTACCTCACCTACTCCTGAATAATAAAAAACAAAAAAATAGAGAATAAAACTTTTGAGGCCAAATAACTTGAATTTCGAATAAAACAAATCTAAAATTTATAAAATATGAATTCTTTAAGGAATTTCGAAAATATGACGAATCTCATGCACTTGGAACCCCAGAATCCTTAAAAAAAATCTACAAGTCCGAAAATATGAACCGAACAAATCTCCGTTTTTGTCGCACAAATACCTCTATTTTCGTCTCTTATCTCCTCTCCTTTGAGCCCAGTCGCCGCCGCTCTTCACGCCTAGTTGGCGAATATAAACGAAAGCTTGTTGTGTGGGGGCGCCACCGACGCGGCGCCGCCACAACTCGCTTCCTCTTGCTCCGAAAACACCGGATATCCAAACTGCTTCTGTTTACCTGGTCTCAAGAACCGGGACTTGGAGGCACGACCCATCGGCCTGGCGTGCACGCGAACCGGGGAGGATTGATTGAGGAAATACGCCAAGGAAATGAGGACCAGGAGAGGATTGCGCCGCGGAGGTAATCAGGAAGTGGATTAAGGATGTGGTCTACATCTAATACGATTTTTTTCATAGAAATAGCGTCTAAAACAATGCCCAGTGTATACCCGCTGATAAAACCACTTAAATTAATTTCCCACCCGACCCCATCAATCCTAGACGCTGCTCGTCCGGAAGCACGTCGTCACAGCGTTGTAATTGTTGCGTCACATCCGCAGCATCCCCATGCACCGAGCCACCCTCAACGTGACAAATTTTTATGGCTTTTTACCCCCCCGTGGCACGTCGACGCCCCGTCTCGCTCGGCCCGCGGGCCAGACGGAGAGCGCCGATCCGACGTTCCGGCGGGTGACTTGCGAAAAAACGCGTTTCGTTTTGGTTACGGGTTGTTAATGTAGCGAATCTGTGGCTAATTGTTATTGGTTGTTAAAGCCACGTGACCTCATACGACACTAGACGCGAATGCGAAATTAATGGTCGTGGAATTACTCCGGTGTGGAGTGGACTTTATTAATGGTGGAGAGATGATGCACTCGATTTTTTGTCGGAGTAGCGGCGAGGTCGCGGGCTGATGTAGAGGGGCAGTTATTGTTTAATTGATATGTTAGTGTTGATTTAATTCGTCTCGGGGTCGTTTATGTATCTGTTGTTTTACGATAATAACACGTTGCAATCGGTGAGAGCGATTAATTTTCTTGATGTCTCACTGGCTCGACGAAATTTTATGGCGCGATTACGGGATTATCATATTAAAGATTTATGAAATGCGTACTACCACCTAATTTTATAATTATCGGATGAGTTATGGGAGGGGTTGGGAGGCAAAGTATGGGATTCGGAGAGGAGCCTGCAGACATTTTATTTTTTTTCAAACTTGGCGCCAAGTGACCAGCTCGTGTTTAAACTATATGCTTATTATCATTATTATTATTTTCAATTTTGCAGGCGATATTGGCATTTTGAAACAATGGTGATTTTAAATTTTGGTGACACTACTAAGAAAAACAAAACTTATGAAAAAATTGTGAAAGGTTATTTTTACAGAACTTAGTTCACCCTTGACGTATAATCGGACAAATCCGATTCTTTGAAAAATTATAACATTAGATTAGATAGAACCATTGGAGTTATCGAAGAAATGAACGCGGATATGACTTCTGCGACTCGAAATCTACAAGAAAATGTATTTGGTGAAATTTCGAAAATTTTGTTGAAAATTGATCGAAAATTGGGCGTAGTTTGTATATTTTTGTGTATTTTAAAGGACGATTCTGGAAAAACCATTGCAATTATCGAAGAAATGAAAGCGGATATGACTTCTGCGGCCCGAAATCTACAAAAAAATGTATTTAGTGAAATTTCGAAAATTTTGTTGAAAATTGGTCGCAAATTGAGGGTATTTTCCATATTTTTGAATATTTCAAACGACGATTCTAGAAGAATCATTGGAGTTATCGAATAAATGAAGGCGGATATGACTTCTGCGGCTCGAAATCTACAAGAAAATCTATTTAGTAAAATTTCGAAAATTTTGTTGAAAATTGGTCGAAAATTGGGCGTATTTTGTATATTTTTAGATATTTCAAAGGACAATTCTGGAAGAACCATTGGAGTTACGGAAGAAATGAAAGCGGATATGACTTCTGCGGCTCGAAATCTACAAGAAAATGTATTTAGTAAAATTTTGAAAATTTTGTTGAAAATTGGTCGAAAATTGGGCGTATTTTGTATATTTTTGTATATTTCAAAACACGATTTTGCAAGAACCATTGGAATTATCGAAGAAATGAAAGCGGATATGACTTCTGCGGCCCGAAATCTACAAGAAAATGTATTAAGTGAAATTTCGAAAATTTTGTTGAAAATTGATCGAAAATTGGGCGGATTTTGCATATTTTTGAATATTTCAAAGGACGATTCTAGAAGAACCATTGGAGTTATCGAAGAAATGAAAGCGGATATGACTTCTGCGGCCCGAAATCTACAAGAAAATGTATTTAGTGAAATTTCGAAAATTTTGTTGAAAATTGGTCGAAAATTGGGCGTATTTTGCGTATTTTTGAATATTTCAAAGCACGATTCTGGAGAAACCATTGGAGTTATCGAAGAAATGAAAGCGGATATGACTTCTGCGGCCCGAAATCTACAAGAAAATGTACTTAGTGAAATTTTGAAAATTTTGTTGAAAATTGGTTGAAAATTGGGCGGATTTTGCATATTTTTGAATATTTCAAAGCACGATTCTGGAAGTACCGTTGGAGTTATCGAAGAAATGAAAGCGGATATGACTTCTGCGGCCCGGAATCTACACAAAAAAGGTATTTAGTGGAATTTCGAAAATTTTGTTGAAAATTGGTCGAAAATTGGGCGTATTTTGTATATTTTTGTATATTTCAAAACACGATTCTGGAAAAACCATTGGAGTTATCGAAGAAATGAAAGCGGATATGACTTCTGCGGCTCGAAATCTACAAGAAAATGTATTTAGTGAAATTTCGAAAATTTTGTTGAAAATTGGTCGAAATTGGGCGTATTTTGTATATTTTTGTATGTTTCAAAAGACGATTCTGGAAGAACCATTGGAGTTATCGAAGAATGAAAGCGGATATGACTTCTGCGGCCCGAAATCTACAAGAAAATGTATTTAGTGAAATTTCGAAGATTTTGTTGAAAATTGGTCAAAAATTGGGCGTATTTTGTATATTTCAAAAGACGATTCTGGAAGAACCATTGGAGTTATCGAAGAAATGAAAGCGGATATAACTTCTGCGGCCCGAAATCTACAAGAAAATGTACTTAGTGAAATTTCGAAAATTTTGTTGAAAAGTGGTTGGAAATTGGGCGGATTTTGCAAATTTGTAGATATTTCAAAGGACGATTCTGGAAGAACCATTGGAGTTATCGAAGAAATGAAAGCGGATATGACTTCTGCGGCCCGAAATCTACCAGAAAATGTATTTAGTGAAAATTCGAATATTTTGTTGAAAATTGGTCGAAAATTGGGCGTATTTTGCATATTTTTGAATATTTCAAAGGACGATTCTAGAAGAACCATTGGAGTTATCGAAGAAATGAAAGCGGATATGACTTCTGCGGCTCGAAATCTACAAGAAAATGTATTTAGTGAAATTTCGAAAATTTTGTTGAAAATTGGTCGAAAATTGGGCGTATTTTGCATATTTTTGTATATTTTAAAAGACGATCCTGGAAGAACCATTGGAGTTATCGAAGAAATGAAAGCGGATATGACTTTTGCGGCCCGAAATCTACAAGAAAATGTATTAAGTGAAATTTCGAAAATTTTGTTGAAAACTGGTTGAAAATTGGGCGGATTTTGCAAATTTTTAGATATTTCAAAGGACGATTCTGGAAAAACCATTGGAGTTATCGAATAAATGAAAGCGGATATGACTACTGCGGCTCGAAATCTACAAAAAAAAGTATTTAGTAAAATTTCGAAAATTTTGTAGAAAATTGGTCGAAAATTGGGCGTATTTTGCATATTTTTGAATATTTCAAAGAACGATTCTGGAAAAACCATTGGAGTTATCGAAGAAATGAAAGCGGATATGACTTCTGCGGCCCGAAATCTACAAGAAAATGTACTTAGTGAAATTTCGAAAATTTTATTGAAAATTGGTCGAAAATTGGGCGTATTTTGCATATTTTCGAATATTTCAAAGCACGATTCTGGAAGAACCAATGGAGTTATCGAAGAAATGAAAGCGGATATGACTTCTGCGGCTCGAAATCTACAAAAAAAAGTATTTAGTAAAATTTCGAAAATTTTGTAGAAAATTGGTCGCAAATTGGGGTTATTTTGCATATTTTTGAATATTTCAAAGGACGATTCTAGAAGAACCATTGGAGTTATCGAAGAGTGAAAGCGGATATGACTTCTGCGGCCCGAAATCTACAAGAAAATGTATTTAGTAAAATTTCGAAAATTTTGTTGAAAATTGGTCGAAAATTGGGCGTATTTTGTATATTTCAAAACACGAGTTTGGAAGAACCATTGGAGTTATCGAATAAATGAAAGCGGATATGACTACTGAGGCTCGAAATCTACAAGAAAATGTATTTACTAAAATTTCGAAAATTTTGTTGAAAATTGGTTGAAAATTGGGCGGATTTTGCAAATTTTTAGATATTTCAAAGGACGATTCTGGAAGAACCATTGGAGCTATCGAAGAAATGAAAGCGGATATGACTTCTGCGACTCGAAATCTACAAGAAAATGTATTTAATAAAATTTCGAAAATTTTGTTGAAAATTGGTCGAAAATTGGGCCTATTTTGCATATTTTTGAATATTTCAAAGGACGATTCTGGAAAAACCATTGGAGTTATCGAAGAAATGAAAGCGGATATGACTTCTGCCGCCCGAAATCTACAAGAAAATGTATTAAGTAAAATTTCGAAAATTTTATTGAAAATTGGTCGAAAATTGGGCGTATTTTGCATATTTTTGAATATTTTAAAGCACGATTCTGGAAATACCATTGGAATTATCGAAGGAATGAAAGCGGATATGACTTCTGCGGCCCGAAATCTACAAGAAAATGTACTTAGTGAATTTTCGAAAATTTTGTCGAAAATTGGATGAAAATTGGGCGGATTTTGCAAATTTTTAGAAATTTCAAAGGACGATTCTGGAAGAACCATTGGAGTTATCGAAGAAATGAAAACGGATATGACTTCTGCGGCCCGAAATCTACAAGAAAATGTATTAAGTGAAATTTCGAAACTTTTGTTGAAAATTGGTCGAAAATTGGGCGTATTTTGCATATTTTGGTATATTTCAAAAGACGATTCTGGAAGAACCATTGGAGTTATCGAAGAAATGAAAGCGGATATGACTTCTGCGTCTTGAGGTCTACAAGAAAATTAATTTAGTAAAATTTCGAAAATTTTGTTGAAAATTGGTCGAAAATTGGGCGTATTTTGCATATTTTTGTGTACTTCAAAGGACGATTCTGTAAGAACCATTGGAGTTATCGAAAAAAGGAAAGCGGATATGACTTCTTTCTGACTGAAATAACAAAATACATTATTTTAAATTAGAATAAGTTAAAAAAGAAAGATGACATAGTCACTTTTGAAAATAATTATAATTTGACATGACATTGTTTTATTTTTTCTAGAGTTTAATTTTTTTCCAAAAATGAATGCCGTCACCCGTTTACATTTAAATAATACAACAAATAAATTGTGTAAAGTAGACACAATGAGGCACAGTTGTAAACGCCACCCCTCTTTTCCAGGCCAATGAAATAACTTATTAAGGTGGAGCTTTTGCAAGTGGGAGGAGCATAATACTTTTGATTTTTAAATATGATTCTCACGTCGGTATGCTTATTTAACACCAGGCTAATACCTTCTAGATACTATGTTTAACAATTTATCTATTTTCTCACCGACGCTTTAACAGATTTGTCTAAGATTCTAATAAGATAATAACGTTATCATTAATTAACAATATTAAAAGTAGTCAATAGAATGAGAGGGGGTGGATGGGCGGGGCTATTGCTTGGTTATAAAAAACTCCCTAGGAAAAAGTTAAACTTAACCCCGCCCACCCACCGGTTCTCTAATTTTTTTCATGTAAAATAAGAAATAAATCTATTGGCAAATAGTATAATAAAAAAATTACGAATAGCATCTTTTTTTTTTCTTTTTTTTTTAACACCCCTCTATTAGTTTCCATTCTCACTCTACAGAAGACCATATAATTAACCCCACCCACCCAGACCGCCTCCATTTTAGTGAACTTTTCTTTATTATTTTCTTAATAGAGGGCGGGTGGGCGGGCTGATTTTGATCGTAAAGTTGAATTTACCGAAGTTAATATGAAATTTTGCCATTTCAATCAGAAAGAAAGTATGATTGTGCTATATGTTCCTACATTTGTGTTTTATGAGTCTGCCTTGATTTTTATCACACTTACTTTACAAAAATCAGAGTCACGTAGTGTCGAACATCCTTCTTTCTTCCCGTTTTCCGTATTTTTCTTTTATCATTTTTCTTTGGCTTCTGTATTAAGTTTATTGCTAATGATTTTTGAGTAGCTACACACAGAAAAAAGTTTACTTGTAAATTTACTGTCAAAATCACAGGTAATTTGTAACCCGAGATAATAAGGGTAATATTCCAACGAAATGTATTTTTAAGTTTGAATGTGATATTTACTTTTTGAATGTAAATCGAAATTACAAAAGAACATGTAAAATAATAGTAAAATGTAATTTTGACGATTGTAAATTTACAATAAAATATGTAAATTTCCGTGAATGGGTATGTAAATTTCCGTGAATTGGTATGTAAATTTCCGTGAATTGATATGTAAATTTACACAAATTATTGTTATTTTTAGTACTAGTTTTAATCAAAGAAACCATGTCGGACAAAGTGAACCTTTTGTTTTATGGTGAAAAACATAATAAACATGTAATAAAATCATAAACACAAAACAAAGTCATTGATGTTGTATATACTTTACATTAATTTAATTTGTTCATAAGGCCAATTACTTTGCGTTTTGTTGGTGTTATCCTTTTTGATTTGGATTCTTGATCTGGATGTAGGTATTTTCAAAAAAAATCTTTGCATCATTTCCAAAACTGCTGATCTTCGTCTGGATATTCTAAATTCATTATAAAATATAATCCAAACGCCCAAGATACTGCATCTTTTAAAGTGACAACACTTGGAATCACTACTTGTCGTTCTAAAACTCCGTGATAAATTGTTTGTGGATCGCTCTCTAGAAAAATACAAAAATACATTAAAATGTTATAGGTACAAAGACGTTTTAAATACTTGCCTATTTCAATTACACATGGCGCAGCCACCTTGATAATTTCATTTAAATTATTCATATCATCACCCTGTGATAAAAATTGCATTAACATAACAATTAAAGATGACATGGGCAAATTATAGTAAGTAATTATCCGCCTGGAAAGTGTACTTTTGTAACTGGAGGAAAATAGTAAACCAGAATAGTAAAGTACTTACCTTTAACAACAAAATACACTATTTTGTACAAAATATATTACCACAACTAATGCACTCCAACTTGTTATAACCTGCAAGCATTATAGTAATGATTGCGTGCGCATCAACAATTCATAGTATGCATGTGATTTCACCGGTAGACTGGATTATTTTACAAAGTTGGAAGTAATTGTAAAAAATGTTAGTATATTTACGGTATTATAAAGTATAATTCATTTATAAAGTGAATATACATTTACAATTGCGATTCTGTATTGTGTTTTTTCAATTTGACTTGTGAAAACACAAATAGTGACACAAGTTTACTTATTTTATGCACAATGCTGCTAACTTACGTAAATTTACTAAATTTAAGTAAAAAAATACATAAAAAGCAACAGTAAAATAATTGTAAATTTACACGACTTTTTTCTGTGCATCTTGGATTTTATACAGTGAGCTTAAAACGGAAAGCCGACTTTCACTGTCAGCGAATAGCTTAATCTAGGCACTGCTCCCAGTTCAATCTTTTGCTTCATGCCCTCATACAATTCCTTTTTTTTCTTATCGCAAAGTTTCCACCACCAGCCGCTCTTGCCCCCAGCCGCCTCGTAAAATTCCCGATTTTTTGTCGACTTCCTCTCCGAATTCGGCCCACGTCCTCGCCATCATTACCCGTCGGTATTTAAGACGTTTTAATCGCGATTCTTAATGTATCGGACGTTACCTCGCGGACAGGACGGGCAGACGGCGTTCTTGGTCCGTGTCGTGGCCCCCCGCGACGTAATTGCAAGCCGCGAGTGTGTTCGGATGGGTGGTCCCGTAACGCGTCCCGCTGGGACGATCGCCCAGCGAGGACGTGGCGCGCTTAGATCGGAGAAGAGGCCCCAATTTTCTAATTACTTGTGGCCTACTTTCCGTCTGGATACAGGAATCACGCAGTTTCGATGTCGCAGCCCGTCTGGATCGCTCGGAACAATCCCGAATTAATCTAGTGTACTTGACACATCCCGTCCCGAGCTGGTCTAATTTCGCCACTAACCCGAACCGAGCGGTAATTGCAAGGGGTGTCGTTCCGCATTCCCTCGTATCCGAGCAGCGATGTATGAAATGAGGCGCTGGAACGGGCAGGGTTGCCAATCGTCTGACATAAAGTCATCTGCAGTTGAGAGGTCATCTCGGGGTCCATCCCGGTAGCCTAGCAACGCCACACAGGATCCTGGCGGAGTAGCAATGCCCTTATACTATTTATAAGGAAGATCCGGGAATCGGGGGCCATTTCGGACAATAAGCCTTCTTTGTGCTCAAGAGTACGTACGGACGGAAAAATCGACGGCGTTACTTTGGGGCGGCGGGAGCGGGGCGAGTGGGCCACTTTTCACTGGAGTATCTATACCTACTCGAAAAGTGATTGCTGAATTTACCTAATTATTGTAATAAATAGAGAGCGGATTTCTAGGTTTAATGCTTTTTGTGAAAAATGTAAGCACTTCAAAACTTTTTTATATCTGTAATTATTTATGATACAATTTGGAGTCATTTGACACATTTTTTTTAATGCTTATATGCTTTTCTTTCAATTTTATCCATGTTAAAACTTATATGCTTATTTAATGCTTTTTTCGACGAATATGAGTTTTAATGCATATTTTGTTCAAATGCCGGCCTTGTCGGGATGACAAATACTTGTTAGTTAGCCGTATTGTCTCGTATGCATTTTACCTGGACTTGACCATTGAAGTACACTTACTCAAGACCCTTTCTGTGAATAGGATCCGGTCGTTTGGGTAATAAAATTTTATTATAGGATTGGAAAAATACTCCATATGACTTTAAATCCTTACTTCTCTTGATAATGAATTAAGCTTTTAACCAGATGTTCTTTTTCGGCATTTTGCGGCAAGACCGTTGAAGATTTTCTAGAAAAAAGCATTATTGTACCCAACTACCTACCTTAAAATTTTTCTAATGGAAACTTTTAAGTAAATGAACCGTTTATTTCACAACTATCAGTCTATCGCATCTGTCGTAGTACAGTGTTATAAGTGGTTCTCCCTTGTTACATGTTGAGTTCTTTTTGGTAATATTACTAATATTTTAAAAGAATGCCGAAAGTAAAATCGACGCCGGATGAGTGGATAAGGGATTTTCCAGAATTAAAATTAAAAAACAACAAAATATTTTGCAGAGCTTGTGTGAAAACCGTAAGCCCACTATTTTTTTTTTATCTATTTTCCTTTGTCAATCCTGTATAAGTACGTTGTTTTAGATTCAAAGTGATCAAAAATATAACGTGACGCAACATGTCAGAACGACTCTTCATGTAGAAAGGAAGAAAATGTTTGAAGTTTCTAAAATTAAACAGCAGACCATACATGAATCTGTTGCATCTACTTCCACAAAAGATGAGCAGTTTCAGTTTAATTTCGATTTATGGAAAATGATGATCCAGTCCAATATACCTTTAAAAAAATTGGAGAAAGGCCCTCTTCAAGAATTCCTTGAAAAACACTGCAATCGACATATTCCGGTTGAAAGTAGTCTCCGAAAAAATTATGTAGGCCCAGTGTTTCAGCAAGTTTACAACGAAATTAAACATCGCATTGGAGATAATTATTTATGGTTCGCTGTCGATGAAACAACCGATAGTTGTGGAAGATACGTGGCAAGTTTAATTGTTGGAATCTTAAATGAAAATTTCCCTAGTCGAGGGTATGTAGTAAGTTTGAAAATGTTAGATAAAACAAATCGCAATACGATTACCAGATTTGTAAATGACAGTCTTACGTCACTATTTTTGCCAAATAAAATTTTATTGATGATCTCGGATGCAGCTCGTTATATGTTGAAAGCAGGGAATAATCTAAAAATATTGTACCCCAATTTAATTCACTCTACTAGCATTGGCCACGGTTTAAACAGAGCGGCTGAAGGAATACGTTTGCAGTTTCCTACTGTTAATAAATTAGTGGCAAATGGTAAAAAGATTTTTGTTAAAGCCCCACTAAGAGTGCAACATTTTAAGGAAAAATTTCCAAACATACCATTGCCCCCAAAGCCGATTATAACGAGGTGGGGAACATGGTTACAGGCCACATTTTATTATGACAAATATATCAAAGAATTTGAGGAAGTAGTTACGGAGTTTAGCGAAGATTCTTCTCAATCGATTAAATATTGCATAAATATTTTGGAAAACAAAGATTTGCGACAAGATCTAGCTTTTCTAACAAGCAATTATCAATTCGTATGTGAGGTAATAGAAAAGTTAGAAAAACCCAACACGTTGTTGGTAGATGCTATAAACTTAGTGAAAGAATTTAAACAACAAGCAAACGCAGTAAAGGGTGATATTGGTACTAGAGTATCTCAAAAACTTAACGAAGTGTTAAATAAAAATGCAGGTTTCGGTGTTCTTTCCGACGTTTCTCGTGTTTTACAAGGCCAGAAGGTGGAAAATTTGGAGTTAGATTCAACATTAGTTGCAAAATTCAAATTTGCGCCAACAACGAGTGTGGATGTTGAGCGCACATTCTCCAATTTTAAACACATTTTAAATGATCGGCGAAAAAATTTTACAGTGGACAACTTGGAACATATTACAATCGTAAATTGTTTTAAAGAAAACTGAAATACGTGTGTAAAATATAAAGTCTAGGATTATTGTAATAATATTTTATCCAAAGTTCTAAGAAGTGTTCTTTGATTTGTAACATGATTAAATTTTTAATGCTTTTTTGCTTAAAATAAAACTTTTTTGTTGAAAATGTTGTGCTTACTTAAGCGCTTATTCTTAATTTTTTTGTGCTTATAAATCCGCTCTCTAGTAATAAATGTTTTTGAATCTGATTTCCGCGACGTAGCTCTCATTTACCTCCGCCCAAAGAAAACGACCGTCGCCAAACCGATTCTTTCTCATTTGTTCAAGAGCTGCGCGAGACACTTTGATATATACCACACGAGTTATAAGAAAAATGATAAAAGAGAAATAAAGAGAACGGGAAGAAACACTAATATTCGATTCTTTAACGGTTTCCAGACACATCACGTATTTTTTCCGTCACCTAGAGGGGAAAAGCGCCATCGTCGCGTTAACAATTAAGAACTTCTTTTTGTTCTCTTAATTATATTTAATTGGGTGCAACGTTTTTATTGGGCCACAAATCATACCCCGGGGGTCGTAAAATCTCAACAGTATTGTGTTTTTTCGAATGTGGGTTAAATAATAGAAAATTTATAGGTTAGGTGATGGGGTTCTTCCTGCCTCCTCCGTATTTATTAATATTTAAGCTCGTTAAAGCGACGACTGCGATCTGTGCGCGTCCACATTAAAACAATTAAAGCAAATGCGTAAAAATAGCTAAAATTTACGAGGCGGGCCAATTAGAAGGAATTTTTATTTGGAGATGGAGGAAGGAGGAAGTGGTGGTTACCGAGAACAAATAAATTTTTCGTGGGTTGGGCAGCTGGAAGTCGAAAAAATCGGTATATCGATGAGTAAAGAGCGGTTTTTGGCTAAAAAAGCCCTAAGATATTTTTCTAAATTTTGTGATATAAGAATATGTGATGCAAGAACAAAGTGGACTAAGTAAAAATTAAAAGAAAATTTGCAAGACAAGGAAAACAAAGACATCAGTAAGCAAAGAATTTCATAAGAAACTCAAGTATTTTCAGAAGATGAAAGTCAGGTAGGTGTATCTTAAATAAAACAAAAAAAAAAAATAGTAACAATAATTAGGAGAAAATCCACAAGCTCGGAAGATAGAGACGGAAATGAAGGATCATAAAGAAAACGCGAAAAATACAAAGGAACAAAGTTTATTCGTCATCTTAAATTTTTGTCGAATTTAGTCAGATTTATGAAAGCTTTTGGGAAAAAAACTGACTATGAATTAATCAATTAGTCCTTTCCTCTGCGTTGAGATGATGCTTGTAATCTGAACGTGCTAAAAGTCGAAAGTTAAGCATATACTGAGAAATTAAGAATGTCTACATTTTTTCCCATTAGTTATCTGCCGCCGAGCTTCCGGGGATGTTGATAACTCCTCTTTATAGACGTTAACAATGATCACAAAACGAAAATACCAAAATCTAAGTTTATAACTTTTTAAATAAACGGAATTTGTCGGACTATACTTCAAAGGCGAGGGAAATTCTGTCAAATTAACGTTACACAATTTTCCAATCCACGCTGTTTTCATTCTAACGATTTTATTTCTGTTCATTCTAATCAGATAAAATTAATCACTGAAATAGAGGCCGGGTGGGTGGGTGGGGTTAATTATATGTTCTGTAGAGAGAGAATGGGAACTAATAGAATTTAGGATGGTACAAAAAAAAGACAAAAAAATAAAGGTGCTAAATGTAATTTTTTTATTATTTTATTTGGTATAAGATTTATTTCTTATTTTACATGAAAAAAAAAATAAGAGAACGGGTGGGTGGGCGGGGCTAAGTTAAACATTTTCCTAGAGAGTCTTTTATAAGCAAGCAATAGCCCCGCCCACCGACCCCCTCTTCATTCTGGTAACTACTCTTACTATTGTTAATTATTGGCAAAGTCGTTTATCTAAAGAAATTAAATTCTAGTAAAAACAAAATTTAAAAAAAAATGTCAAATGTCATATCACATCAAAATTATTTTCAAAGGTAACTATGTCTTCTTTATTTTTGAATTTATTCTTATTTAAAATATTTTTTTTTTTACTATTAGAACACAACTTCTTGTACCCCTATACCAAATTTCTGTTGATCTGTACAATTGGTTCTGAAGATATTTAATAGTTTCCCCACATTCTAGCGACCCCGCATATGTCATTTGCCAAAATTAGCCTTATCTTAGCAATTACTAGCCCCGCCCACCCACCCTCTATTTTCTCAGAGGACATGTCATCTGCCACAGTCTTATTTTAGCAAATACTAGCCCCGCCCACCCACCTTTATTTTCTTAAAAGATGTCATTTACCAAAATCAGTCTTATCTTGGTTGGTACTAGCCCCTCCCACACTGTTTTCATTCTAGCGATTTTATTTATTTCTGTTTAGTAAAGTTCCACCGTTCAATCGGATTACATAAAGATAATCCCTGAAATGGAGGCGGGGTGGGTGCGTGGGGTTAGTTATATGTTCTCCTGTAGAGTGAGAATGGGAAATAATAGAACGTAGGCCGTTAAAAAAAAAGAAAAAAAGTGATAATCGTAATTTTTTTGTTATACTATTTGTTATAAAAAAAAATTGTGTTTCTCACGAAAAAAAAAAAGAGAAAACGGGTGGGTGGGCGGGGATAAGTTTAACTTTTTCTCACGGAGTATTTTATAAGCAAGAGATAGCCCCACCCACCCACCCACCTCTTCATTCTGGTGACTACTCTTACTATTGTCAATTAAAGACAAGGTTATTGTCTTATTAGAATCTTAGGCAAATCTGTTAAACTATTGGTGAGAAAATAGATACATTTTAACAAAATATCTCGAATTTATTAAGCTGGTGTTAAATAAAAGCAAAATTACCGATGCTCCTCCCACTTGCAAAAGCTCCACCTTAATAAATCATTTCATTGGCCTAGAGAGGAGGGGTGGCGTTTACAATTGTACCTCATTGGGTGTACTTTACACAATTTATTTATTCATTATTAAAGTGTCAACGCTGGCGGCAAAGTTGTTTTTCGAAAAAAATTAAATTATAGTAAAAATAAAATTTAAAAAAAAAGTCAAATGTCATATCACATCAAAATTATTTTCAAAGGTAATTATGTCTTCTTCATTTTTGAATTTATTCTTATTTAAAATAATTTTTTTATTTTGACTATTAGATAACAAATTCTTGTACCCCTATACCAAATTTCAGTTGATTTATACAATTGGTTCCGAAGATATTTAATAGTTTCCATACATTCTAGCGACCCCGCATATGTCATTTGCCAAAATTAGTCTTATCTAAGCAAGTACTAGCCCCGCCCACCCACCCTCTATTTTCTCAGAGGACATGTCATCTGCCACAGTCTTATTTTAACTAGTACTAGTAGCGCCCACCCACCCTTTATTTTCTTAAAATATATGTCATTTACCAAAATCAGTCTTATCTTAAGAGGTACTAGCCCCACCCACACTCTTTTCATTCTAACGACTTAACTTATTTCTGTTTAGTAAAGTTCCACCGTTCTTTCGGACTACATAAAAGTAATCCCTGAAATGGAGGCGGGGTGGGTGGGTGGGGTTAATTATGTACTCCTGTAGAGTGAGAAGGGAAAATAATAGAGCGTCGACTGTTAAAAAAAAAAGAAAAAAAAGTGCTAATCGTATTTTTTTTTTGTTATATTATTTGCAATAAGATTTATTCTTTAATTCACATGAAAAGAATAAGGGAACGGGTGGGTGGGCGGGGCTAAGATTAAATTTTTCCAAAGGAGTCTTTTATAAGCAAGCAATAGCCCCGCCCACGCACCCCCTCTTCATTCTAGTGACTACTTTTACTATTGTTAATTAAGACAACGTCATTATCTTATTAGCATCTTAGACATATCTGTGAAACCGTTGGTGAGAAAATAGATAAATTGTTAAACAAATAATCTAGAAACTATTAAGCTGGTGTTAAATAAGCATACCGACCTGAGAATCATATTTAAAAAGCAAAATTATCGATGCTCCTCCCACTTGCAAAAGCTCCACCTTAATAAATCATTTCATTGGCCTGGAGAACAGGGGCGGCGTTTACAATTGCACCTGATTTGGTCTACTTTACGCAATTTATTTGTTCATTATTTAAGTGTAAACGCTGACGGCAAAATCATTTTTTGAAACAAATTAAATTCTAGTAAAAATAAAATTTTATAAAAAAAAATTGTCAAATGTCATATCACATCAAAATTATTTTCAAAGGTACGAGTAACTATATGTCTTTTTTATTTTTCAATTTATTCTTATTTAAAATACGAGTTTTTTATTTATTTTTTTTGACCATTAGAACACCTTGTACCCCTATACCAAACTTCAGTTGATTTGTACAATTGGTTCTGAAGATATTTAATAGTTTCCATACAATCTAGCGACCCCGCATATGTCATTTGCCAAAATTAGTCTTATCTTAGGAAGTAGTAGCCCCTCCCACCCACCCCCTATTTTCTCAGAGCACATGTCATCTGCCACAGTCTTATTTTAGCAAATACTAGACCCGCCCACCCACCCCTTATTTTCTTAAAAGATATGTCATCTACCAAAATCAGTCTTATCTTAGTAGGTACTGGCCCCACCCACACTCATTTCATTCTAACGACTTAACTTATTTCTGTTTTGTAAAGTTCCACCGTTCATTCGGACTACATAAAAGTAATCCCTGAAATGGAGGCGGGGTGGGTGGGTGGGTTTAATTATGTACTCCTGTAGAGTGAGAAGGGAAAATAATAGAGCGTCGACTATTAAAAAAAAAAAGAAAAAAAAGTGCTAATCGTATTTTTTTTTGTTATATTATTTGCAATAAGATTTATTTTTTAATTCACATGAAAAGAATAAGGGAACGGGTGGGTGGGCGGGGCTAGGTTTAAATTTTTCGAAAGGAGTGTTTTATAAGCAGGCAATAGCCCCGCCCACGCACCCCCTCTTCATTCTAGTGACTACTTTTACTATTGTTAATTAAGGCAACGTCATTATCTTATTATCATCTTAGACATATCTGTGAAACCGTTGGTGAGAAAATAGATAAATTATTAAACAAATAATCTAGAAACTATTAAGCTGGTGTTAAATAAGCATACCGACCTGAGAATCATATTTAAAAAGCAAAATTATCGATGCTCCTCCCACTTGCAAAAGCTCCACCTTAATAAATCGTTTCATTGGCCTGGAGAACAGCGGCGGCGTTTACAATTGCACCTGATTTGGTCTACTTTACGCAATTTATTTGTTCATTATTTAAGTGTAAACGCTGACGGCAAAATCATTTTTCGAAACAAATTAAATTCTAGTAAAAATAAAATTTTATAAAAAAAATTGTCAGATGTCATATCACATCAAAATTATTTTCAAACAATGTCTTCTTTATTTTTCAATTTATTCTTACTTAAAATGATTTAAACTTCTTTTTGACTATTAGAACATAACTTCTTGTACCCCTATACCAAATTTCAGTTGATTTGTACAATTGCTTCTGAAGATATTTAATAGTTTCCATACATTCTAACTGTGTCTTCTTTATTTTTCATTTTTTTTTTTTATTTAAAATACATTATTTTTTTTTACTATTAGAACACAACTTAACCTATACCAAATTTCAATTGATTTTTACAGTTGGTTCTGAAGATGTTTAATAGTTTCCATACATTCTAGCGACGACGCATATGTCATTTGCCAAAATTAGTCTTATCTTAGCAAGTACTAGCCCCGCCCACCCACCCTCTATTTTTTCAGAGGACATGTCATCTGCCCCAGTCGTATTTTAGCAAGTACTAGCCCCACCCACCCACACTGTTTTAATTCTAACGATTTTACTTATTTTTGTTTAGTAAAGGTCCACCGTTGATTCGGACTAGATAAAAATAATCCCTGAAATGGAGGTGGGGTGGGTGGGTGGGGTTAATTATATGTTCTCCTGTAGAGTGAGAATGGGAAATAATAGAACGTAGGCTGTTAAAAAAAAAGTACTAATCGTAATTTTTTTTTGTTATAGTATTTGCCCTTAAAAAAAATTTTTGTCACACAAAAAAAATTAGATAAAGGGTGGGTGGGCGGGTCTAAGTTAAAATTTTTCCCACTGATATATATAAAGCAAGATATAGCCCCACCCACCCACCCCCTCTTCATTCTGGTGACTACTCTTACTATTGTCAATTAAAGACAAGGTTATTGTCTTATTAGAATCTTAGGCAAATCTGTTAAACCATTGGTAAGAAAATAGATACATTTTAACAGTACAAGTACAAGTATCTAGAATTTATTAAGCTGGTGTTAAATAAAAGCAAAATTACCGATGCTCCTCCCACTTGCAAAAGCTCCACCTTAATAAATCATTCCATTGGCCTGGAGAAGAGGGGCGGCGTTTACAATTGTACCTCATGGTGTCTACTTTACACCGTTTATTTGTCCATTATTTAAATGTGGACGCTAACGGCAAAGGCTAGTGGAAATAAATAATTTACTTACTCTGAACACACGCACATAAGAAAAAGAGTGTATAAAAAATAAAATAAAATACCTATGTACTTATATAATATGTAACAAAAAGACGTCAAAAAAATTTAATAAAACAAAAATAAGACAGAATAACCGATCAAAAGAGGCTTCATAAAAGACAAAAAAGATGTTAAAAAAATCAACATCCAATTTAAAATTAATGCAAAATTCTAACATTTAGGCTTCTTCCGCTACAATTTAGCGAATCCCCTCATTTTCATTTATGAACCCACTACAACAAACAAGATATGAAATTTTTGTGTACACAAAGAAAAACACCATAGAAAATTAACATTGACTTTATACAATATTTTATTTTTCGACAGTTCATGACAGAACAGAGAATACAATTTTTTCTCAGTGTACTTTCATCCAGTATAAATATTTTTGCCACTATATAAAATTCGCACAACTAAAAATAGAAAACCTAAATCACACATTTATAAATTGTGCATTAGAATTTGGCCAGGGACGGAGGTTAGGGGTCATTGCCTACCCATTTTTATGGACCTTTCACGCTAATATTATATGCAACGTCACCATAATTGCTTTAAGGCGCGTCGTAAAATCCTAACAAAGTACCAAATATACACATTAATTCCAACCCGGCATTCTCTCTTGTACACACAAACCGACTTCTTTCGTGTCGCCCCAGCAATTTTTAATTAAATTATTCTTCCTTATTTGTGCGAAATGTAATTAAATTTAATTTCTCAAATTTGTTTAATTATGCAAACAACGCTCAGGTATGTATTAATCAATAAAACGTCGTGTTTCGCAGTCGTTATAATTATTATTAATTATAATTAGCGCGGTCGCTGCAAGACACTGTAAGTCTTCAAGT
This sequence comes from Zophobas morio, assembly GCF_036711695.1. NCBI lineage: Eukaryota > Metazoa > Arthropoda > Insecta > Coleoptera > Tenebrionidae > Zophobas > Zophobas morio. The sequence continues at coordinate 1,379,655 of NW_026972132.1, forward strand.
CAATAAATATTTATCCATGAACTATTTTTCACATAAATTAGTATATTGTTTCAAATGTTAAATCGACCGTTTTCGTGGACGTCGCACCGGCGTTTGAAGCCCCCGCCCCTCGCCCATGGTATCTAACATTCCGTCCGACCATCCGATGGGTGTCTCGTATCTTTTAATTGGTATCCAATACCTTGTCGGACATCCACTGCTGACGCTTCGAAAGTGATATCTGATACGAGCCAGAAAGTGACAGACCAAGAATGACAAGGGCCTTTGAAAAGCCCCGATCTCGACAACACTTTAAAATCGATTATAATTTCCCACAAAAACAGCCCATTTGTATCCTCCGAGCGCAAACAAGCAACCCGAAAAATCGTCCTTCCGAAAGGATTATTATCAGTCCTTCCCCCCGTCGATAATTACCAAACGAAAAAGTCCGACTCGGCGGTTCGGCTTGTTATTAAGGGCGAAAGCACTTAAAAGTTAAATTAATAAGCGAACAAATTAACAAAATAATTTTCGATCGCGTGAGACCCGAATGGGCTTTTCGTTCCGGTTTAATTACCGGAAATAATTTATTCAATTATTTCGAATGTATTGATTAAACTCATTTTGTGCCGTTTCTCGGCCGCGTTTATCCCCGCTGTTTGTTGTTAATTGATGCTTTTTTGTTTATTCGGGCGGTTATCGTTTTTGATTGGCGCGAATGCGAGGTGATGACGCGGTTTTTATACGTAATTGCCGAGAGTAGGGTGCGGGAGGCCGAAAGTGCGCGCGGATGGTTTTGGCGGCAGTTTTGAATAATAGATGCTCGGTGGGTGCTGGATTTTGGAACTATGGGAGGTAATTGGATTTGGAAATTTCAAATAGGGGGTTAATTATTGATGGGGGAATTAAAAATTCTGAGTATTACTTAGGTTTAAGTTTTTTACAATTAAGTGAAGGCTGTAATTATACGGTTGGTGTTTCGGATATTCATGTTTAATATAGTTTCTAAAATAAGCAGCAGGTAGTCAGTCAAAGGTAGGAAATTACTATTTAAAATTCATTTGGGTAAATGAAGTTAGTGAAAGTTGGGTGTGGAGTGATGAAGTTTTAACTACATTTGGAAGTTGTGGGTTTTTTATCAAATAGGGAAGTAAAATAGTGATAAAAAATAGAGAAGCAAAATCACACGAGATCGATTTGATCAAAGTAAGTAGTAACTCATTTTAGATCTCTAAATTCTGAAATTTTATATTTTGACTTCGTATCTTAATTTCAAAAACTTAGACAATAGTGACTAGGTGAAGAATTTAACCTCCAAAAAAATAAAATTATAGAATTCAATATCTTGAAATCGTGCATACATTGTTTACAGTTTTACAATCTAGTTGTCAAAATTTCAACATTTGACACCACAAAATTAAAAAAAAAACAACTAGAATTTAGATCTTTAAACCCTAGAATTTTGAATTTATGACTTCGCATCTTAAATACAAAAACTTAAAGCGTTAACGTTCAGAAACTCAAAATCTCGAACTGCATTTGAGATATCAGAGTCCAGAAATGCAAATTTAAATTCTTGAGATTCTAGGATGCTAAAAAATTTAACTTCCGAAAAATTAAAATTATAGAATTCAAGATCTTAGAATTCTGAAAATGGACAATTTTGCTATTTACAATCTTACAATCTAATGGTCAAAATTTCAGTGTTTAAACAACAAAACTAAAGACTTTAGATTTTAGATCACTAAATAGTGGAGTTTTAAATTTTAACTTTGTATCTTAAATTCAAGATCTTAAAGCGTCAATGTTAAGAAACTCAAAATCTCGATCTATATTTTAGACCAGAAATTCCAGAAATGCAAATTTAAATTCGTGAGATTCTTGGATGCTGAGAAATTTAACTTCCGAAAACTTAAAATTATAGAATTCAACATCTTAAAATTCTCATTTTAGATCTCTAAATTCTGCAATTTTATATATTGACTTGGTATCTTAATTTCAAAAACTTAGCCAATAGTGACTAGGTGAAGAATTTAACCTCCAAAAAAATAAAATTATAGAATTCAATATCTTGAAATTGTGCATACATTGTTTACAGTTTTACAATCCAGTTGTCAAAATTTCAACATTTTAGACCACAAAATTTAAAAAAAACAACTAGAATTTAGATCTTTAAACCCTAGAATTTTGGATTTATGACTTCGTTTCTTAAATTCAAAAACTTAAAGCGTCAACGTTCAGAAACTCAAAATCTCGAACAACATTGAGATATCAGAGTCTAGAAATGCAAATTTAAATTCTTGAGATTCTAGGATGCTAAAAAATTTAACTTCCGAAAAATTAAAAATATCTAATTCAAGATCTTAGAATTCTGAAAATGGGCAGTTTTGCTATTTACAATCTTACAATCTAATGGTCAAAATTTCAGTGTTTAAACAACAAAATTAAAGACTTTAGATTTTAGATCACTAAATAGTGGAGTTTTAAATTTTAAATTTTTTTTTAAATTCAAGATCTTAAATCGTCAATGTTAAGAAACTCAAAATCTCGATCTATATTTTAGACCAGAAATTCTAGAAATGCAAATTTAAATTCGTCAGATTCTTGGATGCTGAGAAATTTAACTTCCGAAAACTTAAAATTATAGAAATCAACATCTTAAAATTCTCATTTTAGATCTCTAAATTTTGAAATTTTATATTTTGACTTTGTATCTTAATTTCAAAAACTTAGCCAATAGTGACTAGGTGAAGAATTTAACCTCCAAAAAAATAAAATTATAGAATTCAATATCTTGAAATTGTGCATACATTTTTTACAGTTTTACAATCTAGTTGTCAAAATTTCAACATTTTAGACCACAAAATTTAAAAAAAACAACTAGAATTTAGATCTTTAAACCCTAGAATTTTGGATTTATGACTTCGCATCTTAAATACAAAAACTTAAAGCGTCAACGTTCAGAAACTCAAAATCTCGAACTACATTTGAGATATCAGAGTCTAGAAATGCAAATTTAAATTCTTGAGATTCTAGGATGCTAAAAAATTTAACTTCCGAAAAATTAAAAATATCGAATTCAAGATCTTAGAATTCTGAAAATGGGCAATTTTGCTATTTACAATCTTGCAATCTAATGGTCAAAATTTCAGTGTTTAAACAACGAAACTAAAGACTTTAGATTTTAGATCACTAAATAGTGGAGTTTTAAATTTTGACTTTGTATCTTAAATTCAAGATCTTAAATCGTCAATGTTAAGAAACTCAAAATCTCGATCTATGTTTTAGACAAGAAGTTTTAGAAATGCAAATTTAAATTCGTGAGATTCTAGGATGATGAAAAATTTAACTTCCAAAAACTTAAAATTATAGCATTCAACATCTTAAAATTCTCATTTTGGATCTCTAAATTCTGAAATTTTATATTTTGACTTCGTATCTTAATTTCAAAAACTTAGTCAATAGTGACTAGGTGAAGAATTTAACCTCCAAAAAAATAAAATTACAGAATCCAATATCTTGAAATTGTGCATACATTGTTTACAGTTTTACAATCTAGTTGTCAAAATTTCAACATTTTAGACCAAAAAATTAAAAAAAAAAACAACTTGAATTTGGATCTTTAAACCCTAGAATTTTGGATTTATGACTTCGTATCTTAAATTCAAAAACTTAAAGCGTCAACGTTCAGAAACTCAAAATCTCGAACTACATTTGAGATATCAGAGTCTAGAAATGCAAATTTAAATTCTTGAGATTCTAGGATGCTAAAAAATTTAACTTCCGAAAAATTAAAATTATAGAATTCAAGATCTTAGAATTCTGAAAATGGACAATTTTGCTATTTACAATTTTACAATCTAATGGTCAAAATTTCAGTGTTTAAACAACAAAATTAAAGACTTTAGATTTTAGATCACTAAATAGTGGAGTTTTAAATTTTGACTTTGTATCTTAAATTCAAGATCTTATAGCGTCAATGTTAAGAAACTCAAAATCTCGATCTATATTTTAGACCAGAAATTCCAGAAATGCAAATTTAAATTGGTGAGATTCTTGGATGCTGAGAAATTTAACTTCCGAAAACTTAAAATTATAGAATTCAACATCTTAAAATTCTCATTTTAGATCTCTAAATTCTGAAATTTTATATATTGACTTGGTATCTTAATTTCAAAAACTTAGTCAATAGTGATTAGGTGAAGAATTTAACCTCCAAAAAAATAAAATTATGGAATTCAATATCTTGAAATTGTGCATACATTGTTTACAGTTTTACAATCCAGTTGTCAAAATTTCAACATTTTAGACCACAAAATTTAAAAAAAACAACTAGAATTTAGATCTTTAAACCCTAGAATTTTGGATTTATGACTTCGTATCTTAAATGCAAAAACCTAAAGCAGCAACGCTCAGAAACACAAAATCTCGAACTCCATTTGAGATATCAGAGTTTAGAAATGCAAATTTAAATTCTTGAGATTCTAGGATGCTGAAAAATTTAACTTCCGAAAAATTAAAATGATAGAATTCAAGACCTTAAAATTCTGAAAATGGACAGTTTTACTATTTACAATCTTGCAATCTAATGGTCAAAATTTCAGTGTTTAAACAACAAAATTAAAAACTGTAGATTTTAGATCACTAAATAGTGGAGTTTTAAATTTTGACTTTGTATTTTAAATTCAAAATCTTAAAACGTCAATGTTAAGAAACTCAAAATCTCGATCTATGTTTTAGACAAGAAAATCTAGAAATGCAAATTTAATTTCGTGAGATTCTAGGATGCTGAAAAATTTAACTTCCGAAAAATTAAAATTATAGAATTCAACATGTTAAAATTCTCATTTTAGATTTCTAAATTCTGAAATTTTATATTTTGACTTCGTATCTTAATTTCAAAAATTTCGACAATAGTGACTAGGTGAAGACTTTAACCTCCAAAAAAATAAAATTATAGAATTCAATATCTTGAAATTGGACACACATTGTTTACAGTTTTACAATCTAGTTGTCAAAATTTCAACATTTGAGAGCACAAAATTAAAAAAAAACAACTAGGATTTAGATCTTAAAACCCTAGAATTTTGGATTTATGACTTCGTATCTCAAATTCAAAAACTTAAAGCGTCAACGTTCAAAAACTCAAAATCTCGAATTACATTTGAGATATCAGAGTCTAGAAATGCAAATTTAAGTTCTTGAGATTCTAGGATGCTAAAAAATTGAACTTCCGAAAAATTAAAATGATAGAATTCAAGATCTTAGAATTTTGAAAATGGACAATTTTACTATTCACAATCTTGCAATCTAATGGTCAAAATTTCAGTGTTTAAACAACAAAATTAAAGACTTTAGATTTTAGATCATTAAATAGTGGAGTTTCAAATTTTGACTTTGTATCTTAAATTCAAGATCTTAAAGCGTCCATGTTAAGAAACTTAAAATCTCGATCTATGTTTTAGACAAGAAGTTATAGAAATGCAAATTTAAATTCGTGAGATTCTAGGACGTTAAAAAGTTTAACTTCCAAAAACTTAAAATTATAGCATTCAACATCTTAAAATTCTCATTTTTGATCTCTAAATTCTGAAATTTGATATTTTGACTTCGTATTTTAATTTCAAAAACTTAGACAATAGTGACTAGGTGAAGAATTTAGCCCCAAAAAAATAAAATTATAGAATTCAAGATCTTGAAATTGTGCATATATTGTTTAGAGTTTTACAATCTAGTTGTCAAAATTTCAACATTTGAGACCACAAAATTAAAAAAAAAATAGAATTTAGATTTTTAAACCCTAAAAATTTGGATTTATGACTTCGTATCTTAAATTCAAAAACTTAAACCGTCAACGTTCAGAAACTCAAAATCTCGAACTACATTTGAGATATCAGAGCTAGAAATGCAAATTTAAATTCTTGAGATTCTAGAATGCTAAAAAATTTAACTTCCGAAAAATTAAAAATATCGAATTCAAGATCTTAGAATTCTGAAAATGGACAATTTTGCTGTTTACAATCTTACAATCTAATGGTCAAAATTTCAGTGTTTAAACAACAAAATTAAAGACTTTAAATTTTAGATCACTGAATAGTGGAGTTCTAAATTCTGACTTTGTATCTTAAATTCAAGATCTTAAAGCGTCCATGTTAAGAAACTCAAAATCTCGATCTATATTTTAGACCAGAAATTCTAGAAATGCAAGTTTAAATTCGTGAGATTATTGGATGCTGAGAAATTTAACTTCCGAAAAATTAAAATTATAGAATTCAACACCTTAAAATTCTCATTTTAGATCTCTAAATTCTGAAATTTTATATATTGACTTGGTATCTTAATTTCAAAAACTTAGTCAATAATGATTAGGTGAAGAATTTAACCTCCAAATAAATAAAATTATGGAATTCAATATCTTGAAATTGTGCATACATTGTTTACAGTTTTACAATCCAGTTGTCAAAATTTCAACATTTTAGACCACAAAATTTAAAAAAAACAACTAGAATTTAGATCTTTAAACCCTAGAATTTTGGATTTATGACTTCGTTTCTTAAATTCAAAAACTTAAAGCGTCAACGTTCAGAAACTCAAAATCTGGAACTACATTTGAGATATCAGAGTCCAGAAATGCAAATTTAAATTCTTGAGATTCTAGGATGCTAAAAAATTTAACTTCCGAAAAATTAAAAATATCTAATTCAAGATCTTAGAATTCTGAAAATGGGCAGTTTTGCTATTTACAATCTTACAATCTAATGGTCAAAATTTCAGTGTTTAAACAACAAAATTAAAGACTTTAGATTTTAGATCACTAAATAGTGGAGTTTTAAATTTTAAATTTTTTTTTAAATTCAAGATCTTAAATCGTCAATGTTAAGAAACTCAAAATCTCGATCTATATTTTAGACCAGAAATTCTAGAAATGCAAATTTAAATTCGTCAGATTCTTGGATGCTGAGAAATTTAACTTCCGAAAACTTAAAATTATAGAAATCAACATCTTAAAATTCTCATTTTAGATCTCTAAATTTTGAAATTTTATATTTTGACTTTGTATCTTAATTTCAAAAACTTAGCCAATAGTGACTAGGTGAAGAATTTAACCTCCAAAAAAATAAAATTATAGAATTCAATATCTTGAAATTGTGCATACATTTTTTACAGTTTTACAATCTAGTTGTCAAAATTTCAACATTCTAGACCACAAAATTTAAAAAAAACAACTAGAATTTAGATCTTTAAACCCTAGAATTTTGGATTTATGACTTCGTTTCTTAAATTCAAAAACTTAAAGCGTCAACGTTCAGAAACTCAAAATCTCGAACTACATTTGAGATTTCAGAGCTAGAAATGCAAATTTAAATTCGTGAGATTCTAGGATGCTAAAAAATTTAACTTCCGAAAAATTAAAATTATAGAATTATAGAACAATTTTGCTATTTACAATCTTACAATCTAATGGTCAAAATTCCAGTGCTTAAAGCAACAAAATTAAAGAATATATAAATTAGATCTTTAAAAACGCTGAAATTTTAAATTCATGATTTAGTATCTTAAAACCAAGAACTTAAGCATCAACGTTTGAAAACTCAAAATCTCAATCTGTAATTTATATAACAGAATTTATAATTTGAATTCGCAAAATTCGGGATGTTAAGAAAATTAACTTCCAAAAAATTAAAATTATACGACTGAAGATCTTGAAATTCTCCTTTGTTAAAATCTAGTAGTCAAAATTTTCGAGTTTAAAACAACTAAATTAAAGAATTAAGAATTAATGCATTTGATCTGTAGAATTCAAAATCTTCGATTTGTTATCTTAAATCCAAAAACTTGAAATATTTTTTCATTTACAATTCTATCACCATCCCAGCGATAAAACCCACGCAAGCTCTTGCGGAAGCGCCGCATCCACCCCGCCCGCCCCCCACATAAATGTATACGACACAGAAAATTAGGGTGAAAATGCTATATTGCATTCTGTCTCCTTTCGCACACAAAGAATGTCCGAAATGCATATCAAAACTGTTGTTGTGATGACAAGTAATATTAAAAGAAGGGTCGGGGCGCCCGTCCCACACGAAATTACCCCCGAGACTGTCACTCCGTAATCTTCAACCCTCATCCCTAAAACAAACATCTCCGCCGAAAAAATACAAAACCCGGCCCGAAGACGTCGTTAAAAAGCAATTAGGCCCCAGGAAAATCGCCGACTTCGCCGTGCCGATCGGTGACGAGAAAAGTCCCTCCAGTGTAAATTAGGGGTTGCGCTAAGCCACTTAGATAAATCTGGCCTCGTGCTCCCTTTCATTTAATTTCGGGCGATCGTAACATGGAAACTGTTAACGATTTTGCGAGGTTTGTTCGTATGTAAATCGGGGAGCGATATTCCGGGGAACCGGAGCCCGGATTAAGTTCGAGACCCGCGAAAATCATGTTAGGAATTTTAAATTGAGATTGAACGGCGCAGCCTAATTGAGGAGAGGTAATAAAAGTGTTTGTTGCTTCCTGACGGGGTTTTTTATTTGATAAGGAGAGATCCTTATTCACGGGGTGTCTGACTTTGGGCTCCGGGAGTCGGGATATGAGGAATCCGGGTTTATTAAATTAGACTTGAGGCGAATTAAGATTCGTTATGGATTCGGGGCTCGTGGGTTTTGATTACATGGTATTTTCGAATCGATAAACCACCACCCGAGTCCCGTCACCTGCCTCATCCACTTTTTCACGCTAGATCCAGAATACACCCATATAAGTAGCGTGACTGTTGCGAATACCCAGCCGAAGAATTTCGGGGTTGTTCTGCATCATACTTAGCGTGGTTTCCGGCCGCTATCAATTGTCGTGTTGACTCTAGCGATCGGGCCAGTTTAGGGGTTGCACGGAGGGTGATTTCGCCAACGGACTGTGAGGGAGACAATTGTACCATCAGCCGACTTTAGTTGTGCATCACTACACCATCGATCGCGCCGCAACACACTGCCGGTTTTACTAAATCCACCCATGATAACCCATTTCGTGTCCATCATGGTAACGAGCTGCGTCTAAATTGTGGATTCGCCGGCTCGACCACAATGACATTTGAAATTAATTCAGTTGTCAACCGAAAAAGCCCCGTTGTCTCGAGTCGTGTCATATTTTATAAATTCGAGATGCCAATCTCCGGTCGATCGGAGTTTCTTCGGACGGAGAAAAAACGGGAGACGGAGGAAAAAATGCTCAAATTGTGGTCGTGCCGTTCTACGTATTCCCATTTCGCAAAATTTTCGCAGCGCCCGATTTAGGAAGAACACGTTCGGGTCATAAGTCTGTTTCATGACTCGAAAGCATTCGGAACGTTTTAATCGAGACCTACTACAAAGATGTTGCCACACACGAAACGAAGGGGATGGGGATTGCGCGATTTTTTGGTACTTGGAAGAGGAATTTACAGTGGTGATGTTTCATTATTGGCACTGGTCGTAGAAAAAATTGTGTGTACAACTCTCATTTAATGGTCGTTATGATTCTCATAATCATCTAAATATTTGACGAATTCGCTGTTCGAATCGACGGCGACTTTGAATCATAGCAATTTTTCAGTTCTATTTAGTCTCATTTGAGCTTAATTGGTTACTGGAAAAGCATTATATAATGAAAGTAAGATTTCAGTTGTATCATCAGCTTCGAGAGTTATATCGCCGTAAAATGTATACACAGGTAGGTCGTTAACGTTTGGAACAAAAAGCTGCGGACCCAATATGGAACCTCGGGTGCACCATATGTTATATGGGTGAAGGATTTGACGACTTTTTCAACTGAAGAGTTGATTGCGTGAACAATAAAATTAAATATTTAAGGATTTTTGGCACATTGGGTTACAAAAAATTGAATAACTTCACAATAAAAAATCTCGGGGAATTCCAAGAGTTTAATTTTTCAAAAAATTTAGAAAAATCTCAGAAATCCCCTACTATACTTTTTCAAGAATTTGAAAGAACTCGGAGGTTTCTTTTGCTTTAATTCTTAAATATGAAAGAATCTTTTTTTTGAAAATGAAGAATGTTTGGGTCTGCTGGTATTTCATTTCAATTCTAAAAGAATCTCGAAAGTTCGTTGTGTTTTATTTTTAAAATATGAAAGAATTTCGTGGGTTCTTTGTGTTTTACTTTTAAAACATGAAATAATCTCGGGGATTCCTGGTGCTTTATTTATGAAATACAACTTCTCGGGGGTTCCTAGAGATTCATTTTCCGATGAATTAAAAGAGTTTCGGAAACTCCTTGTGTTTTAATTTTAAAACGTTGAATCTCAGGGATTTCTTGTGCTTTATTTATAAAACAAAAAATCTCGGGGGATTCCTAGAGATTAATTTTTCAAAAAATTTAGAAGAATCTCAGAAATCCCCTATTATACTTTTTAAAGAATTTGAAAGAACTCGGAAGATTCTTTTGCTTTAATTCTTAAATATGAAAGAATCTCCGTGGCCTCGTAGAGTGTCATTTTTCGATTAATTTAAAAGGATCTCAGGAGCCCCCTGGTATTTGAAATAATCTTGGGAGTCCCTAGTGTTTTAATTTTAAAATATAAAATAATCTCTGAGATTGCGTGTGTATTTTTTTTTTTTTTGAAAATGAAACAATATTTGGGGCTGCTGGTATTTCATTTCAATTCTAAAAGAGTCTCGAGAGTTCGTTGCGTTTTATTTTTAAAATATGAAAGAATTTCGTGGGTTCCTTGTGTTTTACTTTAAAAATAATGAAAGAATCTCGAGGGTTCCTGGTGCTTTATTTATGAAATAAAACTTCTCGAGGGTTCCTAGAGTTTCATTTTTCGATGAATTAAAAGAGTTTCGGAAACTCCTTGTGTTTTAGTTTTAAAACGTTGAATCTCAGAGATTTCTTGTACTTTATTTATAAAATAAAAAATCTTGGGGGATTCCTAGAGTTTAGTTTTTCAAAAAATTTAGAAGAATCTCAGAAATCCCCTATTATACTTTTCAAAAAATTTGAAAGAACTCGGAAGATTCTTTTGCTTTAATTCTTAAATATGAAAGAATCTCGGTGGCCTCGTAGAGTGTCATTTTTCGATTAATTTAAAAGGATCTCAGGAGCCCCCTGGTATTTGAAATAATCTTGGGAGTCCCTAGTGTTTTAATTTTAAAATATAAAAGAATCTCTGAGATTTCGTGTGTATTTTTTATTTTTTTTTGAAAATGAAAGAATATTTGGGGCTGCTGGTATTTCATTTCAATTCTAAGAGTCTCGAGAGTTCGTTGCGTTTTATTTTTAAAATATGAAAGAATTTCGTGGGTTCCTTGTGTTTTACTTTAAAAATAATGAAAGAATCTCGGGGGTTCCTGGTGCTTTATTTATGAAATAAAACTTCTCGAGGGTTCCTAGAGTTTCATTTTTCGATGAATTAAAAGAGTTTCGGAAACTCCTTGTGTTTTAGTTTTAAAACGTTGAGTCTCAGAGATTTCTTGTACTTTATTTATAAAATAAAAAATCTTGGGGGATTCCTAGAGTTTAGTTTTTCAAAAAATTTAGAAGAATCTCAGAAATCCCCTATTATACTTTTCAAAAAATTTGAAAGAACTCGGAAGATTCTTTTGCTTTAATTCTTAAATATGAAAGAATCTCCGTGGCCTCGTAGAGTGTTATTTTTCGATTAATTTAAAAGGATCTCAGGAGCCCCCTGGTATTTGAAATAATCTTGGGAGTCCCTAGTGTTTTAATTTTAAAATGTAAAAGAATCTCTGAGATTTCGTGTGTATTTTTTTTTTTTTTTGAAAATGAAAGAATATTTGGGGCTGCTGGTATTTCCTTTCAATTCTAAAAGAGTCTCGAGAGTTCTTTGCGTTTTATTTTTAAAATATGAAAGAGTTTCGTGGGTTCCTTGTGTTTTACTTTAAAAATAATGAAAGAATCTCGGGGGTTCCTGGTGCTTTATTTATGAAATAAAACTTCTCGAGGGTTCCTAGAGTTTCATTTTTCGATGAATTAAAAGAGTTTCGGAAACTCCTTGTGTTTTAATTTTAAAACGTTGAATCTCAGGGATTTCTTGTACTTTATTTATAAAATAAAAAATCTCGGGGGATTCCTAGAGTTTAATTTTTCAAAAAATTTAGAAGAATCTCAGAAATCCCCTACTATACTTTTTCAAGAATTTGAAAGAACTCGGAGGTTTCTTTTGTTTTAATTTTGAAATATGAAAGAATCTCGGAGGCCTCGTAGAGTTTCATTTTTCGATTAATTTAAAAGAATCTCAGGAGCCTCCTGGTATTTGAAAGAATCCTGGGAGTCCCTAGTGTTTTATTTCTAAAATATAAAAGAATCTCTGAGATTTCGTGTGTTCTTTTTTTTTAATATGAAAGAATGTTTGGGGCTGTCGGTATTTCATTTCAATTCTAAAAGAATCTCGAAAGTTCGTTGTGTTTTATTTTTAAAATATGAAAGAATCTCGTGGGTTCCTTGTGTTTTACTTTAAAAAAATGAATGAATATCGGGGATTCCTGGTGCTTTATTTATGAAATAAAACTTCTCGGGGGTTCCAAGAGTTTCATTTTTCGATGAATTAAAAGAGTTTCGGAAACTCCTTGTGTTTTAATTTTAAAACGTTGAATCTCAGGGATTTCTTGTGCTTTATTTATAAAATAAAAAATTTCGGGGGAGTCCTAGAGTTTAATTTTTCAAAAAATTTGGAAAAATCTTAGAAATCCCCTACTATACTTTTTAAAGTATTTGAAAGAACTCGGAGGTTTCTTTTGCTTTAATTCTTAAATATGAAAGAATCCCGGAGGCCTCGTAGACTTTCATTTTTCGATTAATTTAAAAGGATCTCAGGAACCTCCTGGTATTTGAAAGAGTCCTGGGAGTCCTTAGTGTTTTATTTTTAAAATATAAAAGAATCTCTGAGATTTCGTGTGTATTTTTTTTTTTAAATGAAAGAATGTTTTTGGCTGCTGGTATTTCATTTCAATTCTAAAAGAATCCCGAGAGTTCGTTGTGTTTTATTTTTAAAATATGAAAGAATCTCGTGGGTTCCATGTGTTTTACTTTACATAAAATCTCAGGGATTACGTCTGTATTATTTATAAAATATGTAAAAAATCTCGAAGAACTCCGTGTTCTCCTTTTAAAGAATTTGAAAAAATCTCAATGGCTTCTTTTGCCTTACTTCTGAAATAGTAGAGAGTTTCATTTTTTCATGAATTTAAAAGAATCTCGGGAGCCTTCTGGTTTTTTATTTATCGATCTACTTGAAAGAATTCTGGGAGTCCTTGGTGTTTTATTTTTGAAATATGAAAGAATCTCATGGGTGCCTTGTGTTTTACTTCTAAGACATAGAAGAATCTCAGGAATCCCTTGTGCTTTATATATAAAAAAAAATCTCGGAAGATTCCTAGGGTTTCATTTTTCGATGAATTTTTAAGAATCTCGATTCTACTTTTAAAAGAATTTACAAGAATCTCGTGGGTCCCTTGCGTTTTATTTTTAAAAGATGAAAGAATCTCGGGGGCTATTAACGTTTCATTGTCATGAGTTTAAAAGAATCTCGAAAATTTTTACTGGTTTATTTTCAAAATATGAAAAAATCTTGGAAGTTCCTTGGATCTTATTTCCTGAAAAATTTGAAAGAATCTCGGGGTCCCTGGTATTTCATTTTTCGATAAATTGGAAATAATTTCAGGAGTTCTTTTTGTGTTTTATTTTTAAAATAAGATTCTAGCGATTCTGTGTATTCTATTTTTTAAAGATTTGAAAGAATCTCGGGAGTTCCTTGTATTTTACTTTTACAATATAAAAGTATCTCAAGGATTCCTCGTGCTTTATTTATAACATAAAAAATTTCGGGGATTCCTAGAGTCCCATTTTTCGATCAATTAAAAGAATTTCGGAGGCACCTTATGTTTTATTTTCGAAATAAATATAATAGAATCTCAGGAGTTCCATGTGTTTTACTTTACATAGAATCTCATGGATTACGTCTGTATTATTTATAAAATAAAAAATCTCTGGAGATTCCTAGAGTTTCATTTTTCGATTAATTTAAAAGAATCTCGAAGAACTTCGTGTTCTCCTTTTAAAGAATTTGAAAAAATCTCGGAGGCTTCTTTTGCTTTACTTAAGAAATAGTAGAGTTTCATTTTTCATGAATTTAAAAGAATCTCGGGAGCCTTCTGGTTTTTTATTTATCGATCTACTTGAAAGAATTCTGGGAGTCCCTTGTGTTTTAATTTTGAAGTATGAAAGAATCTCGTGGGTGCCTTGTGTTTTACTTGTAAGGCATAGAAGAATCTCAGGAAACCCTTGTGCTTTATATATAAAAAAAAATCTCGGAGGATCCCTAAGGTTTCATTTTTTGATGAATTTTTAAGAATCTCGGTTCTACTTTTAAAAGAATTTACAAGAATCTCGTGGGTTCCTTGCGTTTTATTTTTAAAAGATGAAAGAATCTCGGGGGCTCCTAACGTTTCATTGTCATGAGTTTAAAAGAATCTCGAAAATTTTTACTGGTTTATTTTCAAAATACGAAAAAATCTTGGGAGATCCTTGCATCTTATTTTCCGAAAAATTTGAAAGAATCTCGGGGTCCCTGGTATTTCATTTTTTGATAAATTGGAAATAATTTCAGGAGATCTTTTTGTGTTTTATTTTTAAAATAAGATTCTAGCGATTCTGTGTATTCTATTTATTAAAGATTTTGAAAGAATCTCGGCAGTTTCTTGTATTTTACTTTTATATTATAAAAGAATCTCAAGGATTCCTCGTGCTTTATTTATAACATAAAAAATTTTGGGGATTCCTAGTGTCACATTTTTCGATGAATTAAAAGAATTTCGGAGACTCCTTATGTTTTATTTTTGAAATAAATATAAAAGGATCTCGGGAGTTCCATGTGTTTTACTTTACATACAATCTCAGGGATTACGTCTGTATTATTTATAAAATAAAAAATCTCTGGAGATTCCTAGAGTTTCATTTTTCGATTAATTTAAAAGAATCTCGAAGAACTCCGTGTTCTCCTTTTAAAGAATTTGAAAAAATCTAGGAGGCTTCTTTTGCTTTATTTCTGAAATCGTAGAGAGTTTCATTTTTTCATTAATTTAAAAGAATCTCGGGAGCCTTCTGGTGTTTTATTTATCGATCTACTTGAAAGAATTCTGGGAGTCCCTCGTGTTTTATTTTTGAAATATGAAAGAATCTCGTGGATGCCTTGTGTTTTACTTCTAAGGCATAGAAGAATCTCAGGAATCCCTTGTGCTTAATATACAAAAAAAAATCTCGGAGGATTCCTAAGGTTTCATTTTTCGACGAATTTTTAAGAATCTCGGTTCTACTTTTAAAAGAATTTACAAGAATCTCGTGGGTTCCTTGCGTTTTATTTTTAAGAAATGAAAGAATCTCGGGGGCTCCTAACGTTTCATTTTCATGAGTTTAAAAGAATCTCGAAAATTTTTACTGGTTTATTTTCAAAATATGAAAAAATCTTGGGAGTTCCTTGGATCTTATTTCCTGAAAAATTTGAAAGAATCTCGGGGTCCCTGGTATTTAATTTTTCGATGAATTGGAAACAATTTCAGGAGTTCTGTTTGTGTTTTATTTTTAAAACAAGATTCTCGGAGATTCTGTGTATTCTATTCATTAAAGATTTTGAAAGAATCTCGGGAGTTCCTTATATTTTATTTTTACAATATAAAAGAATCTCAAGGATTCCTCGTGCTTTTTTTATACCATAAAATATTTCGCGGATTCTTAGTGTCACATTTTTCGATGAATTAAAAGAATTTCAGAGACTCCTTATGTTTTATTTTCGAAATAAATATAAAAGAATCTCGGGAGCTCCTTGTGTTTTATTTATAAGATAAAAATCTCGGGGGATTCCTAGAGTTTCATTTTTCGATTAATTTAAAAAAATCACGGAAACCGCCGAGCTCCACTTTTTAAAGAATTTGAAAGAATTTCGAAGGCTTCTTTTGATTTACTTCCTAAATATGAAAGAATCTCGTGGGTTCCTTGCGTTTTATTTTTAAAATACAAAGGAATCTCGGGGACTCCTGGACTTTCATTTTTCGATGAGTTTAAAAGAATATCCAAAATCTCTTCTGATTTATTTTTAAAATATGAAAAAATCTCAACGGTTCCTTCGATTTTATTTCCGGAAAAGTTTGAAAGAATCTCAGAGGCTCCTGGTGTCCTGGTGTTTCATTTTTTGATGACTTGGAAACAATTTCAGGAGTTCTTTTTGTGTTTTATTTTTAAAACAAGATTCTCGGAGATTCTGTGTATTCTATTTATTAAAGATTTTGAAAGAATCTCGGGAGTTCCTTGTATTTTATTTTTACAGTACTAAAGAATCTCAAGTATTCCTCGTGCTTTATTTATAACATAAAACATTTCGGGGATTCCTAGTGTCACATTTTTCGATGAATTAAAAGAATTTCGGAGACTCCTTATGTTTTATTCTTGAAATAAATATAATAGAATCTCGGGAGCTCCTTGTGTTTTATTTATAAGATAAAAATCTCGGGGGATTCCTAGAGTTTCATTTTTCGATTAATTTTAAAAAATCACGGAAACGGCCGAGTTCCAGTTTTTAAAGAATTTGAAAGAATTTCGAAGGCTTCTTTTGATTTACTTCCTAAATATGAAAGAATCTCGTGGGTTCCTTGCGTTTTATTTTTAAAATACGAAGGAATCTCGGGGACTCCTGGACTTTCATTTTTCGATGAGTTTAAAAGAATATCCAAAATCTCTTCTGATTTATTTTTAAAATATGAAAAAATCTCAACGGTTCCTTCGATTTTATTTCCGGAAAAGTTTGAAAGAATCTCAGAGGCTCCTGGTGTCCTGGTGTTTCATTTTTTGATGACTTGGAAACAATTTCAGGAGTTCTTTTTGTGTTTTATTTTTAAAACAAGATTCTCGGAGATTCTATGTATTCTATTTATTAAAGATTTTGAAAGAATCTCGGGAGTTCCTTGTATTTTATTTTTACAATACTAAAGAATCTCAAGTATTCCTCGTGCTTTATTTATAATATAAAAAATTTCGGGGATTCCTAATGTCACATTTTTCGATGAATTAAAAGAATTTCGGAGACTCCTTATGTTTTATTCTTGAAATAAATATAATAGAATCTCGAGAGCTCCTTGTGTTTTATTTATAAGATAAAAATCTCGGGGGATTCCTAGAGTTTCATTTTTCTATTAATTTAAAAAAATCACGGAAACCGCCGAGCTCCACTTTTTAAAGAATTTGAAAGAATTTCGAAGGCTTCTTTTGATTTACTTCCTAAATATGAAAGAATCTCGTGGGTTCCTTGCGTTTTATTTTTAAAATACGAAGGAATCTCGGGGACTCCTGGACTTTCATTTTTCGATGAGTTTAAAAGAATATCCAAAGTCTCTTCTGGTTTATTTTTAAAATATGAAAAAATCTCAACGGTTCCTTCGATTTTATTTCCGGAAAAGTTTGAAAGAATTTCAGAGGCACCTGGGGCCGTGGTGTTTCATTTTTTGATGAGTTAGAAACAATTTCAGGAGTTCTATTTGTGTTTTATTTTTAAAACAAGATTCTCGGAGATTCTGTGTATTCTATTCATTAAAGATTTTGAAAGAATCTCGGGAGTTCCTTATATTTTATTTTTACAATATAAAAGAATCTCAAGGATTCCTCGTGCTTTTTTTATACCAGAAAATATTTCGCGGATTCTTAGTGTCACATTTTTCGATGAATTAAAAGAATTTCAGAGACTCCTTATGTTTTATTTTCGAAATAAATATAAAAGAATCTCGGGAGCTCCTTGTGTTTTATTTATAAGATAAAAATCTCGGGGGATTCCTAGAGTTTCATTTTTCGATTAATTTAAAAAAATCACGGAAACCGCCGAGCTCCACTTTTTAAAGAATTTGAAAGAATTTCGAAGGCTTCTTTTGATTTACTTCCTAAATATGAAAGAATCTCGTGGGTTCCTTGCGTTTTATTTTTAAAATACGAAGGAATCTCGGGGACTCCTGGACTTTCATTTTTCGATGAGTTTAAAAGAATATCCAAAATCTCTTCTGATTCATTTTTAAAATATGAAAAAATCTCAACGGTTCCTTCGATTTTATTTCCGGAAAAGTTTGAAAGAATCTCAGAGGCTCCTGGTGTCCTGGTGTTTCATTTTTTGATGACTTGGAAACAATTTCAGGAGTTCTTTTTGTGTTTTATTTTTAAAACAAGATTCTCGGAGATTCTGTGTATTCTATTTATTAAAGATTTTGAAAGAATCTCGGGAGTTCCTTATATTTTATTTTTACAATATAAAAGAATCTCAAGGATTCCTCGTGCTTTTTTTATACCATAAAATATTTCGCGGATTCCTAGTGTCACATTTTTCGATGAATTAAAAGAATTTCAGAGACTCCTTATGTTTTATTTTCGAAATAAATATAAAAGAATCTCGGGAGCTCCTTGTGTTTTATTTATAAGATAAAAATCTCGGGGGATTCCTAGAGTTTCATTTTTCGATTAATTTAAAAAAATCACGGAAACCGCCGAGCTCCACTTTTTAAAGAATTTGAAAGAATTTCGAATGCTTCTTTTGATTTACTTCCTAAATATGAAAGAATCTCGTGGGTTCCTCGCGTTTTATTTTTAAAATACGAAGGAATCTCGGGGACTCCTGGACTTTCATTTTTCGATGAGTTTAAAAGAATATCCAAAATCTCTTCTGGTTTATTTTTAAAATATGAAGAAATCTCAACGGTTCCTTCGATTTTATTTCCGGAAAAGTTTGAAAGAATCTCAGAGGTTCCTGGTGTCCTGGTGTTTCATTTTTTGATGAGTTGGAAACAATTTCAGGAGTTCTTTTTGTGTTTTATTTTTAAAACAAAATTCTCGGGATTCTGTGTATTCTATTTATTAAAGATTTTGAAAGAATCTCGGGAGTTCCTTGTATTTTACTTTTACACTATATAAAAGAATCTCAATGATTCCTCTTGCTTTATTTATAAGATACAAAATTTCGGGGATTCCTAGAGTCCCATTTTTCGATCAATTAAAAGAATTTCGGAGACCTCTTATGTTTTATTCTTGAAATAAATATAATAGAATCTCGGGAGCTCCTTGTGTTTTATTTATAAGATAAAAATCTCGGGGGATTCCTAGAGTTTCATTTTTCGATTAATTTAAAAAAATTACGGAAACCGCCGAGTTCCACTTTTTAAAGAATTTGAAAGCATTTCGAAGGCTTCTTTTGATTTACTTCCTAAATATAAAAGAATCTCGTGGATTCCTTGCGTTTTATTTTTAAAATATGAAGGAATCTCGGGGGCTCCTGGACTTTCATTTTTCGATGAGTTTAAAAGAATCTCCAAAATCTCTTCTGGTTTATTTTTAAAATATGAAAAAATCTCTACGGTTCCTTCGATTTTATTTCCGAAAAAGTTTGAAAGAATCTCAGAGGTTCCTGGTGTCCTGGTGTTTCATTTTTTGATGAGTTGGAAACAATTTCAGGAGTTCTTTTTGTATTTTATTTTAAAACAAGATTCTCGGAGATTTCGTGTATTCTATTTTTTAAAGATTTTGAAAGAATCTCGGGGATTGCTTATGTTTTATTTTTAAAATATGGAAGAATTTCGTGGGTTGCTTGTGTTTTTGACCTTTTAGATGACGTCACCGACTTTCCACCAATACCACCACACAACTAACTCAAAAGAGCCACCAGCACCGACCCACAATCCTTGTTTGTCACGGTTCTCCGCGAAATCGCTTTAATCAGATCTCGTTTACCCCAATTCGGTCCGAGGGTGGCCAGATTAGATAAAGGTCGCAATATTGGCGAATTATTGCATATTTCGCATCTCGATGAAACCGCCGCCGTCCCCCACGTCAAGCCACGTGCAGACCAGGAAGCGACAGGATTGACGCGTGGAGATGTAATGTTATATAGCGACCGTTTCCGACAGGGTTTGCTCCGTACCATGAATATTAATGGGTGCGTTTTGTGCGAGATGGGTGGAGGCGACCTCGAGTGCTGGTGGTGTAGAATTAATTGGACGCTGCGCCACTTCCTTATCTGCGTGATGACGTCACCAGAAATGTGCTAAGCAATCTATTGTCGCACTAATTATTTTTGTTGTGCGGCCGATTTCGCTTGTTTGCGCTAGCCTGCGCGGTTTCTTTATTTCCCAGGCGCTCGGTTCGGTTTTTTCGCCGCCTCGACAGTGCGCCCTTATTATAATATATGACGGCGTTTTTGCTCTTGGAGATTATCGGGTTCTTCGAGCGAGGCCTCCCATGTAGAATGGGCCGACGGCCAATCAGCAACGGCACGGCTGCTAGGCTTTTGTTTTAAAAAAGGATCAAAGTAGGCGGTGACAAGTCGGCCGGTGTGTGTGCGTGTGTGTGTGTGTTGTTGGCGAAAAGACGGCTGAACACGTTGGTGAGGCGGGGGCGGGGGAGGGTCGAGGTGTTCTAGGATTTGGGTGGCTGTGAGTGGTGGTTTTGGGGAAATTCAAGTTTTTTCATTTTCCGGTTTGTTGTTTGTGGCGAACTGTGAGACATAAATTTTAGATTTACGAAAAAATACACTAAAAAAATTTTTTTCGTTCGTGTTTTAAATTCTTCACTTAAAGTCTTGTACTTATTCAATTACTTAATTAATACTTACTGAAATACTTATTAACATTTTGCAAACTAAATTTTGATTATCAATGATATAAAGCGGGAAATTTCTAAATCTCCTTTAAAGGCCCCTGAAAATTATCAAATTCTTTGAAAAATAAAACATAAGGAACCCCTGAATTTCTTAACAACTCATCAAAAATTGACACACTAGGAGCCCCCGAGATTCCTTCAAATTCTTTGAAAAATAGACCGCAAATGTCTCCGAGATTCGTTTAAATTTATAACGTAAACGGAAACTGTAGGACATCTCCAGATTTTTCTAAATTGACCAAAAAATGAAAATCTAGGGGGTCCCGAGATTCTTTCAAACTCTTCCGAAAATAAAACCCAAGAAACCCTCGAGATTCTTTGATATTTTAAAATCAAAACAGAAAGAATCCCAGAGATTCTTTTAAATTCTTCGAAAAATGAAACACCAGAAGCTCCCGAACAAACTACTCCGAAAATCAGCCCAAGCGATCCTCGAGATTTTTCCATATTTTAAAAATAAACCAGAAGAGATTTTGGAGATTCTTTTAAACTCATCGAAAAGTAAACACCAAGAACCCCCGAGATTCTTTCAAACTTTTCCGAAAATGAAACACAGGGAACCTACGAGATTATTTCCAAGTCGTTGAAAAATAGAAAAACACCAAAAGTCTCCGAAATTCTTTCATATTTTAAACGTGAAATCAAACACAAAGAGCTGCCGAAATTCTTTCAAATTCTTTAAAAAATAGAATGCAAGGAATCCCCGAGAATTTTTCACATCTTAAAAATTAAACATAAGGAAATTCCGAGATTCTTTTAAACTCCTCTAAAAATGAAACACCAGAAACCCCCAAAATTCTTCCATATTTAAAAAATAGAACGCTAGAAGACCCGGAAATTCTTTAAAAAATAGAATACAAGAAATATCCGACAATTCTTCTTATTTTAAAAATAAAGCACAAGAAGAACCCCTGCGATTCTTCACATTTTAAAAATAAAATATAAAAAACTCCTAAGATTCTCTTAAACGTATCGTAAAATGAAACACCAGGAGCCGCCGAGATTCTTTCAAACTCTTCCGAAAATAAAACCCAAGAAACCCTCGAGATTCTTTGATATTTTAAAATCAAAACACAAGGAATCCCAGAGATTCTTTTAAATTCATCGAAAAATGAAACGCCAGGAACTCCCGAACAAACTACTCCGAAAATCAGCCCAAGCGATCCCCGAGATTTTTCCACATTTTAAAAATAAAACACAAAGAACCCCCGAGATTCTTTTGAACTCATCGAAAAGTGAAACACCAAGAACCCCCGAGATTCTTTCAAACTTTTCCGAAAATGAAACACAGGGAACCTACGAGATTATTTCCAAATCATTGAAAAATAGAAAAACACCAAAAGTCTCCGAAATTTTTTCATATTTTAAAAATGAAATCAAACACAAGGAGCTGTCGAAATTCTTTCAAATTCTTAAAAAATGGAATGCAAGGAATCCCCGAGAATTTTTCACATTTTAAAAATAAAACACAAGAAAATTCGGAGATTATTTTAAACTCCTCTAAAATGAAACACCAGAAACCCCCAAAATTCTTTCATATTTTAAAAATAGAACGCTAGAAGCCCTGAAAATTCTTCCAAAAATAGAATACAATGAATATCCGAGAATTCTTCGTATTTTAAAAATAAAGCACAAGAAGAACTTCTGCGATTCTTTCACATTTTAAAAATAAAATATAAAAACTCCTAAGATTCTCTTAAACGTATCGAAAAATGAAACACCAGGGGCTGCCGAGATTCTTTCAAACTCTTCCAAAAATAAAACCCAAGAAACCCTGGAGATTCTTTGATATTTTAAAATCAAAACACAAGGAATCCCAGAGATTCTTTTAAATTGATCGAAAAATGAAACGCCAGGAACTCCCGAGCAAACTACTCCGAAAATCAGCCCAAGCGATTCCCGAGATTTTTCCATATTTTAAAAATAAAACACAAAAGACCCCCGAGATTCTTTTGAACTCATCGAAAAGTGAAACACCAAGAACCCCCGAGATTCTTTCAAACTTTTCCGAAAATGAATCACAGGGAACCTACGAGATTATTTCCAAATCATTGAAAAATAGAAAAAGGCCAAAAGTCTCCGAAATTCTTTCATATTTTCAAAGTGAAATCAAACACAAAGAGCTGTCGAAATTCTTTCAAAATCTTTAAAAAATAGAATGCAAGGAATCCCTAAGAATTTTTTACATTTTAAAAATAAAACAAAAGGGAATTCCGAGATTCTTTTACGCTCCTCTAAAATGAAACAGTAGAACCCTTCAAAATTCTTCCATATTTTAAAAATAGAACGCTAGAAGCCCCGGAAATTCTTTCAAAAATAGAATCCAAGAAATATTCGAGAATTCTTCGTATTTTGAAAATAAAGTACAAGAAGAACCCCTACGATTCTTTCACATTTTAAAAATAAAATATAAAAAACTCCTAAGATTCTCTTAAACCTATCGTAAAATGAAACACCAGGAGCTGCCGAGATTCTTTCAAACTCTTCCGAAAATAAAGCCCAAGAAACCCTCGAGATTCTGTGATAGTTTAAAATTAAAACACAAGGAATCCCAGAGATTCTTTTAAATTGATCGAAAAATGAAACACCAGGAGCTCCCGAGCAAACTGCTCCGAAAATCAGCCCAAGGGATCCCCGAGATTTTTCCATATTTTAAAAATAAAACACAAAGAACCCCCGAGATTCTTTTGAACTCATCGAAAAGTGAAACACCAAGAACCCCCGAGATTCTTTCAAACTTTTCCGAAAATGAAACACAGGGAACCTACGAGATTATTTCCAAGTCGTTGAAAAATAGAAAAACACCAAAAGTCTCCGAAATTCTTTCATATTTTAAACGTGAAATCAAACACAAAGAGCTGCCGAAATTCTTTCAAATTCTTTAAAAAATAGAATGCAAGGAATCCCCGAGAATTTTTCACATCTTAAAAATTAAACATAAGGAAATTCCGAGATTCTTTTAAACTCCTCTAAAAATGAAACACCAGAAACCCCCAAAATTCTTCCATATTTAAAAAATAGAACGCTAGAAGACCCGGAAATTCTTTAAAAAATAGAATACAAGAAATATCCGACAATTCTTCTTATTTTAAAAATAAAGCACAAGAAGAACCCCTGCGATTCTTCACATTTTAAAAATAAAATATAAAAAACTCCTAAGATTCTCTTAAACCTATCGTAAAATGAAACACCAGGAGCTGCCGAGATTCTTTCAAACTCTTCCGAAAATAAAACCCAAGAAAACCTCGAGATTCTTTGATATTTTAAAATCAAAACACAAGGAATCCCAGAGATTCTTTTAAATTGATCGAAAAATGAAACACCAGAAGCTCCCGAGCAAACTACTCCGAATATCAGCCCAAGCGATCCTCGAGATTTTTCCATATTTTAAAAATAAAACACAAAGAAACCCCGAGATTCTTTTGAACTCATCGAAAAGTGAAACACCAAGAACCCCCGAGATTCTTTCAAACTTTTCCGAAAATGAATCACAGGAAACCAACGAGATTATTTCCAAATCATTGAAAAATAGAAAAACACCAAAAGTCTGCGAAATTCTTTGATATTTTAAAAGTGAAATCAAACACGAGGAGCTGTCGAAATTCTTTCAAATTCTTAAAAAAATAGAATGCAAGGAATCCCCGAGAATTTTTCACATTTTAAAAATAAAACACAAGGGAATTCCGAGATTCTTTTACGCTCCTCTAAAATGAAACACTAGAAACCTCCAAAATTCTTCCATATTTTAAAAATAGAACGCTAGAAGCCCCGGAAATTCTTTCAAAAGTAGAATCCAAGAAATATTCGAGAATTCTTCGTATTTTGAAAATAAAGCACAAGAAGAACCCCTGCGATTCTTTCACATTTTAAAAATAAAATATAAAAACTCCTAAGATTCTCTTAAACGTATCGAAAAATGAAACACCAGGGGCTGCCGAGATTCTTTCAAACTCTTCCGAAAATAAAACCCAAGAAACCCTCGAGATTCTTTGATATTTAAAAATGAAAACACAAGGAATCCCATAGATTCTTTTAAATTAATCGAAAAATGAAACACCAGGAACTCCCGAGCAAACTACTCCGAAAATCAGCCCAAGCGATCCCCGAGATTTTTCCATATTTTAAAAATAAAACACAAAGAACCCCCGAGATTCTTTTGAATTCATCGAAAAGTGAAACACCAAGAACCCCCGAGATTCTTTCAAACTTTTCCGAAAATGAATCACAGGGAACCTACGAGATTAGTTCCAACTCATTGAAAAATAGAAAAACGCCAAAAGTCTCCGAAATTCTTTCATATTTTAAAAGTGAAATCAAACACAAGGAACTGTCGAAATTCTTTCAAATTCTTTAAAAAATAGAATGCAAGGAATTCCCGTGAATTTTTCACATTTTAAAAATAAAACACAAGAAAATTCGAAGATTATTTTAAACTCCTCTAAAATGAAACACCAGAAACCCCCAAAATTCTTTCATATTTTAAAAATAGAACGCTAGAAGCCCCGGAAATTCTTTCAAAAATAGAATCCAAGAAATATCCGAGAATTCTTCGTATTTTGAAAATAAAGCACAAGAAGAACCCCTGCGATTCTTTCACATTTTAAAAATATAATATAAAAAACTCCCAGGATTCTCTTAAACATATCGAAAAATGAAACACCAGGAGCTGCCGAGATTCTTTCAAACTCTTCCGAAAATAAAACCCAAGAAACCCTCGAGATTCTTTGATATTTTAAAATCAAAACACAAGGAATCCCAGAGATTCTTTTAAATTGATCGAAAAATGAAACGCCAGGAACTCCCGAGCAAACTACTCCGAAAATCAGCCCAAGCGATCCTCGAGATTTTTCCATATTTTAAAAATAAAACACAAAGAGACCCCGAGATTCTTTTGAACTCATCGAAAAGTGAAACACCAAGAACCCCCGAGATTCTTTCAAACTTTTCCGAAAATGAAACACAGGGAACCTACGAGAGTATTTCCAAATCATTGAAAAATAGAAAAACACCAAAAGTCTCCTAAATTCTTTCATATTTTAAAAGTGAAATCAAACACAAGGAGCTGACGAAATTCTTTCAAATTCTTTAAAAAATAGAATGCAAGGAATCTCCGAGAATTTTTCACATTTTAAAAATAAAACACAAGGAAATTCCGAGATACTTTTAAACTCCTCTAAAAATGAAACACTAGAAACCCCCAAAATTCTTCCATATTTTAAAAATAGAACGCTAGAAGCCCCGGAAATTCTTTCAAAAATAGAATCCAAGAAATATTCGAGAATTCTTCGTATTTTGAAAATAAAGTACAAGAAAAACCCCTGCGATTCTTTCACATTTTAAAAATAAAATATAAAAAACTCCTAAGATTCTCTTAAACCTATCGTAAAATGAAACACCAGGAGCTGCCGAGATTCTTTCAAACTCTTCCGAAAATAAAACCCAAGAAACCCTCGAGATTCTGTGATAGTTTAAAATTAAAACACAAGGAATCCCAGAGATTCTTTTAAATTGATCGAAAAATGAAACACCAGGAGCTCCCGAGCAAACTGCTCCGAAAATCAGCCCAAGCGATCCCCGAGATTTTTCCATATTTTAAAAATAAAACACAAAGAACCCCCGAGATTCTTTTGAACTCATCGAAAAGTGAAACACCAAGAACCCCCGAGATTCTTTCAAACTTTTCCGAAAATGAAACACAGGGAACCTACGAGATTATTTCCAAATCATTGAAAAATAGAAAAATACCAAAAGTCTCATAAATTCTTTCATATTTTAAAAGTGAAATCAAACACAAGGAGCTGACGAAATTCTTTCAAATTCTTTAAAATATAGAATGCAAGGAATCCCCAAGAATTTTTCACATTTTAAAAATAAAACACAAGGGAATTCCGAGATTCTTTTACGCTCCTCTAAAATGAAACACTAGAAACCCCCAAAATTCTTCCATATTTTAAAAATAGAACGCTAGAAGCTCCGGAAATTCTTTCAAAAATAGAATCCAAGAAATATTCGAGAATTCTTCGTATTTTGAAAATAAAGTACAAGAAGAACCCCTGCGATTCCTTCACATTTTAAAAATAAAATATAAAAAACTCCTAAGATTCTCTTAAACGTATCGAAAAATGAAACACCAGGAGCTGCCGAGAATCTTTCAAACTCTTCCAAAAATAAAACCCAAGAAACCCTGGAGATTCTTTGATATTTTAAAATCAAAACACAAGGAATCCCAGAGATTCTTTTAAATTGATCGAAAAATGAAACGCCAGGAACTCCCGAGCAAACTACTCCGAAAATCAACCCAAGCGATCCCCGAGATTTTTCCATATTTTAAAAATAAAACACAAATAACCCCCGAGATTCTTTTGAACTCATCGAAAAGTGAAACACCAAGAACCCCCGAGATTCTTTCAAACTTTTCCGAAAATGAATCACAGGGAACCAACGAGATTATTTCTAAACCATTGAAAAATAGAAAAACACCAAAAGTCTCGGAAATTCTTTCATATTTTAAAAGTGAAATCAAACACGAGGAGCTGTCGAAATTCTTTCAAATTCTTTAAAAAATAGAATGCAAGGAATCCCCGAGAATTTTTCATATTTAAAAAATAAAACACAAGAAAATTCGGAGATTATTTTAAACTCCTCTAAAATGAAACACCAGAAACCCCCAAAATTCTTTCATATTTTAAAAATAGAACGCTGGAAGCCCTGAAAATTCTTCCAAAAATAGAATACAATGAAAATCCGAGAAATCTTCGTATTTTAAAAATAAAGCACAAGAAGAACCCCAGCGATTCGTTCACATTTTAAAAATAAAATATAAAAAACTCCTAAGATTCTCTTAAACCTATCGAAAAATGAAACACCAGGAGCTGCCGAGATTCTTTCAAACTCTTCCGAAAATAAAACCCAAGAAACCCTCGAGATTCTTTGATATTTTAAAATCAAAACACAAAGAATCCCAGAGATTCTTTTAAAATCATCGAAAAATGAAACGCCAGGAACTCCCGAACAAACTACTCCGAAAATCAGCCCAAGCCATCCCCGAGATTTTTCCGTATTTTAAAAATAAAACACAAAGCACCCCCGAGATTCTTTTGAACTCGTCGAAAAGTGAAACACCAAGAACCCCCGAGATTCTTTCAAACTTTTCCGAAAATGAAACACAGGGAACCTACGAGATTTATTTCCAAATCAATGAAAAATAGAAAAACACCAAAAGTCTGCGAAATTCTTTCATATTTTAAAAGTGAAATCAAACACGAGGAGCTGTCGACATTCTTTCAAATTCTTTAAAAAATAGAATGCAAGGAATCCCCGAGAATTTTTCACATTTTAAAAATAAAACACAAGAAAATTCGGAGATTATTTTAAACTCCTCTAAAATGAAACACCTGAAACCCCCAAAATTCTTTCACATTTTAAAAATAGAACGCTAGAAGCCCCGGAAATTCTTTCAAAAATAGAATCCAAGAAATATCCGAGAATTCTTCGTATTTTGAAAATAAAGCACAAGAAGAACCCCTGCGATTCTTTCACATTTTAAAAACAAAATATAAAAAACCTCCTAAGATTCTCTTAAACATATCGCAAAATGAAACACCAAGAGTTGCCGAGATTCTTTCAAACTCTTCCGAAAATAAAACCCAAGAAACCCTCGAGATTTTTTGATATTTTAAAATCAAAACAGAAAGAATCCCAGAGATTCTTTTAAATTCATCGAATAATGAAACGCCAGGAACTCCCGAGCAAACTACTCCGAAAATCAGCCCAAGCGATCCCCGAGATTTTTCCATATATTTTAAAAATAAAACATAAAGAACCCCCGAGATTCTTTTGAACTCATCGAAAAGTGAAACACCAAGAACCCCCGAGATTCTTTCAAACTTTTCCGAAAATGAATCACAGGAAACCAACGAGATTATTTCTAAACCATTGAAAAATAGAAAAACACCAAAAGTCTGCGAAATTCTTTGATATTTTAAAAGTGAAGTCAAACACGAGGAGCTGTCGAAATTCTTTCAAATTCTTTAAAAAATAGAATGCAAGGAATCCCAGAGAATTTTTCACATTTAAAAAATAAAACACAAGAAAATTCGGAGATTATTTTAAACTCCTCTAAAATGAAACACTAGAAACCCCTAAAATTCTTTCATATTTTAAAAATAGAATGCTAGAAGCCTCGGAAATTCTTTAAAAACTAGAATACAAAGAATGTCCGAGAATTCTTCGTATTTTAAAAATAAAGCACAAAAAGAACCCCTGCTATTGTTTCACATTTTAAAAATAAAATATAAAAAACTCCTAAGATTCTCTTAAACGTATCGAAAAATGAAACACCAGGAGCTGCCGAGATTCTTCCAAACTCTTCCAAAAATAAAACCCAAGAAACCCTGGAGATTCTTTGATATTTTAAAATAAAAACACAAGGAATCCCAGAGATACTTTTAAATTCATCGAAAAATGAAACGCCAGGAACTCCCGAGCAAACTACTCCGAAAATCAGCCCAAGCGATCCTCGAGATTTTTCCATATTTTAAAAATAAAACACAAAGAACCCCCGAGATTCTTTTGAACTCATCGAAAAGTGAAACACCAAGAACCCCCGAGATTCTTTCAAACTTTTCCGAAAATGAATCACAGGGAACCTACGAGATTATTTCCAAATCATTGAAAAATAGAAAAACACCAAAAGTCTCCTAAATTCTTTCATATTTTAAAAGTGAAATCAAACACAAGGAGCTGTCGAGATTCTTTCAAATTCTTAAAAAAATAGAATGCAAGGAATCCCCGAGAATTTTTCACATTTTAAAAATAAAACGCAAGGAAATTCTACAGTCGAAAAATCTTTCCCCCTTCTCGAGTATATTTTACTTGCAATGACGTCATCCCGAAATCATCACTCGGCAAAATTTCCAAGCATGTCATCCGCACCTAGCGCACTACCATCAAGTGTCGCTCCATGGTGCTAATTAGATTGGTGACGACCATTCTAAGCGACACGGCCATATTTGATTGCAAAATCGTCTAGTTGACAAGACTGTTACGCGCCAACAACACAGCTCGATACTTATCTGATCTCATTACCTCTTCATCAGCTCCAGTTGCTCGCTTTTTGAAAAAAACGCAGCAGCGCCATCGCAGACCAAATTCAATTCCGCGCCCCAAGAACGACCCTTTTTCGAGCTTAGCCGAGTCACGAACCTTCGTCAGCTAATCACTGTTTGTTCTGCTAATGATCTGGCCAGAAGGCCCGGATGGTAAATACCGAACCGGACGTCCACTGGCCACTTAACAACGTTAGCCAGATTTGTATTCCTGGAACAAAATATCGACTGAAGGAGTTGGGTTCTAATAGGATAACAGGGACATGTTTCGTTAGTCTACGGGAGGGTGGGTCGAAGCTGGATTAATTAGTGGTGATTTTTTGGATTTGCTTGGACACCGGGTAGATGTAATGAAGCGATTACGGGGTAATAATGGGTGATTATTTTCATTAGGCGGTTTCAAGTTGAAATTTAATTATATTCTCAAAAATCTCTCATTCAAAACAAACGGGAATTAGTGTAATTGAGGAACATATACCCGGTGATTATTCGTGTAATTTGGTTTTAATGATGTGATACGGTAAGTAGGAGATGTGTTTATGGGTTGTGATAAGCGGAGATTGGAATTTTTACTTTCGGGTAATTTAGTTCGAGCTGCGTTGATTAATAGTAGTTTCAATCAAGATAAGTGAATTTTTGGTGTCAAAATCAGTTTTGGAGTGGTCGAAAGTCACCTATAAATCCCCGAACGTCGTGTAATATTTCCACGAAACCACAGTGTTTAGAGTAGTCCCCGTTCCCGCGATCCAACTCCCGTAATAACATGTCATTCCTGCTGCAACAAATTTCCCTCAATTACCGTACTCGTCCGCAAGCTCGCCTCTTATGCCCTTTCCCTCTCCGTATCATTTCCAAGCCTAACCTACCCCCATTTTTTGAACAAAAACCTTCGGAAACTTGTACATTCCGCCTGTTGACAAACCCCTCATTTCGATCCATAAATAAACGAATATTTCATCGAAAACCACCCCCTTGCGTATCTGTATAATGACAGATCGATTCTTCCTCACTCTCCGTCGCCTCCCGCATCCCTCGCGTTTTTCCCTATTTTTAATGTAGTAAAAAGCATTGCTTCTGCTTCGGTCGTGTATAATTTAACTGGTTCGCGTGAGTATTCCGTTGCCTCGAGTTCCTTAATAATACCACTTTAGCGACTTACATCTGACTAAAGAACAACTCCCTTATTGTCTTTACCGTCACTCTCCGTCCCACAAGAAAATAACACTTTAATAACATAATTTACGAGTCGGGAATGCGTCACATGTCATTTTCTATAACCGCATCAATTAGTTCTTATTACATGTCTAAAGGGCGATTTGTCGAGTGAATTATTCAATCGGCGCAGGATGAGGACTCAACCTGTCGGACGACATAACGGCAGCAAAAAAAATTAATTATTTATTAGAAAAATATGGTTCTTTTGTTCTAGTACGGTTCGCCAGATTCTCCATGGCAACAAAGGTCGTTGTCTAAATTTATAATAAAATTAGTTCTTGGGTATTATTTTCTAGGAACGATTATATTTTTATCTATTTTTGTCTTTCCTTCTTCTCTTTCAAGATTTTCCGGTTATCGATCACTTTATAAACAAAAAACACCTCTTGGTGCAAAAAATTTCTAAAATTGTCACTACACACTGAATTCTTGTTGTGGTGCCGCTTCTTTAATAAATTGTTGGATCTGAGGTACCGGCAGTTTTTTTCTTTTGATAACAAAACACCAAGGTTTCCAAAAATTCTTTCAAAAACAAAACATCAGAGGCTTCAAAATTTTTTCTAATTCTTCCAAGAACAAAAAACATCACGAGTCCTCAAGATTCTTTCTAATTCCTTCAAGAAATAAACACCAGGGTCTTCCAAAATTCTTTCAAGAAAAAAAACACCAACAGCCCGAAAATTATTTTAAATTCCTGCAAAAATTTGAAACCCAAAGGGCCCCAAGATTCTTCCAAATTCCATAAAGAAAAAAACACCAAGGACCCTCAAGATTCTTTTAATAAATTTCTTCGAGGAAAAAAGGGGAGAGGTTAAGACTCTTTCATATTTCTTCAAGGAAAAAACACCAAAGACTTTCAAATTCATCCAAGTTTTTTCAAAAATAGAACACTAAGGGCCCCTAATTTTATCAAATTTCTTTAATAACAATAAATGGAAAGGAGTCCTTAGAATCTTCAAATTGTTTCAAGAAAGAAAGAAAATCCTTAAGGTTCCTCAAAATCCTGCGAAAATAAAAAAACATCATGGATCCTCAAATTTTTTTCAAATTCCTATAAAAATAAAAAACACCAAGAGCCCCCAACAATCTTTCAAACTCCTACAAAAAAAAAACACCAAAGGCGCCCAAATTTTTTGAAATTCCACCAAAGGAAAAAAAATCACAGAGTGGCCCGAAGATTCTTTCTAATTCTGTCAAAAAAAAAACATTAGGGACCCTCAAGATACTTTACAATTCCTTCAAGACAAACAAAACACCAGAAATTCTTAAGATTTTTTCGCCCAAAATTCTTTCAAATTTATCAAAGAACAAAAAAAAAGGGATTCTTTCAAATTCCATGAAAAAAAGAACACCACATTTTCAAAATCCTGCAGAAATATAAAAAACACGATGGGTCTTCAAAATTCTTTCAAATTCCACCAAGGAAGACATACACCCCAAGATTTTTTCTATTTCTTTCAAAATATAAACACCAACGACCCTCAAGATTCTTTCAAATTCCTTTAAGGCAAAAATAACACCAGGACCCCTAAAATTTTTCGCAGTCCTGCAAAAATAAAAAACACCCTGGATTGCCATCAAGAAAAAAGAGCACCAAAGGCCCCTAAGATTTTTTTCAAAATCCTGCGAAAATAAAAAATACCATGTGTCTTTAAATTTTTTCAGATTCTTGCAATAGAAAAAGAACACCAGGGACCTGTAAGATTTTTTCGAGATCGTACAAAAATAAAAAACACCAACATTTTTATAAATTTCTACAAGAAAAAAAGCATGAAGGTCTTCCAAGTTTCTTTTAGATTCCACTAAGCAAAAAAAATTACACAATGACGCTGAGATTCTTTCTAATTCCTTCAAAAAAATTGACACCAAGGACTTTCAAGATGTTTTTTCAAATTCCTTCTAGGAAAAAGAACACCAAAATTCCCTAAGTTTGGAATTCCATCAACAAAAGAGCACCAGTAACCTAAATATTCTTTCTAATTCCTTCAAAGAAATAAACACCAAAAATGTAAACATCTTTTCAAATTTCTTCAAGACAAAAAAACCATCCGGGACACCTGAGATGTTTTCGGAATCCTGCAAAAATGAAAAACACAATCGGTCTTCAAGTTTTTTTCAAAAAGCTCCAAGAGCAAAAACACCAAGGGTTCCCAAAATTCTTTCAAGTTCCATAAAAAAAGATCATCAGGGGCCCTTCAGATTTTTTTCAAAATATTGCAAAAATTAAAGGAACCATGAGTCCCCAAAATTATTTCAGACTCCTATAAGAAAAAAAAACACCAGTCTCCCAATTTTTTTACGAATTCCACAAAGGAAAAAAACACCAGTGACCTCAGGATTCTTTCTAATTCAAAACAATAAACATCAGAGATCATTCAACATTCTTTCAAATTCCTATAAAAATAAAAAACTCCAAGGGCCCTCAAGATTTTTTTAATAAAATTCTCCAAGAAAGAAAAAAGAGAGGGCTAAAATACTCTGATATTTCTTCAAAAAAAAAAAAAACGGAGTCCCAAGGTTTTTCCAAATATTTTCAATAACAATACACAATGATTTTTTCAAATCCCCTTAAAAAATCAGTGGTATAAAAAAACTTCAGCTTCCTTCAAGGAAAAACCAACACAAAAAACCCCTAAAATTTTTCAAATTTCTGTAAAATAAAAGCAGTATGGTCTCCTGACATTCTTTCAAATTCCTTCAAAAGAAAACCGTGAAAACCCTAACATTCCTTCAAATTTCTTCAAGAACAAAACAAAATTGCTAAGATTTTTTCAAAATTCTGGAAAATATTTTGAAAAAAAAATCCACAAAGAAAAAAGCAGCAGGGACCTTCCAGATTCTTTTAATAAATTCCTTCAAAAAAAGAATAGAGGCCCTAGGAGTGTCATATTCTTCCAAGAATTAAAAACAACTGACTCCCATTTCTTCCAACTTTTTTCAAAAATAAAAATTTAAGATTCTTTCAAATTCTTTTAAAAAACAGGAGCCTCAAAAATTTTTTCAGGGTAAAAGAACACCAAGAATCCCTAAGATTTTTTTTTCAATTTCCTGCGAAAATAAAAAAAAAGCAAGGTATCAGGGCCCCAAAAATTCTTTCAAATTGTTTCAAGTAAGGGTCTCAAAGAATCTTTTAAATTTCTTCCAGAAAAAAGCACCAGCGATTTGAGGATTATGGTATTCTGGGGATTTGAGGATTGTGGTGTTCTGAAGATTTGAGGATTGTGGTGTTCTGAAGATTTGAGGATTCTGGTTTTCTGAGGATTTGAAGACTCTCGTATTCAAAGGATATGAGGCTTCTGGGATTCTGAGGATTTGAATATTTTGGTGTTCTGAGGATTTGATGATTATGGTATTCTGAGGATTTGAGGAATACGGTGTTCTGAGGATTAGAGAATTATGGTGTTCTGAGCATTTGAGGATTCTGGTGCTTTGAGGATTAGAGGATTATGATGTTCTGATTATTAGAGGATTTTGGTGTTCTGAGGATTTTAGGATTAAAGTGTTCTCGGGATTTGAGGATCCTGGTCTTTTGAGGATTAGAGGATGTTGATGTTCTGAGGATTTGAGGATTATGGTGTTCTGAGGATTTCAGGAATGTGATGTTCTGAGGATTTTAGAATTATGGTGTTCTGAGGATTAGAGAATTATAGTGTTGAGCATTTGAGGATTCTGGTGCTTTGAGGATTAGAGGATTATGATGTTCTGAGGATTAGAGTATTTTGGTGTTCTGACGATTCGAGGATTATGGTGTTCTGAGGATTAGAGGATTATGGTGTTCTGAGCATTTGAGAATTCTAGTGCTTTGAAGATTCGAGGATTATGATGTTCCGAGGATTAGAGGATTCTGGTGTTCTGAGGATTAGAGGATTATGGTGTTCTGAGCATTTGAGAATTCTGTTGCTTTGAGGATTAGATGAATATGATGTTCTGAGGATTAGAGGATTCTGGTGTTCTGAGGATTTTGGGGTTATGGTGTTCTCGGCATTTAAGGATTCTGGTGTTTTGAAGATTAGAGGATGTAGATGTTCTGAGGATTTTAGGATTATGTTGTTCTGAGCATTTGAGAATTCTGGTGCTTTGAGGATTAGAGGATTATGATGTTCTGAGGATTAGAGTATTTTCGTTTCTGACGATTTGAGGATTATGGTGTTCTGAGGATTAGAGGATTATGGTGTTCTGAGCATTTGAGAATTCTGGTGCTTTGAAGATTCGAGGATTATGATGTTCCGAGGATTAGAGGATTCTGGTGTTCTGAGGATTTGAGGGCTCTCGTGTTCTGAGGATATGAGGATTCTCGTGTTCTGAGGATTTGAGGATTATAGTGTTCTGAGGATTTGAGGAATATGATGTTATGGGGATTTGAGGATTATCGTGTTCTGAGGATTAGAGGATTATGGTGTTCTGAGCATTTGAGAATTCTGTTGCTTTGAGGATTAGATGATTATGATGTTCTGAGGATTAGAGGATTCTGGTGTTCTGAGGATTTTGGGGTTATGGTGTTCTCGGGATTTAAGGATTCTGGTGTTTTGAAGATTAGAGGATGTAGATGTTCTGAGGATTTTAGGATTATGTTGTTCTGAGCATTTGAGAATTCTGGTGCTTTGAGGATTAGAGGATTCTCGTGTTCTGAGGATTTGAGGATTATAGTGTTCTGAGGATTTGAGGAATATGATGTTATGAGGATTTGAGGATTTGAGGATTATGGTGATCTGAGGATTAGAGGATTCTGGTGTTCTGAAGATATGAGGATTATGGTGTTCTGAGGATTTGAGGATTATGGTGTTCTGAGGATTTGAGTAATATGATGTTCTGAGGATTTGAGGATTATGGTGTTCTAAGGATTAAAGGATTATGGGGTTCTGAGCATTTGAGGATTCTGGTGCTTTGCGGATTAGAGGATTATGATGTTCTTAGGATTAGAGGATTTTGGTGTTCTGAGAATTTGAGGATTATAATTTTCTGAGGATTTGAGGGTTATGGTGTTCTAAGGATTAAAAGATTATGGGGTTCTGAGCATTTGAGGATTCTGGTGCTTTGCGGATTAGAGGATTATGATGTTCTGAGGATTAGAGGATTTTGGTGTTCTGAGGATTGAGGATTATGGTGTTCTGAGGATTTGAGGATTATGGTGTTCTGAGGATTTGAGGGTTATGGTGTTCTAAGGATTAAAAGATTATGGGGTTCTGAGCATTTGAGGATTCTGGTGCTTTGCGGATTAGAGGATTATGATGTTCTGAGGATTAGAGGATTTTGGTGTTCTCAGGATTTGAGGATTATGGTGTTCTCAGGATTTGAGGATTCTGCTGTTCTAAACATTTGAGGATTCTGGTGTTCGATGATTTGAGGATTTTGATATTCTGTGGATTTGAGGATTCTGGTGTTCTTATGATGTTCTGAGGATTTGAGAATTTTGGTGTTCTGAGGATTTGAGGATTCTGGTGTTCTGAAGATTTGAAGATTCTGGTATTCTGAGTATTTGAGAATTCTGGTGTTCTGAGGATTTTTTTTCAACACTAATAAGACACCAAGGACCTCTAATTATTATCTGTCACATTCCTTCAAAAAAATGAAAACGAGAACAAAAACCCTCAAGATTCTTTTAAAGGTTTTCAAGAAAATAAAACACCAAGGGCTTCTAAGATTCTTTCATATTTCTTCAAGAAAAAAACATAAGGGGCTCTCAAGATTCCTGCAAAAATAAAAAAATCATGGGCTTCTACTATTTTTTCAATTTCCTTAAAGAAAAAGCTACCAGGGACCCTCAAAATTCTTTCAGAATTTATTGAAGAACAAAAAGCACCAGAGCCTTCAGGATTGCTTGCAATTCCGTCAAAAAAAAACAATACACACCGTCAAAATTATTTCTAATTCATTAAAAAAAAATACCAGGGACCCCCAAGATTGTTTCAAATTCCTTCAAGTAATGAAGAACACAAGGGATCTCCAAGGTTCTTTTTTTTAACAATAAAACACCACGTATCTCTAATTATCTACCACATTCCTTAAAAAAAAATACAAAAAAATACCCTCAAGATTTTTTTAAATTCATTCAAGAAAATAAAACACCAGGAGCTCCTAAGTTTCTTCCATATTTCTACACAAGAGACTCGCAAGATTCTTCCAAAAATAGAACACTAGAGGCCACCGAAATTATTTCAAATTTTTTCGAAAATAAAGCACCAAGGGGCACTCCTATCAAATTTATACAAACAAACAGAAACCCTCAAGATCGTTTAAAATTCCTGCAAAAATGAGAAACACCATGCACCCCCAATATTTTTTCAAATTCCTGTAAGAATGATATATAAAGGCAGCCAACATTCTTCCAAATTCCATCAAGAAATAAAGCAGCAGAAACGTTCAAGGTTCTCTCATCCAATAAATCAAGCAGCATTATCTTATTTTTAAAAATAAAATTCAAGCTGATCATCGAGATACTTTCAAACCTTTTTTAGGAACAAAAAAACCAAAAGTCCTCAAGATTCTTTCATTTTTTTTTCAAAAACAAGACAATAGTTTGTTGTATCTTTAACACAGTTGGTGACGATTCTAAAGTGACTCGTGCCATTTTGTCCTGCATTCAAAATACACATAATAAAGGCGAAAAAACAATAATAATGTAATCCGTTCACATTTCATAGTTTCCATGGTCATCCCAAACTTTGACCGTTGCCATTAAGACCTTAATATTGCATTCACTTCAAATATTTGCCCCCATTTTTCCAAAAATTTGGATCCATCCACACCACTTTCATTATCTAACACTCCTTGAAAAAAAAAATTGAAATAATTGTTTCTGGTGGTCTGACTTTCAGTCCAGTGACACCCAACTCTTCTCTAAAAATCCCCAACACTCCCAGTCGCAAGCTGCCACATCCCCGCCCTTCTCCCATTTCTCAAAAAGCCAACGAAGTAAAACCATCCAGCAACATTCTAATTCTGCCCGTTGACAAATGTCCCTCGGTCCGTTCGCTCTTGACATGTGTACATGCAGCGTAAAGGGCGACATAAAACGTTAATTACGCGCGCTACATTTCCATCCGCAACAATTTACTGTAACATATTTCAAACAACAGTCCACAGACATGTCTCCTTCGTCTCTATTAATAATCGCAGCTTAGTTGATTTAAGTGCCGACAAGCCGCCCGCTTGGCACCGCTCCCACCTCGCAATCGCGGAATTATCGCGGCTCGAACGCGAATTCCCAAAGTTAATCGCGATATTATCATTCGACAAGGTGGGGCTACGCCGCGCAGAGTTTTAACTCATTCAAATCAAACTAATTTCTACGTGACATTCTTCCGATGTATAAACATAAAATATTTTTATTTTGCTTATAATGGTTGCCATAAAAAACAATAAGCTGTACTTTATGGGCGAGGGAAGTTCTGTCGGAGTAATTTTTATGGCTTTGACGCTTTTCGCCGAGTTTGGAGCGGTTTGGTGTTGTGAGGCGTCCTCTTGGCACCGCTCCCGCCCGGAATTAGCGCGGGCTCGGCCTACTCGCCGGGCAGGCGCTCCGCGCAGGGCGTCGGGACGTCACCCCCGAGCCGAGAGGGTGAGAGAATGTGGCGCGGATCGAGCATCGCCGTCGATTGTAGTTTTTGCGGACGCGCAGCGCTTTGGAACGGCGTCGGCAGTTGACGCGACGCTAGGCGCCTGTTTGTGACGCCCCCTCCTCCATTCTTAGCGGCGCCGTGCCCAGCTACTCCACCACTATATCACTCCCGAGCAGATACTCTCCAAGTCGCTACGACGGCCCGCCGGAAATGAGAGCTACGCCACCACGGATTATTCTAGAACTGTGTGTTCCGGATGAGCGATTCCGGTTTTCGAAAAAATTGGTCGTCGACGGAATTTCCTTCGTTACTGAAGTGCAGCCCAACAAATCGCGCTTCTTTGAAAAATCATCAAAATTTTTGCAATTTTCGAAAGTTTTTTGACTTAAATTTTTCAGTTGTTCAATTTTTCAATTTTAAATCCATGAAGAATAATTTAATTGTGCATTGTTTTAACAAAACAAAACTCTAGTGACCCTTATTTTCATCCTTTAAATATAAGGATTTGTTATATGTTATATCGCATATAAGGGCCGGTTTATAGAAAGCGAATTAAATATTCAATCGTTAATTAATTTAACAGAGCATTAATAGAATATGATTTCGTGATTGGTTAAAACATGCACGTTGCCTAGCAACGGACCTCAATTAAAAGTTAATTAAATTAACTTTAATTCGCTTTCTATAAACCGGGGCCTATACTTGTAATTACTTTATTTATTCCAATGAATAAAAACAAGTTTTTTCACTTTTTCATTTTTCTTGTTTTAATTTTTCGATTATTCAACTTTTAGATTTTTTGATTTTTCGTTTTTCCAATTTTTAATTTTCCAGTTTCCCGAATTTTCAGTTTTTCGTTTCTTCAATTTTTGATTCGCAATTTTTCTAGTTTTCATTTTAAATTTGCAATATAATTATCAATTTAAAAAAAATTCACTTTTTCAATTGTACGATTTTAGAATTTTTTAAATTTTTGGATTTTTAATCTTTAGTTTCTCCTTATTTAATTTTTCAATTTTTCAATCTTTGTCAATGTTACAGTTTTTCGACTTTACGATTTTGACAATTCTATAATTTTTAGGTTTTACAGGTTTAGGGTTTTCCAATTTTTCGATTCGCTTCGTTTTTTCTTCTTTCCGATTTTTCGATTCATTTTTTTCCATTTTTACTTTTCCAGTGTTTCGATTTTTCGTCTCTGCAGTTCTTCAAATTGCAAATTTCCGATTTTCCATTTTTTCGCATTTTTTAGTTTTCCTGTTTTAATGTTTTGAATTTTCCAATTTTTGGATTTTTTCTCTTTTGGGTTTTCTAATTATTCGTTTTTTCAATTTTTGAATTCTATTTTTGTTTATTTATCCCATTTTTCATAATTTCAATTTTTCAATTTTTCGATCTTTCAGTGTTACAGTTTTGCCGATTCCATAATTTTTGTTTCTTTCGACTTTTAAGGTTCTTGATTTTCACTTTTTCAATGATTAGATTTTTCGTCTCTTCAGTCCTTCAATTTGTAATTTTTCGATTTTCCAATTTTTCCGAGTTTTTAGTTCTTCGACTTTGTCTTCCATTTTTAAATTTTTGAATTTTTCAGTTTTTCGATTTTCAATTTTTCGACTTTTCAACTTTTTCCTTTTTTTTTATTTTAAATTTTAATTTTGTCAGAATTTTGAATTTTTCTAGTTTTCATTTTAAATATGTAATATAATTATGAGTTTTAAAGAATGTTACTTTTTCAATTTTACGGTTTTAGAATATTTTCCTTTTATCAATTATTGGATTTTAAATTTTTTGAATTTGTCCGAATTTTAGTTTTTCAATTTCTCGTTGTTTAATTTTTCGATTTTTTGATTTTTGTAATTTTGACGATTCCATAATTTTTCGATTTTCCAATTTTTCCATTCGATTCGTTTTTTCTTCTTCCTAATTTTTCGATTCAATTTTTTTCCATTTTAAAGTTTTTACTTTTCCAATGTTTCGATTTTTCGGCTTCAGTTTTTCAATTTTCCACTTCTTCGATATTCCAATTTTTTTCGACTTTTTAGTTTTTCGGTTTTCAATTCTTCGATTTTTCAACCTTTAGATTTTTAATTTTTCGTTTTTCCAAATTTTAGGTTTTCAGTTTTTCGTTTCTTCAATTTTTGATTCGAACTTTTCTAGTTTTCACTTTAAATATGCAATATAATTATCAATTTAAAAAAAAATCACTGTTTCAATTATACGATTTTAGAATTTTTTCCATTTTTCAATTATTGGTTTTTAGATTTTTATAATTTATTCGATTTTTTAATTTTTCGATTTTTTTAATTTTTAATTTCTCCTTATTTAATTTTTCAGTTTTTCAATCTTTTAATGTTACAGTTTTTCGAATTTACGATCTTGACAATTCTATAATTTTTAGATTTTACAGTTTTAGGGTTTTCCAATTTTTCGATTCGATTCGTTTTTTCCTCTTTCCGATTTTTGATTCATTTTTTTTCCATTTTTACTATTCCAGTGTTTCGATTTTTCGTCTCTGTAGTTCTTCAAATTGCAAATTTTCGATTTCCCATTTTTCGCATTTTTTAATTTTCCTATTCTAATTTTTCGATTTCTAATTTATTGAATTTTTCAACTTTTGGGTTTCTAATTATTCGCTTTATCAATTTTATAATTTCAGAATTTTACCTATTTTTCAATTATTGAATTCAATTTTTTTTAATTTATTCCATTTTCAATATTTCAATTTTTCAATTTTTCGATCTTTAAGTGTTACAATTTTGACGATTCCATAATTTTTTGGGTTTTCCAATTTTTCGATTCAATTTGTTTTTTCTTCTTTGGAATTTTTCAATTCATTAAGTGTCTCTTAGGTTCATCAATTTGCAATTTTTCGATTTTCCACTTTTTTGATTTTCCAATTTTTTCCGAGCTTTAGTTTTTCGACTTTAAGTCTTTCATTTTTAAGTTTTTGAATTTTTTAGTTTTTCGGTTTTCAACTTTTAGGATTACTAATTTTAGTTTTTTTCGATCTTAAATTTTTCATTTTCCCGAATTTTCAATTTTTCTAGTTTTCTTTTTC
Organism: Zophobas morio; assembly: GCF_036711695.1. Lineage (NCBI taxonomy): Eukaryota > Metazoa > Arthropoda > Insecta > Coleoptera > Tenebrionidae > Zophobas > Zophobas morio. The sequence continues at coordinate 1,421,260 of NW_026972132.1, forward strand.
AATATGTAATATAATTATGAGTTTTAAAAAATGACACTTTTTCAATTTTCCGTTTTTCAATTACTAGGATTTTATTTTTTTTTAATTCGTTCGATTTTTAATTTTTCAATTCCTCGTTATTTAATTTTTCGATTTTTCGATTTTTACAATTTTGACGATTCTATAATTTTTCGATTTTACATTTTTCGGATTTTCCAATTTTTCCATTCGATTCATTTTTTCTTCTTTCTAATTGTACGGTTCATTTTTTTCCATTTTAGAGTTTCTCGATTATTACTTTTTCAATGTTTCGATTTTTTGTCTTCAGTTTTTCAAATCGCAATTTTTCAGTTTTCCACTTCTTCGATTTTCCAATTTTTTTCCATTTTTGAGTTTTTCGATTTTAATTTTTCGATTTTTAATTTTTAGAACTAATTTTCTAATTTTTCGTTTTTTCAATTTTAGATTTTTCAGTTTCCCGATTTTTCAATTTTTCCTTTCTTCAATTTTTGATTCGCAATTTTTCTAGTTTTCATTTTAAATATGTAATATAATTATTAATTGTAAACATTTTTGGATTTATTCGATTTTTCAATTTTTCGATTTTTAATTTTTCAATTTCTCATTATTAATTTTTTAACTTTTTGATTTTTACAAATTTTCACGATTCTACAATTTTCCGATTTTACAATTTTTGGATTATCCCAATTTTCCGATTCAATTAGTTTTTTCTTCTTTCCAAATTTTCGATTTAATTTTTTTTTCAGTTTTAGCTTTCTGGATTTTCGTCTCTTCAGTTCTTCAATTTTCAATTCCTCAATTTTACATTTTTTCAACTTTCCAATGTTTTCCCGTTTTCTAGATTTTCAGTTTTGAATTTTTCGATATGTAATTTTTCAATTTTTCGTTCTTTCAGCAGTTACAGTTTTTCGACTTTACAAGCTTGAAGATTTTGTAATTTTTCGAATTCACAACTTTTGAGTTTTCCAAATTTTCAATTCGTTCTTTCTTTCTAATTTTTCTTCAGTTCTTGGATGTGCAATTTTTCGATATTTCAATTTTTCGGTTTACAATTTTTCGTTTTTTCAATTTTAGATTTTTATTTTCTCGATTTTTCCATTTTTCGTTTCTTCTATTTTTGAATCGCAATTTTCCAAGTTTTCATTTTAAATATGTAATAATAATTATGATTTTTAAAATATTCCCCTTTTTCAATTTTACGATTCTAGAATTTTTCGATTTTTGTATTATTGGCTTTTAATATTTAATTTTCCGATTTTTAATTTTTTGATTTTTCAGTGTTACAATTTTTCGACTCTATGATGTTGATAATTCTGTAATTTTCCAGTTTGACTCGTTTCTTCTTTTTTCTAATTTTTAGATTCATTAATTTTTCTTCGATTTGTAAATTTCTCGATTTTTTGTTTCTTCAGTTCTTCGATTTACTAGGCTTCGATTTTCCACTTTTTCGATTTTGGAATTTTTGGTTTTTTCAAGTTTTGGATTTTAAAATTTTTTCAGATTTTTCAGTTTTCACTTTAATTTTTCGATTATTATTCAATTTTTGAGTTCTTCAATATTTCGATTTGCAATTCTTCGATTTTTCAACCTTTAGATTTTTTAATTTTTCGTTTTTCCAAATTTTAGTTTTTCAGTTTTTTGTTTCTTAAATTTTTGATTCGCAATTTTTCTAGTTTTAATTTTAAATATGTGATATAATTATGAGTTATAAAAACTGCCTCTTTTTCAATTTTACGATTTTAGAATTTTTTACATTTTTCAATTTATTGGTTTTTAAATTTTTATAATTTATTCAATTTTTTAATTTTTCGATTTTTAATTTCTAATTTCTCGTTATTTAATTTTTCAATTTTTCGATCTTTGAATTTTACAATTTGTCGACTTTACGATTTTGACAATTTTATAATTTTTCGATTTTACACTTTTAGGGTTTTCAAATTTTTCGATTTTTTATTTTTTGAACTTTTCAATTTTTCGATTCGTAATTTTTCGGTTTTCAATTTTTCGATTTTTCAAATTTTAGGTTTTCTAATTAATCGTTTTCTCAATTTGACGATTTTAGAATTTTACCTATTTTTCAATTACATGTTGAATTTTTATTTTTTTTTATTGATTCCATTTTTCAAATTTTAATATTTCAATTTTTCAATTCGATCTTTCAGTGTCAGTTTTTCGAATTTATAAATTTTGAGGATTCCATATTTTTTTTAATTTTCCGGTTCATTAAGTTTTTTGGAGTTTAAGTTTTAATTTTTTCCTATTTTTTAATTTTTTGATTTGTAAGTTCTTAATTTTCACTTTTTCAATAATTAGATTTTTCGCCTCTACAATTCTTCAATTTACAATTTTCCACTTATTCGATTTTCTTTTTTTTCCGAGTTTCAAGTTCTTCGACTTTAATTTGCCGATTTTTAATTTTTTAAATTTTTTAGTTTTTCGATTTTCAATTTTGCGACTTTTCAACATTTAGGTTTTCTAATTTTTCATTTTTCTGAATTTTCAGTTTTTCTAGTTTTTACTTTAAATAAGTACTCCTATGTAATATAATTACGAGTTATTTTTTCAATTTTGCGGTTTTAGAATATTTTCCGTATTTCAATTATGTATTGGGTTTAAAATTTTTTTTAATTTATTCGATTTTTAAATTTTCCGATTTTTAATTTTTCAATTTCTCGTTATTTAATTTTTCAATTTTTGTTTTTGCAATTTTGACGCTTCTATAATTTCTAGATTTTACAATAATTTTTGGACTTTCCAATTTTTCAATTCAATATTTTTTCCATTTTAAAGTTTCTCGATTTTTACTTTTTCAATGTTTCAATTTTCAATCTTCAGTTTTTCAATTTTCAATCTTTTCCGATTTTTTAGTTTTTCGGTTTTAATTTTTCGATTTTTAAATTTTTCCTATTTTTCATTTTTTTGATTTAAATTTTTCGAGTTTTGAATTTTTAGGCTTCCTAATTTTTCTTTTTTTCAATTTTAGATTTTTCAGTTTCCCAATTTTTCAATTTTTCCTTTCTTCGATTTTTGATTCGCAATTTTTCTAGTTTTCATTTTATATATATATAATATAATTATAAGTTTTAAAAAATTTCCTTTTTTCAATTCTACGATTTCAGAGTTTTTCCATTTTTCAATTTTTGGATTTTAAATTTTTTGGATTTATTCGCTTTTTCAATTTTTCGATTTTTAATTTTTCAATTTCACATTCTTAATTTTCTTAATTTTTTAAATTTCTGGATTTTTACTTTTTCATTTCGATTTTTCGTCTCTTCAGTTGTTCAATTTTCAATTCCTCAATTTTACTCTTTTTCAACTTTCCAATGTTTTACAATTTTTTAGATTTTCGATTTTAATTTTACGATTTCTATTTTTTTGAATTTTTCAATTTGTGTTACAGTTTTTGGACTTTTTACAATGTTGACAATTTTATAATTTTTCCATTTTTCTATTTTTGGATTTTAAATTTTTTGGATTTATTCGATTTTTCTATTTTTGGATTTTTAATTTTTCAATTTCTCATTCTTAATTTTTTTAATTTTTTGATTTTTACGGATTTTGACGATTCTAAAATTTTTTGCTTTTCCATTTCTCGCATTTTTTAATTTTCCTGTTTTAATTTTTCAATTTCTAATTTATTGAATTTTTCAAATTTTGGGTTTCTAATTATTCGCTTTATCAATTTTATAATTTCAGAATTTTACCTATTTTTCAATTAGTGAATTCTATTTTTTTTAATTTATTCCATTTTCAATATTTCAATTTTTCAATTTTTCGATCTTTTAGTGTTACAATTTTGACGATTCCATAATTTTTTGGGTTTTCCAATTTTTCGATTAAATTTGTTTTTTCTTCTTTCGAATTTTTCGATTCATTAAATGTCTCTTCGGTTCTTCATTTTGCAATTTTTCGATTTTCCACTTTTTTAATTTTCCTATTTTTCCGAGTTTTTAGTTTTTCGACTTTCAGTCTGCCATTTTTAAATTTTTGAATTTTTTAGTTTTTCGGTTTTCAACTTTTAGGATTACTAATTTTAGTTTTTTTCGATGTTACATTTTTCATTTTCCCGAATTTTCAATTTTTCTAGCTTTCACTTTCAATATGTAATATAATTATGAGTTTTAAAAAATGTCACTTTCAATTTTTCGTTTTTCAATTATTGGATTTTAATTTTTTTTTTAATTTGTTCGATTTTTAATTTTTCAATTTTTCATTTTTAATTTTTCGATTTTTTGATTTTTGCAATTTTGACGATTCTATAATTTTTTGATTTTACATTTTTCGGTTTTAATTTTTCGATTTTTAATTTTTAGAACTAATTTTCTAATTTTTCGTTTTTTCAATTTTAGATTTTTCAGTTTCCCGATTTTTCAATTTTTCCTTTCTTCAATTTTTGATTCGCAATTTTTTTGGTTTTCATTTTAAATATGTAATATAATTATTAATTGTAAACATTTTCCCTTTTTCAATTTTACGATTTTAGAATTTTTTCAATTTTTGGATTTTAAATTTTTTGGATTTATTCGATTTTTCAATTTTTCGATTTTTAATTTTTCAATTTCTCATTAATTTTTTAATTTTTTGATTTTTACAAATTTTCACGATTCTACAATTTTCCTATTTTACAATTTTTGGATTATCCCAATTTTCAGATTCAACTCGTTTTTTCTTCTAATTTCTCGATGCATTAATTTTTCTACTCTTAATTTTTCGATTATTATTCAATTTCTAGATTTAGGAATTTTTCGGTTTTTAATTTTTCGGTTTTTCAACTTTTAGATTTTTTAATTTTTTTTTCCAATTTTTACTTTTCCAGTTTCCCGATTTTTCTAGTTTTCATTTTAAATGTGCAATATAATTGCCAATTTTAAAACATTTCACTTTTTCATTTTTACGATTTTAGATATTTTTCCATTTGTCAATTATTGGTTTTTAAATTTTTATACTTTATTCGATTTCTTAATTTTTCAATTTTTAATTTTTCAATTTTTCAATCTTTTAATGTTACAGTTTTTCGACGATTTTTTTAGATTTTACTGTTTTAGGGTTTTTCAACTTTTCGATTCGATTCGTTTTTTCTTCTTTCCGATTTTTCCATTCATTGTTTTTCTATTTTTACTTTTCCAGTGTTTCGATTTTTCGTCCCTGCAGTTCTTTAAATTGCAAATTTTCAATTTTCCATTTTTTCACATTTTTTAGTTTTCCTATTTTAATTTTTAGTTTATTAATTTTTTGAATTTTTCAATTTTTCGATTTTTCAACTTTTGGGTTCTCTAATTATTCGTTTTTTCAATTTCAGGATTTTACCTATTTTTCAATTATTGAATTCCATTTTTGAATTTCAGTTTTTCAAATTTTCGATCTTTTAGTGTTACAATTTTGACGATTCTATAATTTTTTGGGTGTTCCAATTTTTCGATTCAATTCGTCTTTTCTTCTTTCGAATTTTTCGATTCATAAAGTTTCTTCGAGTTTTACGTTTCTTGATTTTCACTTTTTCAATGGTTAGATTTTTCGTCTCTTCAGTTCTTCAATTTACAATTTTTTGATTTTCAATTTTTCCGAGATTTTAATTCTTTGACTTCAAGTCTTCCATTTTTAAAAGTTTGAATTTTTTAGTTTTTCGGTTTTCAAATTTTAGAATTTTTAATTTTATTTTTTTCGATCTTGATTTTTTCATTTTTCCGAATTTTCAATTTTTCTAGTGTTCATTTTAAATATGTAATATAATTGAGTTTTAAAAATGTCACTTTTTCAGTTTTATGATTTTACAATATTTTCCGTTTTTCAGTTATTGGATTTTAAGTTTTTTAATTTGATTTTTAATTTTTCAATTTCTCGTTATTTAATTTTTCGTTTTTTGTTCTTTCCAAATTATCGATTCAATTTTTTTTCCATTTTTATTTCGCCTCTTCATTTCTTCAATTTGCAATTTCTCAGTTTTACACTTTTTCAACTTTCCAATGTTTTCCCATTTTTTAAATGTTCTGTTTTAATTTTATGATTTCTAATTTCTTGAATTTTCAAGTTTTCGATTTGTAATTTTTCAATTTTTCGATCTTCCATTGTCACCATTTTTGACTTTTTAAAATTCTGACAATTTTATAATTTTTCAATTTTAAAATTTTTGGATTTTTCAATGTTTCGATTTCGATGTAATTTTCGACTGTTCTTTTCAGTTCTTCAATTTACAATTTTTCAGTTCCTAGAGTTTTAATTTTTCAATTTCTCATTATTTAATTTTCAAATTTTGATTTTGACAATTTTGACAATTTTGACAATTTTGACAATTTTACAATTTTTTACTTTTCCACAGATTTTCGGTTTTAATTTTACGATTTCTAATTTTTTTAATTTTTCAATCTGTTGATTTTTCAGTGTTACAGTTTTTGGACTTTTTACAATTCTGACAATTTCATAATTTTTCGATTTTACAATTTGTTTCGATTCGTCTTTTCAGTTGTTCATTTACAATTTTTCACTTCCTAGAGTTTTAATTTTTCAATTTCTCATTATTTAATTTTCAAATTTTGATTTTGACAATTTTGACAATTTTGACAATTTTGACAATTTTACAATTTTTTACTTTTCCACTGTTTCGATTTTCCACCTCTTCAATTTGAAATTTTTCGATTTTCCAATTATCGATATTTTAGTTTTTCGGTTTTCACTTTTGGATTTTTAATTTTTTGAATTTTTCACTTTTTGGATTTGTAATTTTTCGATTTTGAATTTTTCGTTCTTTCAGTTTTAGATTTTTCAGTTTCCCGAATTTTAAATTTTTCTAGTTTTCATTTTAATTGTGTAATATAATTATGAGTTTTAAAAATGTCACTTTTTCAATTTTACGGTTTTAGAATATTTTCCGGTTTTCAATTATTGGATTTTAATTTTTTTTCATTTGTTCGATTTTTAATTTTTCAATTTCTCGTTATTTAATTTTTCGATTTTTTGATGTTTTGCAATTTTGACGATTCTATAATTTTTCGATTTTACATTTTTCGGATTGTCCAATTTTTCCATTCGATTCGTTTTTCTTCTTTCTCATTTTACGGTTCAATTTTTTTCCATTTTAAAGTCTCTCGGTCTTTTTCAATGTTTCGATTTTTCGTCTTCAGTTTTTCAAATCGCAATTTTTCAGTTTTCCACTTCTTCGATTTTCCAATTTTTTTCCATTTTTTAGTTTTTCGGTTTTAATTTCTCGATTTTTAATTTTTTCCTATTTTTCAATTTTTTGATTTGTAATTTCTCGGTTTTCAATTTTTCGAGTTTTGAACTTCTTTGCTGTCTAATTTTTTGTTTTTTCAATTTTAGATTTCTCAGTTTCCCGATTTTTCAATTTTTCCTTTCATCAATTTTTGATTCGCAATTTTTCTAGTTTTCGTTTTAAACATGCAATATAATTATCAGTTTTAAAAATTTTCCCTTTTTCAATTTTACGATTTTTTAATTTTTCGATTTTTAATTTTTCAATTTCTCATTAATTTTTTAATTTGTTGATTTTTACAAATTTTGACGATTCTACAATTTTTCAACTTTACATTTTTTGGATTATCCCAATTTTCCGATTCGATTCGTTTTTTCTTTTGTCCAAATTATCCATTATTTTCCATTTTTGGATTTTTACTTTTTCATTTCGATTTTTCGTCTCTTCCGTTCATCAATTTGCAATTTCTCAATTTTACACTTTTTCAACTTTCAAATGTTTTCCCGTTTTTTAGATTTTCGGTTTTAATTTTACGATTTCTAATTTTTTTAATTTTTCAATCTGTTGATTTTTCAGTGTTACAGTTTTTGGACTTTCTACAATTTCATAATTTTTCGATTTTACAATTTGTTTCGATTCGTCTTTTCAGTTGTTCATTTACAATTTTTCACTTCCTAGAATTTTAATTTTTCAATTTCTCATTATTTAATTTCTCAATTTTTTGATTTTGACAATTTTGACAATTTTACAATTTTTGGGTTTTCCAATTTTTCGATAATTTTTTTTCCATTTTTAAGTTTTTCGATTTTTACTTTTTCAACGTTTTGATTTTTCAATTTCCGATATTTTAGTTTTGGATTTTTAATTTTTTTAATATTTCACTTTTAGGTTTTTTAATTTTTCGTTCTTTCAGTTTTAGATTTTTCAGTTTCCCGATTTTTCAATTTTTCGTTTCTTCAATTTTTGATTCGCAATTTTTTGTTTTAAATATGCAGTAATAATTATGATTTTTAAAATTATTTACTTTTTCAATTTTTGGATTTTAGATTTTTTCCATTTTTCAACGTCATTTGACTTTATAATTTTGACTATTATTCTATAATTTTCCGATTTTGCAATTGCTGTGTATTCCAATTTTTCGGTTCGATTCGTTTTTTCTTCTTTCAAAATTTTCGATTCATTAATTTTTTTCGATTTTTAAGTTCTTCAATATGTCGATTTTTCATTTCTGCAGTTCTTCAATTGGCGTTTTTTCGATTTTGCATTTTTTTATTTGTTTAATTTTCCGATTTTTAATTTTTCAGTTTTCGAATTTTTAGATATTTCAACTTTTCGAATCAAAAAATCAAAATTATGAAATTTAAAAATCAAAAATGAAAGAAACAAAAAGTAAAAATGAAAACTTTAAAAATTCTAAAAATTGAAAATCAAGCAAAAAATGAAAAATCGAAAAATTGAGTAACTTAAAAATTGAAAAAGTGCAAAATCCAAAAAATATAATAGTAAAAAATCAAAATACTGAAAACTAAAGAAATCAGAAAATCTGATAATTGAGAAATCCAAAAATTGCAAAGTTGAAAAAATAAAAATTGGCAAATCGAGGAACTGAAAAGTCAAATTACAAAAGCGAAAGAAACATTGAAAAAATTAAGGAAACGAAAAATTGGAAAATTGTGATGTAAAATCGTGAAAATGAAAATTAAAAAATTAGGAAACTGGAAAATAAAGATCATAAACTAATAAAATCGAAGAACTGAAAAATTTGGAAGTCGAGACAACGAAAATTGAAAAAATTAAAGTTGAAAAACCGAAATTATGAAACCGAAACATCGAAAAATTAAACAAACGTCATCAATTTTTGGATGGGAATAAACGAATAAATTTTAATTCATCAGGTTTAAAATTGCAAAAAGTTGTTAGAAAGTTTTAATTTTTTGTCTAGGGTGAAAACTCAACCCGGATTCATAATCCACAAGTACAGGAGTACCTTATTCTATAAAATTCAAAACAAATTTACTGTTAGCTTACACCCAGGAAGTAAAAATGACCGAAACGAAGCATATTTGAAAGTAAAAATAGGACATTGTTGTAAAATTTCTACGACTAATAAATAAATATAGCTTTGCGCAGTTTGTGTTCAATGATATCATGTCAATAAAATTAAATTACTTATATAAACATGTAAATTATATATGTAATTAACTGGGTTATGGGAATTTAATTGCAAAATAAAAACGGTCAAACAGACGGATATTTATATTGGTTGATTTATTAATTCTCGATTAATAAAAATTAATACCTAATTATTGCAATAAACTGACGACATCGACCACAAAATTCCAAATTAAATATACTCCTGGATTTGTCCGGGATTTCCGCGGCGTAGCCCTCATTTGCCGCCGCCGCCCTAGGAAAACGACCGTCACCAAAATGATTCTTTCTTATTTGTTCAAGAGCTGTGCGAGACACTTTGATATATACCACACGAGTTATAAGAAAAATAATAAAAGAGAAATAAGGAGAACGGGAAGAAAGAAGGATGTTCGACACTATTTGACTCCGACTTTTACAGTTGTACAATTTTTCTTTTTGATGCCGAACTTCTCCATTCAACATCGATTATCGCCGAAGGTCCCGTCATAAATTAGATTTGCAACAACAGGGACCGGGATAGCGGGAAAAAACAAGCGCGCCGGCCAGGACCGTACCGACAAACAACTGCCTCCTGTTCATTAGACGGGCCGCCCGGTTATTTATCGTCCCGATATTACGTATTATATTTATTTAATTTTTTCGGAGCGCCTTTTTTGTGAGGCGGCTCGTGAAAAGCGCCGCCACATCGCCGGGTAGGAGGTCCGCGGATGTCGCATAAATCAATGCCTGCTTTACCGACCGACTTACACGGGCGTACTTACATAATGGTAATGCGGGAAATGTGCATGGGCGCCGAACGCGGGGGCGGGGGAGGGGGGCGCCGATGTGCCCACCTGTAGATTTATTGCGGACGGCTCCGGTCGAACGGGAACGGATTCTCGGAATTTCGGACAGGGCCGGACCCAAAACGAGGCGAAATCGAGAGAAAATTAAGCCGAGTTGGCAGTCATTTTTACACTACTAAACTGGTACTTGGTAAAAAAAACTTCAATCAAGAATTTCCAAATGGTCGATTTGAAAGCCAATTTTGAAATAGTTTGAAATCGTCTAAGAAAATAATGACGCCGAAAATAACTCTTAGAAGCCAAAATAAAAAAGAAAATGTATACATAATTTTCGAAAGTGGAAATTAAGTTTTTCCAAAAATCGCCCAAAAATCAAAAATTAAAAAAAAAATTATCATCCTCGAACAAAATTTTCAAAATTTTGAAATCAGATTTTTTAAGATCCTCAAATTGTCGTATATAATTGTATAATGAAGCCACGAAAAACTCCGGGAATCCAGACGGCTAAAATTCACAAAAAAATCCTTGGATTTCGACAAACTATTTTGAAAATTATAGCGTGTTGATGATCACGCAGCAAGATTTTCCAAATATTCAATTTGAAAGTCAATTTCTTGGAAATCCGAAATGTTTAGACGATTCTGAAAAAATTATGGAAATTGTTTAAGAAATGAAGCTGAAAATTATTTCTGGAAGCCAAAATTTGCAAAAATCTTTTTGAGTAATTTTCGAAATTTTTCGAAAAAGTGTCATAAATTTTATAACGATATTGAAAAACGAAGCTTTTGGAAAAGGCGCCTAAAAATCGAGAGAAAATTCTGAGATATAGATATCAACGTGCTGATTCGAAAAATACAGCGTTTTTATCGTCCTGGAACAAAATTTTCAAAATATCTGGATTGTAATCAGATTTTTTAAGATCCTCAAAATTGTCGTATATAATTTTCAACACCGGTAGGAATTTTCTAAGCAATGAAGCCATGAAGAACTCTGGGAGTCCAGATGGCTAAAAATTCACAAAAAATCCTTGGATTTCGACAAACTATTTCGAAAAATATAGTGTGTTGATGATCACGGAGCAAGATTTTCCAAATTTTCAATCTGAAAGTCAATTTCTTGGAAATCCGAAATGTTTAGAGGATTCTGGAAAAATTATGAATATTGTATAAGAAATGAAGCTGAAAATTATTTCTGGAAGTCAAAATTTGCAAAAATCTGTTTGAGTAATTTTCGAAATTTTTCGAAAAAGTGTAATAAATTTTATAACGATATTGAAAAACGAAGCTTTTGGAAAAGGCGCCTAAAAATCGAGAGAAAATTCTAAGATATAGTTATCAACGTGCTGATTCGAAAAATACAGCGTTTTTACCGTCCTGGAACAAAATTTTCAAAATATCCGGATTGAAATCAGATTTTTTAACATCCTCAAAATTTTCGTATATAATTGTCAACATCAGTAGGAGTTTTCTAAGCAATGAAGCCATGAAGAACTCTGGGAGTCCAGATGCCTAAAAATTTACAAACAAATTCTTGGATTTCGACAAACTATTTCGAAAAATATAGCGTGTTCATGATCACGGAGCAAGATTTTCCAAATATTCAATTTGAAAGTCAATTTCTTGGAAATCCGAAATGTTTAAACGATTCTGGAAAAATTATGGATATTGTATAAGAAATGAAGCTGAAAATTATTTCTGGAAGTCAAAATTTGCAAAAATCTGTTTGAGTAATTTTCGAAATTTTTCGAAAAAGTGTAATAAATTTTATAACGATATTGAAAAACGAAGCTTTTGGAAAAGGCGCCTAAAATCGAGAGAAAATTCTAAGATATAGATATCAATGTGTTGATTTGAAAAATACAGCGTTTTTATCGTCCTGGAGCAAAATTTTCAAAATATTCGGATTAAAATCTGATTTTTAAGGTCCTCAAAATTGTCGTATATAATTTTCAACACCGGTAGGAATTTTCTAAGCAATGAAGCCATGAAGAACTCTGGGAGTCCAGATGGCTAAAAATTCACAAAAAAATCCTTGGATTTCGACAAACTATTTCGAAAAATATTCAATTTGAAAGTCAATTTCTTGGAAATCCGAAATGTTTAGACGATTCTGGAAAAATTATGGGTATTGTATAAGAAATGAAGCTGAAAATTATTTCTGGAGGCCAAAATCTGCAAAAATCTTTTTGAGTAATTTTCGAAATTTTTTGAAAAAGTGTCATAAATTTTATAACGATATTGAAAAACGAAGCTTTTGGAAAAGGCGCCTAAAAATCGAGTGAAAATTCTAAGATATAGATATCAACGTGCTGATTCGAAAAATACAGCGTTTTTACCGTCCTGGAACAAAATTTTCAAAATATCCAGATTGAAATTTGATTTTTTAAGATCGTCAAAATTGTCGTATATAATTGTCCACAATGGTAGGAATTTTCGAAGCAATGAAGCCATGAAGAACTCTGGGAGTCCAGATGCCTAAAAATTCACAAAAAATCCTTGGATTTCGACAAACTATTTCGAAAAATAAAGCGTGTTGATGATCACGGAACAAGATTTTCCAAATATTCAATTTGAAAGTCAATTTCTTAGAAATCCGAAATGTTTAGACGATTCTGGAAAAAGTATGGATATTGTATAAGAAGCTGAAAATTATTACTGGAAGCCAAAATCTGCAAAAATCTTTTTGAGTAATTTTCGAATTTTTTCGAAAAAGTGTCAAAAATTTTATAATTATATTAAAAAACGAGGCTTTTGGAAAAGGTGCCTAAAAATCGAGAGAAAATTCTAAGATATTGATATCAACGTACTGATTCGAAAAATACAGTGTTTTTACCGTCCTGGAACAAAATTTTCAAAATATCCGAATTGAAATCGGGTTTTTTAAAATCCTCAAAATTGTCGTATATAATTGTCTACAACGGTAGGAGTTTTCGAAGCAATGAAGCCATGAATAACTCAGGGAGTCCAGATTGCTAAAAATTCACAAAAAAATCTTTGGATTTCGACAAACTATTTCGAAAAATATAGAGTGTTGATGATCACGGACTAACATTTTCCAAATGTTCAATTTGAAAGTCAATTTCTTGGAAATCCGAAATGTTTAGACGATTCTGGAAAAATTATGGATATTGTAGAAGAAATGAAGCTGAAAATTATTTCTGGAAGCCAAAATCTGCAAAAATTTTTTTGAGCAATTTTCGAAATTTTTCGAAAAAGTGTCATAAATTTTATAACGATATTGAAAAAGGAAGCTTTTGGAAAAGGCGCCTAAAAATCGAGAGAAAATTCTAAGATATAGACATCAACGTGCTGATTCGAAAAATACAGCGTTTTCACCGTCCTGGAACAAAATTTTCAAAATATCCGGATTGAAATCAGATTTTTTAAGATCCGCAAAATTGTCGTATATAATTGTCAACAACGGTAGGAATTTTCGAAGCAATGAAGCCATGAAGAACTCTGGGAGTCCAGATGGCTAAAAATTCACAAAAAATCCTTGGATTTCGACAAACTATTTCGAAAAATATAGCGTGTTGATGATCACGGAGTAAGATTTTCCAAATATTCAATTTGAAAGTCAATTTCTTGGAAATCCGAAATGTTTAGACGATTCTGGAAAAATTATGGAAATTGTATAAGATATGAAGCCGAAAATTATTTCTGGAAGCCAAAATCTGCAAAAATCTTTTTGAGTAATTCTCGAAATTTTTCGAAAAAGTGTCATAAATTTTATAACGATATTGAAAAACGCAGCTTTTGGAAAAGGGGCCTAAAAATCGAGAGAAAATTCTAAGCTATAGGTCTCAACGTGCTGATTCGAAAAATACAACGTTTTTCTCGTCTTGGAACAAAATTGTCAAAATATCCAGATTGAAATTTGATTTTTTAAGATCCTCAAAATTGTCGTATCTAATTGTCAACAACGGTAGGAATTTTCGAAGCAATGAAGCCATAAAGAACTCTGGGAGTCCAAATGGCTAAAAATTCACACAAAATACTTTAGATTTCGACAAACTATTTCGAAAAATATAGCGTGTTGATGATCACGGACCAAGATTTTCCAAATATTCAATTTGAAAGTCAATTTGTTGGAAATCCGAAATGTTTAGACGATTCTGGAAAAATTATGGATATTGTATAAGAAATGAAGCTGAAAATTATTTCTGGAAGTCAAAATCTGTAAAAATCTTTTTGAGTAATTTTCGAAATTTTTCGAAAAAGTGTCAAAAATTTTATAATGATATTAAAAAACGAGGCTTTTGGAAAAGGTGCCTAAAAATCGAGAGAAAATTCTAAGATATTGATATCAACGTACTGATTCGAAAAATACAGCGTTTTTACCGTCCTGGAACAAAATTTTCAAAATATCCGGATTGAAATCAGATTTTTTAACATCCTCAAAATTTTCGTATATAATTGTTAACAACGGTAGGAATTTTCGAAGCAATGAAGCCATGAAGAACTCTGGGAATTCAGATGGCTAAAAATTCACAAAACAATCCTTAGATTTCGACAAACTATTTCGAAAAATATAGCGTGTTAAAAATCACGGAGCAAGATTTTCCCAATATTCAATTTGAAAGTCAATTTCTTGAAAATCCGAAATGTATAGACGATTCTGAAAAAATTATGGATATTGTATAAGAAATGAAGCGGAAAATTAATTCTGGAAGCCAAAATCTGCAAAAATCTTTTTGAGTAATTTTCAAAATTTTTCGAAAAGGTGTCATAAATTTTATAACGATATTGAAAAACGAAGCTTTTGGAAATGGGGCCTAAAAATCGAGAGGAAATTCTAAGATATAGATATCAACGTGTTGATTCGAAAAATACAGCGTTTTTACCGTCCTGGAACAAAATTTTCAAAATATCCGAATTGAAATCAGGTTTTTTAAGATCCTCAAAATTGTCGTATATAATTGTCTACAACGGTAGGAGTTTTCGAAGCAATGAAGCCATGAATAACTCTGGGAGTCCAGATTGCTAAAAATTCACAAAAAAATCTTTGGATTTCGACAAACTATTTCGAAAAATATAGCGTGTTGATGATCACGGACTAACATTTTCCAAATGTTCAATTTGAAAGTCAATTTCTTGGAAATCCGAAATGTTTAGGCGATTCTGGAAAAATTACGGATATTGTATAAGAAATGAAGCTGAAAATTATTTCTGCAAGCCAAAATCTGCAAAAATCTTTTTGAGTAATTTTCGAAATTTTTCGAAAAAGTGTCATAAATTTTATAACGATATTAAAAAACGAAGCTTTTGGGAAAGGCGCCTAAAAACCGAGAGAAAATTCTAAGATATAGATATCAAGGTGCTGATTCGAGAAATACAGCATTTTACCGTCCTGGAATAAAATTTTCAAAATATCCGGGTTGAAATAAAATTTTTTGAAATCCTCAAAATTGTCGTGCATAATTGTCAACAACGGCAGGAATTTTCGAACCAATGAAGCCACGAAGAACTCTGGGAGTCCAGCTGACTAAAAATTCACAAAAAAATCCCTGGATTTCGACAAACTATTTCGAAAAAATAGTGTGTTGATGATCACAGACCAAGATTTTCCAAATATTCGATTTGAAAGTCAATTTCTTGGAAATCCGAAATGTTTAGACAATTCTGGGAAAATTATGGATATTGTGTGAGAGATGGAGCTGAAAATTATTTCTGGAAGCCAAAATCTGCAAAAATCTTTTTGAGTAATTTTCGAAATTTTTTGAAAAAGTGTCATAAATTTTATAACGATATTGAAAAACGAAGCTTTTGAAAAAGGCGCCTAAAAATCGAGAGAAAATTATAAGATATAGATATCAACGTGCTGATTCGAAAAATACAGTGTTTTTACCGTCCTGGAACAAAATTTTCAAAATATCCGGATTGAAATCAGATTTTTTAAGATCCTCAAAATTTTCGTATATAATTGTCAACAACGGTAGGAATTTTCGAAGCAATGAAGCCATGAAGAACTCTGGGAATTCAGATGGCCAAAAATTCACAAAACAATCCTTGGATTTCGACAAACTATTTCGAAAAATATAGCGTGTTGATGATCACGGAGCAAGATTTTCCAAATATTCAATTTGAAAGTCAATTTCTTGGAAATCCGAAATGTTTAGACGATTCTGGAAAAATTGTGGAAATTGTATAAGAAACGAAGCTGAAAATTATTTCTGGAAGCCAAAATCTGCAAAAATCTTTTTGAGTAATTTTCGAAATTTTTCGAAAAAGTGTCATAGATTTTATAACGATATTGAAAAACGAAGCTTTTGGAAAAGGCGCCTAAAAATCGAGAGAAAATTCTAAGATCTAGATATCAACGTGCTGATTCGAAAAATACAGCGTTTTTACCGTCCTGGAACAAAATTTTCAAAATATCCGGATTGAAATCAGATTTTTTAAGATCCTCAAAATTTTCGTATATAATTGTCAACAACGGTAGGAATTTTCGAAGCAATGAAGCCATAAAGAACTCTGGGAATTCAGATGCCCAAAAATTCACAAAAAAATCCTTGGATTTCGACAAACTATTTGGAAAAATATAGCGTGTTGATGATCACGGACCAAGATTTTCCAAATATTCAATTTGCAAGTCAATTTCTTGGAAATCCGAAATGTTTAGACGATTCTGGAAAAATTATGGATATTGTATAAGAAATGAAGGTGAAAATTATTTCTGGAAGCCAAAATCTGCAAAAATCTTTTTGAGTAATTTTCGAAATTTTTCGAAAAAGTGTCATAAATTTTATAACGATATTGAAAAACGAAGCTTTTGGAAAAGGCCCCTAAAAATCGGGAGACAATTCTAAGATATAGATATCGACGTGCTGATTCGAAAAATACAGCGTTTTTACCGTCCTGGAACAAAATTTTCAAAATATCCGGATTGAAATCAGATTTTTTAAGAACCTCAAGATTGTGGTATATAATTGTCAACAACGGTAGGAATTTTCGAAGCAAAGAAGCCATGAAGAACTCTGGGAGTCCAGATGGCTAAAAATTGACAAAAAGTTTTTGGATTTCGACAAACTATTTCGAAAAATATAGCGCGTTGATGATCACGGAGCAAGATTTTCCAAAGATTCAATTTGAAAGTCAATTTCTTGGAAATCCGAAATGTTTAGACGATTCTGGAAAAATTGTGGAAATTGTATAAGAAACGAAGCTGAAAATTATTTCTGGAAGCCAAAATCTGCAAAAATCTTTTTGAGTAATTTTCGAAATTTTTCGAAAAAGTGTCGTAAATTTTTTAACGATATTGAAAAACGAAGCTTTGGAAAAGGCGCCTAAAAATCGAGAGATAATTCTAAGATATAGATATCAACGTGTTGATTCGAAAAATACAGCTTTTTTATCGTCCTGGAACAAAAGTTTAAAAATATCCGGATTGAAATCAGATTTTTTAAGATCCTCAAAATTGTGGTATATAATTGTCAACACCGGTAGGAATTTTCTAAACAATGAAGCCATGAAGAACTCTGGGAGTCCAGATGGCTAAAAATTCACAAAAAAATCCTTGGATTTTTTTTGTTGATGATCACGGACCAAGATTTTCCAAATATCCAATTTGAAAGTCAATTTCTTGGAAATCCGAAATTAATGGACGATTCTGGAAAAATTATGGAAATTATATAAGAAATGAAGCTGAAAATTATTTCTGGAAGCCAAAATTTGCACAGAGCTTTTTGAGTAATTTTCGAAATTTTTCGAAAAAGTGTCATAGATTTTATAACGATATTGAAAAACGAAGCTTTTGGAAAAGGCGCCTAAAAATCGAGAGAAAATTCTAAGATCTAGATATCAACGTGCTGATTCGAAAAATACAGCGTTTTTACCGTCCTGGAACAAAATTTTCAAAATATCCGGATTGAAATCAGATTTTTTAAGATCCTCAAAATTTTCGTATATAATTGTCAACAACGGTACGAATTTTCGAAGCAATGAAGCCATAAAGAACTCTGGGAATTCAGATGCCCAAAAATTCACAAAAAAATCCTTGGATTTCGACAAACTATTTGGAAAAATATAGCGTGTTGATGATCACGGACCAAGATTTTCCAAATATTCAATTTGCAAGTCAATTTCTTGGAAATCCGAAATGTTTAGACGATTCTGGAAAAATTATGGATATTGTATAAGAAATGAAGCCGAAAATTATTTCTAGAAACCAAAATCTGCAAAAATCTTTACGAGTAATCTTCGAAATTTTTCGAAAAAGTGTCATAAATTTTATAACGATATTGAAAAACGAAGCTTTTGGAAAAGGCGCCTAAAAATCGGGAGACAATTCTAAGATATAGATATCGACGTGCTGATTCGAAAAATACAGCGTTTTTACCGTCCTGGAACAAAATTTTCAAAATATCCGGATTGAAATCAGATTTTTTAAGATCCTCAAAATTATCGTATATAATTGTCAACAACGGTAGGAATTTTCGAAGCAATGAAGCCATGAAGAACTCTGGGAGTCCAGATGGCTAAAAATTCACAAAAAAATCCTTGGATTTCGACAAACTATTTCGAAAAATATAGCGTGTTGATGATCACGGACCAAGATTTCCCAAATATTCTATTTGAAAGTCAAATTCTCAGAAATCCAAACGTTTCCATATTTCATATTGACGCTTGTCGAAAAATTATGAAATTTGTCTAAGAAATAAAGCAGAAATTAACTTCTATACGCCAAAATTTAGAAAAGTATCTTTAAATAAATAATTCAAGGATGTAGATATCAACGTGGCCGATTCGAAAAATATAGAGTGAAATCGATTTTTTTTAATTCTGAAAACTGAAATATTTCATATAGGTAGGCGATTTGGAAAATGTCAGATCAGGTTAAGTCAGATCAGATCAGATTAGATCAGATCAGATAAGATCAGGTTATGTCAGTGAATTATCTTTGTGCACAATTAATAATCTCTAGATTTATTACTATATTTATATTATATTCATAATCTCATTTTTCAGTACCATTATGAAATTTTTGTCATTTTTCGATGACTTTCGAAATTCATTTAAAGAGATTTTTGCAGATTTTGCCTTCCAGAATTAATTTTGAGCTTCATTTCTTATACAATTTTTATAATTTTGCAAAATTTTGTACCCTAAAAAGTTTTTCTTTGGCTTTTTAATAATTAATAATTTAGCTTCTCAGAGACACAAATACATATATTTTTTTTAATTACACCTGAACGTGCTCGCTGCGCTCGCATTCAAAAGTTTTCTTTTTCAGCTGTATTGTCATAAAAATAACCTGGAAAGAGTCTCAATGTGGTGCAACGTAGGTGTGACTGATTTAAAAAATTTAAAACATTAAGTGAAAAACATAATTTAAATTTATCATCAGTAGGACTATTAAATAATGTGATGAGCTTTACAACTCTCGGCCGGGTAGATATTCGCATTCAGCGTGATAGCGTTACCGAAATTCAATTCAACAACACAATGAAAACCCAAGAAAAATCGTTACATTGTCTCGAAAATAAATTCTAGATGGTATCAAATTTTGCGGTGCATTTGAATTGGCATTACAAGGACAAGGAAAATCCGGGTGTTTTCTGTTTTTTAAATCTGACACTACTGACTGAAACCTCGCAAGACGCATTAAACTTTTCCGCACCAGCTTCCCAGCCTAACAATCCTCTTCGCACAAGTCTTCCACTGCATAACGGCTATCCGCTTTCAGATGCAGCTCTTTGCAGGAATCAATCACGAATTCCTCGATACCTCCCGTCGCCGCTCCACTCCATTGTCCATCCGATGGGACAATGTTGTATTGTTGTCCCGTATTTGATTACGTATGTTGTGTGTATTGTTTGCTAACAGTGGTCATGCGTCGTTAAGTGCATCCTAACGACGGTCGTTAAGGACGTCCCTCTAATGACCAGCATAGATTCGATCGTTGTGACATTTCAACCCTCACACACACATACAGATTCTGGCAGGTTTAGAACCCGTCATAATTTAGAGGTGGATGGGGAGTGTGCTTGGACAAATCGAACTAAACACGCGAATTTTTCGCCGCCGCTTGACGCCTTTGTTATTTTATCCACCCAGATTGTAGTAATAACTAAAGCTCGGAATTATATGCAGAAAAAAGATGTAAATATGCAGAGAAATTTGGCATTACATATATGCAAAAAATTGTTAAAATATGCAAGAAAAGTTATTTTTTTTAAACGTTAATGTTTTATTTCTATCATTTCTTACAAGATAAATTTTAAAATATGTATGCATAAAAATGCACTTAACATTAAAATATGCAATAAATGCAAAAAAAATAGTTAAATATGCAGAAAATGCAAAAATCAAAAATATGCATTTTGCATATTATCCGAGCCCTAGTAATAACTGTGTAAATATGCGCTAAATTAATGATGACTTTTTGACATTTTTTTTATAAATTTATTTAGGTGACAACATTCTGCGGTCCGAAATCTATAAGAAAATGCATTTAGTTAATTGTCGAAAATGGGTCGAAATTTGCAAAAGGAAAATTTCATCTTTTAAAAAGTCGTCAAAAAATTCTCAAAAAAATCGAGGATATAGACTCGACGTGCTGATTCCAAAAATATAGCGTGTGTATGGACACGGAGCAACATTTTCGAGAGATTCTGTATGAAATGCAATTTTTGAAAATTTCTAAAAATCGCGATATTTCAACGGTGGATTTTGGAAAAACGGTTGGAGTTATCGAAAAAACAAAACCGAAAGTGATTTGTGCGGCCCGTAATTTACTAGAAAATGCGTCTATTTAAATTTCGAAAATTCTCGAAAATGGGTCGAAATCTTCATAAAGGTGTTAAAATTTCATTTTTGAATAACTTGTCTAAAAATTCTCAAAAAATTCTGAAAAAAATCGAGGATATAGATCTCGACGTGCTGATGCCAAAAATATAGCGTGTTTATGGACACGGAGCAACATTTTCGAGAGATTCTGTATGAAATGCAAATTTTCCAAAATTTCTAAAAACTGCGATATTTCAACGGTGGATTTTGGAAAAACGGTTGGAGTTATCGAAAAAACGAAACCGAAAGTGACTTGTACGGCCCGTAATTTACTAGAAAATGCGTCTATTTAAATTTCGAAAATTCTCGAAAATGGGTCGAAATCTTCATAAAAGTGTTAAAATTTCATTTTTGAATAACTTGTCTAAAAAGTCTCAAAAGATTCTGAAAAAAATCTAGGATATAGATCTCGACGTGTTGATGCCAAAAATGTAGCGTGTTTATGGACACGGAGCTACATTTTCGAGAGATTCTGTATGAAATGCAATTTTTGAAAATTTCAAAAAATCGCGATATTTCAACGGTGGATCCTGGAGAAACAGTTGGAGTTATCGAAAACACGAAACCGGAAATGACTTTGAGCAATCTGGGGATTCTGGAGATGTTTCAGATTCTGGGAATGTTGCAGATTCTGCAGATTCCAGGAATTCTGGAGATTCTGAAGATTCGGAACATTTTGAACATTCTACGTGTTTTAGAGTTGATGGAATTTCTGGAAATTATGAGAATTCTGAGTATCCTGAGGATTCCGAATATTTTGAGTTCTGGTGATTTTGGTGATTCTACGGATTTTGTGGTTCCTGAGATTCCCGGGAATTGTTGGAATTCTAGGTTTCTCAGAATTTTAAGGATTCTGAGTATTCGGGGAATTCAAAATATCCGATAGATTCGAACAATTTGGAGAATTCGCATTCTGAAGAATTTGATGATCCTCAGAGTATTTTGAGGATTCTGGGAATTCTGGAGGTTTTGGATATTCTGGAACTTCTTGGGATTCTGGAGATTTTCTGAATTTTGGAAATCTAGGGATTTTAGAATTTCTCAAGATTTTGAAGTTTCTGTGAATTCTGGGATTTTGAAGATTCTGTGATTTCTGGGAATTCCCGAGATTCGGGGATTCGGAGGATTTTGAGGATTTTGAACATTTTGAACATTTTCAACAGTCTGAACCTTCTGGGTATTTTAGGGATTCTGAGAATTCACCGGAATAATTCTGAGGATTCTGGGAATTTTTGGGACTCGGGGATTTTTCAAGATTCTGGGGATTACATTCGCTCTTAACATTTTAAAGATTCGGAGGATTCTGAAAATTTTGAAGATTCGGAAAGTTTTGAAGCTTCTAAAAAATTTGAAGATTTCAAGTGACCCGAAAATCCCTAGCATACCGAATATTTTTAGAGATTTCTGGATTTTCTTGGTAGCCTATCAATTTTGGTGGTTCTGACAATTTTGGGCATTTTAATACTCGTGGGAATCTACCGAATTTGGGATTTCTGAGGTTCTTGGAGATTCTCCAGATTTTGAGAATTTTGGGGATTTTGAAGATTCTGAACATTTTGAACATTCTACGTGTTTTAGGGTTGCTGGAATTTCTGGGAATTTTGAGGATTCTGAACATTTTGAACACTCTGATTTCTGGTGATTTTGGCGATTCCACGGATTTTGTGGTTCCTGGGTTTCCTGGGATTTGTGCGAATTCTAGCTTTCTCACAAGTTTTACGATTCTGAGTATTCGGAGAATTCAAAAGATTCGATGGATTCGAAGAATTTGGAGAATTCGCAGGATTCGAAGTATTCGGAAAATTCGAAGGATTCTAAGAATTTTCATGAACCTCTAAGGATTTTGAGAATTCTGGAGGTTTTCGATATTCTGGAGCTTCTTGGGATTCTAGAGATTTTCTGAATTTTGGGAATCTAAGAATTTTGGGATTTCTCAAGATTTTGAAGATTCTGTGGATTCTGAGGACGCTGGGGATTCTGAAATTCCTGGAAATTCTGGGATTTTGGAGATTCTGTGCTTTTTAGTAATTCCCGAGATTTTGGGGATTCGGAGGATTTTGAACATTTGAGCATTTTCAACATTTTCAACAGTTTCAACATTTCTGGGGTTCTTGGAGATTCTCGAGATTATGAGAATTTTGGGAATTTTTGAGATTCTGGGGATTCCAGGGATTCTTGGAATTTTGAATATTCTGAACATTTTGAACATTCTACGTATTTTAGGGTTACTGGAATTTCTGGAAATTCTGAGGATTCTGAGTATCCTGAGGATTCTGAACATTTTGAACACTCTGAAGGTTATGAAGAATTTGGGATTTTAGAAATGCTCTGATTTCTGGTGATTTTGGCGATTCTACGGATTTTGTGGTTCCTGAGGTTCATGGGAATTGTGGGAATTCTAGGTTTCTCAGAGTTTTTAGGATTCTGAGTATTCGGGGAATTCAAAAGATCCGATGGATTCGAAGCATTCGGAGCATTCTGATGATTTTGATGCTACTCTGAGTATTGGGAGGATTCTGGGAATTCTGGAGGTTTTGAAGATTCTGTGAATTCTGAGGACTCTGAGAATTCTGAAGTTTCTGGAAATTCTGAGATTTTAGAGATTCTGTGCTTTTTAGGAATTCTCGAGATTCTGGGGATTCGGAGAATTTTGAACATTTCAGCATTTTCAATATTTCCAACAGTTTGAGCATTCTGGGTATTTTAGGGATTCTGGGAATTACATTCGCTCTTAACATTTTGAAGATTCTGAGGATTCTGAGAATTTTGAAGATTCAGAAAGTTTTGAAGCTTCTGAAAAATTTGAAGATTTCAAGTGACCCGAAAATCCCTAGCATACCGAATATTTTTAGAGATTTCTGGATTTTCTTGGTCGCCTGTCAATTTTGGTGGTTCTGACAATTTTGGGCATTTTAATACTCGTGGGAATCTACCGAATTTGGGATTTCTGATGTTCTTGGAGACTCTCGAGATTTTGAGAATTTTGGGAATTTTGCAGATTCTGAGGATTCCAGGGATTCTGGGGATTTTGAAGATTCTGAACATTTTGAACATTCTACGTGGTTTAGGGTTGCTGGAATTTCTGGGAATTTTGAGGATTCTGAGTATCCTGAGGATTCTGAACATTTTGAACCTTCTGAAACTTCTGAAGAATTTTGGGATTCTAGAGATGCTCTGATTTCTGCTGATTTTGGGGATTCTACGGATTTTGTGGTTCCTGGGGTTCCTGGATTTTGTGGGAATATTAGATTTTTCAGAATTTTTAAGATTTTGAGTATTCGGGGAATTCAAAAGATCCGACGGATTCGACGAATTTGGAGAATTCGCAGGATTCGAAGGATTCGGAAAATTCGGAGGATTCTGAGGATTTTTATGATCCTCTGAGGATTTTGAGAATTCTGGAAGTTTTGCAAATTCTGAAGTTTCTTGGGATTCTAGAGATTTTGTGAATTTTGAAAATCTACGGGTTTTGGGATTTCTCAAGGTTTTGAAGATTCTGTAGATTCTGAGGACTCGGAGAATTCTGAAGTTTCTGACGATTTCAGGGTTTCTGGGGATTTGGAGGATTTTGAACATTTTGAGCATTTTCAACATTTTCAACAGTCTGAACATTCTGGGTTTTTAGGAATTCTGACCATTCCACGGAATAATTCTGGGGATTCTGGAATTTTTGGGACTGGGGGATTTTTCAAGATTCTGGGGATTACATTCGCTCTTAACATTTTGAAGATTCTGAGGATTCTGCGAATTTTGAAGATTCAGAAAGTTTTGAAGCTTCTGAAAAATTTGAAGATTCCAAGTGATCGGAAAATCCTTAGCATACCGAATATTTTTAGAGTATTTTGGATTTTCTTGGTATCCAGTCAATTTTGGTGGTTCTGACAATTTTGGGCATTTTAACACTCCTGGGAATCTACCGAATTTGGGATTTCTGGGGTTCTGGAAGAGTCTCAAGATTTTGAGCAATCTGGTAATTTTGCAGATTCTGAGGATTTCAGGGATTCTGGGAATTTTGAAGATTCTGACCATTTCGACCATTCTACGTATTTTAGGGTTGCTGGAATTTCTGGGAATTATGAGGATTCTGAGTACCCTGAGGATTCTGAACATTTTGAACACTCTAAAAGTTCTGAAGAATTTTGGGAATCTAGAGATGCTCTGAGTTCTGCTGATTTTGGGGATTCTACGGATTTTGTGGTTCCTGGGGTTCCTGGATTTTGTGGGAATATTAGATTTTTCAGAATTTTTAAGATTCTGAGTATTCGGGGAATTCAAAAGATCCGACGGATTCGACGAATTTGGAGAATTCGCAGGATTCGAAGGATTCGGAAAATTCGGAGGATTCTGAGGATTTTTATGATCCTCTGAGGATTCTGAGAATTCTGGAGGTTTTGCATATTCTGGAGTTTCTTAGGATACTAGAGATTTTGTGAATTTTGGGAATCTACGGATTTTGGGATTTCTCAAGATTTTGAAGATTCTGTAGATTCTGAGGACTCTGAGAATTCTGAAGTTTCTGACGATTTTAGGATTTCTGGGGATTTAGATGATTTTGAACATTTTGAACACTGAAAGTTCTGAAGAATTTTGGGATTCTAGAGCTGCTTTGGTTTCTGGTGATTTTGGCGTTTCTACGGATTGTGTGGTTCCTTGGATTTCTGGGAATTGTGGGAATTGTAGGTTACTCAGAATTTTTAGAATTCTGAGTATTCGGGGAATTCAAAAGATCCGACGAATTCGAAAAATTTGGAGAATTCGCAGGATTCGAAGGATTCGGAAAATTCGGAGGATTCTGAAAATTTTGACGATCTTCTGAGGATTTTGGGAATTCTGCAAGTTTTGCATATTCTGGATATTCTTGGGATTCTGGAGATTTTGTGAATTTTAGGAATCTACGGATTTTTGGCTTTCTCAAGATTTCGAAGATTTTGCCGATTCTAAGGACTCTAGAAATTTTGAAGTTTCTGGGAATTCTGGGATTTAGGAGATCCTGTAGTTTCTGGGGATTCCCGACATTTTTGGACTTCTTGAGATTTTGAGAATTCTGGTAATTTTGCAGATTCTGAGGATTTCAGGGATTCTGGGGATTTTGAAAATTCTGAATATTTTGAACATTCTACGTATTTTAGGGTTGCTGGGATTCTGAGTATCCTGAGGATTCTGAACGTTTTGAACACTGGAAGTTCTGAAGAATTTTGGGATTCTAGAGATGCTTTGGTTTCTGGTGATTTTGGCGTTTCTACGGATTGTGTGGTTCCTGGGGTTCCTGGGAATTAAGGGAATTCTAGGTTTCTCAGAATTTTTAGGATTCTGAATATTCGGGGAATTCAAAAGATCCGACGGATTCGAACAATGTGGAGAATTCGCAGGATTCGAAGGATTCGGAAAATTCGGAGGATTCTGAGGATTTTGATGATCCTCTGAGGATTTTGGGAATTCTGGAGGTTTTGCGTATTCTGGAGCTTCTTGGGATTCTGGATATTTTGTGAATTTTGGGAATCTACGGATTTTGGGATTTCTCAAGATTTTTAAGATTCTGTGGATTCTAAGGACTCTGGGAATTTTGAAGTTTCTGGAAATTCTGGGATTTAGGAGATCCTGTAGTTTCTGGCGATTCCCGAGATTCTGGGACTTTTTGAGATTCTGAGGCTTCTGGGAATTTTGCAATTTCTGGGAATTATGAGAATTCTGAGTATCCTGAGGATTGTGAACATTTTGAACACTGATCGTTCTGAAAAATTTTGGGTTTCTAGAGATGCTCTAAGTTCCGGTGATTTTGGCGATTCTACGGATTTTGTGGATCCCGGGGTTCCTGGGAATTGTGGAAATTCTAGGTTTCTCAGAATTTTTGGGATTCTGAGTATTCGGGGAATTCAAAAGATCCGACGAATTCGAACAGTGTGGAGAAGTCGCAGGATTCCAAGGATTCGGAAAATTCGGAGGATTCTAAGAATTTTGATGATCCCCTGTGGACTTTGGGAATTTTGGGGATTTTGTAAATTTTGGAAATCTACGGATTTTGGGATTACTCAAGATTTTGAAGATTCTGTGGTTTCTGAGGACTCTGAGAATTCTGAAGTTTCTGGAAATTCTGGAATTTTGGAGTTCCTGTGGTTTCTGGGAATTTGCTATTACATTTATTTCTTATTTCTGACCTGACCTGACCTGACCTGACCTGACCTGTTTTGACTCAAATAAATAAATCTTAAACGTTTCTGTGAATATATGAAAACCACAACGTACTTTCTTAAAATAATTGTATTTTGTGAAAAAAAAATGAATAAAAATGTCCTCTAAAAATTGCTATATTTCAATTAGCACTTTTGGAAATACGGTAGGTATAGGTATTTCCAAAGAAACGAAACTGGAAATGACTGGATATCAAAATCTAAAGGAAAATGTATTCAACTAATTTTCGAAAATAAGTAGTTGAAAAGTGGTCGAAGATAATAAAAGTGCCAAAATCAGTATTATCTTATCAAATACTAGGCCCGCCCACCCACCCTCTATTTTTTTAGAAAGTATATCATTTGCCAAAATCAGTATTGTCTTAGTAGCTACTAATTTTTTTACTTTTAACTTAATTTTTTGTCAATTTTCTAGTTGTTTTTTGTTTATTTGGTTTCCGTAATTTTTACCTACTGCACGCTGTTTTACAAAAACTTCTCGCCTGCTACAAGTACGACATTAAATTCTAAATGAGCTCCTGACGCCTACTTTATCAAGATAAGCAAAAACAGTACTGTCCCAGACAAAATAATTGTTCGTATGACCTTCAGTGTGATGTATGTATGTAGTGAGTACAGCAAAATATTAGAAATTTTGGAAACTTCCAGTGCATAACATATCCATGTCGCAATAGTGCCAGGAGTGGCTTATCCACCCACTAATAACTAATGCAATTCCGAATGCACATTGCACGTTCGGCCAGAACGCAATTCCCGCTGAAATTGTGTTAAGCGATTAGTTTGGGGAATTCGATGATATTGATTATGCCCGATGGCGTGCACCCATGCGTCCATCGATCCTTAATTGAAATTACCGATTTGGCCAAGTACCTCCCGCTTGTTATTCCGCTCGCTTTCGGTCGCGGTTGCTTGTTTATTTATATAAATCGTAACGAAGATAACACGATTTTCGACACTTTTAATCACGTCACGTACGCAGATGAAAGCGACCGATGCCCGAAATCTTATTAAAAATCTAAATGCAACACCTAACACCGCAAGCACGACGATAAACTCGAGAGGATATGTGGGAGAGTTTCGGGCGAAATCTTGATTTTCTGAGAATGTTTACCTCGCCGTTGCGAATTGTGTATGCAAGGAGGAGTAGGCGATGAATCAGGGCCGAGCTTGCGAAAAATGCACCGGCCGACGAGGAAAATGCAAGCGGGAATGTAGAAATATCCACCGAAAATTTTGAGCTGTTGCTCCGTCTTGTTGGAAGTAGTAGTAAATATATTAATTAACCGATAGACCTACTAATTTTATTTTATTATTGTAAATAATTAATTGTAAAAATTCTCAGAAAAGGTTTTCTACAAAAACCAAAAAATCTAAACCTCATTAAACGGTTCTAATTTGTTCATTCAGTTAGTGGACATTTATGTCAACAACTTATTATTTGAACTTATATAGGTTATCTAAAAATATAAGATTAGCTTTTTTAAAATGTATCTACTAAAAATTTGAGCTAAGTTCTGTCTAAATCAATCAAACCAGTTGTAAGAATTTTGAGAACCACTTGTATTTTAGGACTTTGAAAGAATCTAGGAAGTTTCTGTTGACTTTTTTTTTTTAAGAATATGAAAAACTCTTGGCGTCTTTGGTTGTTCTTGAAAAACTATCAAGGAATCTTTGGTTTTTAATTTTAAAAGAACGTAAAAGAATCTCGGGAGCTTCTGGTGTTTTATTTTTAAGCGAATTTGTAGAATCTTGTAGTTTTCTGGATTTTTACTTCCCGAGCGTAAGCAAAGGAAGTATTGTAATCGAGTCCGTCGGCCGACTCTCTACTTTTACGTTTTCTCGATCTTTCATGACCCCTAGAAGACGAAGAAATAGGTCTCCCATTTCCGTCTGTCTGTCCGTCTGTCCGTCTGTCCGTCTGTCCGTCTGTCCGTCTGTCCGTCTGTCCGTCCGTCCGTCCGTCTGTCCGTCTGTCCGTCTGTCCGTCTGTCCGTCTGTCCGTCTGTTGTCACGGATTTTTATTAGACAGATAATCTCCGAAAGTACTCGACCGATTGTTGTGAAATTTTGTACTTATATTAAGAATATCATGTAGATGGTAAAACGCTAACCAAAATTTGTCTAATCATCCCCACCACTAATGCGATGACGTCACTTCAAAATTGTACATAGTAAATGGGTTTTCAATTGTATAAAATAACATAGTCCTACACATGTAGTTTACAACTCCGAATCGACTTTTCACCCGAAACGTCCAGATTTTTGGAAAAAAAATCAAAATTATAAAACAACATTTTGAAATTTAATTTTTAATCTGCTAACCAGAATGCTTTGAAATGTTGCAGATGTTTTAAGGCTATGAAGAGCATCATAAATCTTTAGTCAAAAAATATTTGCTTACCCCCTCCAAAAACTTGATGACGTCAGCTCAAAAGTTTGTGGAATAAATCATATCTAAAATGTACAAAATATGATGAGTCTGTACTTGTGATCTATCACTCCATTAATATTTTTTGGATTTGCATATACAGGGTGACTCAAAAAAATTAATGAATGCGTAAATATATTTTATTGATTTAATCAGGAACTACAAAACCGAATGCTCTGAAATCTTGCAGATGTTTTAAGGTCATAAAGAGCATAATAAATGTTTAGTCAAAATATATTTGCTTATCCCCTCCAAAAACTTGATGACGTCAGCTCGAAAGTTTGCCGAATAAATCATATCTAAAATGTACAAAATATGATGAGCCTGTACTTGTCATTTATCACTCCATTCATATTTTTTGGATTTGCATATACAGAGTGACTCAAAAAAATTAATGAATGCGTAAATTTATTTTATTGATTTAATCAGGAACTACAAAACCGAATGCTTTGAAATCTTGCAGATGTTTTAAGGTTATAAAGAGCATAATAAATTTTTAGTCAAAATATATTTGGTTATCTTCTACAAAAAACTGATGACGTCAGCTCAAAAGTTTTCCGAATAAATCATATCTAAAATGTACAAAATATGATGAGTCTGTACTTGAGATTTATCATTCCATTCATATTTTTGGATTTGCATATGCAGGGTGACTCAAAAAAATCAATGAAGGCGTGAATTTATTTTATCGATTTAATCAGGAATTACAAAACCGAATGCTTTGAAATCTTGGGAATATTTTAAAGTTATTATAAGCATGGTAAACTTTTGTTCAAAATGTATTTGTTCATCCCTCCTAAAAAAATTGATGACGTCAACCTTAAATTTTGCTGAATAAATCCTATCTAAAATGCAAAAAATATGATGAGTTTGTACTTGTGATTTATCATTCCATTCATATTTTTTAGATTTTCTTAAGAGGTGGTTCAAAAAAATTAATGAAGTCAATTTATTTTATTGATTAAATTAAAGGCAACACTTATTATTAGTATTACACCCCAACCAACCCAATTTGGTAGACACAAAATTTGTTAAAGGAAAAACTCGGTTGAAACATAAGGGTAGCACGCTTATTTACATCGACTTTAACATTACAGACCTGCATTTGTTTTATGCGTTCACTTGATTCCGCGAATGTGAAATAGACATGTTTATAATCAACCAATTGTGAATTTCACCGTCAAGAATTAAAATAAAACCCAATGTTTTATATAATAAGCGGAAGTCGAAGCAATAAAACCGACGGTCGTTTTGTTTACAGTTTCTGTGTTTGGCTCTCACGTATGCTGTTACGCCTGTCATCTTAAATTAAGAATGTTTATACATACACGATTTTCAGTTGCCTCTGATACGTAGGTATACGTGAGTAAATTGTTTCGTTATTTTATTGATTATTACAAATCAATATTCAAACGACCCAATTCATTTTCCCGAAAATTTGAGAATATAATAATTTTATTCTTAGTATTACAGTACATCTATCCCAACTGATATACGTGTCCTTGCAAAAATGTTGATGACGTCATCGCAATTTTTTTTTAAATTCCCACTACAAAAATGTAATGAGAAAAAAAACACAATAGGCATGCAGTCGTCAAGTTTCCGACAGCGAGGGAAGTACTGTCTAAACTCTTTAGACCAATTTTTTGTTCTTATGTTTTATTTCGATGAAGTTTTAAAATACACGATGGATTCTTGTGAGCTCCTGGTGTTTTATCCTTTGATGAGGTTAAAAGAATCTCGGAGGCTCTTGGTGTTTTACCCTTCGATGAGGTTAAAAGAATCTCGGGGACTTCCTAATTCTTCTATGAGGTTGCAAGAATCTCGGAGGCTCAGGTGTTTTATCCATCGATGAGGTCGAAAGAATATCGGGGTCTCCTGGTGGTTTATTTTCCGATAAGACCCAAAGAATCCTAGGGATCCTGGTGTTTTATTTTTCGATAAAGTTATAAGAATCTCAGGGCCTTTTGAGTTTTATTTTTAAGATACAGTAAAAAAAACTCTTGAGCTCCTAGTGTTTTATTCTTCGATGAGATTTAAATAATTTCGATGGATCCTGGTGTTTTATCATTTGATGAGGTTAAAAGAATGTCGGCAATTCCTTGTGTTTTATCCTTCGATGTGGTTGAAAGATTCTCGAAGGCTTTTGGTGTTTTATCCTTCGATAAGATTCAAAGAATCTCGGGGGCTTCAGGTGTTTTATCCTTCGATGAGGTCGAAAGAATCTTGGGGATTCCTAGCGCTTTTTTTATTCTTCGATGAAGTTGCAAGAATCTCGGGGCCTGCTGGTGTTTTATACTTCGATAAGGTTAAAAGAATCTCGGGGACTTGCTAATTCTTCCATGAGCTTGCAAAAATCTCGGAGGCTCAGGTGTTTTATCCATCGATGAGGTCGAAAGAATCTTGGGGACTCCTAGTGTTTTTTTTTGTTCTTCGATGAAGTTGCAAGAATCTCGGAGGCTTAGGTGTTTTATCCATCGATGAGATCGGAAGAATCTCGGGGTCTCGTGGTGGTTTATTTTCCGATGAGAACGAAAGAATCCCAAGGGCTCCTAGAGTTTAATTTTTCGATAAACTTATAAGAATCTCAGGGCCTTTTGGGTTTTATTTTTAAGATTTAGTAAAAAAATCTCGTGAGCTCCTAGTATTTTATTCTTCGATGAGGTTTAAATAACCTCGATGGCTTTTGGTGTTTTATCCTTTGATGAGGTTAAAAGAATCTCGGGAATTCCTTGTGTTTTATCCTTCGATGTGGTTGAAAGAATCTCGGGGTCTCCTGGTGGTTTATTTTCCGATGAGACCTAAAGAATCCCAGGGGCTCCTGGTGTTTTATTTTTCGATAAAGTCATAAGAATCTCCATTTGGGTTTTATTTTTAAGATATAGAAAAAAATCTCGTGAGCTCCTAGTGTTTTATTGTTTGATGAGTTTTAAATAATCTCGATGTCTCCTGGTGGTTTATTTTATTCTTTGATCAGGATAAAAAAATCTCGGGAATTCCTTGTGTTTTATCCTTCGATTTGGTTGAAAGAATCTCGAAGACTTTTGGTGTTTTATCCTTCGATAAGGTTAAAAGAATCTCGGGGGCTTCAGGTGTTTTATCCTTCGGTGAGGTCGAAAGAATCTTGGGGATTCCTAGTGTTTTTTTTTATTCTTCGATGAAGTTGCAAGAATCTCGGAGGCTTAGGTGTTTTATCCATCGATGAGATCGAAAGAATCTCGGGGTCTCGTGGTGGTTTATTTTCCGATGAGACCGAAAGAATCCCAGGGGCTCATGGTGTTTTATTTTTCGATAAAGTTATAAGAATCTCAAGGCCTTTTGGGTTTTATTTTTAAGATTTAGTAAAAAAATCTCGTGAGCTCTTAATGTTTTATTCTTCGATGAGGTTTAAATAATCTCGATGGCTCCTGGTGTTTTATACTTTGATGAGGTTAAAAGAATCTCGGAAATTCGTTGTGTTTAATCCTTCGATGTGGTTGAAAGAATCTCGAAGGCTTTTGGTGTTTTATCCTTCGATAAGGTTAAAAGAATCTCGGGGGCTTCCGGTGTTTTATCCATCGATGAGGTCGAAAATATCTTGGGGATTAATAGTGTTTTTTTTTATTCTTCGATGAAGTTGCAAGAATCTCGGAGCCTCTTGGTGTTTTATACTTCAATAAGGTTAAAAGAATGTCTGGGACTTCCTAATTCTTCGATGAGCTTGCAAAAATCTCGGAGACTCAGGTGTTTTATCCATCGATGAGGTCGAAAGAATCTCGGGGTCTCCTGGTGGTTTATTTTCCGATGAGAACGAAAGAATCCCAAGGGCTCCTAGTGTTTAATTTTTCGATAAACTTATAAGAATCTCAGGGCCTTTTGGGTTTTATTTTTAAGATTTAGTAAAAAAATCTCGTGAGCTCCTAGTGTTTTATTCTTCGATGAGATTTAAATGATTTCGATGGACCCTGGTGTTTTATCATTTGAAGAGGTTAAAAGAATCTCGGGAATTCCTTGTGTTTTATCCTTCGATGTGGTTGACAGAATCTCGAAGGCTTTTGGTGTTTTATCCTTCGATAAGGTTAAAAGAATCTCGTGGGCTTCAGGTGTTTTATCCTTTGATGAGGTCGAAAGAATCTTGGGGATTCCTAGTGGTTTGTTTTATTCTTCGATGAAGTTGCAAAAATCTCGGAGCGTCCTGGTGTTTTATACTTCGATAAGGTTAAAAGAATCTCGGGGACGTCCTAATTCTTCCATGAGCTTGCAAAAATCTCGGAGACTCAGGTGTTTTATCCATCGATGAGGTCGAAAGAATCTCGGGGTCTCCTGGTGGTTTATTTTCCCATGAGACCCAAAGAATCCCAGGGGCTCCTGCTGTTTTATATTTCGATAAAGTTATAAGAATCTCAGGGCCTTTTGGGTTTTATTTTTAAGATTTAGTAAAAAAATCTCGTGAGCTCTTAATCTTTTATTCTTCGATGAGGTTTAAATAATCTCGATGGCTCCTGGTGTTTTATACTTTGATGAGGTTAAAAGAATCTCGGGAATTCGTTGTGTTTAATCCTTCGATGTGGTTGAAAGAATCTCGAAGGCTTTTGGTGTTTTATCCTTCGATAAAGTTAAAAGAATCTCGGGGACTTCCTAATTCTTCCATGAGCTTGCAAAAATCTCGGAGACTCAGGTGTTTTATCCATCGATGAGGTCGAAAGAATCTCGGGGTCTCCTGGTGGTTTATTTTCCCATGAGACCCAAAGAATCCCAGGGGCTCCTGGTGTTTTATTTTTCGATAAAGTTATAAGAATCTCAGGGCCTTTTGGGTTTTATTTTTAAGATTTAGTAAAAAAATCTCGTGAGCTCCTAGTGTTTTATTCTTCGATGAGGTTTAAATAATCTCGATGGCTCCCGGTGTTTTATCCTTTGATGAGGCTAAAAAAATCTGGGGAATTAATTGTGTTTTATCTTTCGATGTGGTTGAAAAAATCTCGAAGGCTTTGGTGTTTTATTCTTCGATAAGGAGCTTCACGTGTTTTATCCTTCGATGAGGTCGAAAGAATCTTGAGGATGCCTAGTGTTTTTTTTATTCTTCGATGAAGTTGCAAGAATTTCGGAGGCTCCTGGTGTTTTATACTTCGATAAGGTTAAAAGAATCTCGGGGACTTCCTAATTCTTCGATGAGGTTGCAAGAACCTCGGAGGTTAAGGTGTTTTATCCATCGATAAGGTCGAAAGAATCTCGGGGTCTCCTGATGGTTTATTTTCCGATGAGAACGAAAGGATCCCAAGGGCTCCTAGTGTTTAATTTTTCGATAAACTTATAAGAATCTCAGGGCCTTTTGGGTTTTATTTCAAAGATATAGTAAAAAGATCTCGTGAGCTCCTATTGTTTTATTCTTCGATGAGGTTTAAATAATCTAGATGGCTTCTGGTGTTTTATCCTTTGATGAGGTTAAAAGAATCTCGGG
The DNA here is from genome assembly GCF_036711695.1 of Zophobas morio. Taxonomy (NCBI): domain Eukaryota; kingdom Metazoa; phylum Arthropoda; class Insecta; order Coleoptera; family Tenebrionidae; genus Zophobas; species Zophobas morio. Next base: position 1,456,246 of record NW_026972132.1, read on the forward strand.
AATTCCTTGTGTTTTATCCTTCGATGTGGTTAAAATAATCTCGAAGGCTTTAAGTAAGTAAGTAAGTAAGTAAGTAAGTATTTATTAATGACCGTTAGGGTACATAAGTCAAGTCAGATGAAATTACAATATAAATAGTTTAAAATTATACAATTTACAAGATAATTCAAATCGAATGGTAAAAACTACACAGGACATCGCTACAATTTAAAAATTCATCGAGAGAGTAAAATGCGTTTTTTAATAAAAAATTTCTTATAGTACGGCTAAATTGCGAAAAAGGTAAGTTAGCAATACGTTTCGGTAATTTATTGAATAATTTGGGCCCATAATAATTGATGGCATTTCTACTTCTACCTACACGATAGAATTCGGTGTAAATGCTATGGGTAGATCTCGTGATTATTGACATATTTGTGAGATTATTATAAGTGGTGAGATTAGACTTCACATATAATAAAGCATATAAAATATAAAGACAGGGCACGGTGAGAATACTTTTTTCTTTAAAATAATTTTTAACACAAGCTCTGTAAGATAGACCTCCAATAATTCGAACTACTCGGCGCTGCAATTTAAAAACGGTTTTTAAATGACTGCTGTGGCCCCAGGTTATAATGGCATAGCTAAAAATACTTTGAAATAAAGAGTAGTATATCATCATAAGGACCTGCTCACTAACCTCATATTGCAAATTCCTAATAAGAAAAGTTGACTTGGACAATTTTTTACAGATATCAATGACGTGATTATCCCAGCATAATTTCGGGTCCAGTGTCACACCAAGAAATTTGACACACCTCGGATTGTCAATCTCAGAAATGTAACGAAGGGAAAACACCATTTTTTGAGTTTTCAGTACATTAAGCGTTAATCTGTTTGAAGTAAACCATTCACTAGCAGCATTAATATCTTGTTCCATCCTGTCCAAGAGAGACGGGATGTCTGAGTCCACACTATAGCAAGTAGTGTCATCCGCAAAAAGTATGATTTTATTGTCTAGATGTTTAGCCAAGTCGTTAATGTATAACAAAAAGAGCAACGGACCTAAAATCGAGCCTTGTGGCACTCCTATGTTAACTATTGTCATTTCGGAGTATACATTATTAAACAGAACAACCTGCTGGCGATTGTGGAGAAAACTAAAAATAAGCTGTAAGGCTCCATTTGACAATCCGTACAACTCAAGCTTGTTTATTAGAATGTTGTGATTAATACTATCGAAAGCTTTTGATAGATCACAAAATGTGCATCCTAAGAATTGTTTTGTTTCGAAACAGGTAATGACCTCATCAACAAGCCTATTAATAGCCATGGTTGTACTTTTGCCATGTTGGAAACCAAATTGGCGTTGGTTCAATATGTTTTGTTTAGTAACGTATTCCTCAAGTTGTTTAAGCATAATCTTTTCTAAAATTTTCCCAAAAATAGGCGTTATAGAGATTGGTCTATATTTATCAACATCATCTACGTTGCCCTTTTTGTGGATAGGGATTACTTTGGTCACCTTGAGACAGGATGGGAAAAGATTTTCATTAATACACCGATTGATCAATCTTGTGAGTGGAACTAGAATGAGATTCTTAATATTCCTAACAATGGTGATACTTATGTTGTAGTAGTCCTTACTTTTCTTTTTTTTGATGGAATCAATTGTATCTCTTACTTCATTAAATGTTATCTCTCTGAAATTGAAAACAGAGTTCACCGGAGTCAAATTTTTGTGCATTAGCTGAATTGGATCCGTATTTGATAATTTTAAATTATTCTCCAAATTATGTGGGATATCACCAAAAAATGTAGAGAAGTCCTCCGCAGTCAGTTTTTCTGAATAATTATTGCTACTAGCTAATCGTTTGCTATTGATTAATTTCCAGCTGTCCTTTGCTACATTAGTAGAATTTTTAATTAGGTTGTCATTAAAGGTTTTTTTTCTTTTCTTAACTTCGGTTCTAAACAATTCTCTATATTTTTGAAAATAGGTCACAAAAGTTGGGTCATTAGGATTTTGATTGTGTAATTCGTGTAGCAGGTCTACATTTTGTTTCATTTTATGTAATTTCTCATCATACCAGTAAATATCATCCTTTTTAACATTTTTTATTCTTTTTACTTTTATAGGAAAGGCCATGTTTACTTTATCAGAAATTAATTTGGTGAATAAGTTAAATTTGGTATTTGTATCAAGTCCAGCATCATTGATAAAATCAAAATTGCAATCACTAATAATATTAAAAAAATTAAAGAATCCTACTTCCGTAAAAGGTTGATATGATACAACTTTCGAGCAGTCTTTTGACTTATGACGATTATATAGAATTTCTACAGTAGCAGCACGATGGTCAGATAAATGAGTCTCCATGACCTGGTGCCTACAATCATGTGCGATATTTGTAAGTATATTATCAATACACGAATTTGCTCGCGTGTTCTCAAAGATTAGAGGTCTCAAATTATAAGATTTTAAAAAGTTAAGGAACTCTAGAGTCTGTTTGGTTTTGCGGTCAAAATGTATGTTAAAGTCTCCATTAATAATAACATCTGAATCGATTATATTGATAAAATTAAATAAATTAGTCAAATTAGAGTATAAAACTTCCAGATTGCCTTTTGGTGCTCTGTATACAGTTATTATGATTAGTTTGGGTTTATTAACTTTAATGGCTGCAAGCTCAATGTCAATTACATTACAAAACTTTGAAACATCAATAACTTGGTATTTAATTTTATCGTTTACTAGTATCACAACACCGCCATAACCATTATCTTTCCTGGTATAGGCAGAGGCTATCTTAAAACTATCCAATTTTAATAAATCCAACTCATAGTTTGTTAACCAATGTTCTGTAAAACATAAAACATCATAAGATTCTTCAATGTTATGTAAAACTACCTCTACTTCATCAACTTTGTTCCTAATCGATTGTACATTTAAATGGAAAATTGAAAAATAGCTATCACTAACTACCGCTTTACTCGTTAATTTTTTTAAAATGAAAAAACTTGCGAACACATGCTCCTACAGGCCAGATGTTGGGATCCAGGGCTTTTCCGAAATTGTCAGCATATACAGACAGCTTGAAAGATGAATATTCGCCTTTGTGTTTAGCTTCCAGTTCCTCGCATTTTGCTTCGGGAAAATGAGATTTAACAAACGTTAGTACGTCTTCCTTTTTGGTATCAGGGTGTAACCTATAAACATGCAGATCCATTAGTTTTGGTATAGCTTTCAAACTGCAACCTGCAGCAGCGAAACAACCAACTACAGCTTTACGTTTTTTCTTCTCAACTAGATTCCATTCATCATTATGGCGTTTTGGAAGAGCCTTTGGCTGTACTTTCAAACTTTGGGTGTTTTATCCTTCGATAAGGTTAAAAGAATCTCGGGGGCTTCAGGTGTTTTATCCTTCGATGAGGTCGAAAGAATCTTGGGAATTCGTAGTGTTTTTTTTTTATTCTGCGATGAAGTTGCAAGAATCTCGGAGGCTCCTGGTGTTTTATACTTCGATAAGGTTGAAAAAATGTCGAAGGTTCAGGTGTTTTATCCATCAATGAGGTCGAAAGAATCTAGTAGGGTCCTGATGTTTTATTTTCCGATGAGACCGAAAGAATCTGAGGACTCCTGGTGTTTTATTCTTCGATAAGGTTAAAAAAATCTTGTGGGTTCCTAGTGTTTTATTTTCAGATGAGCTTGAAACAATCTCAGGGCTCCTTCCTCTTTTAATTTTAAAAGTATCTCGGAGGCTCCTGGTGTTTTATTTTTCGATGAGGTTAGAAAATCTCAAAACCCTTTTGGGTTTTATTTTTAAGATATTTTATCTTTTATCCTTTGATGAGGTTGAAACAATCTCGGGATCTCCAGATTTTTTTTTTAATCTGAAAAAAATTCAGAGACCCTTGGTGTTTCACTTTCCAGGTTTTAAAAAAATCTCGGAGGTCCCTTATGTTTTATTTTTCCGGAGCTTTTGGTGTTTCATTTTTTGATAATATTGAAAAAATCACAAGATTCTCTTCTGTTTTAATTTTAAAAATATATAAAACTTTCTCAGGACCCCAATACATTTAATTTTTCAAAATTTATAGATAATCTCGAGAGTTCTTATTCCAGCTTTGTTAATTTTTATTTTGTAAACAACTGGTTGTCATGAGTGACACCTGTCCATAGCTTATTATTTTAAATTATAGGGATTATCATTAAAAAAAAACAGAAAATAAATCTGATAGTACATAAAAAAATGTTTTTTTGGTAAGCTGATAATGAAGTCACTTGACAATTATGGATGTTCCACAACACGGTGATCCACTTCATTATCCTGTTGATATGCAGTGTTATGAATCCACAGTGTTCTAGATTTACATTTCGTTTAATGTTTTCTCAACAGAAAAAGTAAAAAAGGAAAAGTAAAAGATATAAGCGAGCTTTTTTAGTAAAACTTGGTCGTGTTCATAAAATTCGCGTTCGGCCACCCAGCTCCTAAAAAATTAATTTTCGTTACATAATTTTCCCAAGAGAACATCTCTTATCTTTTAGAATCCCGTCCGATGTTTGTTCGCGTGATCAGCTCCGATCCATCGATCATATTATCTAATTGGCCTTGTGCTTACCGACAAAGAGTGCCGGCTAGTGCACAAAGACTATTCGCACCCGAACATTACTTCTGCATTCCATCGCCGACACGAAACTTTTCGGGCTTTTAATCAGCCTAGAATCGATTATTTCAAAAGGATTGTGATTGTGCGACGGATAATAATTTTAACAGAAAAATAGAAAAATCGTAGGCACGACTCGCGCGTTCGTTTTCCCATGCCGCCGTCCTCCGATAATTACCATTTTGCATATCCGTTTTGTCAACTCCATCCATTTTTCCGTCACGTACGGTCTCGTGACAAAACCCATCGCAATAATCATGAGAAAGCGAAGAATAACGAGGGATACAGGACCGTACCAATTACAAGTACGTCGGCGAGGTCAACGGTGCATGTTCCATAATAATGTGACGGTGTTTGGTACACAAAGTGTCCACTCATATTTGAATAATTCGTATGCTCGGAACGTCCTCCACAAAATATACAAACATAAATTACCCACTACGGTGTCGGACGTGAATCACAATGCAGAATTTTCGAGCTTCATTTTTTCCACATCCATTCCACTTTATGTCGCTTTTTTATATTTTCGGTGGGACGCGTTGGCGGCTCTAAATTGCCGCTAACAGACCGACGCGCAATAAAATTGTTGCGATTGTGTTAAACATGGCCACTATCAAACAACAAGAGAGAATGGGATGGGGAGAGAGAGAGAGGGGTTTGAAGTTGGCGCCAAAATGGGCCAAATGCAAAAACACAAAACAGGATCCGGAAGTATTTCGCAATATGAGTATTTCACGATCTTTCAAACTTTTACGCTGTGAATTGTATTTTTTATGATAACTACTACTACTAGTTAAAATAATAAGCTGTTGACAGGTGCCACTCACAACAACCTATTTTTTTTAAATATGCGTGTCGATCCACAGATAAATTGACAACGCTACAATAAGAATTTTTTAGAATTCTTTTCGAGATTCTTTCATTAAAACACAAGGAGGTTCTGGGATTTATTCAAACTCTTCGAAGCATAAAACAACGGTTTCCCAAGATTTTATCAAATATTTTAAAATACAACGCAAGGGGGCCCTAAGGTTCTTCTTTAACCTTCATCGGAACATAAAACACCAGGAACCCCCGACATTCTTAAAACCTCATCGAAAAGTAAGACACTAGGAACCCCCGAGATTTTTTCAGCCTCGTGGAAGAATAGAACACTAGGGACCACCGAGATTCATTCAGCTTAATCGCAAAATAAAGCATTAGGAGCCCCCGAGATTCTTTCAGTCTTATCGAAGAATAAAACATCAGGACCCCCAGAGATTCCTTCAGCCTCATCGAAAAATAAAACAACAAGAGCCCCAAGATGCTTCCATATTTTTACAAAAAGCATAAGCTACCTTCGAGATTCGTTCATACTTACCAAATCAAGCATAAAGAGGCTCTGAGATTCTTTCAACCTCAATAAAGATTAAAACACCAAGAACCCCCGAGATTCTTTCAACCTTCTTGAAGAATATAACTCCAAGAGTTCCAAGACCCTTTCATATTTTTTAAAAACAGAACTTAAGAGTGTTCAAAGAGTCTTTAGCCTCATCGGAAAATAAAACACCCAGAACCTTTGAGATTTTTGCAACGTCATTGAAAAATAACCCACTAGGATCGCCAAGATTCTTACAACATCATCGAAGGATAAAATACCAGGAGCCTCAGAGATGCTTTCAGCCTCATCGAAGAATAAAACACTAGGAGCCTTTGAAATTCTTTTAAACTCATCGGAAAATAACACGCCAGGAACCCCCCAGATTCTTTCAACCTTATCTAAGAATAAAACACCAGGAGTCTCGAAATTCTTTCATACTTTTTAAAACAGAACTTAAGAAACAAAACACCTAGAGCCCCTAAAATTTTTACAACCTCATGGGAAAGTAACATACTAGGAGCCCCCGAGACTCTTTCAACATCATCACCAGGAGCCCCTGAAATTCTTTCAACCTCATCGGAAATTAACACACCTAGAGCTCCCAAAATTTTCACAACCTCATGGGAAAGTAATATACTAGGAACTCCCAAGACTCTTTCAACATCATCACCAGGAATCCCGAGATTTTTTCATACTTTTTGAAAACAGAACTAAAGAGGGTCCGAGGGTCCGGAGATTTTTTAAAATAAAACATCTGCAGCCCCTGAAATTCTTACAATCTCATCGAAGAATTAGTAACCCCGGAGATTCTTTTCACTTCATCGGAAAATAAAACAGCAGAAGCCTCAAAGACACTTTCAGCGTCGTCGAAGAATAAAACCCTAGGAGCCCCTGACATTCTCATCGGAATATAACACACCAAGAACCCCCGAGATTCTTTCAGCCTCATCGAAAAATAAAACACCGAGAGCCCCAAGATACTTCCACATTCTTACAAAAAGTACCAACTACCCTCGAGATTCTTTCACATTTACCAAATGAAGCATAAAGAGGCTCTGAGATTCGTTAAGAGTGTCCGAAGACTCTTTAGCCTCATCGGAAAATAAAACACCTAGAGCCTCTGAGATTCTTACAACGTCATCGAAAAATAACACACTAGGACCTCTGAGATTCTTTCAACATCATCGAAGGATAAAATACCAGGAGACCAAGAGACTCTTTTAACCTCACTGAAGAATAAAACACCAGAAGTCTCGATATACTTTCATATTTTTTAAAACAGAGCTCAAGAAGATCCGAAGATTATTTAGCCTCATCGGAAAACAAAACACCTAGAGCCCCCAAAATTTTTACAACCTCATGGGAAAGCAAGATACTAGAAGCCCCCGAGACTCTTTTAACATCATCACCAGGGGCCCCTGAGATTCTTTCAACCTCATCGGAAATTAACACACCAGGAGCCCCGAGAATCTTTCATATTTTTTAACAATGGAACTTGAGAGGGTCCGAAGATTCTTTAGCTTCATCGTAAAGTAAAACACCTAGAACCTCAGAGATTCTTACAACCTCATCGGAAAGTAACATAGTAAGAGCCCCGGAGACTCCTTCAACCTCATCGAAGAATAAAACACTAGGGACCACCGAAATTCTTTCAGTTTCATCGAAAAATAAAACACAAGAAGCCCCAGAGTTTCTTTCAGCCTCATCGAATAATAAAACACTAAGAGCCCCAGAGATTCTTTCACATTTTGTAACAACAGAACTTAAGAGAGTCCAAAGTTTCTTTAGCCTCATCGGAAAATAGAACACCTAGAGCCTCTGAGATTCTTACAACGTCATCGAAAAATAACACCCTAGGACCTCCGAGATTCTTTCGACATCATCGAAGGATAAAATACAAGGAGCCCCAGAGACTCTTGCAGTCTCATCGAAGAATAAAACACTAGGAGTCTCGATATACTTTCATATTTTTTAAAACAGAACTCAAGAACATCCGAAGATTATTTAGCCTCATCGGAAAACAAAACACCTAGAGCCCCCAAAATTTTTACAACCTCATGGGAAAGTATTATACTACGAGCCCCCGAGACTCTTTCAACATCATCACCAGGAGCCCTGAGATTCTTTCAACCTCATCGGAAATTAACACACCAGGAGCCCCGAGATTCTTTCATATTTTTTAACAATAGCACTTAAGAGGGTCCGAAGATTCTTTAGCTTCATCGTAAAGTAAAACACCTAGAACCTCCGAGATTCTTACAACCTGATCGAAGAATAAAACACTAAGGACCACCGAGATTATTTCGGTCTCATCGAAGAATAAATCCCCAGGAGCCCCAGACATTCTTTCAGCCTTATCGAAAAATAAAACACTAGGAGCCTCTGAGAATCTTTTAAACTCATCTCAAAATAGAACACGTCAGGAACCCCCGAGATTCTTTCATCCTCATCTAAGAATAGAACACCAGGCATCCCAAGATGCTTTCATATTTTTTAAAGTAGAACTCAAGATGATCCGAAGATTCTTTAGTTTCCTCGAAAAATAAAACACTTAGAACCCCCGAGATTGTTACAACCTAATCGGAAAGTTACATACTAAGGAGCCCCTGAGACTATTTTAACCTCATCGAAGGATAAAACACTAGGGACCACCGAGATTCTTTCAACTTCATCGGAAAATAAAACATCAGGAGCCGCCGAGATTCTTTCAGTTTCATCGAAGAATAAAACACCAGGAGCCCCAGAGATTCTTTCAGCCTCATCGAAGAATAAAACACTAAGAGCCCCTGAGATTCTTTCACATTTTTTAACAACATAACTTAAGAGGGACCAAAGTTTCTTTAGCCTCATCGGAAAATAAAACACCTAGAGCCTCTGAGATTCTTACAACGTCATCGAAAAATAACACCCTAGAACCTCCGAGACTCTTTCAGCCTCACCGAAGAATAAAACACCAGGAGTCTCGATATATTTTCATAATTTTTAAAACAGAGCTCAAGAAGATCCGAAGATTCTTTAGCCTCATCGGAAAACAAAACACCTAGAGCCCCCAAAATTTTTACAACCCCATGGGAAAGCAACATACTAGGAGCCCCCGAGACTCTTTTGACATCATCACCAGGAGCCCCTGAGATACTTTCAAGCTAATAGGAAATTAACACACCAGGAGCCCCGAGATTTTTTCATATTTTTTAACAATAGAACTTAAGAGGGTCCGAAAATTCTTTAGCTTCATCGTAAAGTAAAACACCTAGAACCTCCGAGATTCTTACAACCTCATGGGAAAGTAACATACTAAGAGCCCCTGAAACTCCTTCAACCTCATCGAAGACTAAAACACTACGGACCACCGAGATTCTTTCAGTTTCATCGCAAAATAAAATATCAGGGCCCCCGAGATTATTTCAGTCTCATCGAAGAATAAATCACCAGAAGCCCCAGATATTCTTTCAGCGCCATCGAAGAATAAAACACTAGGAGCCTCTGAGAATCTGTTAACCTCATCTAAGAATAGAACACCAGGAATCCTGAGGTACTTTCATATTTTTTAAAACAGAACTCAAGATGATCCGAAGTTTCTTTAGCTTCCTCGAAAAATAAAACACTTAGAACCCCCGAGATTGTTACAACCTAATCGGAAAGTTACATACTAAGGAGCCCCTGAGACTATTTTAACCTCATCGAAGGATAAAACACTAGGGACCACCGAGATTCTTTCAACTTCATCGGAAAATAAAACATCAGGAGCCGCCGAGATTCTTTCAGTTTCATCGAAGAATAAAACACCAGGAGCCCCAGAGATTCTTTCAGCCTCATCGAAGAATAAAACACTAAGAGCCCCTGAGATTCTTTCACATTTTTTAACAACATAACTTAAGAGGGACCAAAGTTTCTTTAGCCTCATCGGAAAATAAAACACCTAGAGCCTCTGAGATTCTTACAACGTCATCGAAAAATAACACCCTAGAACCTCCGAGACTCTTTCAGCCTCACCGAAGAATAAAACACCAGGAGTCTCGATATATTTTCATAATTTTTAAAACAGAGCTCAAGAAGATCCGAAGATTCTTTAGCCTCATCGGAAAACAAAACACCTAGAGCCCCCAAAATTTTTACAACCCCATGGGAAAGCAACATACTAGGAGCCCCCGAGACTCTTTTGACATCATCACCAGGAGCCCCTGAGATACTTTCAAGCTAATAGGAAATTAACACACCAGGAGCCCCGAGATTTTTTCATATTTTTTAACAATAGAACTTAAGAGGGTCCGAAAATTCTTTAGCTTCATCGTAAAGTAAAACACCTAGAACCTCCGAGATTCTTACAACCTCATGGGAAAGTAACATACTAAGAGCCCCTGAAACTCCTTCAACCTCATCGAAGACTAAAACACTACGGACCACCGAGATTCTTTCAGTTTCATCGCAAAATAAAATATCAGGGCCCCCGAGATTATTTCAGTCTCATCGAAGAATAAATCACCAGAAGCCCCAGATATTCTTTCAGCGCCATCGAAGAATAAAACACTAGGAGCCTCTGAGAATCTGTTAACCTCATCTAAGAATAGAACACCAGGAATCCTGAGGTACTTTCATATTTTTTAAAACAGAACTCAAGATGATCCGAAGTTTCTTTAGCTTCCTCGAAAAATAAAACACTTAGAACCCCCGAGATTCTTACAACCTCATCGGAAAGTCACATACTAAGAGCCCCTGAGACTCTTTTAACTTCATCGAAGGATAAAACACTAGGGACCACCGAGATTCTTTCAACTTCATCGGAAAATAAAACATCAGGAGCCGCCGAGATTCTTTCAGTTTCATCGAAGAATAAAACACCAGGAGCCCCAGAGATTCTTTCAGCCTCATCGAATAAGATCCCCTGAGATTCTTTCACATTTTTTAACAACAGAACTTAAGAGGGTCCAAAGTTTCTTTAGCCTCTTCGGAAAATAAAACACATAGAGCCGCCGAGACTCTTACAACCTCATTGGAAAGTAACATACTAGGAGCCCCTGGGACTCTTTCAACATCATCGAAGAATAAAACACTAGGGAACACCGAGATTCTTTCAACATCATCAACGGAAAAATTATATCAGGAGCGCTCCAGATTCTTTCAGCCTCATCAAGGAATAAAATACTAGGAGTCTCTAAGATTCTTCTCACCTCATCAGGAAATAACGCTCCAGGAACCCCCTCGAAGAATAGAACACCAAGGGACCCGAGAGGCTTTCATATGTTTTAAAAACAGAACTAAGGGGGTCCGAAGATTCTTTAGCCTCAACGGTAAATAAAACGTCTAGAGCCTCTAAGATTCTTAAAGCCTCATCGAATAATAACACACTAGGAACCTCCAAGATTCTTTCAACATCATCGAAGGAACCCCTGAAATTCCGTTTACCTCATCGGAAAATAACACACCAGGAACCCCCGAGATTCTCTCAAAATTAACAAACAAAACATAAGGGGCCCTGAGATTTTTTTCAACCTCATCAGGAGTCCCCGAAATTATTGTAACATCATCAAAGAATAAAACACTAGGACCCCCCAAGATTTTTTCATACATTTTAAGAATAAAACACAAGGGGTCCGGGAGATTCTTTCAATTTCATCGAAGGATAAAACACCTGGAGTCTCCGAGATTTTTTCAACTTCATCAGAAAATAAAACACTAGGGGCCTTTGAGATTCCTTTATCTTAAAATTAAAACACAAAGTGATCCTGACATTCTTTCAACCTCATCGAAGAATAAAATATTAGGAATAAAACACAAAGGTCTTCGAAATTCTTTCAATCTCATCGAAAAATAAAACACTAGGGCCTTCCGAGATTCTTTCGACCTCATTGAGGTATAAAAAGCTTGAAGCCCCAGAGATTCTTTTAACCTCATTAAATGATAAAACACAAGACGCCCCCCAGATTGTTTCAACCTCATCGAAGGATAAAACACTAGGAGCCTCCGAGATTTTTTACCATATCTTAAAAATAAAACCCAAAAGGGCCCTGAGATTCTTTTAACCTCATCGAAAAATAAAACACCAGGAGCCTCCGATATTCTTTAATGCAATTTAAGATTAAAACAAGAAGGAGCCCTGAGATTCTTTAAACCTCATCGGAAAATAAAACACCAGCTCCCCCCAAGATTCTTTTGACCTCGCCGACGTATAAAACACCTGAGCCTCAGACATTTTTTCAACCTCAGCGAACTGTAAAAAACCAGGAGCCTAGGAGACTATTTCAACCTTATCGAAGAATAAAACACTAGGCACCCCCGAGATTCTTCCGACCTCGTCGAGGAATAAAACACCTGAAGCTCCTAAGATTCTTTTAACCTCATCGAAGGATAAAACACTAGAACCCCTCGAGATTTTGTACCATATCTTAAAAATAAAACCCAAAAGGACCCTGAGATTACTTTAACCGCATCGAAAAATAAAACATCAGGAGCCCCCGAGATTCTTTAATACAATTTAAACTGAAAATATGAGGGAGCACTGAGATCCTTTAAACCTCACTAGAAAATAAAACACCTGAACCTCCGACATTTGTTCAACCTCTTCGAACGATAAAACACCAGGAATCTCCGAGATTCTTTCAACCACATCGAAGAATAAAACACTAGGAACGCTCGAGATTCTTTCGACCTCATCGAGGAATAAAACATCTGAAGTCCCCGAGATTCTTTTAACCTCACCGAAAGATAAAACACCAGGAGCCACCAAGATTGTTTCATCCTCATCGAACAATAAAACACCAGGAATCTACGAGATTGTTTCAACCTCATCTAAAAATAAAACACTGTGAACCCCCGAGATTCTTTCAACCTCATCGAGGTATAAAACACTAGGGGCCTCCGAGATTTTTTACCATATCTTAAAAATAAAACCCAAAAGGGCCCTGAGATTCTTTAAACCTTATCGGAAAATAAAACACCAGGGTCCCCGAGATTCTTTCGACCTCACCGAGGGATAAAACGCCTGGGGCTCCCACATTTTGTCAACCTCAGCGAATTAGAAAAAACCAGAAGCCTCATTTCAACCTCATCGAAGAATAAAACACTAGGAACCCCCGAGATTCTTTCGACCTTATCGAAAAATAGAAGAGCAGGAGCCCCCAGATTCTTTGAATTTCATAAGAAAATGAAACACCAAGATCCTCTGAAATTTTTCAAACAAAACACTAGGAATTTCCGAGATTCCTTCAACCTCATCGAAGAATAAAATATCAAGCATACCCGAAATTCTTTCGACCTCACAGAAGCATAAAGCACTTGAAGCCCCCGAAAATCTTGTAACCCCATTAAAGAGTAAACACAAGAGACTTTTTACCATATCTTAAAAATAAAACCCAAAAGAGCCCATGATATTCTTTTAACCTCATCGAAAAATAAAACACCAGGAGCCCCCGAGATTCTTTAATACAATTTAAAATGAAAACATGTAAGAGCACCGAGATTCTTTAAACCTCATTGAAAAATAAAACACCAGGGGCCCTCGAGATTCTTTGGACCTCATCGAGGGATAAAACACCTGAGCCTCTGATATTTGTTCAATGTCATCTAACGATAAAACATCAGGAGTCTCCGAGATTCTTTCAACCTCATCGAAGAATAAAACACTAGGAACCCTCGAGACTCTTTCGATCTCATCGAGGGATAAAACGCCTGAAGTCCCCGAGATTCTTTTAACCTCACCGAAGGATAAAACACCAGGAGCCACCGAGTTTGTTTCATCCTCATCGAACAAGAAAACACTAGGAATCAATGAGATTCTTTCAACCTCATTCATCTAAAGATAAAACACTATGAACCCCCGAGATTCTTTCGATCTCATCGAGGTATAAAACACCTGAAGCCCCAGAGATTATTTTAACCTTATTAAAGAATAAAACACAAGGAGCCCCCTAGATTGTTTCAACCTCATCGAAGGATAAAACTTTAGGAGCCCCCGAGATTTTTTACCATATCTTAAAAATAAAACCCAAAAGGGCCCTGAGATTCTTTTAACCTCATCAAAAAATAAAACATTAGGACCCCTCCAGTTTCTTTGATACAATTTAAAATTAAAACATGAGGGAGCCCTGAGATCATTTAAACCTCATCGAAAAATAAAACACCAGGAACTCTCTAGATTCTTTAATACAATTTAATATTAAAACATGAAGGAGTTCTAAGATTCTTTAAATCTTATCGGAAAATAAAACACCAAGAGCCCCTGAGATTCTTTCGACCTCATCGAGGGATAAAACATCTGAGCCTCCAACATTTTTTCAACCTCATCGAAGACTGAAATACCAGTAATCCCCGAGATTTTTTTGACCTCATCGAAGTATAAAACACCAGAAGCCACGGAGATAATTTCAACCTCATGGAAAAATAAGACACTAGGAGGCCACGAGATTTTTTACTATATATTATAAATAAAACCCAAAAAGGCTCTGAGATTCTTTTAACCTCGTCGAAGAATAAAATCCTAGGAGCGTCCAGATTCTCAGAAGCCACCGAGATTGTTTCAACTTCATCGAAGGATAAAACACTAGGAGCCCCCGAGATTAATACTATTAAAATTAAAACACCAAGGAGCCCCCAGATTCTTTTAACTTTAACGAAGAACAGAACGCTAGGAGCCCCCAAATTCTTTCAACCTCTTCAAAGAAAAACACTACACACACAACACTTTGAAAAATAAAACACTAGGAACCCATGAGATTCTTTCAATCTCATCGGAAAATAAAACACCAGAAGCCACAGAGATAATTTCAACCTCATGGAAAAATAAGACAATAGGAGGCCACGAAATTTTTTACTATATCTTATAACTAAAACCCAAAAAGGCTCTGAGATTCTTTTAACCACGTCGAAAAATAAAATCCCAGGAGCTTCCAGATTATTTCAACCTCTTCGAAGAATAAAACACCAGGGACTCCCGAAATTCTTTAATGTATTATAAAAATTAAACACAAAGGGACCCAAAGATTCTTTTAACCTCATCTAAAAATAAAACACCCGAGAATTTTTCATGTATTTTAAAAATAAAACACCAGAAAATACCAGGAGCCCCGGATATTTTTTTTTTTTTTAATTTTAAAAATAAAAACAAAGTAGCTCTGAGATTTTTTTCAACTCCATCGAAGGGTAGAACATTTAAAACCCCCGAAACCCCTTAATATCTCTTAAAAAATTAAAACACAGAGGTGCCCTGGGATTCTTCCAATATCATCTGAAAATAAAATACCTGGAGCCCCCGAGAATTTTTCACATATTTTAAAAATAAAACATCAGAAAATACCAGAATCCCCAGAGATTCTTTATTATAAATCTTAAAAATAAATAACAAAGTAACGCTCAGATTTTTTCAACCTCAACAATAAAACACCAGAAGATCCGGAGATTGTTTCTAACTCATTGAAAGGTAAGACACCTGTAATTCCTGAGACAGTTTAATATCTCTTAAAAATAAAACACAAAGGAGTCCAGAGATTCTTTCAACTTCATTTCAACACTGGAGCCCCCGAAAATTTTTCAAATACTTATTTTAAAAATAAAACACCCAAAAATTCTTTCAATCTCATCGGATAATAAAACACCAGAGTCCTCGTGATTCTTTAAACCTCACCGAAAAATAAAACACCAGGTTTTCTGAAAATTCTTCCACATATACTTTATTAACAATAAAACACCAGAGGTCTCCTAGCTTCTTTTAAATTCTTTTAAAAAAGAAACATAAGCGGCCCATTTGAACCATTTTTAGGATCCTCAACAAGATTGTTTTATGTTATTTAAAAAAAAAAACATGTAGGTCTTCCGAAAATATTTCAATCTTAAAAAGAAAACACCAGAGTTCACCGGGGTAGTTTTAGATTCTTTTAAAAATAAAACACGGGAATCCGTTTAAATTCTTTCAAACTCTCCGAAAAATAAACACCATGTGACCCAAAATTATAACCTTTATAAATTAAAATAATAAGCTGTTGAGTTAAAAACTGCAAGATACCTAATTGTTAAGTTAAGTTATATTATTTTGATTTGTTTCCAAGTACTTAAAACTCAAGGCGGGCTAATAAGCCACAAATACACTCCAGTAAACAAACCACACACATACGGAAAGATAAAATTTTTTGATAAAATCTCTTTATTCACAATACGCACTAGCGTCACTAAATGACGTCAGACGAAACAAAACAAAAGTCAATCACTCACAATCTCTCAACCGAAACGATATCTTTATCTGCCATCACCCAAAAGTGTACTAATACTTTGCCAAAATATTTTTCGTTCCAATTTTGACTAACGATGATCAGAATTGTGTTGGTCCTTTTTTGTGCCACCCTTGCCCTTTCCAGTAAGTCTCCCAAAAATTTTTCCACTATATAATACATAATTTTGTCTTAGACACCAACAGGTGCGGTCCCAACGAAATTTACGACTTCTGCGGAACGTACTGTCCACCTACTTGTCAAATTCCGCAACCCGGAGATTGTCCAGAGGTCTGCGTTAGCGGGTGTTTTTGCCAAGAGGGCTACATTCGAGAAAATTTACAAGGAAAGTGTATACCAGTTGAAGACTGCCAAGGTATTTATAATTTGGACTAGTATACCTACAATTTAAAAACAAATTAAGGTGCTTGCAGAAAAAACGAAGAATATGACTCTTGCGGCACCAAGTGCCCCCCAACCTGTCTAGCTCCCACGCCCGGCTGCGACAAAAACTGCTCCCAAGGATGTTTCTGCACAGAAGGCTACATTCTGCAAGATAAATCACAAGAATGCATCAAGATAGAAGAGTGTCCCAAAACGATTAGCACTTAATACGATAAAGTGAAAATTTATGCCGGCCGTGTAGACGAAAATCGTGATATATATCACGGAACATTTTGTTATTATACATGGGATAAAACCCATGAAATAAAAATTCCATCCATGTTCACCCATACATTCCTACCTCCTCGTTTAATTTAACGTAATGCAACTGCACAGGCCATAAAAATGTGTGTGTGCTACAAACGTGTCCGGAATGACCAAAAATACCGAGTGTAGGGTGTGCTCCATAAATATCTCCATTAAGGTAGGTCCGATTACATCAATGAAAAAAAGATGAAATAGAGCCACACGAGAGACACTGAACGACTTAAAATGTGCGTGGAATATTATTTATTTAATTAACTAACATTAATATCGTTTTTACTTCCCGAGCGTAAGCAAAGGAAGTATTGTAATCGAGTCCGTCGGCCGACTCTCTACTTTTACGTTTTCTCGATCTTTCATGACCCCTAGAAGACGAAGAAATAGGTCTCCCATTTCCGTCTGTCTGTCCGTCTGTCCGTCTGTCCGTCTGTCCGTCTGTCCGTCTGTCCGTCTGTCCGTCTGTTGTCCCGGATTTTTATTAGACAGATAATCTCCGAAAGTACTCGACCGATTGTTGTAAAATTTTGTACTTATATTAAGAATATCATGTAGATGGTAAAACGCTAACCAAAATTTGTCTAATCATCCCCACCACTAATGCGATGACGTCACTTCAAAATTGTACATAGTAAATGGGTTTTCAATTGTATAAAATAACATAGTCCTACACATGTAGTTTACAACTCTGAATCGACTTTTCACCCGAAACGTCCAGATTTTTGGAGAAAAAATCAAAATTATAAAACAACATTTTGAAATTTAATTTTTAATCTGCTAACCAGAATGCTTTGAAATGTTGCAGATGTTTTAAGGCTATAAAGAGCATCATAAATCTTTAGTCAAAAAATATTTGCTTATCCCCTCCAAAAACTTGATGACGTCAGCTCAAAAGTTTGTGGAATAAATCATATCTAAAATGTACAAAATATGATGAGTCTGTACTTGTGATCTATCACTCCATTCATATTTTTTGGATTTGCATATACAGGGTGACTCAAAAAAATTAATGAATGCGTAAATATATTTTATTGATTTAATCAGGAACTACAAAACCGAATGCTCTGAAATCTTGCAGATGTTTTAAGGTCATAAAGAGCATAATAAATGTTTAGTCAAAATATATTTGCTTATCCCCTCCAAAAACTTGATGACGTCAGCTCGAAAGTTTGCCGAATAAATCATATCTAAAATGTACAAAATATGATGAGCCTGTACTTGTCATTTATCACTCCATTCATATTTTTTGGATTTGCATATACAGAGTGACTAAAGAAAAAATAATGAATGCGTAAATATATTTTATTGATTTAATCAGGAACTACAAAACGGAATGCTCTGACATCTTGCAGATGTTTTAAGGTTATAAAGAGCATAATAAATGTTTAGTCAAAATATATTTGCTTATCCCCTCCAAAAACTTGATGACGTCAGCTCGAAAATTTGCCGAATAAATCATATCTAAAATGTACAAAATATGATCAGTCTGTACTTGTGATCTATCACTCCATTCATATTTTTTGGATTTGCATATACAGGGTGATTCAAGAAAATAAATGAAAGCGTAAATTTATTTTACTGATTTACTCAGGAACTACAAAACCGAATGCTTCGAAATCTTGAAGATATTTTAAAATTATCATAAGCATGGTAAATTTTTGAACAAAACGTATTTGGTCGTCCCCCCTAAAAAATTTATCACGTCACCACAAAATTTTGCTGAATAAATCCTATCTAAAATGTACAAAATATGGTGAGTCTCTTCTTGTGATTTATCATTCCATTCAAATTTTTTCGATTTGCATATACAGGGTGACTCAAAAAAATTAATGAATGCGTAAATTTATTTTATTGATTTAATCAGGAACTACAAAACCGAATGCTTTGAAATCTTGCAGATGTTTTAAGGTTATAAAGAGCATAATAAATTTTTAGTCAAAATATATTTGGTTATCTTCTACAAAAAACTGATGACGTCAGCTCAAAAGTTTGCCGAATAAATCGTATCTAAAATGTACAAAATATGATGAGTCTGTACTTGTGATTTATCATTCCATTCATATTTTTGGATTTGCATATGCAGGGTGACTCAAAAAATTAATGAAGGCGTGAATTTATTTTATCGATTTAATCAGGAATTACAAAACCGAATGCTTTGAAATCTTGGGAATATTTTAAAGTTATTATAAGCATGGTAAACTTTTGTTCAAAATGTATTTGTTCATCCCTCCTAAAAAAATTAATGACGTCACCCTTAAATTTTGCTGAATAAATCCTATCTAAAATGCAAAAAATATGATGAGTTTGTACTTGTGATTTATCATTCCATTCATATTTTTTAGATTTTCTTAAGAGGTGGTTCAAAAAAATTAATGAAGTCAATTTATTTTATTGATTAAATTAAAGGCAACACTTATTATTAGTATTACACCCCAACCAACCCAATTTGGTAGACACAAAATTTGTTAAAGGAAAAACTCGGTTGAAACATAAGGGTAGCACGCTTATTTACATCGACTTTAACATTACAGGCCTGCATTTGTTTTATGCGCTCACTTGGTTCCCCGAATGTGAAATAGACATGTTTATAATCAACCAATTGTGAATTTCACCGTCAAGAATTAAAATAAAACCCAATGTTTTATATAATAAGCGAAAGTCGAAGCAATAAAACCGATGGTCGTTTTGTTTACAGTTTCTCTGTTTGACTCTCACGTATGCTGTTACGCCTGTCATCTTAAATTAAGAATGTTTATACATACACGATTTTCAGTTGCCTCTGATACGTATACGTGAGTAAATTGTTTCGTTATTTTATTGATTATTACAAATCAATATTCAAAACGACCCAATTCATTTTCCCGAAAATTTGAGAATATAATAATTTTATTCTTAGTATTACACTACATCTATCCCAACTGATATACGTTTCCTTGCAAAAATGTTGATGACGTCATCGAATTTTTTTTTAAATTCCCACTACAAAAATGTAATGAGAAAAAAAACACAATAGGCGTGCAGTCGTCAAGTTTCCGACAGTGAGGGAAGTACTGTCTAAACTCTTTAGACCAATTTTTTAATTTATTAATAAATTTTGCCGAAATCAAAAAAATCAATTGTAACTTGATGGAAACAGTAATAAATAGAGAGCGGATTTCTAGGTTTAATGCTTTTTGTGAAAAATGTAAGCACTTCAAAACTTTTTTATATCTGTAACTAGGATACAATTTGGAGGCATTTGACACATTTTTTTTATGCTTATTTGTTTTTTTTTCAATTTTATGCATATTAAAACTTATATGC
Source organism: Zophobas morio (assembly GCF_036711695.1). Taxonomy (NCBI): domain Eukaryota; kingdom Metazoa; phylum Arthropoda; class Insecta; order Coleoptera; family Tenebrionidae; genus Zophobas; species Zophobas morio. The sequence continues at coordinate 1,476,460 of NW_026972132.1, forward strand.
TTATTTAATGCTTTTTTCAAAGAATATGAGTTTTAATGCATATTTTGTTCGAATGCCGGCCTTGTCTGGATGACAAATACTTGTTAGTTAGCCGTATCGTATCGTATGCATTTTACCTGGACTTGACCATTCAAGTACACTTACTCAAGACCCTTTCTGTGAATAGGTTCCGGTCGTTTGGGTAATAAAATTTTATTATAGGATTGGAAAAATACTCCATAGATGTTATGACTTTAAATCCTTACTTCCGTTGATAATGAATTAAAGCTTTTAACCAGATGTTATTTTTCGGCATTTTGCGGCAAAACCGTTGAAGATTTTCTAGAAAAAAGGATTATTGTACCCAACTACCTACCTTAAAATTTTTCTAATGGAAACTTTTAAGTAAATGAACCGTTTATTTCACAACCATCACTCTATCGCATCTGTCGTAGTACAGTGTTATACTTGGTTCTCCCTTGTTACATGTTGAGTTCTTTTTGGTAATATTACTAATATTTTAAAAGAATGCCGAAAGTAAAATCGACGCCGGATGAGTGGATAAGGGATTTTCCAGAATTAAAATTAGAAAACAACAAAATATTCTGCAGAGCTTGTGTGAAAACCGTAAGCCCACTATTTTTTTTTTTATCTATTTTCCTTTGTTAATCCTGTATATGTACGTTGTTTTAGATTCAAAGTGATAAAAAATATAACGTGACGCAACATGTCAGAACGACTCTTCATGTAGAAAGGAAGAAAATGTTTGAAGTTTCTAAAATTAAACAGCAGACCATACATGAATCTGTTGCATCTACTTCCACAAAAGATGAGCAGTTTCAGTTTAATTTCGATTTATGTAAAATGATGATCCAGTCCAATATACCTTTAAAAAAATTGAAGACAGGCCCTCTTCAAGAATTCCTTGAAAAACACTGCAATCGACATATTCCGGTTGAAAGTACTCTCCGAAAAAATTATGTAGGTCCAGTGTTTCAGCAAGTTTACAACGAAATTAAACATCGCATTGGAGATAATTATTTATGGTTCGCTGTCGATGAAACAACCGATAGTTGTGGAAGATACGTGGCAAGTTTAATTCTTGGAATCTTTAATGAAAATTTCCCTAGTCGAGGGTATGTAGTAGGGTAAATGTGTACAAGAGTGCGAATATGTATAAGAGTACGCACTGATGATTTCTGCTTATTAGTGCCATCTGGGTAAGATGAAGTTATACCATTCAGAATTTAATGCTAAACCTGAGATAAAGGTGCAAAAGTGACCTGAATATAGTTTATAGTTTGGTCGTACTGACGATTTTATGTTCACACGTTGTGTGGATGTAATTTTTACCGCTCATAGTTTTAGTTTTTTGTAAGGTACGTACCAGTTCTTTTATTTTACAGTAATAATTTTCATTAGTTGTAACTTTTAAGGTATCGTTATACACTAACAGTTTTATACTTTCTATCCATCAAAAGCTTTTAACTTTGAAAACATTAGGTTATGTACAAATGTACAAGAGTGCGCAGCGAGGTATTGTATAAGAGTGCGCATTGCTTGCAATACGTAGTCTAATAGTCTTGGAGATACATATCATACGATAATGAATTATTTAACTCTACTACTTTGTACTGCTTCTCAAGTTGTGTGGTGGTGGTTATGGTGATTTTTTTTAATTTTTACTTCCTGAGCGTGTTGTAATCGAGTCCGTCGACCGACTCTCTATTTTTACGTTATCTAGACTTTTCAAAACCCCTAGAGTACGAAGAAATAGGTCTCCCGTTTTACGTATAGTCTGTAGTCACTTATTCCCATTTATTTTCACCTTAGAAACAAATATTTTTTCATAAAATGTAATGCGCACTCATAAGCGTTCAAATGCGCACTCTTGTGCAATGAACTGTTTAAGAGTGCGCATTTACACATCTTGACAAAAATTGAAATTACTCTTAAAATATAGTGGTCTTGGGGCGTACAATTAAATATATCTGATCTCTAAACATGTATATAACGAACCCATATCATAAAATTTGTCTATCCAAAAAAATTAAAAAGTTGTTGATAGTTTTACACTAAGTGCGTACTCTTGTACACATTTACCCTAAGTTTGAAAATGTTAGATAAAACAAATGGCAATACGATTACCAGATTTGTAAATGACAGTCTTACGTCACTATTTTTGCCAAATAAAATGTTATTGATGATCTCGGATGCAGCTCGTTATATGTTGAAAGCAGGGAATAATCTAAAAATATTGTACCCCAATTTAATTCACTCTAGTTGCATTGCCCACGATTTAAACAGAGTGGCTGAAGGAATACGTTTGCAGTTTCCTACTGTTAATAAATTAGTGGCAAATGGTAAAAAGATTTTTGTTAAAGCCCCACTAAGAGTGCAACATTTTAAGAAAAAATTTCCAAAGATACCATTGCCCCCAGAGCCGATTATAACGAGGTGGGGAACATGGTTACAGGCCACATTTTATTATGACAAATATATCAAAGAATTTGAGGAAGTAGTTACGAAGTTTAGCGAAGATTCTTCTCAATCGATTAAAGATTGCATAAATATTTTGGAAAACAAAGATTTGCGACAAGATCTAGCTTTTCTAAGAAGCAATTATCAATTCGTATGTGAGGTAATAGAAAAGTTAGAAAAACCCAACACGTTGTCGGTAGATGCCGTAAACTTAGTGAAAAAATTTAAACAACAAGCAAACGCAATAAGGGGTGATATTGGTACTAGAGTATCTCAAAAACTTGACGAAGTGTTAAATAAAAATGCAGGTTTCGGTGTTCTTTCCGACGTTGCTCGTGTTTTACAAGGCCAGAAGGTGGAAAATTTTGAGTTAGATTCAACATTAGTTGCAAAATTCAAATTTGCGCCAACAACGAGTGTGGATGTTGAACGCACATTCTCCAATTTTAAACACATTTTAAATGATCGGCGAAAAAATTTTACACTGGACAACTTGGAACATATTACAATCATAAATTGTTTTAAAGAAAACTGAAATACGTGATGTGTATAGGATTATTGTAATAATATTTTATCCAAAGTTCTAAGAAGTGTTCTTTGATTTGTAATATGATTATGTTTTTAATGCTTTTTTGCTTAAAATGAAACTTTCTTATTGAAAATGTTGTGCTTATTTAAGCGCTTATTCTTAATTTTTTTGTGCTTATAAATCCGCTCTCTAGTAATAAAAAATCGCGTTTTTTAATTTCGTCGCGTCCGCAAACCCGGCCCCATCGCCCCATGCCGACCAACCCATCCCAAGCAAACAAGCTCAACAACAAACAACATAATAATAAATAATAACGCAGCCTCGGATTCCCTAACGAGGACATTTAGACCGAATTAAAGCTAATAGCGTTTTCGTGGGCGCCTGCTTCCAGCGACCGACCCATCACCGCCAAATTGGCAAGCTGGCATCGCCACCTACGAACGTAACGTAATTTACCCCTTAATAAGGGCACGTCTCTGCCTCGGACAAATAAATTTAGTTATAGGTTAGTGTGGTAGGTAGGCACCTCCAATAATTACTATGATCATCAAAACCTACATTAAATTTGGAAATCGGGCACCTGCCCGGACCGGATGCTCCGGCTCCGTTTCGGGCTTTCGCTGGAGGTATAGTCGGGAGCGAGGTATGAGGCGGGCGAAGCGAGGAGGTCGAGTGCGTGGGCCGCCGGGGAGGGATACGTTGATGGAGAGTATACAGCCGGGGAATGACGTAAATAATGATAGGTTAGAATGAGTTTGTTTTGGGATATGTACCGTATCATTATGTGAATTTAACATATAAAATATGTGCTAATGATTTTTGTATGAGGATATAATGTGCACGTTTAGAGCACACATTATCCACTTCATAACGGGCCTGCTTTATTATTTAGCCGATGTTATTTACTCGATTGTTCGTTCGGTTTTGTGGGTTGGGTTATTAGTGTGGTCGTTTGATGAGGCACGGTGACATTAAGCCGAAAAATGCGCATCAAAAAAGTATTACCAACGGACGACGCGCGGACGACAGACGACAGACAGACGGAAACGCGATGAGACAGTAGGCGGCAAGGAATATACTAAAAACAAAAAATAAAATCAAAAACAAGAATAATCAGTCGGAGAATATCAATAGCGACTAAATCTAGTCTAACCTAATTTTTTGTGCTATGTAATTGTGGATACAATTTTTCCGATTTAAAACCGGCTTAGAAGTGTTTAGTAGAATGATTAATTTCCATGAATTCACCAACAATGGGATGACGTTATCCGCAAATTTTACAATAGTGAATATTATTTAAATTTTATAAAATCACATACTTCTGTACTTGTAGTTTATGAACCCGTCTAGTATAACAATATTGGCATTTAATTTTGATTATTCTAGTCATGGTAAATCGTTAATCAAAATGTATCCATTTATACTACCTACAATAGGTATGGAAAATGTTATGAATTTATACTTGTGGTTTATGAATGCGTTAATATTTTTTTGAATTAATAGTTACACAGGTTGACCCAAAAAATTAATGAACCAGGATATCTATTTTATTGTTATTATTTAAATAACCCTAGGACCAATTTCTTGGTTACTTGTTGCCAAGTCGCGTTTTCTTGCTCTTTTTATCGTATATTTTTATTTTTTTAACGCTTTCTTTCGTCTGCGGTCCCCATTTTGTCTGTTTTTTATCGCGTTGTTTCATCGCCTTTTTTCGTGTTTTTTGTTGTATTTTTTGGTCATTTTTGTCATTTCTGTCCTTTTTTTGTTCTTTTTCGTCCTTGGTCCGGTTTTCGTCACTTCCTCCTTCATTCTCACTTTTTTGGAACCCCTTTTGTCTCTATTTGGTGTCGTTGTTTTTTCGTTTTTTTTCTGTCGCGTTTTTCTTGCTCTTTTTGTTCCTTTTTTGCTTTTTTATCGCTTTTTTACTGCCTTTTCTGCCTTTTTAGTTCTTTTTTGAACCGTTTTTGGCCATTTTTACTTCCCTCTGTCTTTTACTTGTCACGCCTTCCCTTATTGTCCCTCTTTGGTTCCTATTTTATTTATTCTTGGTGGCGTTGTTTTACTGCCTTCTCTTAACGTATTTCTCTCGCCTTCTTTTTGGTCACTTGCTTGTCTTTTCTGTCTTTTTTGTCCTATTATCACACTGGTCCGTTTATTACACTTCCTTTTTATGGTCCCTGTTTGGTTCCTAGAAGGATTTCATTAGCCGAAATCAGTCTTATCTTAACAGGTACTAGCCCCGCCCACCCACCCTCTCTTTTCTTAAAGGATATATCATTTGCCAAAATCGCGTTTTATTAATGACGTTATTGTTGCTCTTTTTGTTATATATTTTTATGACCTTTTTACTCCATTTTTTCCTGTTCTCGTTCCGTTTTGGCCCTTTTTGGCAATTTTTTACCTTTTTTTGTCGTCTTTTTTGTCCCTTCTCATTCCCTTCTCCTTTATCGCCCCTTGTACTATCTATTTTGTCAATTTTTATTGGTGTGGTTTTATTGCTTTTTGTTTTTTTTTAGGGTAAATGTGTACAAGAGTACGCACTTAGTGTAAAACTGTCAACAACTTTTTAATTTTTTTGGATAGACAAATTTTATGATATGGGTTCGTTATATACATGTTTAGAGATCAGATATATTTAACTGTACGCCCCAACACCACTATATTTTAAGAGTAATTTCAATTTTTGTCAAGATGTGTAAATGCGCACTGTTAGACAGTTCATTGCACAAGAGTGCGCATTTGAACGCTTATGAGTACGCATTACATTTTATGAAAAAATATTTGTTTCTAAGGTGAAAATAAATGGGAATAAGTGACTACAGACTACACATAAAACGGGAGACCTATTTCTTCGTACTCTAGGGGTCTTGAAAAGACGAGAAAACGTAAAAATAGAAAGTCGGTCGGCGGACTCGATTACAACACGCTCAGGAAGTAAAAATAAAAAAAAAATCGCCATAACCACCACCCCACAACTCGAGAAGCAGTACAAAGTAGTAGAGTTAAATAATTCATTACCGTATGATATGTATCTCCAAGACTATTAGACTACATATTGCAAGCAATGCGCACGCTTATACAATACCTCGCTGCGCACTCTTGTACATTTGTACATAACCTAATGTTTTCAAAGTTAAAAGCTTTTGATGGACAGAAAGTGTAAAACTGTTAGTGTATAACGACACCTTAAAAGTTACAACTAATGAAAATTATTACTGTAAAATAAAAGAACTGGTACGTACCTTACAAAAAACTAAAACTATGAGCGGTAAAAATTACATCCACACAACGTGTGAACATAAAATCGTCAGTACGACCAAACTATAAACTATATTCAGGTCACTTTTGCACCTTTATCTCAGGTTTAACATTAAATTCTGAATGGTATAACTTCATCTTACCCAGATGGCACTAATAAGCAGAAATCATCAGTGCGTACTCTTATACATATGCGCACTCTTGTACACATTTACCCTATTACTTGTCTCCTCTTTGTTTGGTACTTTTTTGGTCCGATTTTTGTCCCTTCCTTGCTCATTATCCTTTTTTGGCCCCTATTTTGTCACTACCTGGTGTCATTTTTTCGATTTTCTCTCTCGTGTTTTTCTTGTCCTTTTTCTTCCTTTTTTGTTTCTACTGTCGCCTTTTTTGGTCCTTTTTAAACTTATTTTGGCCCTTTTTCGGACCCTTTTTGACTAATTTTGGTCCCTTTTGGTCATTTTACCCCGCTTTTGTCTTCTCTTGTCATTTCATTTTTATCGTATTTTTCTCACCTTTTTTGGCCACTTTCTTTATTTTCTGTCTTTTTTGTCCTATTTTTTCCTTGATCGGTTTTTTGACACTTCCTCATTATTATGGTTCTTTTTTGATTCCTATATTGTGTTTATTACCTTTTTTCGTTTTATCGACCACTCTTTTATTGCATATTTTTATCGCCTTTTTACCCAATTTTTATTCTTCTATGGTCCTTATTTTGTCTTTTGTTGTCTTTGTTGAATTTTTCGATACTTTTTGTCTTTTTTGTCTTTTTTTTGCTTTTTCCCCATTGGTTCGGTTTTTGTCGTTTCCTCCTTTATTGTCCCTTTTTTGGCCCCTACTTGGTGTCGTTATTTTACTGCCTTTTTTTCTTTTTTTCTGTCGCTTTTCTCTTGCCCTTGTTGTTCCTTTCTTTGCTTTTCTTTGGCGCCTTTTTTGCTACTTTTTGTCTTCGTTTTGGTCCTTTTTGGTTATTTTTGGGGCCTCTTTGTCCTTCGTTTCTCATTTGTTATCGTTCTTTGGCCCCTATTTTATCTCTTTTTGTTGGAGTTCTTTTACTGCTTTTTTTCGTTTTTTTTTTGTTGTTTCTTGTTTTTTCTGTTCTTTTTTCCTTTTTTATTGTCCCTTTCTTGGCCCTTACTTGGTGTCATCGTTATATTGCCTTTTTTGTTTTTTTTCTGCCGTGTTTCTCTTGCTTTTTTTATCCCTATTTTGGTCATTTTTTTGTCCCTTTTTAACCTTTCTTTCCCCTGTTTTCGCCTAGTTTTAGCGTCTTTTTGGCTGTTTTTGCACCCCTTTTGTTCTTTTTTGTCCCTTTTCGTTCGTTTCTTCTTTCTTGTCTCTCTGTGGTCTTTATTTTGTTTTTTTGGTTGTTTTATTGACATTTTTCGCCTTTTTTTGTTGTGTTTTTGTTTTTTTTGTATTTTCTGTAGTTTTTGTGCTTTTTCGTCCTTGGTTCGGTTTTTGTCGTTTCCTCCTTTATTGTCCCTTTTGTGATCCCTACTCAGTGTCAATGTTTTATTGCCCTTTTTCGTTTTTTTCTCTCTGTTCCTCTTGCCTTTTTGTTCCTGTTCTCGCCCCATTTTGACCCCTTTTTGGCAGTTTTTGGACCCTTTTTGTTTTTTTTGTCTCTTCTCGTTGTTTTCTCCTTTATTGCACCTCTGTGGTCTCTATTTTGTCTCTTTTTGGTTCTTTTATTGACATTTTCGTTATTTTTTTGTTGTTGTGTTTTTTGTCTCTTCTGTATTTTTTTTATTTTTCGGTCCTTTGTCCGGTGTTTGTCGCTTCCTCCTTTATTGTTCCTTTTTTGTACCCTACTTGGTGTCAATGTTTTATAGCCCTTTGTAGGTTTTTCTGAGTTTCTCTTGCCCTTTTTGTCCTGTTTTTTCTTTGGCTATTTTTGGTCCATTTTTTGTCCTTGTTTTCTCCTCGTTTTGGATGCTTTTTGTTCTTTTTTGTCCGTTCTCGTTCTTTACTTCTTTATTGTACCTCTGTGGTTTTTATTTTGTCTCCTTTTGGTCCTTTTATTGACATTTTTCGTCTTTTTTATTGTTTTTTGTATTTTTGTCTGCTCTGCATTATTGTATCCTTTTTATCGTTTTTTTGGGCCTTACTTGCTGTTAATGTTTTATTGCCTTCTTTCGTTTTTTTCCCTCAGTTCCTCTTGCCCTTTTCGTCCCTGTTTTGTTTTTTTTTTGATCATTTTTGTTCCTGTTTTCTCCCCGTTTTGGTCCCTTTTTGACCGTTTTTGGACCTTTTTTGTTCTTTCCTGTCCGTTCTCGCTGTTTTCTCTTTTATTGTCTCTCTGTGGTCTCTATTTAGTTTCTTTTTATTTCTTTTAGTGACATTTTTCGTTTTTTTTTTTTGTTGTGTTTCTTGTATTTATTTGTATTTTCTGTATTTTTTGTCCTTTTTCGTCCTTGGTCCGGTTTTTCGTTTCCGCCTTTATTGTCCTTTTGGCTCCTTGGGTTCTCGTTTTTTCTCCTTTATTGTACCTCTGTGGTCTCTATTTTGTCTCTTTTTGGTTCTTCTATTGACATTTTTCGTAATTTTTTTTTTGTTATGTTTCTTGCATTTTTTTTGTATTTTTGGATTTTTTTGTCCTTTTTCGTCCTTAGTCCGGCTTTTGTCGCTTCCTCCTTTGTTGCCCCTTTTTTTTTGGCTCCTCCTTGGTGTCACTGTTTTATTGCCTTTTTTGGTTTTTTGCTGTCGTCGGTTCCTTTTGCCCTTTTTGTTTCTGTTCTCGCCCCGTTTTGGCCCCTTTTTCGCCGTTTTTGGACCCTTTTTGTTTTTTCTCCTTTATTGTACCTCTGTGATCTCTATTTAGTCTCTTTTTGTTTCTTTTAGTGACATTTTTCGTTTTTTTGTTGTTGTGTTTTCTTGTATTTATTTGTATTTTCTGTATTTTCTGTATTTTTTGTCCTTTTTCGTCCTTGGTCCGGTTTTTCGCTTCCGCCTTTATTGTCCTTTTGGCTCCTTGGTGTCAATGTTTTATCGCCTTTTTTCCTTTTTTTTGTTGGCTTCTCTTCCTCTTTTTGCCCTATTTTGTTTCTTTTTTTGCCATTTTTGGCTCAATTTTGGTCCTCTTTTCTCGCCGGTTTTGAGCCTTTTTTGTCCGTTTTTAGACCCTTTTTGTTTTTTCTTGTTCGTTCTCGTTATTTTTTTCCTTATTGTCCCTCTGGGGTCTCTATTCGTCCCTTTTTGGTTCTTTTATTGACATTTTTCATTTTTTTTTCTTGGGTTTTTTATATTTTTTGTATTTTCTGTATTTTTGTCCTTTTTCATGCTTGGCCTCTTTTTTGGCCCCTACTTGGTAACAATGTTTTATTGCCTTTTTTGTCCTTGTTTTCGCCCAGTTTTGGCCTCTTTTCTGGACATTTTTAGATACTTTTTGTTTTTTCTTTGTCCGTTCTCGTTTCTTTCTCCTTTATTGTCCCCCAGTGGCCCTTATTTTTGTGTCTTTTTGGTCGCGTTGTTTGATTGCCTTTTTTCTTTTTTTATTGTCTTAGTTGGATTTTTTGTCGCCTATTTATTTGGTAAGTTTTTTTATCCCATTTTGCTCTCTTTATTACATTTTTAACACCTTTAGGTCTGTGTTTTGATCCTTTTTGGTCCCTTTTTGGCCATTTTTACTCCGTTTTTATCTTTTCATGTCGCTTCCTCCTTAATTATACCTCTTTGGCACTATTTTGACTATTTTCTGGATTGCTTTGTTTGGTGTCTCTTTTCCTCTATTTGTTGCCTTTTTCTTGATTTTTGGTCGTGTTTTTTGTAGCATTTTTTATCGCTTCTGTTTGTCTCACTTTTTTTTTGGTGTCTTTTTTGTGGCTTTTTTTTTACTTCCTTTTCTAACACATTTTTTTATTGGTTTTTCTCGCTTTTTTTGTAGCGTTTTTTCTGTCTTTTCCGTCATTTTCCCATCTTTTTTTTGGTTCTTTTTCGTCCTCGATGCAGTTTTTGTCCCAACGTTCCCTATACTTAGTATCAATTTTTCGCGGAGATTTATTTCGAAATTTTTAACTTATTAATGTCAAAATTTGTACATCGTTTTCCGGACGTCCGTCCGTCAAACGGAAACGTAGAAGCCCACTCAAAAAGCCGCCGATCAAAATCAAGCGATCACATGTCAATACACCAGAAGCTCGTTCGCCTCCTATGATCCCTACGCATCCGCACCGTTTCTGATTAACCGATACCAACTTAGTAATAATTTATTACTTAATAACACCGCCGAAAAAGTTGGCATGATTTATGCCCGCACGGATCGCTCTATGTGCCGCACTCCGAAATGATATAAGACTTTATTCTTGTCCGCCGTCGGTGGTCCAAAATGGCGCCAAGATGTGATCCAGTTCAGAGATAGACCGCGAGATGGCCCGAGATTTATAACGGACCTTTTATAAGCGGTCCTCGCCATATAGATCTCCAACGCGATTACCTTCGCTTATTATATTTGCTCCTGTTGAGCTTTTACTGCACGCAACTAAATTTAAATAAAGGATTTTTATACAACGGGGCTCTGTTTGATATTCTGGACGCGAAAGACGCCAATGCGGAGGTTCGACCGAGCTAATTATTATTAAACAGTTTAGGCTAAAAAAAAAATCCTCTTTATTTCTTAATTTTTTTTAATTGAAGTATTATTTTTTTTTAATCTTATTTTTTGATACTTCCCGGATGATTTTTTTTTACCGTTGTTGAGATTTCAAGGTATTTAAATAACTCATTTTCAATCGTTGTTTTTCGAATCGCCTCATTGAGGTCTATATTTCACTTTTTTTGGATTTTTAGGTGACTTAATTTTCTTAATTTTTCGATTCACCCCGTATGATTTTTTTAACCGTTTTTAGAAATTTTGAGATATTTAAAAATTTTATTTAAAACCTAATTTGTCGAATCTATATATTTTTCTGAATTTTTGAGGACTTTCGAGCAATTTTTTAGACCCCCATATGAATTTTTTGGCCACTTTTTGAGAATTTAAAATCATTTTTAAGCAGGATTTTTCGAAAATCTTATTTCAGAGCCACTAACACTTTATATTTTCCCTATCACTTCGTCAAAGTGCATATCTGAGAATTTTTCAGTGGATTTTTCGACTGTTTTTCGAGAATTCGTGATATATAATAAAATCATTTTTGAATCGAATTTTTATTTAAAAACTTTAAACTCTGCAGACTGTTCCAGATTCTTCCAGATTTTTTTAGATTCCTCTAGATTCTTCTAAATCTTCCCAAATCCTTCTACATTCTTCTGCATCCTTCTACGTCCTTCTACATTCTTTTATCTCAATTTCTGCCATATTCTTTAATATTCGTTTAAATTTTCCCAGGTTAATTTCCCCAAAATCCCGCCAGATTTTTTCAGATTTTTTCGGATTCTTTTCACTTATTTTTAATTCTATTTTTCAGATACTTTCGAATTTTTTCGGATTATTCCGGGTGATTTCAGATTGTTTCAGATTCTTCGGGATCTTTCTAGATTCTGTTAGATTCTCTAAGATTCTCTAAAATTCTCTCAATTTCTCGCAGGTTTCCTAAGATTCTCTTAGTTGCCTTCAGATTTTTTTCAGATTTCTTCAGATTCTGTCCAAATCTCTCAAAATTTCCAAACCCCCTAGTTTCTCTTAGATTCCCTCAGATTCTTTCGGATTCGCTCAGATTATTTCAAATTCTTTCCAAATCTCTCACATTCTCACAGACTTTCTCGGATTCTCTCAGATTCTTTCAGATTCCTTCAAATTTTTCCCAATTCTCTCAGATTCTTTCAGAATTTTCAACTTTCAGATCGTTTCAAAATCCTTTCAAATTATTTTAAATTTTTCTAGTTGGCTTCAGACCCCTGCAGACTTTTCCAGATTCTTCCAGACTCTTCCAGATTCTTCCAGATTTTTCCAGATTCTTCTAGATTCTTCTAAATTAGTCTAGGTTCTTCTAGATTCTTTTAGATTCTCCCAGATTTCTCATATTCTCCCAGATTCTTCCTTGTTCCCTCAGATTCCCTCATTTTCCAACAGATCCCTTCAGATTTTTTCAGATTCTTTCAGATTCTTCCTTTCGGATTTTTTAGATTATTTTTTATTCTTTTTTCCAGATACTTTCGAATTTTTTCGGATTATTCCGGGTGATTTCAGATTGTTTCAGATTCTTCGGGATCTTTCTAGATTCTGTTAGATTCTCTAAGATTCCCTAAAATTCTCTCAAATTCTCACAGGTTTCCTAAGATTCTCTTAGTTTCCGTCAGATTTTTTTCAGATTTCTTCAGATTCTGTCCAAATCTCTCAAAATTTCCGAACCACCTAGTTTCTCTTAGATTCCCCCAGATTCTCTCGGATTCGCTCAGATTCCTTCAAATTCCTTCCAAATCTCTCACATTCTCGCAGACTTTCTCGGATTCTCTCAGATTCTTTCAAATTCCTTCAAATTTTTCCCAATTCTCTCAGATTCTTTCAGAATTTTCAACTTTCAGATCGTTTCAAAATCCTTTCAAATTATTTTAAATTTTTCTAGTTAGCTTCAGACCCCTGCAGACTTTTCCAGATTCTTCCAGACTCTTCCAGAGTCTTCCAGATTTTTCCAAATTCTTCTAGATTCTTCTAAATTAGTCTAGGTTCTTCTAGATTCTTTTAGATTCTCCCAGCTTTCTCATGTTCTCCCAGATTCTTCCTAGTTCCCTCAGATTCATTCATTTTCCCACAGATCCCTTCAGATTTTTTCAGATTTTTTCAGATTCTTTCAGATTCTTCCTTTCGGATTGTTCTGGATTATTTTTGATTCTTTTTTCAGATATTTTCGAATTTTTTGGACTATTCGGGATGCTTTCGATTTTTTTCAGGTTTTTTTTTATTTTCTTTTCAGTGAATTTTTCCTTCGTTTGTTTGGAACTTCAAGATATAAAAAAACACACCATCAGAAATCCTTAATATTCTTTCAAATTTTCAGTTCTATTCAGATTGTTTCAGATCCTTACAGATCCCTTCAGGTCTCTGTAGACTTTTCCAAATTCTTCCAGATTCTCCAAGATTTTTCTAGATTCTTTTAGACTCTCTAAGATTCTCTCAAATTCTCACAGGTTTCCTCAGATTCTCTTAGATTTCTTCAGATTTCTTTCAGATTTCTTCAGATTGTTTCCAAATCTCTCAAAATTTCCGAACCTACTAGTTTATCTTAGAGGCACTCAGATTCTTTCGGATTCGCTCAGATTCCTTCCAGAAATCCTTTCAAATTTTTCTGGATGGATTCAGATCCCTGCAAACTCCTCCAGATTCTTCCAAAATTTTCTAGATTCTTCTAGAATAGTATAGGTCCCTTTAGAACCTTCGAGTTTCTTCTAGATTCTTTTAGATTCTCCCAGATTTCTCATATTTTTCCAGATTCTTCCAGGTTCTCTCAGATTCTCTCATATGCTTCCAGGTTCTCACAGATTTTCTCAAATTCTCTTAGATTCTCCGAGATCCTGTTAGATTTTTTCAAATCCTTTCAGATTTTTTCACTTTCTTTACGAATCTTCCTTCCGGATCTTCATTTATTTTTAGTTCTTTCTTTCAAATACTTTCGAATTTTTTCGGACCATTCCGGATGATTTTCGATGCTTTCGGATTGTTTCAGATTCTTTATAATTTTTTAGATTCTTCCCAACACCATCAGAAATCCTCAAGATTCTTTCAAATTTTCAGTTTATTCAAAATGTTTCAGATCCTTACAGATCCTTTCAGGTTTCTTTTGACTTTTCCAAATTCTTACCGATTCTCCGAAATTTTTCTAGATTCTTTTAAACTCTGTAAGATTCTCTAAGATTCTATTAAATTCTCACAGGTTTCCTCAGATTGTCTTAGTTTCCTTCAGATTTTTTCAGATTTCCTCAGATTCTTTGCAAATCTCTCAGAATTTCCGAACTCTAGTTTCCCCTAGATTCCCACAAATTCTTTCAGATTCTCTCAGATTCCTTTAAATGCGTTCCGAATCTCTCAGATTCTCACAAATTTTCTCGGATTCGCTCAGATTTTTTCAGATTCCTTCAGGTTTTTCCCGATTCTGTCAGATTCTCTCAGAATGTTTCAACTTTCAGATAGTTTCAAAATCGTTCCAAATCCTTTCAAATTTTTCTAGATGGCTTCAGATCCCTGCACACTCTTCCAGATTCTTCCAGATTCTTCCAGATGCTTCCAGATTTTTTTAGATTCTTCTAGATTATTCTAGATTTTTCTAGATTCTTCTAGATTAGTCTGGGTCCTTCTAGATTCTTCTAGTTTCTTCTAGATTCTTTTAGATTCTCCTTGATTTCTCATATTCTCCCACATTCTTCTAGATTCCATCAGATTCCCTCAGTTTTCCCCAGATCCCCCAGATTTTTTTAGATTCTTTCAGATTCTTCAATTTTTTGTATGATTCTTCTTTTCGGATTGTTTTGGATTATTTTTTATTCTTTCTTTCAGATAGTTTGAACTTTTTCGGATTATTTGGGGTGATTTTTGATACTGTCGAATTGTTTCAGATTCTTTATAATTTTTTACTTTCTTTCGAAGACATCATCAGAAATAGTCAAGATTCTTCAAATTTTCAGTTCTATTCAGATTGTTTCAGATCCTTATAGATCCTTTCATGTCTCTGTAGACTTTTCCAAATTCTTTCAGATTCTTCGAGGTTTACTAGATTCTTTTAGACTATCTAAGATTCTCTCAAATTCTCACAGGTTTCCTTAGATTGCTTCAGATTTCTGCAGATTCTTTCCAAATCTCTCAGAATCTCCGAATCCCCTAGTTTCTCTTAGATTCCCTCAGATTCTTTCGGATTCTCTCAGATTCCTTTAAATTCTTTCCGAATCTCTCAGATTCTTTCCGATTCCTTCAGGTTTTTCCCGATTCTCTCAGATTCTCTCAGAATTTTTCAACTTTCAGATCGTTTCAAAATCCTTCCAAATCCTTTCAAAATTTTCTCGATTGCTTCAGATCCCTGCAAAGTCTTCCAGATTCTTCCAAAATTTTTTAGATTCTTCTAGGTTAGTCTAGGTCCTTCTAGATTCCTCTAGTTTTTTCTAGATTCTTTTAGATTCTCCCAGATTTCTTATATTCTCCCAGATTCTTCCAGCTTCTCTCAGATTCTCTCATATGCTCCCAGGTTCTCAAAGAGTTTCTCAGATTCACTTAGATTCCCTGAGATCCCGCTTGATTTTTCAAATCCTTTTCGATTCTTTCACTTTCTTTACGATTCTTTTTCCGGGTTCTTTTCAATTAGTTTTAATTCTTTCTTTCAGATACTTTAAAATTTTTTCTGATTATCCCATGTGATTTTCGATGCTTTCGGATTGTTTCAGATTCTTTATAATTTTTTTTTAGATTCTTTCGAAGACACCATCAGAAATCTTCAAGATTCTTTCAAATTTTCAGTTCTATTCAGATTGTTTCAGATTCTTCGAGATCTTTCTAGATTCTTTTAGATTCTCTAAGATTCTCTAAAATTCTCTCAAATTCTCTCAAATTCTCACAGGTTTCCTCAGATTGTATTAGTTTCCTTCAGATTTTTTTCAGATTTCTTCAGATTCTTTCCAAATCTCTCAGAATATCCGAACCCCTTAGTTTCTCTTAGATTCCCTCAAATTTTTTCGGATTCACTCAGATTCCTTCAAATTCTTTCCGAATCTCTCAGATTCTTTCAGATTTCTTCAGGTTTTTCCCGATTCTCTCAGAATTTTTCAACTTTCAGATCATTTCAAAATCCTTCCCAATCCTTTCAAAATTTTCTCGATGGCTTCAGACCCCTGCAAAGTCTTCCAGATTCTTCCAAAATTTTCTAGATTCTTCTAGATTCTTCTAGGTTAGTCTAGGTCCTTCTAGATTCTTCTAGTTTTTTTCTAGATTCTTTTAGATTCTCCCAGATTTCTCATATTCTCCCAGATTGTTCCAGGTTCTCTCAGATTCTCTCATATGCTCCCAGGTTCTTACAGAGTTTCTCAGATTCTCTTAGATTCCCTGAGATCCCGCTAGATTTTTCACATTTTTTTAGATTCTTTCACTTTCTTTACGATTCTTCTTTCCGGATTCTTTTCAATTATTTTTAATTCTTTCGTACAGATACTTTGAAATTTTTTCGGATTATCCCAGGTGATTTCCGATGCTTTCGGATTGTTTCAGATTCTTTATAATTTTTTTAGATTCTTTCGAAGACACCATCAGAAATCCTCAAGATTCTTTAAAATTTTCAGTTTATTCAAAATGTTTCAGATCCTTTCATATCCTTTCAGGTCTCTGTAGACTTTTCCAAATTCTTCCAGATTCTCCGAGATTTTTCTAGATTCTTTTAAACTCTCTAAGATTCTCTAAGATTCTATCAAATTCTCACAGGTTTCCTCAGGTTGTCTTAGTTTCCTTCAGACTTTTTCAGATTTCTTCAGATTCTTTCTAAATCTCTCAGAATTTCCGAACCCTAGTTTCCCTTAGATTCCCATAGATTCTTCCGAATTCTCTCAGATTCCTTCAAATGCTTTCCGAATCTCTCAGATTCCCACAAATTTTCTCGAATTGTCCCAAATTTTTTTAGATTCCTTCAGGTTTTTCCCGATTCTGTCAGATTCTCTCAGAATTTTTCAACTTTCAGATAGTTTCAAAATCCTTCCAAATCCTTTCAAATTTTTCTAGATGGCTTCAGATCCCTGCAGACTCTTCCAGATTCTTGCAGATCCTTCCAGGTTTTTCTAGATTCTTCTAGATTCTTCCACATTTCTCATGTTCTCCCAGATTCTTCCGGATTTTTTCAGATTCTTTCATATTCCTCCATTTTTTTGTATGATTCTTCCCTTCTGATAGTTTTGGATTATTTTTTATTTTTTCTTTCAGATACTTTCGAATTTTTTCGGATTATTCCGGTTGCTTTCGGATTGTTTCAGGTTTTTTTGTAATTTTTTCAGTGAATTTTTCGTCCGTTTGTTTGGAACTTCGAGATATTTAAAAAACATTTCCAAACCGAATATTTCAAAAATCTTTATCTTTTTTGACGGTTTTTTGTTTGAAGATGATTAGACGACTTTAAAAAAATTAATTTTCCAATACTCCCCTGTATGAATTTTTTGACCGTTTTTCGAACCTTCGAAAAACTAAAAAAGAGTCATTTTCGAATCTAATTTTTGAAAAATCTTACTCCGGGACCATTAAAGGCTTAACTCTAAGTCATCGAAATGTATTTTTCAGAATTTTTTGAGGATTTTTGAGCAACTTTTCAAAAATCTCACTTCTTCGATATAAATTTTGATCTTTTTACGGGATTTTAAGATATTTAAAACAGCTCTTTTTCAATCCAAATACTTCAAAAATTGCTGCTGAATTTTTTAATCGCCTTTTCCTAATCGACAGACGGACAGACGGACGAACAGACACACACTTGATTTTTTCTTTGAAGAATTAAATATATTAAACTCGGATATCAATTTCCGAGCTGTTGGCAAGCGACCATAATTACTACTTCCTGCCGCAAAACGGCCAGCATTCCGTGCCAATTTCGACCAATTGACCGATTATTCCCCATCACCACCGCAACACCTTATGGTGTGATTCTCCAACAATACAAACATCTCAGGGCGAAGTATAATTACAAAGCAAGGAGAAAACCGCAGCTCTTTGTGCTGGCCCATCGAGCATAATTTAACACTTCGTGCGTTTTGCGCAAAAATAACAGAAAACGTAATTTTTAAAAAGACTGTTTTTTTAACGGTAGCCATATGTTAGCAGTCGTTATAATAATAATAACGGTGGCTAACCGCAAGTGCCTATCATCAAGTGGGTCTTGTAAATAATAATACGGCGAAGATCAGGGGTGCCTGGGGATCGCGTCCTGGTCTTACTCGTCACCGGTAGCACATGCGAGGGGAATAAGTTGGGCGAAGGTTATTTGGACAGAACTTTCTTTGCCCCTGAAATTCAAGTTTCAATTTTTCGGTTTTTCAGTTTTTAGATTTTGCAATTTTTCAATTTGAATTTTCACTGTCCAGTTTTTCTAGTTTTCGATTTGTAATTTTTCGTTTCTTATATTTTTTCAAGTAATCCATTTTTCAATGATTCGATTTTATAATTTTTTGTTTTTCAGTTTTAATTTTTTGATTTTTCGTTTTTCTTATTTCTTCAATTTTTAGATGTCACAATTTTTTGATTTAAAATTTCTCGAGTTTTGCAATTTTTCGTTTGGGTGATTTATTTTTTTATTTTTTCAATTATTCGATTTTTCAATGTTGAGATTTTATCTTTTTTTTTACTTTTAATTTTTTCAATTTTTCGTTTCTTCAATATTTCGATTTGCGATTTTTAATTTTTCAGTTTTTGCTTTCGGCTTTTTATTGCCTTTACTTTTACAATTATTACATTCTTCTGTATTCCGATTTTTAAATTTTTTGTTTTCTTAATCTAAATTTTTTTTAATTTTTTGTTTTTTCCAATTGTCCATTTAAAATTTATCGAGCCTTCAATTTTTAATTTTTCAATCTTTCGTTTCGCTTTTTTACTTACGTTATTTTTACAATTTTTCGATTTTTCAATGTTTCAACTGTTTTCAGTTTCAATTTTTACAACTTATGCTTTCTTCAATTTTGGATTTGCAATTTTTCAATTTTTCCTTTTTTTGTTTCTTCAATTTTATGACATGCAACTCTTCGAATTTTCATTTTTAAATATTTCACTTTTTCGATTTCTAACATTTCGATGTTTAAATTTTTAGATTTTGCATTTTTTTTTATTTCTTTTGGGTTTTTATTTTCTGTATTTTTTTTAATTTTTCGATTGTTCAATGTTCTGATTTCAAAGTTTTTCATTTTTCAGTGCGAAATTTTTCGGTTTTTGGATTTTTCAATATTTCGTTTCTTCAATTTTTGGATTCGCAATTTTTCGTTTTGATTTGTTTTACTTTTTCAATTGCTCGATTTTTTAATGATTCGGTTCTATAATTTCTTTTTCAATTTTAATTTTTTTCAATTTTTCGTTTCTTCATTTTTTCGATTTGCGATTTTTCAATTTTTTCATTTTTCTTGTTTCTTCAATTTTTTAATTTTGCAATTTTTCTGGAATTTTCAGTTTTTCAGTTTACAATTTTTCGTTTCGATTTTCTTTATTTTTTCAATTATTTGATTTAAAATTTTTTGTTTTCATTTTTAATTTTCTGAATTTTTCGTCTCTTCAATTTTTCGATTTGCGATTTTTCAATCTTTCATTTTTCTTGTTTCTTCAAATTATAGAATTTACAATTTTTCGATTTAAAATATCTCTAGTTTTCAATTTTCAATTTTTTAGTTTTTCCTTTCGGCTTTTTATTTACTTTATTTTTACAATTTTTTGATTATTCCATATACCGATTTTTAAATTTTTCATTTTAATTTCTTCAATTATTCGATTTAAAATCTACCGAGGTTTCAATTTTTATTTTTTAGTTGTCGTTTCGCTTTGTTATTTTCTTTATTTTTGGTTTTTTTTATTTCTTTTTTCAGTATTTGCAGTTTTTCGATTTGCGAATTTGCAATTTTTCACTTTTTTGTTTCTTCAATTTTACATGTTTAAATTTTTAGATTTTGGAATGTTTTTATTTCTTTTCGATTTTTGTTTTCTCTATTCTTTTCAATTCTTCGTTTTTTCAATGTTCTGAATTCAGATTTTTTTCAGTGCAAAATTTTTCAGTTTTTGGACTTTTAAAATTTGTAGTTCTTTCAATTTTAGACAATTTTTCGTTTCGGTTTTTTATTTTCTTTATTTTTTCAAATTCTCGGTCCTTAAATGTTTACTGTGAAGTTTTTCAGTTTTAAAATTTTGAGTTTCTCAATTTGAAATTTTTGGTTTTCATTTTTTGTTTCTTCAGATTTCGATTTGCAATTTTTCGAATTTTAAAGTTCCAATTTTGCAATTTTTCAATTTTTCATTTCCTTATTTTTAAAATTTTTCGATTTTTCAATGTTCTAATTTTTAAATGTTTTGCTTTTTTAATTTCAGTTTTTTCAGTTTTTCGGCTTACAAATTTTGAATTTGTTATTTTTTTGGTTTTTATTTCCTTTACTTTTTACAATTTTTCGGTTTTTCAATGTTTTGATTTCAGAATTTTCCTTTTTTTAGCGCGAAATTCTTCAGTTTTTGGATCTTTAAATTTTTTGGTTTTCAATTTTTCAGTTTTTTAGGTAAGAATTTTAATTCGTAGATTTTTCAATTTTAGATTTTGCAGGATTCAAAATTGAAGAAACGAAAAATTGAAAAATCCGGAGATTTTTCAAATTTTTCGTTTCTTCAATTTTCATTTATTCGATTTTCCAGTTTTCCAGTTCTTCGATTTTTAATGTTTCCATTTTAATTTTTCAATTTCACGTTATTTAATTTTTCAAATTTTCAGTCTTTAGAGTTACAGTTTTCTATCATTTTTCGATTTTACGGTTTTTGGGTTATCTAATTTTTCAATTCGATTGGCCTTTTTTCGATTTTGATATTTTACGTTTTTTTAGGTTTTAGATTTTTCAATTTTTTCCGATTTTTTAGTTTTTCAATTTTCAAATTTTGGATTTTTCAACTTTTCGACTCAAAAAAATGGAAAAGGGGCAAAGTTGTAAAAATGAAAATCAAAAATTAAAAAAAGGAAAAAGTATAAAATGAAAACTTTGAAAAATCTAAAAACTGGAAATCAAAAAGTTGAAAAATTGGGGAAACAAAAATTGAAAAATCGAGAGATTAAAAATTCAAAAACTTTAAAATTGAAAAAGTGCAAAATCGAAAAAACGGAAGAATGTAAAATCGGATAATTGACCATTGAATTAACGGAAAATTGATATTAAAATAGAGAAAGTGGAAATTAAAAAAATCGGAAAAATAAAAAATAAAAATCAAAAAGAAATTGAAAAATTAAAAAAATTAAAGAAAATGAAAAAACGAAAAATTGTGATATCGAAAAATTGCAAAATTGAAAAATCGAAATGAACAAACGAAAAAGTATAAAATGGAAACTGAAAAATCTAAAAATTGGAAATCAAAAAATTGAAAATTTAAAGTTTGAAGGAATAAACGAAAAATTGATAAGAAAATAAAGAAAGTGGAAATTAAAAAAATCGGGAAAATGAGAAATAAAAATCAAAAACTTGAAAAATTAAGGAAACGAAAACTTGAAAAATCGAAAAATTAAAAATTGAAAAACTAAAAAATTATGAAAAAATCAAAAAAATCAGGAAAATGAGGAATAAAAATCAAAAACTCGAAAAATTAAAAATTGACAAGCTGAAAAAAAATGAAAATGTAATATCAAAGAATTCCAAAAATAAAAAATCCAAAATGGACACACGAAAAAGTATAAAATGAAAACTTTGACAAATCTAAAAATTGGGAATCAAAAACTTGAAAAACTGAAGAAAAAAAATAAAAAAACCAAATATTGCAAAATCGAAATATTGAAAATTAAAGAAATCGAAAAATCAAAGACTGAAAATTTGAACAAGTGAATAAACGAAAATTGATATAAAAATAGAGAAAGTGAAAATTAAAAAATCAGGAAAATGAGAAATAAAAATCAAAACCCTGAAAAATCAAGGAACGAAAAATTGAAAAACCGGAAAGTTAAAAATTGAGAAACTGAAAAAAATATATGAAAATTAAAAAAATCGGAAAATCCGATAATCGAGAAATCCAAAAAATAAGCAAAATAACTAAATAATCTTATAAAAAAAAATAAATTAAACAAATATTCGGTATTACTCAAATGACCTTAGTACAACTCTGACAACCATAAATCAAAATTTTGAAAAATTCAAAAATTTTAAAATTGAAAAATCAGAGATTGAAAATTTGAAAAAGTGAATAAACGAAAAATTGATATGAAAATTGAGACAGTGAAAATTAAAAAAATCCAGAAGGTAAGAAATAAAAATTAAAAACTTAAAGAACTAACGAAACGAAAAATTGAAAAATCGAAAAATTAAAAATTGCGAAACTGAAAAAAAATTTAAACTGTAATATTGAAAAATTGTAAAATTGTAAAATTGAAAAATCAGAAATGGATAAACGAAAAAAGATGAAATGGGAATTTTGGAAAATCTAAAAAATGGAAACAAAAACTTGAAAAACTGAAGAGAAAAATCAAAAAAACGAAATATCGCAAAATCGAAATATTAAAAGTTAAAGAAATCTAAAAACTACTAAACTGAAAAATAAAAAACCTAAAGTGGATAAACGAAAAATTGATATGAAAACAGAGAAAGTGGAAATTAAAAAAATCGGGAAAATGAGAAATAAAAATCAAAAGCCTGAAAATTAAGGAAACGAAAAATTGTAAAAATTGCAAAATTGAAAAATCAAAAATGAACAAACAAAAAAGTATAAAATGGAAACCTTGAAAAATCGAAAACCTGAAAAACTCAAGAAAAAATCAAGATAACGAAATATTGCAAAATCGAAGTATGTATCGAAAATTAAAGGAATTGAAAAATCAGATAATTGAGAAATTCAAAACCTGCAAAATTGAAAAATTAAACGTTGAAAATTTGAACAAGTGAATAAACGAAAAATTGATATGTAAATAGAGAAAGTGAAAATTAAATATAAAAATCAAAAACCTGAAAAATCAAGGAAACGAAAAATTGAAAAATTAAAAATTGAGAAACTGAAAAAATGAAAAATTCTAATATATTCAAAACTTGTAAAATTGGAAAATTCAGAAATGGCCAAACGAAAAAAGATAAAATGGAAATTTTGAAAAATCTAATTGGAATTCAAAAACTTGAAAAACTGAAGAGAAAAATCGAAAAAACGAAATATCCCAAAATCGAAATATTAAAAGTTAAAGAAATCTAAAAACTGCTAAACTGAAAAATAAAAAAACTAAAGTGAATAAACGAAAAATTGATATGAAAACAGAGAAAGTGAAAATTAAAAAAATCGGGAAAATGTGAAATAAAAATCAAAAACCTAAAAATTAAAGAAACGAAAAATTGTAAAAATTGCAAAATTGAAAAATCAAAAATGAACAAACGAAAAAGTATAAAATGGAAACCTTGAAAAATCAAAAACCTGAAAAACTCAAGAAAAAATCAAAATAACGAAATATTGCAACATCGAAGTATGTACCGAAAATTAAAGGAATTGAAAAATCAGATAGGTAATTGAGAAATTCAAAAACTGCAAAATTGAAAAATTAAACGTTGAAAATTTGAACAATTGAATAAACGAAAAATTGATATGTAAATAGAGAAAGTGAAAATTAAATATAAAAATCAAAAACCTCAAAAATCAAGGAAACGAAAAATTGAAAAATTGAAAAATTAAAAATTGAGAAACTGAAAAAAATTAAAAATTCTAATATATTGAAAAATTGTAAAATTGTAAAATTCAGAAATGGCCAAACGAAAAAACATAAAATGGAAATTTTGAAAATTCTAATTGCAATTCAAAAACTTGAAAAACTGAAGAGAAAAATCGAAAAAACGAAATATCCCAAAATCGAAATATTAAAAGTTAAAGAAATCTAAAAACTGCTAAACTGAAAAAAAAAACTAAAGTGAATAAACGAAAAATTGATATGAAAACAGAGAAAGTGAAAATTAAAAAAATCGGGAGAATGAGAAATAAAAATCAAAAACCTGAAAATTAGGGAAACGAAAAATTGTAAAAATTGCAAAATTGAAAAAATATAAAATGGAAACCTTGAAAAATCAAAAACGTGAAAAACTCAAGAAAAAATCAAAATAACGAAATATTGCAAAATCGAAGTATGTATCGAAAATTAAAGGAAGCGAAAAATCGGATAGGTAATTGAGAAATTCAAAAACTGCAAAATTGAAAAATTAAACGTTGAAAATTTGAACAATTGAATAAACGAAAAATTGATATGTAAACAGAGAAAGTGAAAATTAAATATAAAAATCAAAAACCTGAAAAATCAAGGAAACGAAGAATAGAAAAATTAAAAAATTAAAAATTGAGAAATTGAAAAAAATTAAAAATTCTAATATATTGAAAAATTGTAAAATCAGAAATGGACAAACGAAAAAAGATAAAATGGAAATTTTGAAAAATCTGATTGGAATTCAAAAACTTGAAAAACTGAAGAGAAAAATCGAAAAAACGAAATATCCCAAAATCGAAATATTAAAAGTTAAAGAAATCTAAAAACTGCTAAACTGAAAAATAAAAAAACTAAAGTGAATAAACGAAAAATTGATATGAAAACAGAGAAAGTGAAAATTAAAAAAATCGGGAAAATGAGAAATAAAAATCAAAAACCTGAAAATTAAGGAAACGAAAAATTGTAAAAATTGCAAAATTGAAAAATCATAAATGAACAAACGAAAAAGTATAAAATGGAAACCTTGAAAAATCAAAAACGTGAAAAACTCAAGAAAAAATCAAAATAACGAAATATTGCAAAATCGAAGTATGTATCGAAAATTAAAGGAATTGAAAAATCGGCTAGGTAATTGAGAAATTCAAAAACTGCAAAATTGAAAAATTAAACGTTGAAAATTTGAACAATTGAATAAACGAAAAATTGATATGTAAATACAGAAAGTGAAAATTAAATATAAAAATCAAAAACCTGAAAAATCAAGGAAACGAAAAATAGAAAAATTGAAAAATTAAAAATTGAGAAACTGAAAAAAATGAAAAATTCTAATAAATTGAAAAATTGTAAAATTGTAAAATTCAGAAATGGCCAAACGAAAAAAGATAAAATGGAAATTTTGAAAAATCTAATTGGAATTCAAAAACTTGGAAAACTGAAGAGAAAAATCGAAAAAACGAAATATCGCAAAATCGAAATATTAAAAGTTAAAGAAATCTAAAAACTGCTAAACTGAAAAATAAAAGACTAAAGTGAATAAACGAAAAATTGATATGAAAACAGAGAAAGTGAAAATTAAAAAAATCGGGAAAATGAGAAATAAAAATCAAAAACCTGAAAATTAAGGAAACGAAAAATTGTAAAAATTGCAAAATTGAAAAATCAAAAATGAACAAACGAAAAAGTATAAAATGGAGACCTTGGAAAATCAAAAACCTGAAAAACCAACAAAAAATCAAAATAACGAAATATTGCAAAATCGAAGTATGTACCGAAAATTAAAGGAATTGAAAAATCAGACAATTGAGAAATTCAAAACCCGCAAAATTGAAAAATTAAACGTTGAAAATTTGAACAATTGAATAAACGAAAAATTGATATGTAAATAGAGAAAGTGAAAATTAAATATAAAAATCAAAAACCTGAAAAATCAAAGAAACGAAAAATTGAAAAATTGAAAAATTAAAAATTAAGAAACTGAAAAAAATGAAAAATTCTAATATATTGAAAAATTGTAAAATTGTAAAATTAAGAAATGGCCAAACGAAAAAAGATAAAATAGAAATTTTGAAAAATCTAATTGGAATTCAAAAACTTGAAAAACTGAAGAGAAAAATCGAAAAAACGAAATATCCCAAAATCGAAATATTAAAAGTTAAAGTAATCTAAAAACTGCTAAACTGAAAAATAAAAAAACTAAAGTGAATAAACGAAAAATTGATATGAAAACAGAGAAAGTGAAAATTAAAAAAATCGGGAAAATGAGAAATAAAAATCAAAAACCTAAAAATTAAAGAAAGGAAAAATTGTAAAAATTGCAAAATTGAAAAATCAAAAATGAACAAACGAAAAAGTATAAAATGGAAACCTTGAAAAATCAAAAACCTGAAAAACTCTAGAAAAAATCAAAATAACGAAATATTGCAACATCGAAGTGTGTACCGAAAATTAAAGGAATTGAAAAATCGGATAGGTAATTGAAAAATTCAAAAACTGCAAAATTGAAAAATTAAACGTTGAAAATTTGAACAATTGAATAAACGAAAAATTGTTATGTAAATAGAGAAAGTGAAAATTAAATATAAAAATCAAAAACCTGAAAAATCAAGGAAACGAAAAATAGAAAAATTGAAAAATTAAAAATTGAGAAACTGAAAAAAATGAAAAATTCTAATAAATTGAAAAATTGTAAAATTGTAAAATTCAGAAATGGCCAAACGAAAAAAGATAAAATGGAAATTTTGAAAAATCTAATTGGAATTCAAAAACTTGGAAAACTGAAGAGAAAAATCGAAAAAACGAAATATCGCAAAATCGAAATATTAAAAGTTAAAGAAATCTAAAAACTGCTAAACTGAAAAATAAAAAACTAAAGTGAATAAACGAAAAATTGATATGAAAACAGAGAAAGTGAAAATTAAAAAAATCGGGAAAATGAGAAATAAAAATCAAAAACCTGAAAATTAAGGAAACGAAAAATTGTAAAAATTGCAAAATTGAAAAATCAAAAATGAACAAACGAAAAAATATAAAATGGAAACCTTGAAAAATCAAAAACGTGAAAAACTCAAGAAAAAATCAAAATAACGAAATATTGCAAAATCGAAGTATGTACCGAAAATTAAAGGAATTGAAAAATCAGATAATTGAGAAATTCAAAAACTGCAAAATTGAAAAATTAAACGTTGAAAATTTGAACAATTGAATAAACGAAAAATTGATATGTAAATAGAGAAAGTGAAAATTAAATATAAAAATCAAAAACCTGAAAAATCAAGGAAACGAAGAATAGAAAAATTAAAAAATTAAAAATTGAGAAACTGAAAAAAATTAAAAATTCTAATATATTGAAAAATTGTAAAATCAGAAATGGACAAACGAAAAAAGATAAAATGGAAATTTTGAAAAATCTAATTGGAATTCAAAAACTTGAAAAACTGAAGAGAAAAATCGAAAAAACGAAATATCCCAAAATCGAAATATTAAAAGTTAAAGAAATCTAAAAACTGCTAAACTGAAAAATAAAAAAACTAAAGTGAATAAACGAAAAATTGATATGAAAACAGAAAGTGAAAATTAAAAAAATCGGGAAAATGAGAAATAAAAATCAAAAGCCTGAAAATTAAGGAAACGAAAAATTGTAAAAATTGCAAAATTGAAAAATCAAAAATGAACAAACGAAAAAGTATAAAATGGAAACCTTGAAAAATCAAAAACGTGAAAAACTCAAGAAAAAATCAAGATAACGAAATATTGCAAAATCGAAGTATGTATCGAAAATTAAAGGAATTGAAAAATCAGATAATTGAGAAATTCAAAACCTGCAAAATTGAAAAATTAAACGTTGAAAATTTGAACAAGTGAATAAACGAAAAATTGATATGTAAATAGAGAAAGTGAAAATTAAATATAAAAATCAAAAACCTGAAAAATCAAGGAAACGAAAAATTGAAAAATTGAAAAATTAAAAATTGAGAAACTGAAAAAATGAAAAATTCTAATATATTCAAAACTTGTAAAATTGGAAAATTCAGAAATGGCCAAACGAAAAAAGATAAAATGGAAATTTTGAAAAATCTGATTGGAATTCAAAAACTTGAAAAACTGAAGAGAAAAATCGAAAAAACGAAATATCGCAAAATCGAAATATTAAAAGTTAAAGAAATCTAAAAACTGCTAAACTGAAAAATAAAAAAACTAAAATGAACAAACGAAAAAGTATAAAATGGAAGCCTTGAAAAATCAAAAACGTGAAAAACTCAAGAAAAAATCAAAATAACGAAATAATGCAAAATCGAAGTATGTATCGAAAATTAAAGGAATTCAAATTGATAATAGAGAAATACAAAAACTACAAAACTGAAAAATTTTAAAATTGATTAATTAAACGTTGAAAATTTGAACAACTGAATAAACGAAAAATTGATATAAAAATAGAGTGAAAATTTAAAAAAACGGTAATAAAAATCAAGAACCTGAAAAATTAAGAAAATGAAAAACTGAAATATCGAAAAATTAAAAATTGAAAAACTGAAAAAATGAAAAAAATTGCAAATGGAAAAATTGAAGAAATGAAAAATTGAGAAAATTTGGAAGAAGAGAAATTTAATTTTTTTTTAAACAAACTTAAAACGAAAAATTGTTAACCGAAAAAGTAAAAAATGGAAAAAATTGATGAATTAAAGAAAATGAAAAAACGAAAAATTGTGACATCAAAACATTGCAAAATTGGAAAATAAAAAATTAAAACTTTGAAAAATCTAAAAATTGTAATAATCTAGAATAAAAACTAAACGGATTCATAAACCATATCTGAAGGAGTATCTTATTTAATAAAACTGAAACAATATTCACTAATAAATTCCTCGATTACAATACTTCCTTGCTTCAGGAACTAAAACCTCGCCATACGTCACTAATCGTCGTTGCTCAGCACCAAAGTGCGGAAATCGCCGCGTTCACACGCAGCCTTGCCCCCTGAATCTCCCACGAGTATTAGTTTTTATAACATTTGAACTTTCCACGTTTTCCAGATAATCTCGCAACGTGAAGATCTCCTATCTGGCTTGCGCGGAAAATGCGTCCTTATGTCGTCGCGCATAGCGCGCGCGCCCACAAAAACGCTTTCATTCATGAAAAAATCCCAAATAAAAAAACCTCTGAAAATATGAGACGTGATAGTGTCCGCAATAAATACGAGCGGATTTGCATAAACAAGTACGATGACAAATGATATTATGTTATGTGAGATGGAAAACGGCTGAAGGTGGGCGTGTAACGACTACGAAACTTGTCCGCTTACGCTTAATTATTGTCAACTTTAATTAATTGTAATGCGGCCGTTTGTTATGTGCATTCGTACTGACGCGATTTTCACCACATTAAACGTTTAATAATAATTACGTTGCTTTTGCGAGGAGGCGGAACCGATGTTATCTGCATGGAATTATCATGCGTGATGGTGACGACTCGCGAGCATTTTTCTGCTCGAGGGCCCGGGCTGGGTGGGTTTGGAGGATCTATTAAGTCGGGTTTGTGGGCATAGGTTTATGGAGAAGAGCTGAATGGCGAAATTTCCAAAACGAAATGTTCGAAAATTTTTAGACAATTTTTTTTGCAAAAAATTAAGATTTAGAATGAAAACAAAAACGCAAAAATCGTAAAAAAGTTAGTTAAACTGTAGCAAAAAAAATATTATGTGTGGTTTCAGCGTGTTTTCCTTGATAAAATTTTCCTATGACGTCATCAGTCTTTAAGTAGGGATAAAAATATAATTATTTTCTAACGAATTTGAAAGAATCTCAAAAACACATCCTACTTTATTTTTTAAAAATTGTCAAAAAATCTCTGGTACTCATTATGTTTAATTTTTCAAACAGTTTGGAAGGATGTCCAATACTCCTTCTGTTTTATTTTTTAAAAAGTTTAAAAAAATCTGAAGAGTTTTTGGTGCTTTATTTTTAAAAGAACCTGAAAGAATTTAAGACTCTTGGTGTTTTTTTTTTTAAGAATTTGGAACAATTTCCCTTGGTGTTTCTTATTCTTGGAGCAATTTGAAATAATCTGTGCCATTTAAATATTCTCGAGTGCGAATTTTTTAATAACGTGAAAGAACAACTTGGGGATTCCCGGTGTTTTATTTTCCAAAGCATTTTAAATAATCTTGAGAACCCTTCTGGTCTATTTTTTAAAGAGTCGGGGATCTCTTTCATTTAATTTTTGAATTAATCCGGAATTTCAATTTTTAAATCATTCAATTTTAGATTTTTCCGAGTTTTTCGATTTTTCAATTTTTCATTTCTTCAGTTTTTGTACGACTTTTCAATGTTTCTTTTTTTTTTGTTTTGTTTGATTCCTCAATTTTTATTTTTTTCAATTGTTCGAATTGCGATTTTCCAACTTCATTTTTTGTTTCTTCGATTTTACGATACGCGACTCCATGAATTTTCATTTTTAAATTTAGATTTTTTAATTTTTCGTGTTTTCAATTTTAGATTAATTCAGTTTCTCGATTTTTCAATTTTGCGAGTTTCCAGTTTTTCGATTTTCCAGCGTTTGGATGTTTCAGTTTTAATATTTTGCGATTTTTTGAATGATATTTGCGATTTTTCGCTTTTCCAATTTTTCATTTCTTAATTTATCTGTTTGAAATTTTTCGTTTCGTTTTTTCAAAGTTTTGTTTTAAGAAATTTTCCTTTTTTTCAATGTGAAATTTTTCAATTTTTCATTTGTCAATTTTTGATTTGCATTTTTTGCAATTTTGAAGATGCTATAATTTTCAATTTTACAATTTTTCGGTTTTCCAATTTCTTGGTTCGATTCGTTTTTTCTTCTTTCCAATTTTTAAATTCGTTGATTTTTCGATTTTTAAGTTTCCCGATCTTTAGTTGTTCAATCTTTCGTTTTTTCAGTGCTTCGATTGTCAATTTTTCGACTTTTTCATGTTTTTCCGATTTTGTTGTTTTTCTATTTTTAAGTTTTCGACTTTTCAATTTTTCGATTTTTCAACTTTCAGAAGGTTCAGAAGGTTCGAAGGATTCAGAAGATTCTGAAGATGCTGAAGATTCTGAAGATTCTGAAGAATTAGAAGGATCCAAGAATACCAAAAATTCCGAAGGTTTCGAAGTTTCCAAATATACCAAATATTTCAAAGATTACAATGAATTCAAAACTTCCAAACGTTCCAAAGGTTCCAAAGATTTCAAAGATTCTAAAGATGGTAAAAACTTCGAAGATTTCGAAGGTTCTGAAGATTCGGAAGATTCAGAATTTTCAGAAGAATTAGAAGGATCCAAAAATGCCAAAAATTCCGAAGGTTTCGAAGGTTCTAAAGATTTTGAAGATTCTGAAGATTCTGGAGATTCTGAAGATTCTGAAGATGCTAAAAATTTTGAAGATTCTGAAGATTCCGAAGATTCCGAAGATTTCAACAATTACAAAGATTTCAAAGATTTTAAGATGTCAAAGATTTCAAAGATTTCAAAGATTCCAATGATGCCAAAAATTCCGAGGATTCCGGAAATTGCGTAGATTTCGAAGATTCCGAAGATTCAGAAGTTTCAGAAGAATTAGAAGGATCCAAGGACGCCAAAAATTCCGAAGGTCTCGAAGGTTTTGAAGATTTCGAAGATTCCAAAGATTTCAAAGATTCCATGGATTCCAAAGATTCCTAAGATTTCAAGGTTTCCAAAGATTCCAAGGATGCCAAAAATTCCGAAGGTTTCGAAGATTTCAAGGTTTCCAAAGATATCAAGGATGCCAAAAATTCCAAAGGTTTCGAAGGTTCTGAAGAGTTCGAAGATTCGAAATATTCCAAATATTCCACATATTTCAAAGATTACAAAGAATTCAAAAGTTCCAAACGTTCCAAAGGTTCCAAAGATTTCAAAGATTCTAAAGATGGTAAAAATTTCGAAGATCTCGAAGGTTCAGAAGATTCAGAATTTTCAGAAGAATTAGAAGGATCCAAGGATGCCAAAAATTCTTAAGGTTTCGAAGGTTCTAAAGATTCTGAAGATTCTGGAGATCCTGAAGATTCTGAAGAATCTGAAGATTACGAAGATTCCGAAGATTTCAACAATCACAAAGATTTCAAAGATTTTAAGATGTCAAAGATTTCAAAGATTTCAAAGATTCCAAGGATGCCAAAAATTCCGAAGATTCCGGAAATTGCGTAGATTTCGAAGATTCTGAAGATTCAGAAGTTTCAGAAGAATTAGAAGGATCCAAGGATGCCAAAAACTCCGAAGGTTTAGAAGGTTCTAAAGATTCCGAAAATTCCAAAGATTTCAAAGATTCCATGGATTCCAAAGATTCCGAAGACTTCAAGGTTTCCAAACATTCCAAGGATGCCAAAAATTCCGAAGGTTTCAAAGGTTCTGAAGAGTTCGAAGATTCGAAATATTCCAATTATACCAAATATTTCAACGATTACAAAGAATTCAAAAGTTCCAAACGTTCCAAAGATTTCAAAGATTCTAAGGATGGTAAAAATTTCGAAGATTTCGAAGGTTCTGAAGATTCAGAATATTCAGAATTTTCAGAAGAATTAGAAGGATCCAAAAATGCCAAAAAAATCCGAAGGTATCGAAGGTTCTAAGGATTCCGAAGGTTCCGGAGATTTTCACGATCCCAAAGATTCCAAAGATTTCAAAGATTCCAAAGATTCCGAATATTCCAAAGATTCTAAAAATTCCTAAGATTCCAAGGATGCCAACAATTCCGAAGATTCTGAAGATTTCGAAAATTCCAAATATTTCAAATATTCCAAAGAATTCTTAGGTTCCAAAGCTTCCAACGATTCCAAGGATTCTAAAGATTCTAAATGTTCTAAATATTCCAAATATTCCACGAATGCCAAAAATTCAAAGGATGTCAAAAACTCCGAAGGGTTTGAAGGTTCTGCAGATTCCGAAAGTTTCAAAGATTACAAAAATTCCAAAGAATTCAAAGGTTCCAAACGTCCTAAACGTTTCAAACGTGGCAAAGGTTCCAAAAATTTCAAAGATGGCAAGGATGCCAAAAATTCCGAAAGTTCCGAAGGTTCTGAAAATTCCAAAGATTCCAAAGGTCCCAAAGTTTCCAAAGGTTTTAAAAGCTCCAAAGTCACCAAGGATTCTAAAGATTCTAAATGTTCTAAATATTGCAAATATTCTAAGAATTCCAAAAATCCTAAGGATGTCAAAAATTGCGAAGGGTTCGAAGGTTCTGAAAATTTCGAAGATTTCAAATATTCCAAATATTGCAAAGATTCCAAAGATTTCAAGGATGCCAAAAATTCCGAAGGCTCTGAAGATTCCGAAAGTTTCAAAGATTCCAAAAGTTCCAAAGATTCCAAAGAATTCAAAGGTCCAAACGTCCTAAACGTTTCAAACGTGGCAAAGATTCCAAAGATTTCAAAGATCCCAAGGATTCCAAAGATTCCAAAGGTTCCAAAGTTTCTGAAGATTCCGAAGGTTTCAAAGATTTAAAAAATTTCAAATATGCCAAGGATGCCAAAAATTCCGAAAGTTTCTGAAGTTCTGAAGATTTCGAAGACTCCAAATATTCCAAAGATTCCAAATAATTCAAAGGTTCCAAACATTCCAAACGTTCCCAACGTGGCAAAGATTTCAAATTGTCCAAGGATGCCAAAGATACCAAATGTTTCGAAGGTTCAGAAAATTCCAAAGATTCGAAAGATCCCAAAATTTCCAAAGGTTTTAAAGGTTCCAAAGTTTCCAAATGTTCTAGAAGTTCCAAAGGTTCAAAAGATTCAAAAGATTCTCAAGACGCGAAAGACTCCAAAAATTCGAAAATCTCGAAAGAGTCCAAATAATTCAAAAAGTCAACACACCTCAAAACCCAAAGATCACAAGGACCCCAAAGATTGCAAAGATTCCAAATATTCAAAAAATTACAAAGAATTCAAAGATTTGAAACGTTCCAAAGGTTCCAAAGATTTCAATGATCCTAAGGATGGTAAAATTTTCGAAGATTTCGAGGTTCTGAAGATTCAGAAGATTCCGAAGTTTCTGAAAATTTCAACGATCCCAAAAATTCCAAAGATTCCAAGGAGTTCAGGGATTCCAAAGATTCCAAATATTCCAAAGATTCTAAAAATTCCAAAGATTCCAAAGATGCCAACAATTCCGAAGATTCTGAAGATTTCGAAAATTCCTAATATTTCAAATATTCCAAAGAATTCATAGGTTCCAAACGTCCAAAACTTTCAATGATTCAAAGGAATCTAAAGATTCTAAATGTTCTAAATATTCCAAATATTCCAAGAATGCCAAAAATTCAAAGGATGTCAAAAACTGCAAAGGTTTCGTTCCAAACGTGGCAAAGATTCCAAATATTGCAAAGATTCCAAAGAATTCAAGGATGCCAAAAATTCCGAAAGTTCTGAAAATTCCGAAAGTTTCAAGGATTCCAAAGATTCCAAAGAATTCAAAGGTCCAAATATCCTAAACGTTTCAAACGTGGCAAAGGTTCCAAAGATTTCAAAGATTCCAACGATTCCAAAGATTCCAAAAGTTCCAAAGTTTCTGAAGATTCCGAAGGTTTCAAAGATTCAAAGGAATTCCAAGGTTCCAAACATTCCAAACGTTCCAAATGTGGCAAAGATTTCAAAGAGTCCAAGGATGGCAAAGATACCAAAAGTTCCGAAGGTTCTGAAAATTCCAAAGATTCCAAAGGTCCCAAAGTTTCCAAACGTTTTAAAGGTTCCAAAGTTTCCAAGGATTCTAAAGATTCTAAATGTTCTAAATATGCCAAATATTCCAAGAATGCCAAAAATTCTCAGGATGTCAAAAACTGCGAAAGGTTCGAAAGTTCTGAAGATTTCCAAGATTTCAAATATTCCAAATATTACAAAGATTCCAAAGAATTCAAGGATGCCAAAAATTCCGAAGGTCCTGAAGATTCCGAAAGTTTCAAAGATTCCAAAAATTTCAAAGATTCCAAAGAATTCAAAGGTTCCAAACGTCCTGAACGTTTCAAACGTGGCAAAGGTTCCAAAAATTTCAAAGATTCTAAGGATTCCAAAGATTCCAAAAGTTCCAAAGTTCCTGAAGATTCCGAAGGTTTCAAAGATTCAAAAAATTTCAAATGTCAAGGATGCCAAAAATTCGGAAAGTTTCGAAAGTTCTAAAGATTTCGAAGACTCCAAATATTCCAAAGATTCCAAAGAATTCAAAGGTTCCAAACATTCCAAACGTTCCAAACGTGGCAAAGATTTCAAAGATTCCAAGGATTCCAAGGATGCCAAAGATACCAAAAGTTCCGAAGTTTCTGAAAATTTCAAAGATTCCAAAGGTCCCTAAGTTTCCAAAGGTTTTAAAGGTCAAAAGATTCTAAAGACGCGAAAGATTCCAAAAATTCGAAAATCTCGAAAGAGTCCACACACCTCAAAACCCAAAGATCACAAGGACCCCAAAGATTCCAAAGACTCTAAAGGTTTAGAAGGATTCTAGTTAATCAAAAAATTCTAAAAATTACAAAAATCGCATAATCGCTTAAGATGTTACAGATTTTAAAGATTCAAACACTCTACCGATTATGAAGAAATGAAAAATCCAAAAAATCTTAAATATCCTAAAAACGCTTCCTTTAAATTTTAAAAGTTTTAGAGATTCTAAAGATTTCAGAATTTCGAAAAATTCCAAAGGTTTATGTCGCTCCAAACATTCCAAATATTTCAAAGGTTACAGGGGCTCGAAAAGTTCTAGAAACTCAAAGAATTTAAAGATTTTAAAACGTTTTAAAAATCATAAAAATCAGGTATAAAATGGCAGCACATTTTGACAAACTCTAAAGACAGAAGAATAAATGTCTCTAGTTTTTCTTTTAAATGTGTAGCTAATAAATAATAATAACCATAATTTTTAAAATTCTTCACTTTTTAATTTTACGATTATAGAATTTTTCCATTTTTCAATTATTGGATTTTTAAAGTTTTTCATTTATTCGATTTTTCTATTTTTAATTTTTCAATTTCTTCATATTTTATTTTTCCACTTGATGTAACATTTTCTCGAGATTTCAGTTTTGACGATTTTATAATTTTTTGATTTTACAATTTTTGGATTTTCCACATTTTTCGATTTATCAACTTTTTGAACCAAAAAATGGGAAAATAGCAAAACTGTAAAATTGAAAAATAAAAAACGAAAAAAAAATACTGACAAAAAATTAATAAACTTAAAAAACGCAAAATAGAAAACACGAAATACGAATTATAAAATAGAAAAACTGCAAAATTGAAACATTTAAAAATTGAAAAACTAAGGAATTGAGAAACCAAAGATTGAAAATTTAAAAAATTGAATAATCGAAAAATTATAAAAACGAAGAAACAATGAAAAAATAATAAAAATGAACAAACGAAAAATTGTGACATAAAATCGAGAAAATGTAAATTAAAAAATCCGGAAAATGAAAAATTTTTGGTTTTTCCAATTTTTCGATTCGACTCAATTTTTTTTTTCATTCCATTTCCATTAATTAATGTTTTCGATTTGTGCCGTGAACACATAACGCGACATTTATTACAAATTACAACCAATAAATTTTAATTATTTGCTTTATTCAAATTGTTCCAAAAATGACCGAATTCGTTCCAACCGCCGCCGACTATAATTATCTAGTTTGAACAACCACGTCAAAACCATCAAAACGTCAAAATATGCCCCTATACCTGAAGACAGCCTTTTATCTCCCTGACGAATCTTTTACCCAAAGTGTCAAAGAAAATAGGTAAAAAATGAAAATTTCGTCAGCTCGGCCGCCCCTGTCAGCCGGCGATAAATTTATAGCAGGGCCTCTCTCCCCGGCAGCCGGCACCGCTCAATTAATTAGCCCCTTTGGCCGGTCCGATGTAGAACACGAATTCCAAAAATAAAGACAAAATGCCCACGATGTAAAACTATGTATAAATTACCGAAAATATGTAGCACGGTCCCTCTATATAACATCATTTATCTTCCGAGACGACCGTGGCGCCGTCTGGTATTGTTTTAAACCGCTGGTCCGCCTTCTGTCCTATTACCATAACTTCCTCCGCTGCCTACCTCTGCCCAAAAAAATAAATACATAATACGGTCTAGGTGGGCCATCCCCGGAAAAATATGCGCATCGAATGCCGATTTACGGCGAGGGGGAAAATCGTGGTGGTCGCAGCCGCGACGAATCGATACGGCTTTCCGCGGAAAAGTGGACTTTAATGGGGTTTTAAGTGGCCGATGAATTCTTTAACGCGCTGTTTTCTAGGCTCGGAGAGGTGAAGATGATTATAGTGTTTAAGGGAATTGGTCTAACTCGGGGCCATAGACACGGTAATTGCTTAGTTCCGATATTTTCGATGATAAATCAAATTTTTTCGGCTGGGTTCGAGGGCTTGGGAACGTGTCAGTCAACGGGATTATTAATACGAAAACGGGCTCGAAATAAGGAGTGAGCTGGGTGGCGAGCAATGTCCTCGGTGATGACTATGGATAAAATTTTAGAAAATAAAATAGTATTGGATTTCGAATTAACAAACGAGTCCTAAGATCTCCGTTTTGATATGATTCATAGGCGCTGATTAACATCCAAACAGTTATTGATGAATGATACTGATGTCAGTATTTTCATGTGGTCTATGAATCCGTCTTCAGTATTCCTAGACATCCAGATTTTTAATTTTCATTTTTCGTTTTCTCATTTCCTTTATTTTTTCAATATTTCTTTCGATTTTATAATTTTTCGTTTATTCAATTTCTCAAATTTTCAATCTTCCTCGGTTTTCCAAATTTTAAAATTTTTCAATTTTCCAATTTTTGGATTTTTCAGTTACCCGTTTTTCCGATTTTTTAATTTTCAATATTTCAATTTTAAAATACATATGTATTTCTTTTTTTCGATTTTGCACTTTTTAAATTTCTCAATTTTTAATCCTCCGAGTTTTCAATATTTCAAGTTCTTGATTTCCAATTCTTAGATTTTTCAAAGTTTACATTTTATACTTTTCCGTTTTTTCGCTTTTTATTTTTAAATTTTACAATTTTGCAATTTTATGACAAAAGTTTTAAAATCCACTAGTTTTTCAAAAATCAAACACCTCAAGATTCTTTCATGTTCTTTCAA
Organism: Zophobas morio; assembly: GCF_036711695.1. Taxonomy (NCBI): domain Eukaryota; kingdom Metazoa; phylum Arthropoda; class Insecta; order Coleoptera; family Tenebrionidae; genus Zophobas; species Zophobas morio. The sequence continues at coordinate 1,514,086 of NW_026972132.1, forward strand.
AAATAGAAAAAGGACCCCTAAGATCCTTTCAGTCACCTTTATGTAATAAAACACTAATAGTCCCCCAGGTTCTATCAATTTTTTTCAAAAGTAACATCAACAATCGCTGAGATTCTTTCAAATTGTTTTAAAAATAAAACACCAAGAGTTTTCGCAATTTTTTTTGGATTCTTTTAAAAATAAAGCACAAAAGGTTCCCAAGATTCTTTTAATCACTTTTAAATAATAAAACACTAATGGCCTTCGGATTATTTCAAACTCTTTTAAAAATAAAACACCAAGCCCCCCCAAGAATTTTTCATATTCTTCTAAAAATTGAAAACTCGAGGCTTTCGAGGTGCTTAAATATTATTAAAAAAATAAACAAAACACCAGGAGTCACTGAGTCAAATTGTTTTAAAAATAAAACACCAAGGGTTTTCGATTTTTTTTTTGTATTTCTTTTTTAATAGAGCACAAAAGGCTCCCGAGATTCTTTTAATTACTTTTAAATAATAAAACACTGATGGTCCCCAAGATTATTTAGAAATCTTTTCAAAATAAAACACCAAGCCCCCCCCCAAGAATTTTTCATATTCTTCTAAAAATTAAAAACTCGAGGCTTTCGAGGTGCTTAAATATTATTAAAAAAATAAACAAAACACCAGGAGTCACTGAGTAAAATTGCTTTAAAAATAAAACACCAAGGGTTTTCGATTTTCTTTTGTATTTTTTTTTAAATAGAGCACAAGAGGTTCCCGAGATTCTTTTAATTACTTTTAAATAATAAAACACTGATGGCCCCCAAGATTATTTAGAAATCTTTTCAAAATAAAACACCAAGCCCCCCAAGAATTTTTCATATTCTTCTAAAAATTAAAAACTCGAGGCTTTCGAGGTGCTTAGATATTATTAAAAAAATAAACTAAACACCAGGAGTCACTGAGTCAAATTGTTTTAAAAATAAAACACCAAGGGTTTTCGATTTTTTCGTGTGTTTTTTTTTTTAATAGAGCACAAGAGTCTCCCGAGATTCTTTTAATTACTTTTAAATAATAAAACACTGATGGCTCCCGAGATTATTTAGAAATCTTTTCAAAATAAAACACCAAGCCCCCCCAAGAATTTTTCATATTCTTCTAAAAATTAAAAACTCGAAGCTTCCGAGGTGCTTAAATATTATTAAAAAAATAAACAAAACACCAGGAGTCACTGAGTCAAATTGTTTTAAAAATAAAACACCAAGGGTTTTCGATTTTTTCGTATTCTTTTAAAAATAGAGTACAAAAGGCTTCCCGAGATTCTTTTAATTACTTTTAAATAATAAAACACTAATGACCCCCGAGATTATTCCAAAATCTTTTAAAAATTAAACACTAAGAGTCCTCAAGATTCTTTCAGTCACTTTTAAATAATAGAGAACTAATGGTCCCCTAGATTCTATCAATTTTTTTTCAAAAATAACACATCAGAAGTCGCTGAGATGTTTTCAAATTCTATTTAAAATAAAGCACAGAAGGTCCGCGAAATTTTTTCAAATTCTTTTAAAAATAAAACACCAAAGGCCCCCAAGATTCTCTTAATCTCTTTCAAAAATAAAACACTTGGAGTTTCTGGAATTCTTTAAAATTCTTTCAAAAATAAAACACCAAAAGTCGCTGAGAATATTCAATATCTTTTTAAACATTAAATGCTAGAGACCCTCGAGATTCTTTTATACTCTCTTAAAAATGAAAACAAGGAACCCCGAGATTCTTCCAGATTCTTTAAAAATTAAAACACGAGGAGTTGTTGAGATTCTTTCAAATTCTTAAAAAAATAACACACCAAGAATTCTCGAGATTTTTTAATTATCTTATAAACGAAAATATGAAAGGCCCCGAAGATTCATTACAATTCTTTGAAAACTAAGACACCAGTTAACCCCGAGTCCTTTCAGATTCTTTCAAAAAAAAAAAAACGCAAACAGCTCTCGAGATTTCTTCCAACACTTTGAAAAATAAAACATTAAGTGCCCACGAGAACCTTCAAGATTCTTTTAAAAATTAAAGACTAGGGACCTTCGAGATTCTTTCATATTTTCTTAAAAATTAAAAACAAAGACCCCCGAGGTTCTTTCAAATTCTTTCAAAAATAAAACACCAAGCACCCTCAAGATTCGCTCAGTCTCTTTCAAAAATAAAACACTTGGAGTTTCTGGGATTGTTTAAAATTCTTTTAAAAATAAAACACCAAAAGTCGCTGAGAATCTTCAATATCTTTTTAAACATTAAATGCTAGAGACCCTTGAGATTCTTTTATATTCTCTTAAAAATGAAAACAAGGAACCGCGAGATTCTTCCAGATTCTTTAAAAAATAAAACACGAGGAGTTGTTGAGATTCTTTCAAATTTTTAAAAAAATAACACACCAAGAATTCTCGAGAATTTTTAATTATCTTATAAACGAAAATATGAAAGGCCCCGAAGATTCATTACAATTCTTTGAAAACTAAGACACCAGTTAACCCCGAGTTCTTTCAGATTCTTTCAAAAATAAAACACAAAGAAACCTCGAGATTTCTTCCAACACTTTGAAAAATAAAACACTAAGGGCCCACGCGAACCTTCAATATTCTTTTAAAAATTAAAGACTAGGGACCTTCGAGATTCTTTCATATTTTCTTAAAAATTAAAAACAAAGACCCCCGAGGTTCTTTCAAATTCTTTCAAAAATAAAACACCAAGCACCCTCAAGATTCGCTCAGTCTCTTTCAAAAATAAAACACTTGGAGTTTCTGGAATTCTTTAAAATTCTTTCAAAAATAAAACACCAAAGGTCGCTGAGAATATTCAATATCTTTTTAAACATTAAATGCTAGAGACCCTCGAGATTCTTTTATACTCTCTTAAAAATGAAAACAAGGGAACCGCGAGATTTTTCCAGATTCTTTAAAAAATAAAACACGAGGAGTTGTTGAGATTCTTTCAAATTCTTAAAAAAGTAACACACCAAGAATTGTCGAGATTTTTTAATTATCTTATAAACGAAAATATGAAAGGCCCCAAGGATTCATTACAATTCTTTGAAAACTAAGACACCAGTTAACCCCGAGTTGTTTCAGATTCTTTCAAAAAAAAAACGCAAAGAACTCTCGAGATTTCTTCCAACACTTTGAAAAATAAAACATTAAGTGCCAACGAGAACCTTCAAGATTCTTTTAAAAATTAAAGACTAGGGACCTTCGAGATTCTTTCATATTTTCTTAAAAATTAAAAACAAAGACCCCCGAGGTTCTTTCAAATTCTTTCAAAAATAAAACACCAAGCACCCTCAAGATTCGCCCAGTCTCTTTCAAAAATAAAACACTTGGAGTTTCTGGAATTCTTTAAAATTCTTTCAAAAATAAAACGCCAAAGGTCGCCGAGAATCTTCAATATCTTTTTAAACATTAAATGCTAGAGACCCTCGAGATTCTTTTATACTCTCTTAAAAATGAAAACAAGGGAACCGCGAGATTTTTCCAGATTCTTTAAAAAATAAAACACGAGGAGTTGTTGAGATTCTTTCAAATTTTTAAAAAAGTAACACACCAAGAATTGTCGAGATTTTTTAATTATCTTATAAACGAAAATATGAAAGGCCCCAAGGATTCATTACAATTCTTTGAAAACTAAGACACCAGTTAACCCCGAGTTCTTTCAGATTCTTTCAAAAAAAAAAACGCAAAGAGCTCTCGAGATTTCTTTCAACACTTTGAAAAATAAAACATTAAGTGCCCACGAGAACCTTCAAGATTCTTTTAAAAATTAAAGACTAGGGACCTTCGAGATTCTTTCATATTTTCTTAAAAATTAAAAACAAAGACCCCCGAGGTTCTTTCAAATTCTTTCAAAAATAAAACACCAAGCACCCTCAAGATTCGCCCAGTCTCTTTCAAAAATAAAACACTTGGAGTTTCTGGAATTCTTTAAAATTCTTTCAAAAATAAAACGCCAAAGGTCGCCGAGAATCTTCAATATCTTTTTAAACATTAAATGCTAGAGACCCTCGAGATTCTTTTATACTCTCTTAAAAATGAAAACAAGGGAACCGCGAGATTTTTCCAGATTCTTTAAAAAATAAAACACGAGGAGTTGTTGAGATTCTTTCAAATTTTTAAAAAAGTAACACACCAAGAATTGTCGAGATTTTTTAATTATCTTATAAACGAAAATATGAAAGGCCCCAAGGATTCATTACAATTCTTTGAAAACTAAGACACCAGTTAACCCCGAGTTCTTTCAGATTCTTTCAAAAAAAAAAACGCAAAGAGCTCTCGAGATTTCTTTCAACACTTTGAAAAATAAAACATTAAGTGCCCACGAGAACCTTCAAGATTCTTTTAAAAATTAAAGACTAGGGACCTTCGAGATTCTTTCATATTTTCTTAAAAATTAAAAACAAAGACCCCCGAGGTACTTTCAAATTCTTTCAAAAATAAAACACCCAGCACCCTCAAGATTCGCTCAGTCTCTTTAAAAAATAAAACACTTGGAATTTTTGGAATTCTTTAAAATTCTTTTAAAAATAAAACACCAAAGGTCGCCGAGAATCTTCAATATCTTTTTAAACATTAAAACACCCAGGGCCCTCGAAATTCTGTCAAACCGTTTCAAGAATAAAACATCCCGGGTTACTGAAATTCTTTCATAATCAATCTTTTAAAAATAAAATACCAAAGGCTCCCGAGAATGTCCAATATTCTTTTAAAATTAAACACTAGGATCCTTCGACATTAATTCAAACTTTTTTAAATAATAAAACACTAATAAACCCCGAGATTCTTTCAGATTCTTGCATTAAAAAAAAAACACTATAAGAGCATTTACGATTACTTCCAAAACTTCGAAAAGTGAAACAAAAATGACCTTCAGGTTCTTCCAAATTCTTTTACAGATAAAACACTAAGGCCCCCCCCCAAAAGCTTGCAATATTCTTTGAAAAATGAAAAATTCAATTCTGTTACATTATTAAATTATCATTTCGTTCGGAATTTTCCAAAACCGCAACAAAGTTCAAAAATCGCCTCGATTTCGCTTAGAAACTCTCGTTTTACGTAACGTCCGAGCAGCAGTACCTTTCACATGGCCCGAGTGAGCAAATCCCTAGTAAAATCAGACATTAGTGAAATTATTTGAAAGGCCATTACGGCCACATCACGATCAGACCATAACAATCTGATAATTTCCGAGTGCGCACCGAAGAGACCAGCAACGGAAGAAACGTTGGTAATCCAGCGTTAGCTCGCCTCGGGATATTTGGTATAATAAGGTTGGTACTACGTCACGCTAAGTGATGATTTCGCTAACAAGGTGCTCACAGATATCCGAGGAGGCCGAACCCCCCCGTCATAATCACAGGTTACATCCTGACCATATTTCATACTGGGAGGTCTGCTTGCGACCACTATTCGCGCAAATATTTCGTGCTTTATTTAAGCGATCGCTTTTTTTATCACAGCACAATGGGCCACGATTTTTTGTGGTGGGTCGGTGGCAAAAAATGGGACAGTTTTTAGGTGAAGTCGAGCCACTTTGTGCGGATTTTATTGCTGTTGGTGGTGGTCGTCGTTTTTTAAATTAGTTCGGAGGCTATGTCTATATCTAGATGTGGAGGCTTAATTAACTGAAAATATTTCTCTTTTGGGACGTTATTTTAAAATTTTAACTTCATTTTCTTGAAATTGTGGAAATACAGTGCCTGCTGATTTATTCGCATTTTAATTACCTTAGTACCACCTACCTAAACTGGTACTACTTAAACATAAACTTATACTAAGAAAAAATAAAATTCGCAGACTCATTTTTTTACAGAAGTAACAATTTAAAATTAAATAAACTTGTCTTTGGTCGTTGCATTTCAACTAGAGCAAGCTTTCAAAAATTTTAACAAAGACAAATCTCTAAAAATCCATGGCTGTTTGAAATAGAGTTTTTTATAAAGTTTTAATTTATCGCACCCTATAACTTTAAATTTATGGATTTTTGAACAACTCGTCAACTTTTTCGCATATATTAAAAATCACCCTGTATATCGGTTTCCATCATTTATCGTCAACATTTTTTTTTACAAAATTTTCCGAGGTCCTTTGTATCTTGTTCTACTTAAAAAAAAAAAATAACTGATCTCCAACGAGCCCCATGTTTTGTTTTTAAAAGAATTTGAAACCACTTTGAAGACTTGTGGTGATTTTGTTCTTGAAAAAAACTGAATAAATCTCGAGGACTCTTGAGGGTTCCCGATATTTTATTTTTTTAAAAATCTGAAAGAATTTCGGGGGGTCCGTGATGTTTTTTTATTTTTAAGGCAGTATAAAAGAATTTCTAGTGTTTCATTTTTAAAACAATCTTGAAATTTCTTGAAAGCCCTTGGTGTTTTATTTTTAAAAGAATCTGAAAGAATTTCAGAAGCTCCTAGTGTTTTATTATGCTGCTGGTGTTCTATTTTTCAAAGAGTTTGAAAGAATATTGGCAACTTTTGGTGTTTTATCTTTAAAACAATTTGAAAGGATCTCGGAGGCCGTTAGTGTTTTATTAATTTTATTATTTAACAGTGATTGAAAGAACCTTGGTGGATCCTTGGTGTTTTATTTTTAAAAGAATCTGAAAGAATCTCGGAGATCCGTTGTTTTTCATTTTTAAAGGATTATGAAAAATCTCGAGGGCTTCTAGTGTTTAATTTTTAAAACGATTTTGAAATTTCTGGAGATCCCTTGGTGTTTTATTTCTGAAAAGAACCTTTATGGATCCTTGGTGTTTTATTTTTAAAAGAATTTGTAAGAATCTCGGAGGGCATTAGTGTATTATTATTTAACAGTGATTGAAAGAACCTTGTTGGATCCCTGATGTTTTATTTAAAAAAAAATTGAAAGAAGTTCACCGACTCCTGGTATCTTATTTTTGAAAGAATGGGAAAGACTTTCGGAGATCCTTTGTTTTTTATTTTTAAGGGGATATGAAACAAACTCTAGTGCATCTAGTGTTTAATTTTTAAAACAATCTTCAAATTTCTGAAGAGCCCTTGGTGTTTTATTTTTAATAGAATCTGGAAGAATTTCGGACGCTCCTAGTGTTTTATTATGCTGCTAGTGTTTTATTTTTCAAAGAGTTTGAGAGAATCTCGGGGACCTTTGATGATATGTTTTTAAAACAATTTGAAAGAATCTCGGAGGCCGTTGGTGTTTTATTAATTTTATTATTTAACAGTGATTGAAAAAACCTTGGTGGATCCTTGGAGTTTTATTTTTTAAAAAATCTGATAGAATCTCGGAGATCCGTTGTTTTTATTTTTGAGGGATTATGAAACATCTCGAGGGCTTCTAGTATTTAATTTTTAAAACGATTTTGAAATTTCTGGGGATCCCTTGGTGTTTTATTTCTAAAAAGAACCTTTATGAGTCCTTGGTGTTTTATTTTTAAAAGAATTTGTAAGAATCTCGGAGGACATTAGTGTATTATTATTTAACAGTGATTGAAAGAACCTTGTTGGATCCCTGATGTTTTATTTAAAAAAAAATTTGAAAGAATTTCAGCGACTCCTGGTATTTTATTTTTGAAAGAATCGGAAAGAATTTCGGAGATCTTTTGTTTTTTATTTTTAAGGGGATATGAAAGAATCTCTAGGACATCTAGTGTTTAATTTTTTAAAAATCTTGAAATTTCTGAAGAACCCTTGGAGTTTTAATTTTAAAAGAATCTGAAAGAATTTCGGAAGCTCCTAGTGTTTTATTATGCTGCTAGTGTTTTATTTTTCAAAGAGTTTGAAAGAATCTCGGGGACCTTTGATAGTTTGTTTTTAAAACAATTTGAAAGAATCTCGGAGATCCGTTTGAGGGATTATGAAAAATCTCGAGAGCTTCTAGTGTTTAATTTTTAAAACGATTTTGAAATTTCTGGAGATCCCTTGGTGTTTTATTTTTAAAAGAATTTGTAAGAATCTCAAAGGGCATTAGTGTATTATTATTTAACAGTGATTGAAAGAACCTTGTTGGATCCCTGATGTTTTATTTAAAAAAAAATTGAAAGGAGTTCACCGACTCCTGGTATCTTATTTTTGAAAGAATGGGAAAGACTTTCGGAGATCCTTTGTTTTTTATTTTTAAGGGGATATGAAACAAACTCTAGTGCATCTAGTGTTTAATTTTTAAAACAATCTTCAAATTTCTGGAGAGCCCTTGGTGTTTTATTTTTAATAGAATCTGAAAGAATTTCGGAAACTCCTGGTGTTTTATTATGCTGCTGGTGTTTTATTTTTCAAAGAGTTTGAAAGAATGTCGGGGACCTTTGATGGTTTGTTTTTAAAACAATTTGAAAAGATCTCGGAGGCCGTTAGTGTTTTATTAATTTTATTATTTAACAGTGATTGAAAGAACCTTGGTGGATCCTTGGTGTTTTATTTTTAAAAGAATCTGAAAGAATCTCGGAGATCCGTTGTTTTTTTAATTTTAAGGGATTATGAAAAATCTCGAGGGCTTCTAGTGTTTAATTTTTAAAACGATTTTGAAATTTCTGGAGATCCCTTGGTGTTTTATTTTTAATAGAATCTGAAAGAATTTCGGAAACTCCTGCTGTTTTATTATGCTGCTGGTGTTTTATTTTTCAAAGAGTTTGAAAGAATGTCGGGGACCTTTGATGGTTTGTTTTTAAAACAATTTGAAAAGATCTCGGAGGCCGTTAGTGTTTTATTAATTTTATTATTTAACAGTGATTGAAAGAACCTTGGTGGATCCTTGGTGTTTTATTTTTAAAAGAATCTGAAAGAATCTCGGAGATCCGTTGTTTTTTTAATTTTAAGGGGTTATGAAAAATCTCGAGGGCTTCTAGTGTTTAATTTTTAAAACGATTTTGAAATTTCTGGAGATCCCTTGGTGTTTTATTTCTGAAAAGAACCTTTATGGATCCTTGGTGTTTTATTTTTAAAAGAATTTGTAAGAATCTCGGAGGGCATTAGTGTATTATTATTTAACAGTGATTGAAAGAACCTTGTTGGATCCCTGATGTTTTATTTAAAAAAAAATTGAAAGAAGTTCACCGACTCCTGGTATCTTATTTTTGAAAGAATGGGAAAGACTTTCGGAGATCCTTTGTTTTTTATTTTTAAGGGGATATGAAACAAACTCTAGTGCATCTAGTGTTTAATTTTTAAAACAATCTTCAAATTTCTGGAGAGCCCTTGGTGTTTTCTTTTTAATAGAATCTGAAAGAATTTCGGAAACTCCTGGTGTTTTATTATGCTACTGGTGTTTTATTTTTCAAAGAGTTTGAAAGAATGTCGGGGACCTTTGATGGTTTGTTTTTAAAACAATTTGAAAAGATCTCGGAGGCCGTTAGTGTTTTATTAATTTTATTATTTAACAGTGATTGAAAGAACCTTGGTGGATCCTTGGTGTTTTATTTTTAAAAAAATCTGAAAGAATCTTGGAGATCCGTTGTTTTTTATTTTTGAGGGATTATGAAAAATCTCGAGGGCTTCTAGTATCTAATTTTTAAAACGATTTTGAAATTTCTGGAGATTCCTTGGTGTTTTATTTCTAAAAAGAACCTTTATGGATCTTTGGTGTTTTATTTTTAAAAGAATTTGTAACAATCTGGGAGGGCATTAGTGTATTATTATTTAACAGTGATTGAAAGAACCTTGGTGGATCCCTCATGTCTTATTTAAAAAAAAAATGGAAAGAATTTCAGCGACTCCTGGTATTTTATTTTCGAAAGAATCGAAAAGAATTTCGGAGATCTTTTGTTTTTTATTTTTAAGGGGATATGAAAGAAACTCTAGTGCATCTAGTGTTTAATTTTTAAAACAATCTTCAAATTTCTGGAGAGCCCTTGGTGTTTTATTTTTAATAGAATCTGAAAGAATTTCGGAAACTCCTAGTGTTTTATTATGCTACTGGTGTTTTATTTTTCAAAGAGTTTGAAAGAATCTCGGAAATCTTTGATGGTTTGTTTTTAAAACAATTTGAAAGGATCTCGGAGGCCGTTAGTGTTTTATTAATTTTATTATTTAACAGTGATTGAAAGAACCTTGGTGGATCCTTGGTGTTTTATTTTTAAAAGAATCTGAAAGAATCTCTGAGATCCGTTGTTTTTTATTTTTGAGGGATTATGAAAAATCTCGAGGGATTCTAGTGTTTAGTTTTTAAAACGATTTTGAAATTTCTGGAGATCCTTTGGTGTTTTATTTCTGAAAAGAACCTTTATGGATCCTTGGTGTTTTATTTTTAAAAGAATTTGTAAGAATCTCGGAGGGCATTAGTGTATTATTATTTAACAGTGATTGAAAGAACCTTGGTGGATCCCTGGTGTTTTATTAAAAAAAAAAATTGAAAGAATTTCAGCGACTTCTGGTATTTTATTTTTGAAAGAATCGGAAAGAATTTCGGAGATTTTTTGTTTTTTATTTTTAAGGGGATATGAAAGAATCTCTAGGGCAGTGTTTAATTTTTAAAACAATCTTCAAATTTCTGGAGATCCCTTGGTGTTTTATTTTGAATAGAATCTGAAAGAATTTCGGAAACTCCTAGTGTTTTATTATACTACTGGTGTTTTATTTTTCAAAGAATTTGAAAGAATCTCGGCAACTCTTGGTGTTTTATTATTTAATAGTGACTGAAAGAACTTTGGAGGGTCCTTGGATTTTTATTTTTAAAAAAATTTGAAAGAATCTCAGCAACTCCTGATGTTTTATTTTTAAAAGAATCTGAAAAAATTTCATTAGCTTCTAGTGTTTTATTTTTAAAAGAATTTGAAAGAATCTCGGGGGACATTAATGTTTTATTATTTAATAGTAATTGAAAGAATCTCGGAGATCCTTCGTTTTTATTTTTAAGGGTATATGAAAAAATCACGAGGGCATCTAGTATCTAATTTCTAAAACAATCTTGAAATTTCTGGAGAGCTCTTGGTGTTTTATGTTTAAAAGAATCTGAAAGAATTTCAACAGCTCCTAGTGTTTTATTATACTACTGGTGTTTTAATTTTTAAAGAGTTTGAAAGAATCTCAGGAATCCTTGTTGTTTTATTTCTAAATGAATTTGAAATAATCTCGGGTGCCGTTATTGTTTTATATTTAACAGTGATTGAAAGAACCTTTATGGAACCTTAGTGTTTTATGTTTAAAAGAATTGAAAAGAATGTCAGCCACTTCTGGTGATTTATTTTTGAAAGAATTTGAAAAAATCCTTTTTTTTATTTTTAAAGGAATATGAAAAAATCTCGACCGTATCTACTGTTTAATTTTTAAAACAATCTTGAAATTTCTAAAGAGCCTTTGGTGTTTTATTTTTAAAAGTGTCTGAAAGAATTTCAGAAGCTCATAGTGTTTTATTATGCTGCTGGTGTTTTATTTTTAAAAGAATTTGAAAGAATCTCGGGGGTCATTAGTGTTTTATTATTTACCAGTGACTGAAAGAACCTCGGTGGATCCTTGGTGTTTTATTTTTAAACGAATTTCCGCAACTCCTGGTGCTTTATTTTTGAAATAATCTGAAAGAATCTTGAAAACTCCAAGAGTTTAATTTTTAAAAGAATGTTGAATTTTTTCGAGGGCCCTTGGTGTTTTATTTTCAAAAGAATTTTAAAGAATCTAAAGGCCCTTTTTGTTTTATTTCTCAAAGTGTTGGAAATAATCTTGAGGGCTTTGAGTGTTTTATTATTTTTGAAAGAATCTGAAAGAACTCAGAGACAACTAGAATCTTATTTGTCAAAGAGTTTGAAAGAATCCCAAGAACCCTTTGTGATTTGTTTTTAACAGATAATAAAGAATCTCTGAATTCCTTGGTGTTTTATACTTAAAACAATTTGAAAGAATTTCAACGACTCCTGATGTTTTATTTTCGAAACAGTCTGAAAGAACCTAGATAACCATTAGTGTTTTATTATTTAAAAATGATTGGAAGAATATCAAGCTTCTAGTGTTTAATTTTAAATCCTTGGTGTTTCATTTTAAAATAAATATGAAAAAATCTAGGTGGACTACTGGTGTTTTATTTAGGAAAGAATACGAAAAATCTCGGAAACTCTTGGCGTTTTATTGAAATAATAATAATAATAATATTAAAAAAGAATTTCGGAAGTCATTAGTGTTTTAGTTTTTAAAAGTGGTTGAAAGAATCTTTCGATTGGCAATAGTTGTAAATATTTTGCTATAACTTGTTGAAAATTACTTAATAATCACCAACGAAAACTGAAAAACATCAAGGTGCTAATACGCATCCCTGAGGTATAAACAACAAAAACAAGTTAATTTTGTTTGATTTTAAAACACCTCTGTCAAACGCTCTATAGTTACTAAAATCCCCAAGACTCTCTCAATCCGGTCCTGCCAAGAATTTTCCCACCGCCGCCGCCGCTTCCGTCCGCGTTTATTAATCGCTCCAATTGTCTCGCCGCCTAATATTCGCCATCTTGGACGAAAAGGGGGCGCCAATTACGCGGATAAATTGCGCTCCCAATCAAGCAGTCGCTTTGCATACATATTACGCATTAACCTCATCAATGATGATGTCTTGAAACAACGCGGCCACCTTTGACCCCGAAACGGGGTCCACGGAGCGACGCGGTGGGTCCATCGGTACCCTCTAATAGACGACAATTGCGACTGTGGCCGAAGCCGCCAATCGCCACGATTACATCATTTTAATTGGATGAGTTTAGAAAAAAAATCCGAGAAAAACGCAAGAAAGCAGTTTTGATGCTCGACAATGTCACTGACGAAAAGCGAAAATAGCAGCGGTCCCAGCACACCCCTACAACCATGACAACTGTAACAATTTTTTTTTCGACGACCGGAACACCACCTCAGGAATTTTCCAGCGCCAATTAAAGCGTGTAATTACACATGCTTCGATTAAATTAAATGGCCATCCCTCCGCCGTCCGTCCAGCCGCCTTCGATCCCATCCTTCCAGTCACCGTAGAATCTCAAAATCTTGGCGCCACCATACAGATGTTTAACATTCCATCGTCCGACCATCGTGCATGTGAACAAGAGTCGGCACAGACGAAAATCAATTAACGAACCGAAAAGAAAAAAAGAGCCGTGAATAAGCAAATCACCTGCTTCATACCTCATTGGTCGACCGCCGATCATTTATCGTCGACGTTTCAACACTTGTCAGAGGTTTCTGCGGAAAGCGATTACGCGCCGGATTAAAAGCGCTAACGAGTCGACGCTGCCCGAAAACGATCAGGGAACGATGACCGGATTGGCATTCGCCGATCAAAAATCGCGAGGTGGATGGGCGAATCGACGTGGCGTCGGAAACACAAGCGACGTAAACTATGGTAAATGAAACCTGTATTTTTTTGTGACACTATTTGAATATTAAAAATAAAAATGTAAGAATAAAATGTCTTTTTTTTCAACAGAACCGGTTATGGGTGCGGTACGAACAGTCTAGATATTAAATGGTGCACTGTTTAATTATGGAAACAGCGTAATAAGTACCCACCTACCAAGAAGATTAACAATAATTCTTCACATTTATTTTTAAAATATAAAAAAAAATATTGGCCAGAAATGTATAAGCCAAAAATAATAATAACCCCTTGAAACGAATGAACAATTTCTTCAAAAATATGAATGCATTAATAAAACGCAACGTTTTGCCTGTATTTCTAAGCACACGTATGTCAGTTTCGACACGTGCAGTATACTACGAATAAAAATCATAAGATTTGGATGTCAAAGAAAAATCGTTACAGATTTTCTTTAATTATATTTTGAAATGAAAGAATCTCGGGTGTTTTCTGTTTTGTTTTGAAGTAGTTTTAAAAAATCTCGGAGACATTTTGCGTCTGGTTTTTGAAGTAGTTTTAAAGAATCCCTTATCTTCTCTTTGAACTAATTTGAAAAAATCCCGAAGATCCTTCTGTGTATTTTTTTTTAAGTAATATATTAGAATCTCGGGGATCAATTGTGTCTTGTTTTTGAAGTAGTTTGAAAGAACCTTGTTTTTAAAGTAATTTGAAAGAATCTCGGAGTCCCCCCGAGCTCTATTTTTGAAGTGGTTTAAAAGAATCTCGAGTATTTCTTGTGTTTTGTTTTTGAAGTGGTTTGAAAAGATCTCGAAGACCTCCTGTAGGTCTAGTTTTTGAAGCAATTTGAAAGAATCTCGGGTTTTTTTTGTTTTGTTTTGGAGTAGTTTTAAATAATCTCGGCGACATTTTGCGTCTGGTTTTTGAAGTAACTTGAAAGAATCTCGGAGGTCCCCTAAGTTTTAATTTTGAAGTGGTTTAAAAGAACCTCGAGGATCTCTTGTGTTTTGTTTTTGAAGTAGTTTGAAAAAATCCCTTGTCATCTCTTTGAACTAATTTGAAAGAATCTCGGGGATCTTTCGGGTATTTTTTGAAGTGATTTATTAGATCCTTGAGGATTATATGTGTTTTGTTTTTGAAGTAGTTTGAAAGAATCTTATTTTTCGAGTAATTTGAAACAATCTCGGGGTTCCCCTGAGCTTTATTTTTGAAGTGGTTTAAAAGAATCTCGAGGATATCTTGTGTTTTGTTTTTGAAGTAATTTGAAAATATCTCGAAGACCTCCTCTAGGTCTAGTTTTTGAAGCAATTTGGAAGAATCTCGGGGTCTTTTCTGATTTGTTTTGGAGTAGTTTTAAAGAATCTCGGCTACATTTTGCGTCTGGTTTTTGAAGTAATTTGAAAGAATCTCGGAGGTCCCCCGAGTTTTATTTTTGAAGTGATTTAAAAGAACCCCGACGATCTCTTGTGTTTTGTTTTTGAAGTAGTTTGAAAAAATTCCTTGTCATCTCTTTGAACCAATTTGAAAGAATCTCGGGGATCTTTCGGGTATTTTTTTGAAGTGATTTATTAGAATCTTGGGGATTATATGTGTTTTGTTTTTGAAGTAGTTTGAAAGAATTTTGTTTTTCAAGTAGTTTGAAAGAATCTCGGAGTTCCCCGGAGCTTTATTTTTGAAGTGGTTTTAAAGAATCTCGAGGATATCTTGTGTTTTGTTTTTGAAGTAGGTTGAAAAGAATCTCGAACACCTCCTGTAGGTCTAGTTTTTGAAGCAATTTGGAAGAATCTCGGGGTTTTTTCTGATTTGTTTTGGAGTAGTTTTAAAGAATCTCGGCAACATTTTGCGTCTGGTTTTCGAAGTAAATTGAAAGAATCTCGGAGGTCCCCTGAGTTTTATTTTTGAAGTGGTTTAAAAGAACCTCAAGGATCTCTTGTGTTTTGTTTTTGAAGTAGTTTGAAAAAATTCATTGTCATCTCTTTGAACTGATTTGAAAGAATCTCGGGATCTTTCGGGTATTTTTTTGAAGTGATTTATTAGAATCTTGGGGATTATTTGTTTTTTGTTTTTGAAGTATTTTGAAAAAATCTTGTTTTTCAAGTAATTTGAAAGAATCTCGGAGTTCCCGCGAGCTTTATTTTTGAAGTGGTTTAAAAGAATCTCGAGGATATCTTGTGTTTTGTTTTTGAAGTAGTTTGAAAATATCTCAAAAACCTCCTGTAGGTCTAGTTTTTGAAGCAATTTGAAATAATGTCGGGGTCTTTTCTGATTTGTTTTGGAGTAGTTTTAAAGAATCTCGGCGACATTTTGCGTCTGATTTTTGAAGTAACTTGAAAGAATCTCGGAGGTCCCCTAAGTTTTAATTTTGAAGTCGTTTAAAAGAACCCCGAGGATCTCTTGTGTTTTGTTTTTGAAGTAGTTTGAAAAAATCCATTGTCATCTCTTTGAACTAATTTGAAAGAATCTCGGGGACCTCTCGGGTATTTTTTTGAAGTGATTTATTAGAACCTTGGGGATTATATGTGTTTTGTTTTTGAAGTAGTTTGAAAGAATCTTGTTTTTCAAGTAATTTGAAACAATCTCGGAATTCCCCTGACCTTTATTTTTGAAGTGATTTCAAAGAATCTCGAGAATATCTTGTGTTTAATTTTTGAAGTAGTTTGAAAAAATCCCGAAGACGTCCTGTAGGTCTAGTTTTTAAACCAATTTGAAATAATCTCGCGGTCTTTTCTGGTTTGTTTTGGAGTAGTTTTAAAGAATCTCGGCTACATTTTGTGTCTGGTTTTTGAAGTAATTTGAAAGAATCTCGGAGATCCTAAATTTTATTTTTTAAGTGGTTTAAAAGAACCTCCAGGATCTCTTGTGTTTTGTTTTTGAAGTAGTTTGAAAAAATCCATTGTCATCTCTTTGAACTAATTTGAAAGAATCTCTGGATCTTTCGGGTATTTTTTTGAAGTGGTTTATTAGAATCTTGGGGATTATATGTGTTTTATTTTTGAAGTAGTTTGAAAGAATCCTGTTTTTCAAGTAATTTGAAAGAATCTCGGTGTTCCCCTGAGCTCTATTTTTGAAGTGGTTTAAAAGAATCTCGAGGATCTCTTGTGTTTTGTTTTTGAAGTTGTTTGAAAGGATCTCATCGACCTCCTGTGGGTTTTGTTTTTGAAGTAATTTGAAAGAATCTCGGGAGTCTCTTGTGTTTTGTTTTGGAGTAGTTTTAAAGAATCTCAGCGACATTTTTCGTTTGATTTTTGAAGTACTTTTAAAGAATGTCAAGGAGTCTTTGATTTTTGTATTTAGAGAAGTTTGAAATAATCTCGGAAGTCTCTTGTGTTTTGTTTTGCAGTAGTTTTTAAGAATCCCGGCTACATTTTGCGTTTAGTTTTTGAAGTAATTAGTTTTAAAGAATGTCAAGGACCCTTTGTCTTTTGTTTTTGAAAAAGTTTGAAAGAATCCCCTGTCTTCTCTTTGAGCTAATTGGAAAGAATCTCGAACTTTTTTTAAGTAATTTATTTAAATCTCTGAGATCACTTGTGTTTTGTGTTTGAAGTAGTTTGAAAGAATTCCGAGGGTTTCTTGTGTTTTGTTTTGGAGTAGTTTTAAAGAATCTCAGCGATATTTTTCGTCTGATTTTTGAAGTAGTTTTAAAGAATATCAAGGGCTCTTTGATTTTTGTTTTTGGAGAAGTTTGAAAGAATCTCGGGAGTCTCTTGTGTTTTGTTTTGCAGTAGTTTTTAAGAATCTCGGCAACATTTTGCGTTTGGTTTTTGAAGTACTTAGTTTTAAAGAATGTAAACGACCCTTTTTCTTTTGTTTTTGAAAAAGTTTGGAAGAATCCCCTGTCTTCTCTTTCAGCTAATTGGAAAGAATCTCGGAGATCTTCCCGTACTTTTTTTAAATAATTTATTAGAATCTCTAATATCACTTGTGCTTTGTGTTTGAAGTAGGTTGAAAAAAACCCGGGGGTTTCTTGTATTTTGTTTTGGAGTAGTTTTAAAGAATCCCAGCGACATTTTTCGTCTGATTTTTTAAGTAGTTTTTATGAATGTCAAGAACTCTTTGATTTTTGTTTTTGAAGTAATTTGAAAGAATCTCGAGGGTGTCTTGTATTTTGTTTTGGAGTAGTTTTAAAGAATTTCGGCGACATTTTACGTCTGGTTTTTGAAGTAGTTTTAAAGAATCCCGGAACCCCCTATGGATCTTATTTTTTAAATAATTTGAAAGAACCTCAGAGGCCTCCTGAGTTTTATTTTTGAAGTCGTTTAAAAGAATCTCGACAATTATTTGTGTTTTTTGTTTTTTGAGAAAGTTTGAAAGAATCCGGGGGGCTCTTTCTGAAAGTCTGAAAGAATCTCAGCGACATTTTGCGTCTGATTTTTGAAGTAGTTTGAAAGAATGTCGAGGACTCTTTGTGTTTTGTTTCTCAAGAAGTTTGAAAGAATCCCTTGTCTTGTCTTGAACTAATTGGAAAGAATCTCAGGGATTTTTCTGTATATTGTTTTGAAGTGGTTTAAAATAATCTCGGAAATCCCTTCTGTTCTGTTTTTGAAGTAGTTTGAACGAATCTCGGCGACTCCCTGTAGGTCTTGTCTTTAAAATAATTCGAAGGAATTGTATTGTTTTTGAAGTAGTTTGAAATCATTTAAGGGACTCCTTGTGGATCGTCTTTTTGAAGTAACTTGAAAGAGTCACGGAGGCCCCTTGAGTTTTATATTTGAAATGGTTTAAAAGAATCTCGAAGCTCCCGTGAGTTTTGTTTTTGAAGTAGTTTGAAAGGTTCTTGGGGATCCTTGTGGGTCTTGTTTTTGAAGTAATTTAAAAGAGTCACGGAGGTCCCTTGAGTTTTATATCTGAAGTTGTTTAAAAGAATTTCGGGGCTCCCTTGCGAGGTTTGTTTTTGAAGTAATTTGAAACAATCTCGGGGACCCATTGACTTTTGTTCTTGATGTGGTTAAAAAGAATCTCGGAAATTCCCAGTGGATTTTGTTTCTGAAGTAACTTGAAAGAGTCACGGAGGCCAGTGGAGTTTTATATTTGAAGTAGGTTAAAAGAATCTCGAGGCTCCCTTGAATTTTGTTTTTGAAGTAGTTTGCATGGATTTTGAAGACTTTTTATGGGCCCTTGTGTTTCGTTTCGGAAAGGGTCTCGGCGACTTTTGCAGCTTGTTTTTGAAGTAGTTTTAAAGAATGTCAATGACACTTTGCCCTTTGTTTTTGAAGAAGTTTGGAAGAATCCCTAATTTTGTCTCTGAACTAATTTGAAAGAATCTCGGGAATTCTTCAGTGTATTGTTTTTGAAGTGATTTATTAGAATCTCGGGGAATACTTGTGTTTTGTTTTTGAAGTAGTTTAAAATAATCTCGGGGACTCCATATGGGTCTTGTTTTTAAAGTAGTTTTTGAAGGAATCTTGGGGACTCCTTGTGGGTCTTGTTTCTGAAGTAATTTGAAAAAATTCAAAATTGTATTTTACAATTTAACTTTAAAATTGGAAAAGCGAATGTACTGAAAAATTGCAAACGTTTTAAGGTTATAGGAAACATGATAAATCGTTAATCAAAATTTGTTTGTTTAAAGTCTTCCCAAAATTTTATAAAATAACATATTCCCGTATATGTGATTTATGAATCCGTGTTGAGTTTTCACCCTTAGCAACCAGATTAAAAAAAATCAACATTGTATAACAATATTTTATAATTTAACTTTGAAGTAAAATCATGCAAATATTTTAAGATTGAAGAATTGATAGCGGTTGAAGTATAAATATAAACAGTCGAAGTTAAGCATAGATATACTGAGTAATCGTAATTTTTTCAATTTTCTCGATCATCCTTCTCGGAGCGCCTATTTCGCAGGAACGCAATTAGCGAGTCTCCTCCGGCGAGCTGCTCGCCGGACCGTCGACCGGTTTCGCGTCATCAGCGCAGCGCGCCCGACGCGTCCGAATAAATCACGGCGAATTGGGATTTTTTCATCCAGATATCGATGACATCGCCATAAACAATACCGGCATGGTAAAGTATGGGCCCAGCGTGGCGCCTTAATTAAAATACGTCTTTACGGACGACTATTAATAATTAGGTGGTGATTACCTTTGTAGAAACGACGACGACGTCATGATGATGCGTTTTAAACTTATGAAAGTAGAGATCATAGGTGCCATTGTGGCGGTAACATGGCCAGATTCATTTGTTAGCGGTCCCGGGCTCGGTGGGTGGTAGCATGGGCTGTTGTGCCGCCTTTTGTTTTAGCCGAGGCACTCTGCCTACGCGGATAAATTGCAGCCGAGGACTTGCTGCGGTCAAGAGATTTTTCGAGGGGGTTTGGGGATATTTAGTGAAAGTTGGTATTACGTTAAAAACAATATTGCGATTAATTAATTAGTTGGAGTGAAGTAATTTGGGATTTGGTTCAAGTTTAATTATGATTGGAAGGTGTATGGTGGTGCCATCTGGTAGAGAAAGGCTGCACTTGATTGATGGAAGCACTAACAAAGACTGAATAGATTTCTGTCTTAGCGCTATCGCAAGAAAAACCCAAAAGGGGGCACAAATGCTAATCGACCTCATTCAACAATGATTGGCCTTTAGAGAACATTTAAAGCACATTTTAAAATTATTGTCAAAAGGAAAGATTGGGTGACAAACTCAGAGAGAAATTTTTGCTTCCCGAGTAGGAAATCCTCGTAATTGAGTCCATCGGGCGACTGGCTACTTTCATGTTTTTTCGAAGTTTCATGACCCCGAAAGTGCGAAAAAATAGCTGTCCCGTTTCCGTCTGATTTTTTTAATTTTTTGATTTTTCAGTTTTATCAATTTTTTTTTCAAATTTTAATTTTCCCATTTCTCGATTTTTCAGTTTTTCAACTTCTCGACTTATCGATTTTTCGATTTCTCGATATCTTGATGCTTCGATTTCTCAATATTTCAGTTTTCCAGTTGCTCGATATTTTGGGTTTTTCGATTTTTCAATTTTTCTATTCTTCAATTTTTAGATTTTTCAATTTTTTAAATTTCTCGATTTCTCTTTTTTTTAATGTTACATTTTTAGATTTTTCGGTACCCTAATTTTTTAATATTTCTGTTTTTCGATTTTTCCGACGTCTCAACTTCTGGGTTTTTCAATGTTTCAAATTTTTCGATTTCTCAATTTCCTCAACTTTTCAACACTTACATTTTTGCTATTTTTCCATTTCTGGGTGTTTCAATTTTTCGACATTTTAATTTTAGATTTTCCAGTTTGTCGATTTCTCCACTTCTCGACTTTTCAATTTCGCGATCTTTTGATGTTTGGATTCTCGATGTTTCAATTTTTCAATATTTCCGTATATTGATTTCTCGATTTTTCGGTTTTTCGACATTTCGGTTTATTGATTTTTCAAATTTTCAATTTTCGAAATTTCTAATTTTCGATATTTCGATATTCGAATTTTCTTAGTATCAATTTTTCGATTTTAGAATTTTCGATTTTTCGAATTTCTTGGATTTAAATGTTTCTAAATATCGATTTTGGAATTTTTGGATTTTCAAATTTTCATTTTCCGATATCTCTGATTTCATAATAATAATAATAATAATAACCATATATTTAACCCAAGAACAAAATACAAAATATCCAAGAAGATTTTCTTTTCTATGCATATTTGATTCATCAAATTTTTATTTTTCAATATTCGAATTTTCAATATATGTATTTTTGTTCGATTTTTCAATTTTTGAAATTTTCGATTTTTCGAATTTTCGATTATTCAGTTTTTGGATTTTTCGATTTCTCAATTTCTCGATTCTTCAATTTTTAAATTTTTCAATTTTTAAATTCTCGATTTCTTCTTTTTTTGATATTTCTCTTTTTATAATGTTACATTTTTAGATTTTTCGGTACTCTAATTTTTTAATATTTCTGTTTTTCGATTTTTCCGATGTCCCAACTTCTGGGTTTTTCAATGTTTAAAATTTTTCGATTTCTCAATTTCCTCAACTTTTCAATACTTACATTTTTGCTATTTTTTCCATTTCTGGATGTTTCAATTTTTCGACATTTTAATTTTAAATTTTCCAGTTTGTCGATTTCTCCACTTCTCGACTTTTCAATTTCGCGATCTTTTGATGTTTCGATTCTCGATGTCTGAATTTTTCAATATTTCCGTATATTGATTTCTCGATTTCTCGGTTTTTCGACTTTTCGGTTTATTGATTTTTCGAATTTTCAGTTTTCGAAATTTCTAATTTTCGATATTTCGATGTTCGAATTTTCTTAGTATCGATTTTTCGATTTTAGAATTTTCGATTTTTCGAATTTCTGGATTTTCAAATTTTCATTTTCCGATATCTCGAATTTTATAATAATAATAATAATAATAATAATCATATATTTAACCCAAGAACAAAATACAAAATGTCCAAGAAGATTTTCTTTTCTTTGCAAATTTGATTCATCAAATTTTTTATTTTTCAATATTCGAATTTTCAATATATGTATTTCGTTCGATTTTTCAATTTGTGAAATTTTCGATTTTTCGAATTTGCGATTATTGAGTTCTTGGATTTTTCGATTTTTCAATTTCTAGATTCTTCAATTTTTAGATTTTTCAATTTTTAAATTTCTCGATTTCTTGTTTTTTGATTTTTCTCTTTTTTTTTAATGTTACATTTTTAGATTTTTCGGTACTCTAATTTTTTAATATTTCTGTTTTTCGATTTTTCCGACGTCTCAACTTCTGGGTTTTTCAATGTTAAAAATTTTTCGATTTCTCAATTTCCTCAACTTTTCAACACTTACATTTTTGCTATTTTTTCCATTTCTGGATGTTTCAATTTTTTTTTATTTTAATTTTAGATTTTCCAGTTTGTCGATTTCTCCACTTCTCGGCTTTTCAATTTCGCGATATTTTGATGTTTCGATTCTCGATCTCTCAATTTTTCAATATTTCAGTATATTGATTTCTCGATTTCTCGGTTTTTCGACTTTTCGGTTTATTGATTTTTCAAATTTTCAGTTTTCGAAATTTCTAATTTTCGATATTTCGATATTCGAATTTTCTTAGTATCAATTTTTCGATTTTAGAATTTTCGATTTTTCGAATTTCTTGGATTTAAATGTTTCTAAATATCGATTTTCGAATTTTTGGTTTTTCGATTTTTGGATTTTCAAATGTTCATTTTCCCATATCTCGGATTTTATAATAATCATAAAAATAATAATATATTTAACCCAAGAACAAAATACAAAATGTCTTTTTGCATATTTGATTCATCAAATTTTTTATTTTTCAATATTCGAATTTTCAATATACGAGGTAAGCGCCAAATATTCTCGGCCTAACAAAGAAAGAGACCTGATGGAAAAAAAATAAATATTTATATTTCAACATAATCTCTGTTAACTTCAATACATTCAAAACTATGTTCAACTAACAGCTCTGTGCGTTTAAAAAAATTATTTGAATCTTTATCACTAAAATGATGTAGTACTGCCGTTTGCACCTCTTTATCCGTCCAAAACGTTTTCCCTGCAAGTCGTTTTTTATCTTAGAGAACAGTTAATAATCGTTCGAAGCTAAGTCAGTACTGTAGGGTGGATGATCAAGTTACTCGAAGTCACAGGCCCCTATAGCAGCTTGAGAAAGACATGCGGTATGAACGAGCGCATTTTCATGAAGCAATCGAACGCCTCTTGTTAATTTTCTCGGCCTTTTTTCCCAAATACGGTCTCCTAATTTATGCAGTAAGTAAGCATAATATGTAGCGTTGACAGTGGTATTTCATCCTTTAAAATTAATCAACAACATGCCTTTACAGTCCCAAAAAATTGTGGCCATGATTTTTTTGGAAGACTGGTTCGTCTTCAAGGGTTTCTTACCCCATGCGAAATAACTGTGATCATTTTTTTTAGTAAAATGTGAAGGACAAGCTTCAGCAAACACAAAAACCATCCTGTCCTTAATACCCTTTAGAGCAATTCCATCTTTTGATAAGAATTTTATTGCCGTTCGATTTTCAATTTTAAACAGGCATGATGAGTCCATAATTTTTCAAATATTACTCCTCAAATGTATCAAAACTAATGGGCAGTGGGGCTTGAAATTTTACACACATACTGCGGGGACCCTCTAGTCTTTTATGAGTTGTACAAATTTCCCGACGAGCAATCGCAAATATATCAGGCCGAGAATATTTGGCGCTTACCTCGTATGTATCTCGTTCGATTTTTCAATTTTTGAATTTTTCGATTTTTCGAATTTTCGATTGAGTTTTTGGATTTTTCGATTTTTCAATTTCTCGATTCTCCAATTTTTAGATTTTTGAATTTTTAAATTTTTCGATTTCTTGTTTTTTTGATTTTTCTCTTTTTTTAAATGTTACATTTTTAGGTTTTTCCATTTCTGGATGTTTCAATTTTTCGATATTTCAATTTTAGATTTTCCACTTTCTCCACTTCTCGACTTTTCGCGATCTTTTGATGTTTCGATTCTCGATGTTTCAATTTTTCAATATTTCCCTATATTGATTTTTCGATTTCTCGGTTTTTCGACATTTCGCTTTATTGATTTTTCAAATTTTCAGTTTTCGAAATTTCTAATTTTCGATATTTCGATATTCGAATTTTCTTAGTATCGATTTTTCGATTTTTCGAATTTCTTGGATTTAAATGTTTCTAAACATCGATTTTCGAATTTTTGGTTTTTCGATTTTTGGATTTTCAAATTTTCATTTTCCGATATCTCGGATTTTATAATAATCATAATAATAATAATATATTTAACCCAAGAACTAAATACAAAATGTCCAAGAAGATTTTCTTTTCTTTGCATATTTGATTCATCAAATTTTTTATTTTTCACTATTCGAATTTTCAATATATGTATTTCGTTCGAGTTTTCAATTTTTGAAATTTTCGATTTTTCGAATTTTCGATTATTGAGTTTTTGAATTTTCGATATTTCAATTTTTTCATTCTTCAATTTTTAGACTTTTCAATGTTTTACTTTTCGATTTTTCGATATTCGAATTTTCAATTTTACTACTTTTTTCTATTCCTCAATTATTTTATTTAATTTTTTCGATTTTTTTATTTATCGGGTTTTCGATACTCTTTCAATTTTCCGATTTTTCAGTTTTTGATTTTTCAAACTTTCAAAATTTTTTACATTCTCCATTTATTTGTAATCTTTTTTACTTTTTGTTTCTTTAAATTTTCAGTTCCATTCTTCACTTTCTCAAATTTTAAATTTTTTTACATTGCAAATTTTCATTGTTATATTTTCAATTTTTCAGTTTTTCTAGATTATTTCGACTTTTCGATTTCTCGATTTTTGCATTTTTCAGTATCTCAGTTTGGGATTTTCCTGCTTTTCGTTTCATCAATTTTTCAATTTTTCGATTTTTCAATTTTTTTTAATTTCAAATTTTCGATACTTTGATATTCGAATTCTTTTAATTTCGATTCTAGAATTTTCGAGTTTCTTGAATTTTACATGGTTTTCAATCTTGATTTTCGAATTTTCATTTTCAGATTTCCCGAATTTTCGTTTCTTCTAAAATTTGATTCCTCAAATTTTCGATTTTTCGATAATCAAATTCTGAATTGGTTTCCTTCTATTCTTCAGTTTTCCAATTCTCGTATTTTAGAATTTTCGATATTCTCATTTTTTCCGTTCTTCAATTTTTAGACTTTTCAAATTTTTAGATTTCATTGTTTCAATATTTGAGTTTTGGAATTTTTCTTCGATTCATTATTTTCATGATCTTTTAAATTTTACATTTTTTCGATTTTTCGTTTTTTCATTTTCAGTGTTTTTTTTTCAAATTTTATATTTTTAGATTTTTCAAGTTTTCAGTTTTAAATTTTCAATTTTTCAATTTTATCAATTTTTCGATTTCTCGATTTATCGAGATTTCCATGTTACGATTTTTCAACTTTTCGTCTTCTCGACTTTTCGATTTCTCGATGTTTCAATTTTCAAATTTTCAATTTTGAAAAAAATGTTTCTAGATCTGGATTTTCGAATTTCTATTTTCTGATTTTTTGGATTTTCGTTTTTTCGAATATTTGACTCAGCGAATATTCTTCGACTTTTGAAATTTTCGATTTTTGGTCTTGTGTGAGCTGTCGATATTTCAATTTTCCCATTCTTCAATTTTTGACTTTTCAAATTTATTACTTTTCGATTTTCGGTTTTTCGATTTCCCAATTATTTTAATTTTCGATTTTTTCATTTCTGGGGTTTTCGATTTTTCGTTTTTTAATTGTTGGAATTTTCAGTTTTTGACTTTTCAATTTTTTTGCTTTTAGATTTTCTAACCAGGATTTGACTATTGATCCAAACTAACAATAGGGTGACATCACTTTAGGAAAAAAATCAGTTTGTTGGTTCTTAAATTTTTCGATTTTTCAATTCCTCTATTTTCAATTTTTTGATTACTCAGTTTTTCGATATTTCATTTCCAATTTGTCGAACTTTCAGTATTTCTTTTTTTTTTCATTTTTCACTTTTACTTTTTTTTATTTTTCCCATTTCTCGATTTTTCGTTATTTCGGTTTCTCGACGATTTTTCAATTTTTTGATTTTCAATTTCTCGATATTTCAGTTTTTCAATGTTTCAGTTTTGGGATTTTTCTGTTTCTCGATTCATTTTTTCTTCGACTTTTTAATTTTTCGATTTTCTGATTTTCAATTGGATTTTTAATTTTTTGATTTTTCGTATTTTTGCTTTTCAATTTTTCGAGATTTTTCGACTTTTGATTTTTCGTTTTTTCAATTTTTCGATAATTCAGTTTTTCGATGTTTCACTTTTGGGATTTTTCTGTTTTTCGATTCATTTTTTCTTCGATTTTTCAGTTTTTCTATTTTTCTACTGAATTTCGATTTTTCCAATTTTCTAAAATTTTTGATTTGTCGATTTCTCGATTTTTCGATGTGTCGGTTTCTCGACTTCTCGATTTTTTTGACTTTTCGATTTTCAGATTTTCAATTTATCAATTTTTTCGATTTTTCAGTTTTATCAATTTTTTGATTTCTTACTTTATCGAGATTTCGATGTTTGGATTTTTTATTTTCTCGATTTTTTTTTCAAATTTTCAAATTTTATTTTTTCGATTATTCGATTTTGAGTTATTTGGATTTCTCGAGTTTTCGATTTTTAAATTTTTTGACTTCTCGACTTTTCTATTTCTCGATATTTCAATTTTCCGATTTCTTGGTTTTTCGATTTTCCAATTTTTTGACGTTTTGATTTTTCAATTTTTCGATTTACCAATTTTTCTGCACTTCAGTTTTAGGATTTTTCAACTTTTCCATTTTTCAATTTTCGGTTTGCTCGATTTTTCTATTCTTTAATTTTTCGATCTTTTAAATTTTAGATTTTTCGATTTCTCGCATTATCGAGATTTCGTTGTTTGGATTTTTGCTTTTCTGGATTTTTTTCAAATTTCCAAATTTTAATTTTTCAATTTTTCGATTTTGAGTTATTTCGATTTCTCGAGTTTAATTAGATTTTTTAATTTTTTGACTTCTCGACTTTTCTATTTCTCGATATTTTTCAATTTTCCGACTTCTTCGTTTTTCGATTTTCCAATTTTTTGACGTTTCGATTTTTCAATTTTTCGATTTCCCAATTTTTCTACATTTCAGTTTTAGGGTTTTTCAATTTCTCGATTTTTCAATTTTCGGTTTCCTTTATTTTTCGATTTTTTAATTTTCGATCTTTTAAATTTTAAATTTTCCGATTTCTCGTTTTTTTGATCTTTCTGTTCGATTTTTCAATTTTTCGTTTGTTTAAATGTCATATTCTTAGGGTTTTCGATTTTACGATTTTTCCATTTCTCAGCTTTGTGAATGTTCAAAATTTTTCGATTTCTCAATTTTTCAAGTTCTCGATTTCTCAACTTTTCAAGACTTCAATTTGGGAATTCTCCCGTTTCTAATTTTTCAAATTTTCAATTTTTCAATATTTTGATGCATCGATTTCTCGATTCCGCGGTTTTTCCATTTTTCAAATTTTCAATTTTCGATTTTTCCATTTTTCAAATTTTCAGTTTTTCGATATTCGAATTTTTTAATTTCGATTTTTTTATTTTAGAATTTTCGATTTTTCGAGTTTCTTGGATTCTAAATGTATTTTTGATTTTTTGGTTTTTCGATTTTTAGATTTTCGAATTTTCATTTTCCGATTTTTCGGATTTTCGTTTCTTCGAATATTCGATTCATCGAATTTTGGGGTTTTCAATATTCGAATTTTCAATTTTATTACTTTTCAGTTTTTGGCTTTCTCAATTATTTTACTTTTCGATTTTCGGATTTCCTGAGTTTTCGATTTTCAAACTTTCCGTTTTTCATTTTTCAATTTTCGATTGTCGTTTACGCCACTGGTTTTTACTTTATACTGGTAAAAACAAAAATCGCACAATAAAATTTTACAATTTTTCAAGAAAGTGCGATTTACAGGATTTTACTTCAAAGGCGATGGAAGTTCTATCAAAATAATCTTCTACAATTTTTACTTCCCGAGCGTGAGCGAAGGAAGTATTGTAATCGAGTCCATCGGACGAATGGCCACTTTTATGTTTTCTCGACGTTTCATGACCCCTACAGTACAAAAAAAGCTGTCTGTCTGTCTGGTGTTTTCGGTTTTTTCGCTAAACGTTCAAATTTTCGCAAAAACATTTGCAAGGTATAATAACGTTATATTACCAACACGGGATATAAGTCTTCGTAGCGCAGTGGCTAGATAGGGGAGAACGGCGACCTGCGATCGTGGGTTCGATGCCGAACTTGGCCCTTTATTTTTTTCGTTGCATTGGTTAGTTTTATCCACGTTGAAAACGTCATCACAAATTTTTTATTGGTCAAATTAAGATCGAGTCACCCCATTTTCTCAAAAATGTGAAGAATACGCACGTCTTTATATAATAATGATAAAATAAGAAATATAATATTGAGACAATTTTGTTCGATTGTGGTTTAATTAATAATTTTAGTCCTCTGTTTTGCGAAGACAAACTCAATCAAATGAGACTAATTTCTACGGGATATTTTTTCAATGTATAAACATAAATAAATTGGCCATATGTCTGCGGACGGCACCTTCTTGGAATTTGCGCCAGAAAACAAATTTTTTAATCATTTTTCAAAGAAACGGAAATTGTTGGACTGTAGTTCAAGAGCGAAGTAACCTTGGACCAATTTTTTTATCGATCTCTCGATATTTAAACAATCATATCAACAATCACATGTAAATTATTACTTTTTAGTTTTCTTGATATGTTATCACTATCAGCATTTACTAAGTGTACTAAATATTTGGATAATGAGGAACAAATCACAGTATAGTTTGTCTTACGCTTCAACGTAGTCCAAAGTGACGCAAAGTTAACCTCAATTTACACAAAACAAAAATAATGGGCAACAGTCGAAGCATAAAAATTTTCAACGAAACCGATGACGACATCATTCATGTGCAGATTACATCTGCCAACACAGTTTTCAGCAGAAGCGACTCTATTATTGTTCCTCGCCATAGTTCTCGAGGATTTGCATATAAAACGACGTCTTGGTTTCAACTGATTTCATGGAACTTGGCAGACACTATTTGGAGACTGACACGATTTCATCGCAACTGGTGCAAAGTTGTAGTCATTTTTCGAAATTCAGGCAAGGACGATTTTGAAATTACATTGAAAACATCAACCCCTAATGTTGAATTAAAAAAAAAATCCCATGAGGTAGACATCGCTCCAATGAAGCACAAGAAGGGTTATAAGATCACCCTTCGACCTAGCACACTACCCGAAACTGATAACCAGAGAGCTGAACAATTTCGTCAAGAAGGAATTCAAGCCATGGCTGAGAACCGTTTTACCGAGGCTCGGATGAAATTTCAGAAAGCTCGTCAAATAGCCACAGACGAAAATACCAAAAGAGCAATAAAATCATCTATAGCCGCTTTAAAACCAGCAATGGACAGGAGAGCCGAAGAGATACACGCAGAAGGCATCCAGCTCTTGGTAAATGATCTTTTCGATGAGGCTTTGCAAAAATTTGAGGAAAGCTTGAAGCTCACGAAAACGTCCCATATCATCAGCGATATAAACAAACAAAAAAGGAAAACCCAGAAAATGAAATTTTCGGAAGAGAAAGCTTTGAAACTTTTAGAGGAAGCAGATAAGTTGATGAAAAGCCAGGAATACGATAAAGCTTTGAGTAAGTACAAAGAAGCTGAGGAGGCCGCAAGAAAAAGTGCAACATCTGACCGTATCGCTGCAGCTATAAAAAAGGTACCAGAAGTAATATAAGCACTTACATTGTTGTTTTATTTTTTATTTTGAAAAATAATTAAATTATATTTGACTTTTAACGTGTATTTTAATGATTAGATATTATTTAAACAAACATAAAAAAATAAATGTTTGCTGCATCCTAGATCGCCAACAAAAATACAAATTTTTCAAAAACCTTCCATTTTCTTTTTATTTCTTTAGGTCTTCCGTTTCCGTCTGTCTGTCTGTTTGTCTGTCTGCCGTGTGTCCGAATTTTTTTAGATAGAAAATTTTCTAAATGCCGGACCCATTGTTGTCAAGTATCATATATGCATTAAGATTATCTTGTAGATTTTAAAATTCTAACCAGGATTTAGCTAATCATCCCCACTAACAATAGGATGAAATCACATTAAAAAAAAATCAGTTTGTTGGTTTTTAAATTTTTCGATTTTTCAATTCCTCTATTTTCAATTTTTTGATTACTCAGTTTTTTGATTTTACATTTTTGGGATTTTTCAATTTGTCGAACTTTCAATATTTCAATTTTTTTGATTTTTTGACTTTTAGTTTTTTTGATTTATCCCATTTCTCGATTTTTCGATATTTCGGTTTCTCGACGATTTTTCAATTTTTTTAATTTTCAGATTTTCAATTGAATTTTTGGATTTTTTAATTTTTTGATTTTTCGTATTTTTGCTTTTCAATTTTTCGAGATTTTTCGACTTTCGATTTTTCGTTTTTTCAATTTTTCGATATTTCAGTTTTTCGATGTTTCACTTTTGGGATTTTTCTGTTTTTCGATTCATTTTTTTTTCGATTTTTCAGTTTTTATATTTTTCTACTGATTTTCGATTTTTCCATTTTTCCAAAATTTTTGATTCGTCGATTTCTCGATTTTTCGATGTGTCGGTTTCTCGACTTCTCGATTTTTTTGACTTTTCGATTTTCGATTTATCAATTTTTGGATTTTTCAATTTTTCGAAACATCGATTTTTTATTTTTTCCCAATTTTTCGATTTTTTAATATTAGATTTTTCTATTTCTCGTTTTTTGATTTCTGTCGTTCGTTTTTTCAATTTTTTCGATTTTTCAATTTTATCAATTTTTTGATTTCTTGCTTTATCGAGATTTCGATGTTTGGATTTTTGATTTTCTCGATTTTTTTCAAATTTTCAAATTTTATTTTTTCGATTATTCGATTTTGTGTTATTTCGATTTCTTGAATTTCGATTTTTAAATTTTTTGACTTCTCAACTTTCCTATTTCTCGATATTCAATTTTCGGTTGAATTTCGGTTTCCTCGATTTTTCGATTCTTTAATTTTTCGATCTTTTAAATTTTAGATTTTTCGATTTCTCGACTAATCCTTTTTTGATTTTTCAGTTCTTCGTTTTTTCAGTTTTCCGGTTTTTAAATTTTTCGATTTTTCAGTTTTATCAATTTTTCGATCTCTCGCATTATCGACATTTCGATGTTTGGATTTTAGATTTTTTCGATTTTTTCAAATTTCCAAATTTTAATTTTTCGATTTTTCAATTTTGAATTATTTATATTTCTCGATTTTTCGATTCTTTAATTTTTCGATCTTTTAAATTTTAGATTTTTCGATTTCTCGACTAATCATTTTTTGATTTTTCAGTTCTTCGTTTTTTCAGTTTTCCGGTTTTTAAATTTTTCGATTTTTCAGTTTTATCAATTTTTCGATTTCTCGCATTATCGAGATTTCGATGTTTTAATTTTTGATTTTCTCGATTTTTTCAAATTTTCAAATTTTATTTTTTCGATTATTCGATTTTGAGTTATTTGGATTTCTCGAGTTTTAAATTTTTAAATTTTTTGACTTCTCGACTTTTCGATTTCTCGATATTTCACTTTTTTGACGTTTCGATTTTTCAATTTTTCGATTTCCCAATTTTTCTATATTTCATTTTTAGGATTTTTCAAATTTTCCATTTTTCAATTTTCGGTTTCCTCGATTTTTCGATTCTTTAGTTTTTTGATCTTTTAAATTTTAGATTTTTCGATGTCTCGACTAATCCTTTTTTGATTTTTCAGTTCTTCGTTTTTTCAGTTTTCCGGTTTTTAATTTTTCAATTTTTCAGTTTTATCAATTTTTCGATTTCTCGCATTATCGAGATTTCGATGTTTGGATTTTTGATTTTCTCGATTTTTTTCAAATTTTCAGATTTTATTTTTTCGATTATTCGATTTTGAGTTATTTCAATTTCTCGAGTTTTCGATTTTTAAATTTTTTGACTTCTCGACTTTTCGATTTCTCGATATTTCAATTTTCCCATTTCTTGGTTTTTCGATTTTCCAAGTTTTTGACGTTTCGATTTTTCAATTTTTCTACACTTCCGTTCTAGGATTTTTCAATTTTTCGATTTTACAATTTTCGGTTTCCTCGATTTTTCGATTTTTTAATTTTTTTCGTTTCTCGATTCATTTTTTCTTCGATTTTTCAGTTTTTCTATTTTTCTACTGTTACTGATTTTCGATTTTTCCATTTTTCTAAAACTTTTGATTTCTCGATTTCCCGATTTTTCGATTTTTGTCAAATTTAAATTTTTCAGTTAGTCAAATTTTAATTTTTCGATTTTTCAATTTTGAGGTATTTCGATTCCTCGATTTTTTAATTTTTCGACTTATCGATTTTTTTGATGATTTGAATTCAATTTTTTCAATTTCTCGGTTTTTCGATTTTGCAATCTTTTGATGTTTCGATTTTTCAGCTTTTCGATTTCCCAATTTTTCGATTTTTTAATATTAGATTTTTCGATTTCTCGCAATATCGAGATTTCGATGTCTGAATTTTTGATTTTGTCGATTTTTTTCAAATTTTCAACTTTTATTTTTTCGATTATTCGATTTTGAGTAATTTCGATTTTTCGAGTTTTCGATTTTTAAATTTTTTGACTTCTGGACTTTTCGATTTCTCGATATTTAAATTTTTTGACGTTTCGATTTGTCAATTTTTCGATTTCCCAATTTTTCTACATTTCAGTTTTAGGATTTTTTAATTTTTCAATTTTTCAATTTTCGGTTTCCTCGATTTTTCGATTCTTTAGTTTTTCGATCTTCTGAATATTAGATTTTTCGATTTCTCGACTAACCCTTTTTTGATTTTTCAGTTCTTCGTTTTTTCAGTTTTCCGGTTTTTAAATTTTTCGATTTTTCAGTTTTATTAATTTTTCGATTTCTCGCATTATCGAGATTTCAATGTTTGGATTTTTGATTTTCTCGACTTTTTTCGAAATTTCAAATTTTAATTTTTCGATTTTTCGATTTTGAATTATGTCGATTTCTCGAGTTTTCGATTTTTAAATTTTTTGACTTCTCGACTTTTCTATTTCTCGATATTTCAATTTTCCGATTTCTTAGTTTATCGATTTTCCAATTTTTTGACGTTTCGATTTTTTAATTTTTCCATTTTTCAATTTTCGGTTTCCTCGATTTTTCAATTCTTTAATTTTTCGATCTTTTAAATTTTAGATTTTTCGATTTCTCGACTAATACTTTTTTGATTTTTCAGTTCTTCGTTTTTCAGTTTTCCGGTTTTTAAATTTTTCGATTTTTCAGTTTTATCAATTTTTCGATTTCTCGCATTATCGAGATTTCGATGTTTGGATTTTTGAATTTCTCGATTTTTTCAAATTTTCAAATTTTATTTTTTCGATTATTCGATTTTGAGTTATTTGGATTTCTCGAATTTTAGATTTTTAAATTTTTTGACTTCTCGACTTTTCGATTTCTCGATATTTCACTTTTTTGACGTTTCGATTTTTCAATTTTTCGATTTCCCAATTTTTCTATATTTCATTTTTAGGATTTTTCAAATTTTCCATTTTTCAATTTTCGGTTTCCTCGATTTTTCGATTCTTTAGTTTTTTGATCTTTTAAATTTTAGATTTTTCGATGTCTCGACTAATCCTTTTTTGATTTTTCAGTTCTTCGTTTTTTCAGTTTTCCGGTTTTTAAATTTTTCAATTTTTCAGTTTTATCAATTTTTCGATTTCTCGCATTATCGAGATTTGGATGTTTGGATTTTTGATTTTCTCGATTTTTTTCCAATTTTCAAATTGCAGTTTTTCGTTTATTCGATTTTGAGTTATTTCGATTTCTCGAGGTTTAGATTTTTAAATTTTTTGACTTCTCGACTTTTCTATTTCTCGATATTTCAATTTTCCGATTTCTTCGTTTTTCGATTTTCCAATTTTTTGACGCTTCGATTTTTCAATTTTTCGATTTCCCAATTTTTCTACATTTCAGTTTTAGGGTTTTTCAATTTCTCGATTTTTCAAGTTTCGGTTTCCTTGATTTTTCGATTTTTTAAATTTTAGATTTTCCGATTTCTCGTTTTTTTGATCTTTCTGTTCGATTTTACAATTCTTCGTTTGTTTAAATGTTATATTCTCAGGGGTTTCGATTTTACGATTTTTCCATTCCACAACTTTTTCAATGTTCAAAATTTTTCGATTTCTGAATTTTTCAAGTTCTTGATTTCTCAACTTTTTAATAATTCAATTTTGGGAATTCTCCCGTGTCTGATTTTTCAAATTTTCAATTTTTCAATACTTCCATGCATCGATTTCTCGATTCCGCGGTTTTTCGATTTTTCAAATTTTCAATTTTCGATTTTTCCATTTTTCTAAAATTTTTGATTTCTCGATTTCTCGATTTTTCGATTTTTGTCAAATTTAAATTTTTCGGTTATTCAAATTTTAATTTTTAGATTTTTCAATTTTGGGGTATTTCGATTCTTCGATT
Organism: Zophobas morio; assembly: GCF_036711695.1. Taxonomy (NCBI): domain Eukaryota; kingdom Metazoa; phylum Arthropoda; class Insecta; order Coleoptera; family Tenebrionidae; genus Zophobas; species Zophobas morio. The sequence goes on from NW_026972132.1 coordinate 1,548,357, forward strand.
TTTCGATTTCTCGTTTTATCGAGATTTCGATGTTTGGATTTTTGATTTTGTCGATTTTTTCAAATTTTCAAATTTTATTTTTTCGATTTTGACGTTTCGATTTTTCAATGTTTCGATTTCCCAATTTTTCTACATTTCAGTTTTAAGGCTTTTCAATTTTCGGTTTCCTTGATTTTTCGATTTTTTAAGTTTTCGATCTTTTAAATTTTAGATTTTTCGATTTCTCGACTAATCCTTTTTTGATTTTTCAGTTTTTCGTTTTTTCAGTTTTCCGATTTTTAAATTTTTCGATTTTTCAGTTTTATCAGTTTTTCGATTTTTCGCTTATCGAGATTTCGATGTTTGGATTTTTGATTTTCTCGATTTTTTTCAAATTTTCAAATTTTAATTTTTCGATTTTTCGATTTTGAGTTATTTCGATTACTCGGGTTTTAGATTTTTAAATTTTTTGACTTCTCGACGTTTCTATTTCTCTATATTTCAATTTTCCAATTTCTTGGTTTATCGATTTTCCAATTTTTTGAAGTTTCGAATTTTCAATTTTTCCATTTTTCAATTTTCGGTTTCCTCGATTTTTCGATTCTTTAATTTTTCGATCTTTTAAATTTTAGATTTTTCGATTTCTCGACTGATTCTTTTTTGATTTTTCAGTTCTTCGCTTTTTCAGTTTTTCGGTTTTTAAATTTTTCAATTTTTCAGTTTTATCAATTTTTCGATTTCTCGCATTATCGAGATTTCGATGTTTGGATTTTTGATTTTCTCGATTTTTTTCAAATTTTCAGATTTTATTTTTTCGATTATTCGATTTTGAGTTATTTCAATTTCTCGAGTTTTCGATTTTTAAATTTTTTGACTTCTCGACTTTTCGATTTCTCGATATTTCAATTTTCCCATTTCTTGGTTTTTCGATTTTCCAAGTTTTTGACGTTTCGATTTTTCAATTTTTCTACACTTCCGTTCTAGGATTTTTCAATTTTTCGATTTTACAATTTTCGGTTTCCTCGATTTTTCGATTTTTTAATTTTTTTCGTTTTTCGATTCATTTTTTCTTCGATTTTTCAGTTTTTCTATTTTTCTACTGTTACTGATTTTCGATTTTTAAATTTTCGATTTTTCCATTTTTCTAAAACTTTTGATTTCTCGATTTCCCGATTTTTCGATTTTTGTCAAATTTAAATTTTTCAGTTAGTCAAATTTTAATTTTTCGATTTTTCAATTTTGAGGTATTTCGATTCCTCGATTTTTTAATTTTTCGACTTATCGATTTTTTGATGATTTGAATTCAATTTTTTCAATTTCTCGGTTTTTCGATTTTGCAATTTTTTGATGTTTCGATTTTTCAGCTTTTCGATTTCCCAATTTTTCGATTTTTTAATATTAGATTTTTCGATTTCTCGCATTATCGAGATTTCGATGTTTGAATTTTTGATTTTGTCGATTTTTTTCAAATTTTCAACTTTTATTTTTTCGATTATTCGATTTTGAGTAATTTCGATTTTTCGAGTTTTCGATTTTTAAATTTTTTGACTTCTCGACTTTTCGATTTCTCGATATTTAAATTTTTTGGCGTTTCGATTTGTCAATTTTTCGATTTCCCAATTTTTCTACATTTCAGTTTTAGGATTTTTTAATTTTTCCATTTTTGAATTTTCGGTTTCCTCGATTTTTCGATTCTTTAGTTTTTCGATCTTCTGAATATTAGATTTTTCGATTTCTCGACTAACCCTTTTTTGATTTTTCAGTTCTTCGTTTTTTCAGTTTTCCGGTTTTTAAATTTTTCGATTTTTCAGTTTTATTAATTTTTCGATTTCTCGCATTATCGAGATTTCAATGTTTGGATTTTTGATTTTCTCGATTTTTTTCGAAATTTCAAATTTTAATTTTTCGATTTTCCGATCTTGAGTTATCTCGATTTCTCGAGTTTTCGATTTTTAAATTTTTTGACTTCTCGACTTTTCGATTTCTCGATATTTCATTCTTTTGACGTTTCGATTTTTCAATTTTTCGATTTCCCAATTTTTCTACATTTCAGTTTTAGGATTTTTTAATTTTTCCATTTTTGAATTTTCGGTTTCCTCGATTTTTCGATTCTTTAGTTTTTCGATCTTCTGAATATTAGATTTTTCGATTTCTCGACTAATCCTTTTTTGATTTTTCAGTTCTTCGTTTTTTCAGTTTTCCGGTTTTTAAATTTTTCGATTTTTCAGTTTTATCAATTTTTCGATTTCTCGCTTATCGAGATTTCGATGTTTGGATTTTTGATTTTCTCGATTTTTTTCAAATTTTCGTATTTTATTTTTTCGATTATTCGATTTTGAGTTATTTCGATTTCTCGAGTTTTCGATTTTTAAATTTTTCGACTTCTCGACTTTTCGATTTATCGATAATTCAATTTTCCGATTTTCCAATTTTTCTACATTTCAGTTTTAAGGTTTTTCAATTTCTCGAATTTTCAATTTTCGGTTTCCTTGATTTTTCGATTTTTCCATTTCTCAGTTGAATGTTCAAAATTTTTCGATTTCTCAACTGTTCAATAATTCAATTTTGGGAATTTTCCCGTGTCTCATTTTTCAAATTTTCAATTTTTCAATATTTCTCGATTCCGCGGTTTTTCGATTTTTCAAATTTTCAATTTGCGATTTTTCCATTTTTCAAATTTTCGGTTTCATCGATTTTTCGATCTTTTAAATTTTAGATTTTTCGATTTCCCGTTTTCTCGATCTTTCTGTTCGATTTTTCGATTTTTCGTTTGTTTAAATGTTATATTTTTAGGGTTTTTGAATTTACGATTTTTCCATTACTCAACTTTTTGAATGTTCAAAATTTTTCGATTTCTCAATTTTTCAAGTTCTCGATTTCTCAACTTTTCAATACTTCAATTTTGGGAATTCTCCCGTGTCTGATTTTTCAAATTTTCAATTTTTCAATATTTCTCGATTACGCGGTTTTTTGATTTTTCAAATTTTCAATTTTCGATTTTTACATTTTTTAAATTTTCGGTTTCCTCAATTTTTCGATCTTTTAAATTTTAGATTTTTCGATTTCTCGTTTTTTTGATCTTTCTGTTCGATTTTTCAATTTTTCGTTTGTTTAAATGTTATATTCTTAGGGTTTTCGATTTTACGATTTTTCCATTTCTCAACTTTTTGAATGTTCAAAATTTTTCAATTTCTGCATTTTTCAAGCTCTCGATCACTGAACTTTTCAATACTTCAATTTTGGGAATTCTCCCGTGTCTGATTTTTCAAATTTTCAATTTTTCAATATTTCTCGATTCCGCGGTTTTTCAATTTTTCAAATTTTCGGTTTTTCGATTTTCGAATTTTTCTGATTTCGATTTTCTGTTGCAGAATGTATTTTTGGTTTTTTGGTTTATCGATTTTTAGATTTTCGAATTTTCATTTTCCGATTTTATTTCTTTTCGATTTTCGGTTTTTGAATTTTCAATTTTTCAAATTTTCCATTTTTCGATTTTTGATGTTTCGGTTTTTCGATTTTTTATGAGAAAAACAAAAATCACAGAACCAAATTTTACAATGTTTCAAAAAAGCGGAATTCATTCGGCTTTACTCCATGGGCGAGGGATGTTCTTTCGAAGTAATCTTCTACCAATTTTTCTTATCGGTATCTCGATTTTAAACAATAATATCAACAATCAGATGTAGAATGTTCGATTAATTTTTAATTTTCTTGATATGTTATCAACTTATCAGCGTTTACTAAATGTGCTAGATATTTGGATAATGGGGAACAAATCACAGTATAGTTTGTCGTACGCTTCAACGTAGTCCAAAGTGACGCAAAATTAACCTCAAATTACACAAAACAAAAATAATGGGCAACAGTCGCAGTATAAAAATTTGCAACGAAACCGATGACGACATCATTCACGTGGAGCTAAAATCTGCCAACACAGTTTTCATCAGAAACATACCTCCACTACGTACTATCGATCCCCATAGTTCTCGAGAATTCACAGTGAACCCATATAACGCGATGTCTTCCTTTCAACTAATACCATGGAACTTCGTACAATCTGCTTTGAGACTGTTACGACTTCGTCGCAACTGGTGCAGACTTCTAGTCATTTTTCGAAATTCAGGAACAGACGATTTCCAAATTACATCGAAAAGACCAACCCTTAACGTTGAATTCACAACAAAATCCCACGAGGTGGACGTCACCCGAAGGAAGCACAAGAAGGGCTACAAAATCACCCTTCGACCTAGCACACTACCCCAAACTCAAAACCAGACAGTTGAAGAACTTCGTCAAGAAGGAACTCAAGCCATGACTCAGCACCGTTTTACCGAAGCGCGGGAAAAATTCGAGGAAGCCCTTCGAACAGCTACAGACGAAAACACCAAACGAGCAATAAAATCTTCTATAAACGGGTTAGAACCAGCAATGGAAAAGCGAGCCGAAGAGATGCACACAGAAGGCATCCGGTTCTTGGTGGATGATTTTTACGATGAGGCTTTGAAAAGGTTTAAGAAAAGCTTGAAGCTCGCGAAAAAGTCCCACACCATCGGAGATATAAAGAGCAGCATAGAGAAAACTAAGAAACTGAAAATTTCGGATGAGAAAGCTTTGAGACTCTTGCAGGAAGGAGATAAGTTGGTGGAACGCAAAGAATACGATGAAGCTTTGAGGAAGTACATGGAAGCTGCAGTGGCCGCAACGAAAAGTCAAACACGTGACCGTATCTCTGCAAATATAGAAAGGATACAACAGATGTAATGTAAAAAATAAATGTTTGTTTGTTACGTCCTAGATCGCCAAGAAAAATAGAAATTTTTCAAAAAACCGTTCATTCTCTTTTTATTTATTTAGGTCTTCCGTTTCCGTCTGCCTGTCTGTTTGCGGTCTGTCCGAATTTTATTAGACAGGTAGTCTCCGAAAGTAATGGGCCGATTGTTTTCAAATATTATATATGCATTAGGATTATCGTGTAGATAATACGCCAACTGGGATTTTACTAATCCCCAAATTTTTTTCCGTTTGTTGATTTTTAAATTTTTGAGTTCCCCGATTTTCAAATTTTTCAATTTCATTTTTGATTTTTCGAAATTCTGATTTTCCCATTTCTCAAGTTCTCGATTTTCTATTTTCAGATTTTCAATTCTTCAATTTTTGTATTTTTCAGGTTGTTGTTCTTCAATTTTCTGTGATTTTTCGGTTTCCAATTTCGCGATTTTTTAATTTTTCGATATCTCAGGTTTTCGATCGCCCAGTTTTGAAATTTTTCTCTCTTTGAGTCAATTTTTCTTCGATTTTTCAGTTTTTCGATTTATCGACTGATCAATTTTTCGATTTTTGAGTTTTTAGATGTTTGAATTTTTCGATTCTCCAATTTTTTTTTCTTTCTTAAATTTTATTTGCCGTTTATTAAAATTTGCATTTTTCTATTTTCAATTGTCAGTGTTACTAATTTTTCCATTTCTCAATTTTTATGTTTATTGATTTTTCAGTTTTTCGATTCCTCAATTTTTCCATTTTAAAATTTTTCTATTTTTCAATATTTCAAATTTTTGGCGTTTCGAAATTTTGGATTTTTCGGGTAATCGATTTTTTGATTTTTCGACTTTGATTTCGCAAATTTTCCAATTCTCTACTTTTTGACTTTTAGATTTTCCGATTTTTCTATATTCTGATTTTACCATTTTTCCAATTTTTGGATTTTAAAATTTTTGATTTTTCGAGATTTTTCGACTTTCGATTTTTCGACTTTTCAATTTTTCGATATCTGTTTTTCTCCGATTTTTACATTTTTCAATTTTTTTTAAATTTAAATTATTCAAAATTACAAATTTTAATTTTTGGATTTTGAGCTATTTCGATTTCTTGATTTTAAGATTTACCGATTTTTCCATTTCTCGATTTCTTAATTTTTTAATTTTTAAATTTTCGATTTTTCAATATATCAAAAAATTGAACAACCTAGAAATTCAATCTAGGTTGTTCAATTTTTCGATTTTTCAGGTTTTAGATTTCTCAATTTTGCGATATTGTTCGACTTTCGATGTCTCAATTTTTCAATTTTTTGATATCTCAGATTTTCCATGTTTTGGTTTTGAGATTTTTTAATTTTTCGAATCTTCAATTTTTCTCCCATTTTTTTAATTCTTCGATTTCTCGTTTTTTTTTCAATTACTCGTTTTTTCAGTTTTTCGTTTTTAAAATTTACATTTTTCGGTTTTTAAATTTTCAATTTGTCAGTTTTATCAAATTTTAGATTTTACGATATTTCGAGATTTCGATGTTCTGTTTTTTCGATTTTTTTTTTATCCAAATTTTTCAAATTTTCAGATTTTAATTTTTCGGTTTTTCATTTTTTCGGAGCTCGACTTATCGATTTTTCGTTTTTTCGATTTTCAGATCTACAATCTTCAATTTTGGAATTTTTCTGTCTTTCACTCAATTTTTCTTCGATTTTTCAGTTTTTCAGTTTTTCGATTTATCGACTGAACAATTTTTCGATATTTTTGAATTTTTCGATTCTCCAATTTTTTTTCTTTCTTAAATTTTATTTGCCGTTTATTAAAATTTGCATTTTTCGATTTTCAATTTGTCAATGTTACCAATTTTTCTATTTCTCAATTTTTATATTTATTGATTTTTCAGTTTTTCGATTCCTCAATTTTTCTATTTTAAAATTTTTCTATTTTTCAATATTTCAAATTTTTGCCGTTTCGAAATTTTGGATTTTTTGGTTAATCGATTTTTGGATTTTTTGATTTTTTGATTCTTCGACTTTGATTTCGCAAATTTTCGACTTCTCTACTTTTTGAGTTTTAGATTTTTCGGATTTTTCTATATTCTGATTTTCCTATTTTTGGCCTTTTTGATTTTTGTTTTTTTTTGACTTTCAGATTTACAGTCTTCAATTTTTGGATTTTTCAATTTTTGATTTTTCAGGAACTGGTTTTTCAATTTTTAGAGATTTTTCGACTTTCGAGTTTTCGACTTTTCAGTTTTTCGATGTAATAGTTTTGGGATTTTTATATTTTTCGATTCTTCAATTTTTCTCCGATTTTTATTTTTTTAATTTTTTTTGAATTTAAATTATTCAGAATTACAAATTTTAATTTTTGGATTTTGAGCTATTTCGATTTCTTGATTTTAAGATTTACCGATTTTTCCATTTTTCGATTTCTTAATTTTTTAATTTTTAAATTTTCGATTTTTCAATATATCAATTTCTGGTGTTTCCAAATTTTCGATTTTTTGATTAATCGATTTTTGATTTTTTGATATTTTGACTTTTCGATTTCATAATTTTGCAATTTTTTAATGTCAGTTTTATGATGTTCCGTTTTCGGGTTTTTCTTTTTTTTCAATTCTTCAATTTTTCGATTTTTCGATTTCTTCATTTTCAGGTTTTTGGTTTTCCTATTTTTCGAGATTTTTCGAGTTTCAATTTGCCAATTTTACGATTTTTCGATGTTTTTGTTTTGGGATTTTTTTGTTTTTCGATTCCCCAAATTTTCGTCGATTAGAGAAATAGGGACAAGAACAAAAACAGAGGCAAAAAGAGAGTGGAAAGTAACGGGATAAACATGCAGTAGAAAGGACAAGAAAAAAACGAAACACGGCAATAAAACAACAAAACCAAGAAGCGATCAAATAAGGTAAGAGGGACAATAAGAAAGAACGAACAAAAAACTAACCGAGGACAAAAGGACATAAAAATATAGAAAAAGCAAAAAAAAGAAAAAAATCAACAAATAAATTGGCAAAAAAGCAACAAAAACACCAACAATAAGAACCAATGAAAGGGAGGACAATAAAGAAAGAAGGGACAAAAAGGGGCAAAAAGTGACAAAAAACGCAATAAACAAGACAAAAAAGTAGCCAACAATGGAAAACAAAACAAAGCAAATGTCGACATAAAATGTAAAAACCAAGCACAATATGCGTATGTGGGTTTTTCCACAACAGAATCTTGTGACGAGGTTATCACTATTTACGCACGTGTGAAAACGTAGCGAAAAACGTATGTGTTTTATCAATCCACACTGTTGTATATAAGTGACAATTCTTCGTTGGCAGCTGCCAACTTGATAACTTTTTTATTGAATTCTCAAAACTAGTAACTAATAGTTTATTTTTAATGAGTAAGATAAGTGTTTATTTGACTTTTTCTGCTAAGTAATATTCAATATCTAAATCTTTTTAATATCTTATCTTCGATAGTTGTGACCGATTATAAATTCGTAGTGGAAAAAAATGAGCAGTTCAAAATAGTCGAAAGTGATGAAAAATCAACGATAGTCACCAAACCAGAAAAATGGGCAACACTTGCGCCGTTGAAGTCTGTAACGAAACCACCAACGACATCATCCATGTGGAAAAAAAATCACTGTTGGTTGCAAGTGAAAACACATGATGAACAACAATTTAGCGACTGCGGTATTACAGAAATCTGTAACCGAGAATTTTTGACTATGTCTGTTTGTATTGACTTTATCGTCAAATTTCTACCGAAAATCACACATAAATCACAATTTTAACGATTTCCGTCATTCTAACCCCGCCGCGAACCACCTGTCTAACATATTAAACTGATTTTTGAATTAATCAATTTTTCCACTTTTCACTGTTTTTCGATTTTCAGCTTTTCAATTCAGTCTTTAATCTTTGGATTTTTCAAGTTTTTTGGTTTTTCAATTTTTCGATGTTTCAGGTTTGGGTTTGCGATTCAACTTTCCTTCGATTTTTCAATTTTTCGTGTTAGAGTGTTGGGATTTTTCAATTTTTCGATTCTTCAATTTTTTGATGTTTTGGTTTTTTGATTTCTTAAATTTTAGATTTTTCGGTTTCTCGATTTCTCGTTTTTTTCAGTTTTTCGATTTCTCGATCTTTTGATGCTTCGATTTCTCGGTATTTCAAGTTTTCGATTTTTCGATTTTCCAATTTTTCGATTTCCCAATTTTCAATGATGCAGTTTTGTGTTTTTTCAAGTTTAGACTTTTCGCTTTCTCGATTTCTCGTTTTCTGATTTCTCAGTCTTACGTTTTTTCAATTTTTTCGATTTTCGATTATTCAGTTTTATCAATTATTATTCGATTTCTCGCTTTATCGAGATTTCGAGGTTTTTAAAATTTTAATTTTTTAATTTTTCGATTATGGGTTATTTCGATTTCTCGATTTTTAAATTTTTCAATTCTTTAAGTTTTGACTTCTCGACTTTTCAATTTTTCATTTGATGCTTCCATTTCTCAGTGTTTCAACTTTCCGATTTCTTGGTTTTTCGATTTTTCGATTTTCCATTTTTTTGATGATTCGGTTTTTCAAGTTTTCGATTTTTTAATTTTGAAAATTTTTCCATTTCTGGTTTATCGATTTCTCGATTTTTCGATATTCGAATTTTAAATTTGTTTCATTGAATTTTTCAGTTTTTCATTCTTCAATTTTGTTACTTTTCGATGTTCAGATTTTTGATTTCTCAATTATTTTACTTTACGATTTTCGATGTCTCGATTTTTCAATTTTTCGACTTCTGGATTTTTGGATTTCTCGATCTTTTGAAGCCACAATTTTTCAACGTTTCATTTCTTCGATTTTTGAAATTTTCGATATTCGAATTTTCCATTTTATTACTTTCCGATTTTCAGTTTTCCGATTTCTCAGTTATTTTCCCTTTCGATTTTTTTATTTCTCTGGTTTTCGATTTTCGATACTGAATTTTCAAATTTTCCATTTTTCGATTTTTCGAATTTTCAATTTTTCAATTTTTACGTTCTTCAGTTTCCTCGCTTTTAAATTTTTTTAAATTTCGATTTGCGGATTCCTCGAGTTCTTGATTTATCGAGATTTCGATCTTTCAATTTTTCGACCGCTCGACTTTTCGATTTCTCGATCTTTTGAAATTTCAATTTCTCGGTTTTCGATTTTTCGATTTCAATTTTTTGATGTTTCGATGTACCGATTTTTCTACATTTCAGTTTTGGGATTTCTCAATTTGACGATTTTTCAATTTTTCGATTTTACGATTTTTCCGTTTCTCAACTTCTGGGTTTTTCAATGTTTGAAATTTTTCGATTTCTCGAAATATCAACTTTTCAATACGTTAATTTTAGGAATTCTTCCATTTTTTGATTTTTCAATTTTTCAAAATTTTCAATATTTCGATTTTCGTTTTTTTTTAATTTCGATATTTCTATTTTAGCATTTTCGATTTTTCCAGTTTCTTGGATGCTAAATATTTCTAAACATCGATTTTCGAATTTTTTATTTTTGGATTTCTGGATTTTTAGATCTTCAAATTTTCATTTTCGATTTCTCGAATCTCAATTTTTCCATTCTTCAGTTTTTAGTTTTCTGACTTTTCAATTTTTTTTACTTTTCGATTTTCGATTTCCCAAGTTCTGGATTTTTCGAGATTTCGATGCTTCACCAAAAAATCGAAAATTCTAAAATCGAAAAATTTTAAACATTGAAAAACCAAGAAGCTGAGAAATGGAAAATTGTGAAATCGAAAAATGTGACAAAAAAACGAAAAATTGAAAAACAGAAAAATAAAAAAAAATCGAGAAATCGAAAAATCTAAAAACTGAGGAATCGAAAACTTGAGAAATCGTGAAGTGAGAAACCTCAAAACTGAAATATAGAAAAATTGGGAAATCGAAACATCAAGCAATTGGAAAATTGAAACACGGAGAAATTGAAGCTTCAAAAAATCGAGAAATCGAAGTCGAGAAGTCGAAAAGTTGAAAAATCGATTCAATTTTTAGATTAGCGAATTTTCGTTTTAGGATTTCTCGAATTTTCAGTTTTTTGATATTCGATTTTTCAATTTCTTTTATCGATTTTTCCATTTTTCAATTATTCGATTTTCGATTTTTCAGTTTTTCCATTTTTCCGTTTTTAGACTTTTCACTTTTTTTATTTTTATTTTTAGTTTAATTTTATAATTCTACATTTTCAATTTATCGATTCTTCAATTTTTTGATGTTTTGGTTTTTTGATTTCTTAAATTTTAAATTTTTCGGTTTCTCGATTTCTCGTTTTTTTCAGTTTTTCGAATTCTCGATTTTCCAATTTTTCGATTTCCCAATTTTCAATGATGCAGTTTTGTGTTTTTTCAAGTTTAGACTTTTCGGTTTCTCGATTTCTCGTTTTCTGATTTCTCAGTCTTACATTTTTTCAATTTTTTCGATTTTCGATTATTCAGTTTTATCAATTATTCGATTTCTCGCTTTATCGAGATTTCGAGGTTCTTAAAATTTTAATTTTTTAATTTTTCGATTATGGGTTATTTCGATTTCTCGATTTTTAGATTTTTCAGTTCTTTAATTTTTGACTTCTCGACTTTTCAATTTTTCTTTTGATGCTTCCATTTCTCAGTGTTTCAACTTTCCGAGTTCTTGGTTCTTCGATCTTTCGATTTTCCAATTTTTTGATGATTCGGTTTTTCAATTTTTCGATTCTTCAATTTTTCCATTTTTCAATTAATGAGTTTTTCAATTTTTCGAAGTCTCGATTTTTCAAGTTTTCGATTTATTAATTTTGCAAATTTTTCCATTTCTGGTTTATCGATTTCTCGATTTTTAGATTTAGATTGTAGAATTTTTGATCTCTCGGTTTTTCGATTTTCATTTTCCGATATTCGTTCCTTCGAATATCTAGTTCATCGAATTTTCGATTTTTCGATATTCGAATTTTAAATTTGTTTCATTGGATTTTTCAGTTTTTCAAATCTTGGATTTTTTGAACTTTTCATTCTTTAATTTTGTTACTTTTCGATTTTCAGATTTTTGATTTCTCAATTATTTTACTTTACGAATTTCGGTGTCTCCATTTTTCAATTTTTCGACTTCTGGATTTTTGGATTTCTCGATCTTTTGAAGCCACAATTTTTCAACGTTTCATTTCTTCGATTTTTGAAATTTTCGATATTTGAATTTTCCATTTTATTACTTTCCGATTTTCAGTTTTCCGATTTCTCAGTTATTTTCCCTTTCGATTTTTTTATTTCTCTGGTTTTCGATTTTCGATACTGAATTTTCAAATTTTCCATTTTTCGATTTTTCGAATTTTCAATTTTTCAATTTTTACGTTCTTCAATTTCCTCGCTTTTAAATTTTTTTAAATTTCGATTTGCGGATTCCTCGAGTTCTTGATTTATCGAGATTTCGATCTTTCAATTTTTCGACCGCTCGACTTTTCGATTTCTCGATCTTTTGAAATTTCAATTTCTCGGTTTTCGATTTTTCGATTTCAAATTTTTGATGTTTCGATGTACCGAAAGTTTTGGGATTTCTCAATTTGACGATTTTTTAATTTTTCGATTTTACGATTTTTCCGTTTCTCAACTTCTGGGTTTTTCAATGTTTGAAATTTTTCGATTTCTCGAAATATCAACTTTTCAATACGTCAATTTTAGGAATTCTTCCATTTTTTGATTTTTCAATTTTTCAAAATTTTCAATATTTCGATTTTCGTTTTTTTTTAATTTCGATATTTCTATTTTAGCATTTTCGATTTTTCCAGTTTCTTGGATGTTAAATATTTCTAAACATCGATTTTCGAAGTTTTTATTTTTGGATTTCTGGATTTTTAGATCTTCGAATTTTCATTTTCGATTTCTCGAATCTCAATTTTTCCATTCTTCCATTTTTCGTTTTCTGAATTTTCAGTTTTTCGATATTCGATTTTTCAATTTCTTTTATCGATTTTTCCATTTTTCAATTATTCGATTTTTGATTTTTTGAATTTTCGATTTTTCAGTTTTCCATTTCTTCCGTTTTTAGATTTTTCACTTTTTTTATTTTTAGTTTAATTTTATAATTCTAGATTTTCAATTTTTCCTTTCTTCAGTTTTTCAACCTCTCATTTTTTTTTTACTTTTCGATTTTCGGATTTCTCGAGTTCTCGATTTTTCGATTTTAAAACTTTCTATTTCTTCATTTTTCGATTTTCGATGAGAAAAACAAAAATCGCAGAAACAAATTTTAAAATTTTTCAAAAAAGCGGAATTTATTGGGGTTTACTTCACAGGCGAGGGAAGTTCTATCGAAGTAATCTTCTACCAATTGTTTTATTGGAATATCGATATTTAAACAATAGTATCAACAATCAGATTGATAATTAATTGATTAATTTTCATTACCTAGTTTGATATGTTATCAACCAACATTCTCTATAAGTGTGCTAGATTTGGATAATGAGGAACAAATCACAGTATAGTTTGTCTTACGATTCAACATAGTCCAACGTGACGCAAAATTAACCTCAATTTTCACATAACAAAAATAATGGGCAACAGTCGTAGTATAAAAATTTGCAACGAAACCGATGACGACATCACTCATGTGGATTTAAGATCTGCCAACACAGTTTTCATCAGAAACAACTCTACAGTACGTACTATTGACCCCCATAGTTCTCTAGAATTTACAGTGAATCCATATGATGGGATGTCTTCCTTTCATCTGATACCATGGAACTTCGTACAATCTACTTTGCGAGTGTTTCGACTTCGTCGCAACTGGTGCAGAGTTGTAGTCATTTTTCGAAATACGGGAACCGATCGTTTTGTAATTATATCGAACAGATCAACCCTTACCGTTGAATTCACAGAAAGATCCCATGAGGTAGAGGTCACTCGAAGGAAGCTCAAAAAGGGTTATAAGATCACCCTTCGACCTAGCACACTACCCGAAACTGATAACCAGAGAGCTGAACAATTTCGTCAAGAAGGAACTCAAGCCATGACTCAGCACCGTTTTACCGAGGCTAAGGAGAAATTTGAGGAAGCTCTTCGAACAGCTACAGATAAAAGCACCAGACAAGCAATACAATCTTCTATAGACGGGTTAGAACCAGCAATGGAAAAGAGAGCCGAAGAGATACACACAGAAGGCATCCAGTTCTTGGTGGGTGACCTTTATGATGAGGCTTTGATAAAGTTTAAGAAAAGCTTAAAGCTCGCGAAAAATTCCCATACCATCAGCGCTATAAAGAGCAGCATAGAGGAAACCCAGAAACTGAAAATTTCGGATGAGGAAGCTTTGAAATTCATGCAGGAAGGAGATAAGTTGATGAAACGCCATGAATACGATGAAGCTTTGAGGAAGTACATGAAAGGTTCCGTGGCCGCAACAAAAAGTGCAACACGTGACAGTATCGCTGCAATTATAGAAAATATACAACAGAAGTAATATAAGGATATTGTTGTTTTATGTTTTATTTTAAGTAAAATTTAAAAATGCGTTCTACTGTTTGTCCTTTTCAAAAAACTAATAATAATAGTAATAATAACAAAAAATATCGGAAGAAAAACCCAGATGTTAAATTATATTTGACTTTTAACGTGTATTTTAATGATTATTTAAACAAATGTAAAAAATAACTGTGTATTACGTCCTAGATCGCCAACAAAAATACAAATTTTTCAAAAAACCTTTCATTCTCTTTTTATTTCTTTAGGTCTTCCGTTTCCGTCTGTCTGTTTATCTGTCTGTCGTCGATTCCATTTTTTGATTTTTTGATTTCTCGATTTTTCGGCTTTTAGATTCACTAACACGTAATGAACCCCAGTACCCAGTCTCTCAAATGGAAATGAAGAAATTTGTTTCACTTTTCTCATCAACTTTATTATTAATAGAGTTAACAACTTAGACAATTACTTACTAAATTCTAAAATCTGTTCCTCCAATATTTCTAGCAATTCATTCACCTCAATGACAGACTCGATGCAAAGTTGAATGTTAGGTTGGAACTTTAATCGTTTTATCGCCGCACCTTTTTTGAATATTTCCCGCGCCTCTTGGTAAATCTTTCTAGCTTCATTGTACTTACGTTTGGCTTCTTTACACGTGCCTAAACAATCAATGTTTTGCGTTAAATTGAAAGTTTGATTTTGTAGTTTGACACCTTCGTCGTAAAGTTCGATCCCTTCGATTTTGATTTTCGTAATTTCGATGTTTTCTTTGTAGATATCAGACTTCTTAATATCGTAAGCTTTCTGAAATAACGTTAAAGCGTAACTTAAATTTTGGTAAATTTCTTTAGACTTGTTTTGCCTCGACTGCTCAGCTCTGAAAGCTTCGGCGAACAAATCTTCGCCATATCTGTTGAGAACGTCAGCTTTATTTGTGGTGATGGTGTCGATTAGGGCTTCGTTTTGGGCATATTTAAGAGCTTCGTCAAATTTTTTTAAGGCGGGTTCGTACTGCCCGGTGGTAGTTAATGTTTGTGCTTCCTCGTTCAACCTTTCGGATTTCGCTTGGTTCTTTTGTTCCTCCTGAGTGTTGGTGATGTAGTCGTTGATCAAAGCAAGTGTATTTTCCTTTGTGGCATAGTTTAAAGCGGTTTCAAATGTATGCAAAGGTTTTTCGTACAGGTATTCTCTTAGAAACTTTTGTGCGTCACTTATTATTTGTTGAGACGTTCCTTCACACATTTTCATTTCTTGGGCTTCGCTTATTTTATTTTTTATGGCATGAATCGTGTCTTCTTTTTTCGCGATCTTCAAAGCTTCTTCCAGTTTCGTCAAGCAGGTTTCGTAATCATGTTCTTTTAATAACGATGTCACTTCTTTTAGGGTTTCTTCACATTTCTGTTCGTTGATTTTAGTTTCTTCTATGGTATTGATAGTTAATTTGATGAGGGTGCGAGTTTTATCCTTCACAGCGTGTTCTAGAGCATTGAAGCTTTCCTCTAGAGCCGCATCATATTGGTGGAGGGCCAACAACCGCTCTGCTTTTTGTTTAAATTCCAGAGAGTTTTCTTCCAAAATTTTCAAATTCCGAGTTTCGTTTCTGCTCTTGGTTACAGTGTCAATGGTGTCACTCTCATTTGCTAACTTCAAACTTTCTTCAAATTTCGTCAAAGCCTTATCGACACGATTGATTTTCAAGAACTGAAAACCTTCCATATGCATTCTTTTGGCCTTCTGGTCCATTGACTTCCTTAACTCTTTCATGGACGATCTTATGGCTTCTTTGGTGCTTTTTTCGGTGGCTATTTCAAGAGCTTCGTCAAACTTCGTCTGGGCTTTTGAAAAACGGTCGTTCATCATGCGGGTGATTCCTTTCTGGTGAAGTTGTTCAGCCTTTTGGTCTGTGATCTGAGCCTCTGTATGTCGAAATGTGATCCGGTAATCTTGCCCATTTCTCATTTTGATAACTTCTACGTCGTGGGTTTGTTGTGTGAATTGAAGCTCAATTTCGTTTTGTCTTCGCAACAAAATTACAAAATCGTCTTTTTCTGAGTTCTGAAAAACGGCTACAACGCTGCACTGGATGGTGCTTAAGCCGAAGAGGCTCCAAAAAGCGTCTGCAAACATCGGGGCTCCAAAAAAAAAATTGCGCAACGTAGGATTGCCCACTTCAAATTTATGAGAACAGTGGGGTCTAATAGAACTAAAACTTGCCATACTGGTGTCTTTGTGGGCAGGGTCGACGCTGCCTTGGATATCCACATGAATGATGTCGTTGGTGGTTTTGTTACAGACTTCAATGGCGTAAGTGTTGCCCATTTTTCTTGTTTGGTATAGACTATGGTTGATTTTTTATCACTTTCGAATACTTTGAACTGCTCATTTTTTTCCACTACGCAATTATAATCACTTATAACTAATTAAGATAAGATACTAAAAATACCTAAATGATATTGAATATTACTTTACTATTATTAGTTATTAGTTTCGGGTGTTCAATAAAAAAGTCATCAAGTTGACAACTGCCAACGAAGAATTGTCAGTTATATACAACAATATGTATTGATAATACACATGCGTTTTTTCACTACGTTTTCACACGTGCTAAAATAGTGATGACATCGTCACAAGATTTTGTTGTGGAAAAACCCATATACGCATATCGTGCTACGTTTTTACATTTTATATCGTCTTTTGCTTTGTTTTGTTTTCCCTTTTTGGCCACTTTTTGTCTCCCTTATTCCCATTTTTGTTTTTTCTGTTTTTTGTCGCTTTTTTGTCTCTTTTCGGTCTCTTTTTGGCCATTTTGGGTCAATTTTTGTCCTTTCTTGACCCTTTTTGTCCATTCCTACTTTATTGTCTCCCTTTTATTGTTTTATAATTTTTGTCGCATCTTTTTTTGGTCCTTTTTTTCTCCTTGTCCCATTTTTTGATCCCTTCTGTTTCGTTGTCCTTGTTGTTGGTGTTTTTGTTGCTTTTTTTGGTAATTTTTTGTCCCTTCTAGGTCCTTCCACGCTTATTGTTCTTCTGTGGCCTCTAATTTGTCTTTTCTGAGTGGCGTTGTTTTACTGCCTTTTTTCGCCGTTTCTTGTTGGATTTTTTCTGTTTTTTTTTTGCATTTTTTGTCTTTTTTGTGCTTGATCTCTTATTATGTGTTCCTTCTTTCTTTATTACCCCTTTTCGTCCTTTATTGTCCCTCTTTGGTCTCTTCTTTGTCTTATTGTTTTATTGCCTTGTTTCGTTGTTCTTTCTATTGCATTTTTATCGCTTTATTTTACTATCTTTTTGTCTCTGTTATTGTTCTTTGCTGACCCCTTTGTGGCTATCTTTGATCCGATTTGGTCCTTTGTTGTTGTCTCTTCTTCCTTTATTGCCCCTCTTTGCCACCTATTTCTCTCTAATCTTGGTCCAGTTGCCTTTTCATCATTTTTTATGGTATTTTTGTTTTAGTCTCTCTTTTATAGTTGTATTTTTGTGGCTTTTCTTTTGACGCCTTTTACGCCCCGAACATAAGCTAAGGAAATATTTTATTCAAGTCCATCGAAAAAACGAAAATTAAAATTTAAAAATTAGGCCAATTTAAATTTGAAAAAAAATCGAAAAATTAAAAAATTAAAAAACGAGAAACTGAGAGATCGAAAAAACAATTTTGTTTTTCGAATGGTCTTATAAAATTAGTAGAATCATACTTAAACGACAGGTTACTCTATGTCAATATCAAAGGATTTAAATCGAAGCTATTTAAACAAGTCAGTGGCGTACCCCAAGGCTCTGTTTTTGGGCCATTGTTCTTCAATATCTTCATCAATGGTATAGTAGAGCTTATTGATGTACCTTCCCTAATGTTTGCTGATGATAAAAAATTATATTCCGTAATAAAATCGTATCATGACTGTGAACGACTACAGCAGAACTTAAATAAAATATACCGATGGTGCCTAAAAAATTATCTTCTTTTAAATCCAGAAAAATGTCTTGTAATTTACACATAAATTAACGCCATTCACTTACATATGTTTATGAAATTAACGGGATTCAGCTTGCGAAACCTAATGTCATGCGTGATCTTGGAGTTATCTAAGATTCAAATCTTAGTTTTAAGTATTATATCGATTCCATTGTTAGCTCTACTTTGGCACTATTGGCAGGGTCATTCTGACAATTTCGAGAAGGTTACGCGAGTGTTCATGGTCGTACCGTAGCCACTCGGAGATAAACTCCCCTGACGTCGCTAATAAATTTGTTAGGGCTTGCTTCGAGTACCTCTTGATCTTTTGCAATGATACGGATTAATTGCGAGATAATTATTTCTAAAAATTACTTTTACGATGTTTTATTCAAAGGGCACAACGTAAACTTAAAAAGTAATTAAATAATTTAACTACTACAACAACTGTTGAAAATGTTGGTATGTTGGGGGGATGCTCCGGCATTTTTGTAAATGGATGCTTGAAGAGGGCCAGAGGCTGCAGATTTTCACTTCGAAGACGCTCTACCTAGAGCTTCACCTGAGGCATAACATAACATATGCACATTAGCGGGGAAAAATAGGTATTGGTAGAGTACTTACGGCTTCAGAACAGCGCAGATTGATAGAGGTACGTCGATACAAAATTAAAATTTCAATAAAATTGATGATTCAAAAATTGAAAAATCCCAAAACTCAAATATCGAAAAATGAATACATTGAAAATTCGAAAAATGTAAAACTTCAATAACGAAAAATCGAGAAATCGAAATATCTAAAATTTAAAAAATCAAAAAAATAACAAAAAAATGGAAGAATCAAAAAACTGAAAAATCCCAAAATTCAAATATCGAAAAATTGATCAGTCGATAAATTGACAAATTAAAAAATCGAAAAATAGAGAAATTGAAAGTCGAAAGATCTCAAAAAATTGAAAAACAAAAAACCTGAAAAATCAAAATATGTATTGAAAATCCAAAAATTGAAGAATTGAGAATCTGAAAGTCGAAAAAACAAATAATCGAGAACTCGAGAAACTCAAACATCGAAAAATGGAAAAATCCAAAAGTCCAAAAGTCGAAAAGACGAAAAATTGATAAAACCGAAAAATAAAAAAATTGGTCTAAAGAGTTTAGACAGTACTTCCCTCGCTGTCGGAAACTTGACGACTGCATGCCTATTGTGTTTTTTTTTCTCATTACATTTTTGTAGTGGGAATTTAAAAAAAATTGCGATGACGTCATCAACATTTTTGCAAGGACACGTATATCAGTTGGGATAGATGTAGTGTAATACTAAGAATAAAATTATTATATTCTCAAATTTTCGGGAAAATGAATTGGGCCGTTTTGAATATTGATTTGTAATAATCAATAAAATAACGAAACAATTTACTCACGTATACGTATCAGAGGCAACTGAAAATCGTGTATGTATAAACATTCTTAATTTAAGATGACAGGCGTAACAGCATACGTGAGAGTCAAACAGAGAAACTGTAAACAAAACGACCATCGGTTTTATTGCTTCGACTTCCGCTTATTATATAAAACATTGGGTTTTATTTTAATTCTTGACGGTGAAATTCACAATTGGTTAATTATAAACATGTCTATTTCACATTCGCGGAACCAAGTGAACGCATAAAACAAATGCAGGTCTGTAATGTTAAAGTCGATGTAAATAAGCGTGCTACCCTTATGTTTCAACCGAGTTTTTCCTTTAACAAATTTTGTGTCTACCAAATTGGGTTGGTTGGGGTGTAATACTAGTAATAAGTGTTGCCTAATTTAATCAATAAAATAAATTGACTTCATTAATTTTTTTGAACCACCTCTTAAGAAAATCTAAAAAATATGAATGGAATGATAAATCACAAGTACAAACTCATCATATTTTTTGCATTTTAGATAGGATTTATTCAGCAAAATTTAAGGGTAACGTCATCAATTTTTTTAGGAGGGATGAACAAATACATTTTGAACAAAAGTTTACCATGCTTATAATAACTTTAAAATATTCCCAAGATTTCAAAGCATTCGGTTTTGTAATTCCTGATTAAATCGATAAAATAAATTCACGCCTTCATTAATTTTTTTGAGTCACCCTGCATATGCAAATCCAAAAATATGAATGGAGTGATAAATAACAAGTACAGGCTCATCATATTTTGTACATTTTAGATATGATTTATTCGGCAAACTTTCGAGCTGACGTCATCACGTTTTTGGAGGGATAAGCAAATATATTTTGACTAAACATTTATTATGCTCTTTATGACCTTAAAACATCTGCAAGATTTCAGAGCATTCGGTTTTGTAGTTCCTGATTAAATCAATAAAATATATTTACGCATTCATTAATTTTTTTGAGTCACCCTGTATATGCAAATCCAAAAAATATGAATGGAGTGATAGATCACAAGTACAGACTCATCATATTTTGTACATTTTAGATATGATTTATTCCACAAACTTTTGAGCTGACGTCATCAAGTTTTTGGAGGGGATAAGCAAATATTTTTTGACTAAAGATTTATGATGCTCTTTATAGCCTTAAAACATCTGCAACATTTCAAAGCATTCTGGTTAGCAGATTAAAAATTAAATTTCAAAATGTTGTTTTATAATTTTGATTTTTTTTCCAAAAATCTGGACGTTTCGGGTGAAAAGTCGATTCAGAGTTGTAAACTACATGTGTAGGACTATGTTATTTTATACAATTGAAAACCCATTTACTATGTACAATTTTGAAGTGACGTCATCGCATTAGTGGTGGGGATGATTAGACAAATTTTGGTTAGCGTTTTACCATCTACATGATATTCTTAACATAAGTACAAAATTTCACAACAATCGGTCGAGTACTTTCGGAGATTATCTGTCTAATAAAAATCCGGGACAACAGACGGACAGACGGACGGACAGACGGACGGACAGACGGACAGACAGACGGAAATGGGAGACCTATTTCTTCGTATTCTAGGGGTCATGAAAGATCGAGAAAACGTAAAAGTAGAGAGTCGGCCGAAGGACTCGATTACAATACTTCCTTTGCTTACGCTCGGGAAGTAAAAATATATAAATCGGAAAACTGAAAAAATGAAAAATTGAAAAATCACAACACTAGATATTGAGAAATTGAAAATCTATAATTTAAGAAATCAAAAAATTAATTGAAGAGAAAGTTTGAAAAATCACAAAGCTCAAATACCGAAAAATTGATTAGACGATAAATCGAAAATTTCAAAAATCGAAAAGTCGAAAAATTGAGAAATTAAAAACCTGAAATATCTAAAAATTGAAAAATCCAAAAATAGAAAATTGAAAATCTGAAAATCGAAAACTCAAAAAAATCCCGAAGTCGAGAAACCGACACCAGAGTGTTCCGGTTCGAAGTTTGTTAATATTTTGTTTTGATTTTGTTTGTTTTCCCGCGGATTGCTGACAAGTGTATTTTGGTCACTTTCCACTAGAGGCGCCATAGTACCGAGCAAAAGGGCCCGGTACTTGGGGTTGGCGCTGTTATCGAACAGAGTTATCGAGAAACCCTCAGAGAGGTAACATCGCTAAGGTGGGCGTTAAGTGAACGCAGTTGCCATCTTGTGTGACGTCAATCGCGAATTGTTGTCGCGAAACTTAGACACGTGGTTCCTTTGTGCATGCGGTCTACAAACCCTCAACCCAGGAGGCTGAACAAAACAAGGTAGGTGACCTTTTGATGCGTTTGTCAGCTTCGATCCAAATTTTAATATTATTTTTTTGGAATTGTAAAATAGCCGCGAAAAAAAGGTGTTTTCAAAGCCTTTACGTCCAACACAGAGACAAAAAGAGAGTGGAAAATAATGGGATAAAAATGGTATAGAAAGGGCAAAAAACGAAACAAGGCAATAAAACAGGAATGGACAAAAAGGGACAAGAAAGGGCAAAAACGGATCCAAAATGGTCAAAAAGAGACCGAAAAGAGACAAAAAATGCGATAAAAAACAAAAAAGATAAAAAAGACAAAAAAGGAAAAAAAAAGTAACCAAAAAGGGAAAACAGAACACGACATAAAACGTAAAAACGAAGCACGATATGCGTATGTGGATTTTTCCACAACAAAATCTTGTGATGATCTCATCACTATTTTAGCACGTGTGAAAACGTAGTGAAAAACGCATGCGTTTTATCAATCCATACTGTTGTATACAGGGTGACTGCGAAATAAGTGCAAATATTTTAACCACGGCATCCCCCACCCTAGTAGAGCCGAAATATAGAAAAAACAAATTAAAAATCGAATGGGGCAAAACCCCCATGAACCACCCTCGATACGAAGGCACTGAGCCACCTTGTAAACAGAGTTGGAAAAACGTTCGAATAAAAACGACCTAAACACTTTCAGTTTCAATTAAAAGTAAAACCGACTTTTTGCTGCTTATCATTCGTTCATTCATTTACTCATTCATCATCGTTAAAGGTCAATGTGAAAGTTTTTTGGTAATTTTGATTCTGATGGATGTTTGGTCCTTGTCACAACGATTTTAGATTGTTTATTGGAACAGAAATAAGAGCAACTTAGAATGCTACTACCTTTTTACAAGAAATTTTGAAAATGTTGTCCTTGACTAGCAATACAGGCGTCAGAGCGTTGCAAGAGGTGTGTTGATAGGTAAAAACCACTTTCACTCGTTGAAGCTCTTCGATAATTTCTGGACACTGTTGATTTCCACAAACGAACTGTTTCATCCAACCGATACACATTTATCGAAAACCGTCTCTTGCAATCGTATTTGTGGACGAGCATGTGGAGTTTGATCGGACAAAAAGTGAGTTACACAACGTGGACAATCAGCGGGCTCCAAACCCTTTACTTTGTCAACATGGTATGGATGTGGCCGTATTCTTTTAATGTAGGATGCACTACAAGCTGTGAAAATCCAACTTCTTCTTTCTGTCCTATCCGGCCACGATCGTGAGTTTGAAGTTGAAGGTACCATGATCTCGGAGTTTTTCTATCACTCATGCAAATGTTCGCCCACACCAATTACCATATCGACACAATCTGCATGGGAAAACTCCACCATAAACCGATTTCACCGACCGCTCGATGCTAACTGGCCCTTCTCGTGTTTTTCACGTTGGGATTAAAAAAGTGCCTGATAAAGTCACTTTTTTGGTTTTTAATCCGACTCGCTCTATTCCATTCATTGTAGTAATTATGTAGGTCACAAAACAGTCCAGCGGCGCGTACAACAATTTACATTTAATTTCAAATAATTTTTTCTAGACACTGCTACTACTTAGGACCGTGAATTTTACCCAGTGACATAATCATATTGTGACCTATTCCCCATTTTTTTTTGCATGTATTTCGCAATCACCTTGTATAACTGACAATTCTTCGTTGGCAGTTGTCAACTTGATGATATTTTTATTGAACACCCAGAATTAATAACTTGTAAGTTATTTTTAATGAGTAAGATGAGAAGGTTTATTTGATTTTTTTGAAGTAATATTCAACATTATCTAAAAAAATTTAATATCTTATCTTAATTATTTGTAAGTAGTAAATGCGTAGTGGAAAAAATGAGCAGTTCAAAGCAGTCGAAAGTGATAAAAAATCAACGACAGTCTACACCAAACAAGAAAAATGGGCAACACTTACGGCATTGAAATCTGTAACGAAACTAGCAACGACATCATTCATGTGGATATCCAAGGCAGCGTCGACCCTGCCCACAAAGACACCAGTATGGCAAGTTTTAGTTCTATTAGACCCAACTGCTCTCAAAAATTTAAAGCGGGCAATCCTGCGTTGCGCAATTTTTTTTTTGGAACCCCTATGTTTGCAGACGCTTTTTGGAGCCTCTTCGGCTTAAGCACTATTCAGTGCAGCGTTGTAGCCGTTTTTCAGAACTCAGAAAAAGACGATTTTGTAATTTTGTTGCAAAGACAAAACAAAATTGAGCTTCAATTCACACAACAAACCCACGAAGTAAAAGTTATCAAAATGGAAAATGGGCAAGATTATCGGATCACATTTCGACATACAGAGGCTCAGCTCACAAACCAAGAGGCTGAACAACTTCACCAGAACGGAATCACCGCCATGATGGAGGACCGTTTTTCAATAGCCCAGATGAAGTTTGACGAAGCTCTTGAAATAGCCACCGAAAAAAGCACCAAAGAAGCCATAAGATCGTCCAAAAAAGAGTTAAAGGAGTTAATGGACCAGAAGGCCAAAAGACTGCATACGGAAGGTCTTCAATTCTTGAAAATCGATCGTTACGATGAAGCTTTGACGAAATTTAAAAAAAGTTCGAAGTTAGCACAAGAGCCTGACACCATTGACACTATCACCAAGAGCAGAGACGAAACTCAGAAACTGAAAATTTCGGAAAAAAAGTCTCTGAAATTTAAAGAAGAAGCAGAGCGATTGTTGGCCCTCCACCAATACGATGCGGCTCTAAAGGAAATCTTCAAGGCTCTAAATCACGCTGTGAGGGATAAAACTCGCACCTTCCTCCAATTAACTATCAAGACCATAGAAAAAACTAAAACCAACGAACAGAAATGTGCAGAAATCCTAAAAGAAGCCACGTCGTTATTAAAAGAATATGATTACGAAACCTGCTTGACGAAACTGGAAGAAGCTTTGAAGCTCACGAAAAAAGAAGACACGATTTGTGACATAAAAAATAAAATAAGCGAAGCCCAAGAAATAAAAGTGTGTGAAGAAATGTCTCAACGAATAATAAGTGACGCACAAAAGTTCCTAAGAGAATACCAGTACGAAAAAGCTTTGCATACTTTTGAAACCGCTTTAAACTATGCCAAAAAGGAAAAGACACTTACTTTGATCAACGACAACATCGCCAAAGCCCAGGAGGAACAAAAGAAGCAAGAGAAATCCGAAAAGTTGAACGAGGAAGGACATTAACTTCAAGAATTTAGTAGGTAATTGTCTAAGTTGTTAACTCTAATAATAATAAAGTTGATGCTAAAAGTGAGACAATTTCTTCATTTCATTTGAGAGATTGGGGACAAAAAAAAATCACTGTTGGGTGCAAGTGAAAACACGTAATGAACGACAATTTAACGACCGCGGTGATACAGAAATCTGTAACCTTAAATTTGAAACTTTATCCCTCTGTATTAACTTTATGGTCTAAGTGCTGCTGAAAATTGCATCTACTAGTGTACCATTGTCGAAAGAAGCACCCTAGCTGTCATAAATCAAAATTTCCACGATTTCCGTCATTGCTGCCCTTGGATTTTTAAATTTGTTGGTCTTTCATTTTTTCGATGTTTCAGTTTTGGGATTTTTGTTTTTCGATTCTTCAATTTTTCTACGATTTTTCGATTTCTCAAATTTTCCCAATTCTCGATTTTTCGATGTTTCGGTTTCTCGACTGCTCGATTTTTAGATTTTCAGATTTTCAGTTATTCAATTTTTAGATTTTTCAGGTTTTTGATTTCTCAATTTTTCGAGATATTTCCATTTTGGATTTCTCAATTTTTTAATTTTTCGATATCTCAGTTTTCGATGTTTCAGTTTTCGGATTTTTCTGTTTTTTGAATCTTCAATTTTTCGATTTTTCAATTTTTTGAGATTTTGATTGCTTAAATTTTCGATTTGTCGATTTTCCGATTTGTTTTCTTATCAATTTTTCGATTTCTTGATTTATCGAAATTTTTCGATTGTTCAACATTTCAGTATTTTGCGTTTCTAAATTTTTAATTTTTCGAATGTTCGACTTTTAAATTTTTCGATTTTTCGATATTCTAATTTTCTCATTTCTCAAATTCTCGATTTTTCGATGTTTTGGTGTCGACACCGTGATCTTTCAATTTTCAGATTTTCAGTTCTTCAATTTTTGGGTTTTTTAAATTATTTTTATTTCTAAATTTAGGATTTTTCGATTTCTTGTTTTAAATTTTTCCAATTTTTGTCTTTTAAATGTCTCGATTTGTCGAGATTTCAATGTTTCGATTTTTCGATTTTTTTAAATTTAAATTTTTCGAATTTTCAAGTTTTAAATTTTTGATTTTTCGATTTTCTCGATTTTTAGATTTATCGATTTTTCAGTTTTTCCAATTTCTCAATTTCTCGAACGGTTTCTCGACTCCCCGATTTTTAGATTTTCAAATTTTCAATTATTCAATTTTTCGATTTTTCAAGTTATTGGTTTCTCAATTTTTTGAGTTTTTTCAACTTTGAATCTCTCGATTTTTCAACTTCTTGACCTTGTGACTTTCCAATTTTTAGATTTTTCACTATTCTGATTTTCCCATTTCTCGATTTTTCTATTTTCAGATCTTCAATTCTTCAATTTTTGAATTGTTCAATTTTTCGATTTTTCAGATTCTTGATTTCTCAATCTTTCAAAATTTTTCGATGTCTTGATTTTTCAATTTTTCAATGTTTCAGTTTTGGGATTTTTTAGTCTTTCGATTATTCAATTTTTCGATTCTTCAATTTTACATTATTTCCATTTTTCGATCTTTTAAATTTTAGATTTTTCGATTTCATGATTATATAGTTGTTTTTTGAGGTAATTAAAATTAGTTTATTTTTAATTTAAATTTTCCAAATTTTCAAATTTTAACTTTCGATTTTTTGATTTTAGGCTATTTCGATTGCCCGATTTTTACTTTTTTCGATTTTTAGATTTCCCGATTTTTTAAATTATCGACTTTTTCGTCTTTTCGACTCTAGATTTTTCGATGTTTCGATATTTTGATTTACCCATTTTTGAATTTTTCAATTTTTCGGTTTCTCGATATTCAGATTTTCAATTTTTGAATTTTTTGATTCTTCAGGTTTATGGTTTTCAAATTCTTCAAGATTTTTCGACTTTCGATTTCTCGATTTTTTTATTTTTGACGTTTCGAAATTTTTTATTTTTAGATTGCTAAATTACTCGTTTTTCGATTTTTCAATTTCTTGGTTTTTAAAATTTTCATCAGTTTTATCAAGTTTTCGATTTCCCGACTTTTCGAGATTTCGATGTTTCGATTTTTCACTTTTTCAATTTTTAAATTTTACATTTTTCGATTCTCCAATTTAATTGTTTCATTTTAAAAAATTTTCGATTTTTTAATATTCCAATTTATTGGTGTTTCTAAATTTTTGATTTTTTGGTTAATATTTTTCGATTTCTCGATTTTTCGACTATTCGACTTTTCGTCTTTGATTTTTCGGTTTTTCGCTATTATAATTTTCCCATTTCTGGATTTTTCGATTTTCAGAGTTTCAATTTTTGAATTTTTGGATTTTTCAATTTTTTGATTTTGCAGATTTTTGGTTTTTCAAATTTTGGAGATTTTTCGAGTTTCGATTTCTCGATTTTTCAATTTTTCGAACGCTCAGTTTTTCGATGCTTTAGTTTTGGGATCTTTCCGTTTTTCGACTCATCAGTTTTTCTTCGATTTTTCAATTCTTCAATGTTTCGATTTTTCGATATTTTTGGATTTTTTCAATTTTCCGATTTTTTAATTTTTTGATACTTTGGTTTTGTGATTACCTAAATTTTAGATTTTTCTATAGCTCCTAGAAAACACATAGTATCGTCACCGTGGAGCAAACCTGGCGGAAACTTAACAAAAACAAAAATTATAAACACCATTTGACAGACCGCGAAATTTAAAATGGTTTTATGTTGGATTTAAAGTTTGTAGTTTATATATAAAATAGGGAGTTTTAATTTGAATAAAATATAAAATTTAATCAATAAAATCTTATTTAATAATTATTAGTTATATTAATTGACAATTAATTGACTTTAAACAAAAAGACGACGCCAAGGCCACGTGACAACAACGATTTACGCGCTGTCAACTCTGCTGACACAATCTGGTTCCAAACTAGGGGAATTTTTTGCGTTGCCAACTCGTACAACAATGGATGACGGTACTGTGTATTTCTAGGGCCTATAATATCGATGAAACAAATTTTAGATTATAGTAGGTAAGTGTAAGTTGTTAATTCTAATAATAATCAAGATTGGGGATAAAAATAAAATCACTATTGGTTGCAAGTGAAACGACGCGTTGAACAGCAATTCAGCGACTGCGGTATTACAGAAACCTGTAACCTTGAATTTTAAACTTCACCCGTCTGTGTTGACTTTATGGTCAAATTGCTACCGAAAATCACACCTGCTGTTGTACCATCGTCGAAATAAGCACCCATGCCAACCACCTGTCGCCCATAAATCAAAATTTCCACACTTTCCGTCATTCTAGCCGCGCCACCAACCACCTGTCAAAACTGTCAAATCCGTCAAAAAGTAGGTCAATATTTTACTTTTCGATACGTATGCTCATATGTTAGGGAATAATTCGCTAAAGCCAGGAAATCCGTCCGTGTTTCTGGTACGCATTAGCAGCCCCCTCGTGACAGACCTCCCCCGCCCTCACACCTTCCCCCTAACACAGAACTCTTATTTCCAGACGTTCCACCATTCTAACCAAACTTGACATGGATTGAAATCGGAAATATGGCAGAAAAACTGGGTTTGGGCAGTGAAGTGAGGCAGCTGAAGATCGGCCAGAGTTTTACGAACCCGAAATCGACGGCTTTCCACTCTATTAAATGTAAGTTGAGTCTTGGGGTGGCTCCGACTGACGTCTCTGTTCCAGATGATTTCAAGCCCGCGTCCGTCGACACGAACAAAATCGCCACCGTGGACGTTGGTAATAATCACCAGGTTACAGTTACCGTACCTCATTTAGGTAAGACGGCAGTGTGGGGCTGCAGGGGCTGATGTGTGTGGTTTTAGATGGTGCAGGGGTGCCCCAAACAGTATTCAAAGGTTCGCAACGGCCCTACCAGAAAGAGTGCGTGCTTATCATAGATCGGGCCACCGGAGAAATTACGTTAGAGAAATTAACTTGTAATATTCAAGTGAAAAAGACGAGAAGTGAGTCTGCCAAATTGCCACTGCCTCAAGGTAAGATTTTCAGGGACGTGGGGACTGAGAGCGCCACGTTAATTAAAATGAGACAGTCAGTGACAAGCAGATTGTAGGTGGCTATGATTTTAAAACGTCAGTTGGCAATTCTGCTCTGTGTTGTCATATTAGGAATTTCATGGCTTGCTAGATGACTTCTAGGTGACTTAATACTGATAAAGTAATTCCTATAAACGGTTATTTTTGCCCAAGGGCTTAAAATAATTCCCAAATAAACACATAAAGATATTTGCATATCACAAACAAAACCCAATTGGTTATCATAAAAAAATAACATTCGCAAAATCCAATCTTATAATTTTTCGAAAAATGTTTGACCAATTTTTTTATGTTACAATTTTTCGTTTTTTAATTTTCTTTATTTTTTCAATTTTTCCATTTTTCAATGTTTCGGTTCCATAATTTTTCGTTTCTTCAACTTTAGTTTTGCAATTTTTCGTTTCTTCAATTTTTCAAGTTCTTGACTTCCAATTTTTAGATTTTAAAAATTTTCATTTTGTACTTTTTCGTTTTTTCGCTTTTGATTTTTCAGTTTTACAATTTTGCAATTTTTTTTATTTGAAAAGTTGAAAACTCCAAATCGAAGAACTGAAGACATGAAAAATCCAAAAATTGAAAAATTTCACATTGAAAAAAAGAAAAATTATAGAATCAGGATTGAAAAACCGAAAAATTGAAGAAATAAAGTACCTGATTTTTCGAAGTTTTCATTTTATATTTTTTCTCTTGTCATTTTTGATTGTTCAATTTTGCAATTACTCCATTTTTTTTGTTCGAAAACTTGAAAAATCGAAAATTTGAAGAAATGTAAAATTCAGAAATTTAAAATTGAAGCTAAATATAAGAAAGATCCAACAAAATCCTGAAAAAATTCTATAATTACAAAGATTAGAAAAATTCCAAATTTTAAAGATGTAAACTGACGTTCTAAGATTCCACATATAAGAAAGATTCAACTAATTCCCAAAAAAATTTGAAGATCCTGACAGTCTTAAAGATCTTAGAAATTGTAGAGAACCTTTTACCTAAAAATTATCAGTAAGGAGAAATTGAAAAATTAAAACTAAACAATTTTGCAATTATTCCATTTTTTTATTCGAAAACTTGAAAAATCGGAAAAAAATAAAAATCGAAATAGTGAAAAATCGAAGAATGAAGAAACAAAAAATTGAAACATTGAAAAACCCAAAGACTGTAAAAATCGAAAAATGATAGAATTATCAAAATTGTAAAGCCGGAAAATTGAAAAAAATTATAAAATCGGAACATTGAAATATCGAAAAATTGTAAAAATAAAGGAAATAAAAAACTGAAACGAAAAATTGCAAATCGAAAATCCTGAAAATTCTAAACTTCTAATAATAATTCTAAATTGTCCAAAATGTCTAATAATTCGAAAAACCTTAATGATCCTATAATTTAGAAAAATGAGAGAAATTCGAAATTGTAAACAAACTGAAATTCTAAGATTCTACACATAAGGAAATTCTAGAGCCTTAAAGATTAGGAATTTCTAAACTTCTAATAATTCTAAACTGTTCAAAAGCTCCAAAAATTCTAAAGATTTCAGACGTTTTTAAAGATCCTATAAATTCGAAAGATTAGAGAAATTCTAAAATGTTCAAATCTCCAAAGATTCTAAAGATTTTAGACATTCTAAAGACTTTAAAGATATAAATTCGAAAGATTAGATGAGAATCGAATAATTGCAAAATCGAAAAAGTGAAAAAACCAAAAATTGTAAAAATAACATCGAAAAATAGAATTGTCACAATTGTATAGTCGGAAAATTGTAACATTGAAACATTGAAAAATTAAAAATTGAAGAAATAAAGAAAATAAAAACCGAAATGAAAAATTGGATATACGAAAAATTGAAAAATTAATAATCAAAAAATTATTATTAGATAACACTTCAAATCATTTCAAACCAGGAAAATTGCCAATCTGAAATTGATGAAACGAAAAGTTGAATTTTCCATTTTCAATTTCTATTTTTTCAATTTTTCATTTCTTCAAACTTTTGGTTTCGGTTTATATTTTCTTTATTTTGACAATTTTTAGTTTTTTCGTTTCTTCGATTTTTCGATTTGCAATTTTTCGTTTCGATTTTTCTTTATTTTTTCAATTTTAGATTTTTTTTACAATTATTACATTTTTTAAAAAATCGAAAAAGTGAAAATCGTGAAAATGAAAAATTTTAAATTGAAAAAACGAAAAATTAAAAAATCTAAAAGATGAAAAGTCGAAAGTTGAAAGCCGGAAAATTGCATATCGAAAAATTGTAAAATTTCACATTGAAAAATTAAATGCTGAAAATTTTCAAAGATCCTGAGAAATTGTAGAGAGGCTTAAAGATCCTGGAAATTCTAAATATTGAAAAATTCAAAATCGAAAAATTGAAAAATCGGATAAATGAACAAGTTTAAAAATTTAGTAATTCAAAAGTGGAAACATAAAGTTGAAAAAGTGATTTTTTTTTAATTTTGAATTAATTAATAGATAAATATTTAAAATGAAAACTAGAAAAATTGCAAATCAAAAATTGAAGAAACGCAAATTGAAAAATCGAAAAACTGAAAAAACTAAAAACTAAAAAATCTAAAAGATGAAAAGTCGAAAGTTGGAAGCCGGAAAATTGCAACTCGAAAAATTGAAAAATTTCACATTGAAAAATTAAATGCTGAAAATTTTCAAAGATCTTGAGAAATTGTAGAGAGGCTTAAAGATTCTGGAAATTCTAAATATTGAAAAATTAAAAATCGAAAAATTGAAAAATCGAATAACTGAACAAGTTTTAAAATCTAGTAATTCAAAAGTGGAAACATAAAGTTAAAAAGTGATTTTTTTTAATTTTGAATTAATTAATAGATAAATATTTCAAATTAAAACTAGAAAAATTGCAAATCAAAAATTGAAGAATCGAAAAACTGAAAAAACTAAAAACTAAAAAATCTAAAAGATGAAAAGTCGAAAGTTGGAAGCCGGAAAATTGCATATCGAAAAATTGAAAAATTTCGCATTGAAAAATTAAATGCTGAAAATTTTTAAAGATCCTTAGAAATTGTAGAGAGGCTTAAAGATTCTGGAAATTGTAAATATTGAAAAATTCAAAATCGAAAAATTGAAAAATCGGATAAATGAACAAGTTTTAAAATTTAGTAATTCAAAAGTGGAAACATAAAGTTGAAAAAGTGATTTTTTTTTTAATTTTGAATTAATTAATAGATAAATATTTAAAATGAAAACTAGAAAAATTGCAAATCAAAAATTGAGGAAACGCAAATTGAAAAGTCGAAAAACTTAAAAAACTAAAAACTAAAAAAATCTAAAAGATGAAAAGTCGAAAGTTGAAAACTGGAAAATTGCAAGAAACGTAAACTGAAAAATTTAAAATTGAAAAAATTACAAAATATAAACCGAAACCAAAAGTTGTAAATCGAAATTTGAAGAAATGAAAAATTGAAAAATTAAAAATAAGATACTAAATATAAGAAAGATCCAACAAAATCCAAAAATTTGTAAAATCCAAAGTGTCGCCTCAAAGATCCTAAAAATGTTAGGAGAGCCTTAAAGATTACAGAAATTCTAAACTTCTAATAATTCTAAAATGTCCAGAAGATTCAGTACATTCTAAAGATTCTATAAATTAGAAAGATTAGCGAAAGATTCTACATATAAGAAAGATCTATCAAAATCCTGAAAATTTTAAGATTCTGAGGTTCCTAGATTCTAGAAATTCTAAACTTCTAACAATTCTAAAGACTCCAGACATTCTAGAGACCTTAAAGATCCTAAAAATTAGAAAGATTAGAGAAATTGTAAATAAACTGAAGTTCTAAGATATCATAAGAAAGATTCATCAAAATCCTAAAAAGATTTTGAGTCTCCTAAAGATCCTAGAAAGTCTGGAGAGCTTTAAAAATTCTGAAAATTCTAAACTTCTAATAACCCTAAAATGTTCCGAATGCCCAATGGTTCTAAAAAAGACTCAAGACGGTATAAAGACCTTAAAGATTTTGTAAATTACAAAGATTGGACAAATTCCAACAAAATCCTTGAGTGTTTCAAAGATCTTAGAAATTCTAGAGAGCCTTAAATATGAGGGAGATTCTAAACTTCTAATAATTCTAAAATGTCCCCAAAAGGTCTCAAGATTCTATCAATCAGAGAAATTACAAATAAACTGAAGTTCCAAGATTACAGGAAAGATCCAAAAGAATCCTGAAAATGTTTAAAGATCCTGAGAAATTTTAGAGAGCTTTAAAGATCCTGGAAATTATAAACATTGAGAAATTAAAAAATTAAAAATCGAATAAACGAAAAAGTTTAAAAAAAACATAAATCCGTAAAATTGAAGATGTGGAAATTTTCAAAAATTATAATTATTATTAGATACATATTTAAAATTAAAACTGGAAAAATTGCAAATCGAAAAACTGAAAAATCAAGAAACTGAAAAATTTAAAATTGAAAAAACGAAAAATTAAAAAATCTGAAAGATTAAAAGTCGAAAGTTGAAAGCCGGAAAATTGAAAAATTAAAAATAAGGTGTTAAATATGAGAAAGATCCAACACAATCCAAAAATTTTAAATATCCAAAGTGTCGTCTCAAAGATCCTAAAAATATTAGGAGAGCCTTAAAGATTATCGAAATTCTAAAATCTCCAGAAGGTCCAATACATTCTAAAGATTCTATAAATTAGAAAGATTAGAGTAATTAGAAATTGTAAATAACCCAAAGTTCCAAGATCCCACACATAAGAAAGATCCAACAAAATCCTAAAAAGATCTTGAGTATCCTAAGGATCTTTAGATCCTAAATCCGGAAAGCCTTAAAATTTCTGAAAATTCTAAACTTTCAATAATTCTAAAATGTTCAAATATCCAACGATTATAAAAACTGAAGACAGTATAAAGATTTTAAAGATCCTATAAATTACAAAGATTAGAAAAATTTCAAATTTTAAATATGTAAACTGAAGTTATAAGAATCCACATATAAGAAAGGTCCAACAAAATCCTAAAAATGTTTAAAGATCCTGAGAAATTCTAGAGAGCCTTAAAGATCCTGGAAATTCTAAACCTATCCAGAAATTGAAAAATTAAAAATCGAAAAATTGAAAAAGTAAAAATTTTGTAAAATTATAATTATCAGTGCATCGAAAATGCGAAAAAAATAAATAAAATAAAAACCGAAACGAAAAATTACAAATCGAAAAGTTGAAGAAATCAAAAATTAAAGAATCAAAAATTGAAGAAACAAAAAAAAATGAAAAACTGAAAAATTGCAAATCCAAAAAATTGAAAAATTAAAAAAAAAGATGTTAAATATGAGAAAGATCCAACACAATCCAAAAATTTTTAAAATCCAAAGTGTCGTCTCAAAGATTATCGAAATTCTAAAATCTCCAGAAGGTCCAATACATTCTAAAGATTCTATAAATTAGAAAGATCAGAGTAATTAGAAATTGTAAATAACCCGAAGTTCCAAGATCCCACACATAAGAAAGATCCAACAAAATCCTAAAAAGATCTTGAGAATCATAAGGATCTTTAGATCCTAAATCCGGAAAGCCTTAAAATTTATGAAAGTTCTAAACTTTCAATAATTCTAAAATGTTCAAATATCCAATAATTCTAAAAACTGAAGACAGTATAAAAATTTTCAAGATCGTATAAATTACAAAATTTCAAATTTTAAATATGTAAACTGAAGTTATAAGATTCCACATATAAAAAAGCTCCAACAAAATCCTAAACATGTTTAAAGATCCTGAGAAATTCTAAAGAGCCTTAATAAAGATCCTGGAAATTCTAAAAATCGTGAAATTGAAAAATTAAAAATCGAAAAATTGAAAAAGTAAATATTTTTAAAAATTATAATTATCAGTACATTGAAAATCCGAAAAAAATAAAAACCGAAACGAAAAATTACAAATCGAAAAGTTGAAGAAATCAAAATTAAAGAATCAAAAAATTGAAGAGACAAAAAAAAATTAAAAACTGAAAAATTGCAAATCCAAAAAATTGAAAAATTAAAAATAAGATGTTAAATATGAGAAAGATCCAACACAATCCAAAAATTTTAAAAATCCTACGTGTCATCTCGAAGATCCTAAAAATATTAGGAGAGCCTTAAAAATTATGGAAAATCTAAACTTATAATAATTCTAAAATCTCCAGAAGATCCAATACATTCTAAAGATTCTATAAATTAGAAAGATTAGAGTAATTAGAAATTGTAAATAACCCGAAGTTCCAAGATCCCACACATAAGAAAGATCCAACAAAATCCTAAAAAGATCTTGAGTATCCTAAGGATCTTTAGATCCTAAATCCGGAAAGCCTTAAAATTTATGAAAGTTCTAAACTTTCAATAATTCTAAAATGTTCAAATATCCAATAATTCTAAAAACTGAAGACAGTATAAAGATTTTAAAGATCCTATAAATTACAAAGATTAGAAAAATTTAAAATTTTAAATATGTAAACTGAAGTTATAAGAATCCACATACAAGAAAGGTCCAACAAAATCCTAAAAATGTTTAAAGATCCTGAGAAATTCTAGAGAGCCTTAATAAAGATCCTGGAAATTCTAAAAATCGTGAAATTGAAAAATTAAAAATCGAAAAATTGAAAAAGTAAATATTTTTAAAAATTATAATTATCAGTACATTGAAAATCCGAAAAAAATAAAAACCGAAAGGAAAAATTACAAATCGAAAAGTTGAAGAAATCAAAATTAAAGAATCAAAAAATTGAAGAAACAAAAAAAAATTAAAAACTGAAAAATTGCAAATCCAAAAAATTGAAAAATTAAAAATAAGATGTTAAATATGAGAAAGATCCAACACAATCCAAAAATTTTTAAAATCCAAAGTGTCGTCTCAAAGATCCTAAAAATATTGGGAGAGCCTTAAAGATTATGGAAATTCTAAAATCTCCAGAAGGTCAAATACATTCTAAAGATTCTATAAATTAGAAAGATTAGAGTAATTAGAAATTGTAAATAACCCAAAGTTCCAAGATCCCACACATAAGAAAGATCCAACAAAATCCTAAAAAGATCTTGAGTATCCTAAGGATCTTTAGATTCTAAATCCGGAAAGCCTTAAAATTTCTGAAAATTCTAAACTTTCAATAATTCTAAAATGTTCAAATATTCAATGATTCTAAAAACTGAAGACAGTATAAAGATTTTAAAGATCCTATAAATTGCAAAGATGAGAGAAATTTCAAATTTTAAATATGTAAACTGAAGATATAAGAATCCACATATAAGAAAGGTCCAACAAAATCCTAAAAATGTTTAAAGATCCTGAGAAATTCTAGAGAGCCTTAAAGATCCTGGAAATTCTAAATATCCAGAAATTGAAAAATTAAAAATCGAAAAATTGAAAAAGTAAAAATTTTGTAAAATTATAATTATCAGTGCATTGAAAATCCGAAAAAAAATAAATAAAATAAAAACCGAAACGAAAAATTACAAATCGAAAAGTTGAAGAAATCAAAAATTAAAGAATCAAAAAATTGAAAAATTAAAAATAAGATGTTAAATATGAGAAAGATCCAACACAATCTAAAAAATTTTTAAAATCCAAAGTGTCGTCTCAAAGATCCTAAAAATATTAGGAGAGCCTTAAAGATTATGGAAATTCTAAAATCTCCAGAAGGTCCAATACATTCTAAAGATTCTATAAATTAGAAAGATTAGAGTAATTAGAAATTGTAAATAACCCCAAGTTCCAAGATCCCACACATAAGAAAGATCCAACAAAATCCTAAAAAGATCTTGAGTATCCCAAGGATCTTTAGATCCTAAATCCGGAAAGCCTTAAAATTTCTGAAAATTCTAAACTTTCAATAATTCTAAAATGTTCAAATATCCAATGATTATAAGAACTGAAGACAGTATAAAGATTTTAAAGATCCTATAAATTACAACGATTAGAGAAATTTCAAATTTTAAATATGTAAACTGAAGTTCTAAGATTCCACATATAAGAAAGATCCAACAAAATCCTAAAAATGTTTAAAGATCCTTGAAATTCTGGAGGACCTTAAAGATTCTGGAAATTCTAAATATCGAGAAATTGAAAACCTAAAAATGGGAAAATTGCAAAATCGCATAAATGAAAAAGTGATTTTTTTTTAATTATAATTATTAGATAACATTTGAAATAAAAACTAGGAAAATTGCCAATTAAAAATTGAGAAATCGAAAACTCTACATATTAAATGTTGAAAAATCGAAAGTTGAAAACAGAAAAATTGAAAAAATAAAGAAAATTTGAAATGAAAAATTGCACATGGAAAAATCGAAGAAACAAAAAATTTTAATTGAAAACACAAAATTATAAAATCGGGACATTGAAAAATCGAATAATTGAAAAAATAAAGAAAATGGAAATTCTAGAGAGCCTTAAAAATTCTGTAAATTCCAAACTTCTAATAATCCTAAAATGTTCCAAATGAACAAAGGTTATAAAGATTCAAGACAATCTAAAGACCTTAAAGATTCTATAAATTACGAAGATTAGAAAATTTCCAAATATATAAACTGAAGTTCTAAGATTCTGCATATAAGAAAGATCCAACAAAATCCTAAAAAATTGTAAAGATCCTGAGTGTCTTAAAGATCCTAGAAAACCGCAAAGATCCTGGAAATTCTAAATATCGAGAAATTTAAAAATATAAAAATTGAAAATGGAATAAATGAAAAATTGAGGAAACGAAATATTCAAAAATCGAGAAACTGGGAAATCTAAAATTGAAAAACTAAATGTTGAAAAATCGAAAGTTGAAAACCGAAAAATTGAAAAAATAAAGAAATTAAAAATCGAAACGAAAAATTGTAAATAGAAAAATTGAAATTGAAAAAAGAATTTATAAAATCGGAACACTGAAAAATCGAAAAATTGTAAAAATAATGAAAATATAAACGAAAAGGTGCAGATTGAAAATCTACAGAAAAATCCAAAAATTTTAAAAATTCTGGGTATCTCAAAGATCTAGAAATTCTAGAGAGATTTAAAGATTAAGGAAATTCTAAACTTCTAATAATCCTAAAATGTCCAAAAGTTCCAAGACTTTCTAAAGATTCTATAAATGAGAAAATTTAGAGAAATTACGACTTGTAAATAAACTGAAGTTCTAAGATGTAAGAAAGATCCAACAAAATCCTAAAAAAATTTAAAGATTCTGACAAATTCTATATCGGAAAATTGAAAAATTAAAAATCAAAAATCAAATGAAATACATAAAAAAAAATAAAGAAAATAAAGCAATTTTTCAAGTTCCTGTTTCCAATTTTTAGATTTTTCCAAGTTTTCATTGTGAATTTTTTCATTTTTGATTTTTCAGTTTTGGAATTTTACAACTATTACATTTTTTGAAAAATCGAAAAAGCGAAAAATCCTGAAAGTGAAAAATCTAAAATTGAAAAAACGAAAAATTAAAAAATCTAAAAGATGAAAAGTCGAAAGTTGAAAGCCGGAAAATTGCATATCGAAAAATTGAAAAGACCTAAAATTGAAAAATTTCACTTTGAAAAATTGAATCCTGAAAATTTTTAAAGATCCTGAGAAATTGTAGAGAGCCTTAAAGATGCTGGAAATTCTAAATATTAGAAAAATTAAAAATTGAAAAATTGAAAAATGAAATAAATTAACAAAGTGATTTTTTTTTTAATTATAATTCATAGATAAATATTTAAAATGAAAACTCGAAAAATTGAAAAATCCAAAAATTGAAAAATTAATGAATCGAAAAATTGAAGAAACGATTAAAGTGAAAAAATAAAAAATTACAAAATCAAAACATTGAAAATTCGAATAATTGAAAAAATAAGAAAATATAAACCGAAACCAAAAGTTGTAAATCGAAATTTTGAAGAAATGGAAAATTGAAAAATTAAAAATAACATGCTAAATATTTATAAAAAAGATCCAACAAAATCAAAAAAATTTTAAAATCCTAAGTGTCGCCCAAAAGATGCTAAAAATATTAGGAGAGCCTTAAAGATTATGGAAATTCTAAACTTCTAATAATTCTAAAATGTCCAGAAGATTCAATATGTTCTAAAGATTCTATAAATTAGAAAGATTAGCGAAAGATTCTACATACAGGAAAGATCTGTCAAAATCCTGAAAATTTTAAGATTCTGAGATTCCAAGATTCTAGAAATTCTAAACTTCTACTAATTCTAAAGCGTCCAATGATTCTAAAGACTCCAGAGACCTTAAAGATCCTAAAAATTAGAAAGATTAGAGAAATTGTAAATAAACAAGTTCTAAGATCTCATAAGAAAGATTCATCAAAATCCTAAAAAGATTTTGAGTCTCTTAAAGATCCTAGAAAGTCTGGAGAGCTTTAAAAATTCTGGGAATTCTAAACTTCTAATAATTCTAAAATGTTCCGAATGTCCAATGGTTCTAAAAAAAACTCAAGACGGTATAAAGATCTTAAAGATCTTGGAAATTCTAAATAGCTAAAAATTGAAAAATTAAAAATCAAAAAATAAATAATTTTACAAATTATAATTTTTAAATGCATATTTAAAGTGAAAACTAGAAAAATTGCAAATCAAAAATTGAAAAATCGAGAAACTGAAAAATCTAAAATTGATAGAGCGGAAAATTAAAAAATCCCAAAGATGTAAAGTCGAAAGTTGAAAACCAGAGAATCGCAAATCGAACAATTGAAAAATCCTAAAATTGAAAGATTCAATAAATTAGAAAGATTAGAGAAATTACAAATTGTAAATAAACTGAAGTTCTACGATGAAAAAAAAGATCCAACAAAATCCTAAAAATTTTTTAAAGATTCTGAGAAATTCTAGAGAGCCTTAAACATCCTGGAAATTCCAAATATCGGAAAATTGAAAAGTCGAATAAATGAAGTACATAAAAAAAGAAAATAAAGCAATTTCTCAACTTCCTGATTTCTAATTTTTAGATTTTTCGAAGTTTTCATTTTGTTTTTTCATTTTTGATTTTTCAGTTTTGGAATTTTACAATTATTACATTTTAAACGTGAAAATCGTCAAAATGAAAAATCTAAAATTGAAAAAACGAAAAAATGAAAATCTTGAAAATTTTTAAAGATTCTGAGAAATTCTAGAGAGCCTTAAAGACCTTGGAAATTTTAAATAGCTAGAAATTGCATAATTAAAAATCAAAAAATTGAAAAATAGAATAAATAAAAAAGTTTTAAAATCTAATCATTGAAAAATGGAAACATTATAAATTCGCAAAGTTGAAAAAGTGAAAAAAATTAAAATTACAATTATTAAATGCATATTTAAAGTGAAAACTAGAAAAATTGCAATCAAAAATTGTAGAAACGAAAAATTGAAAAATCGAGGAACTGAAAAAACAAAAAATTAAAAAATCTGAAAGATGAAAAGTCGAAAGTTGAAAACCGGAGGATTGCAAATCGAACAATTGAAAAATCCTAAAATTGAAAAATTTCACATTGAAAAAATAAAGTAAATAAAGCAATTTTTAGATTTTTCGAAGTTTTCATTTTATATTTTTTCATTTTTGGTTTTTCAATTTTGGAATTTTGCAATGATTCCATTTTTTGAAAAATCGAAAAATTATAAAATTGGAAAAAAGTAAAAATCGTGAAACTGAAAAATCTAAAATTGAAAAGACGAAAAATAAAAAAATCCAAAAGATGAAAAGTCGAAAGGTGAAAATCGGCAAATTGCGAATCGAAAAATTGAAAAATTTCACATTGAAAAACAGAAAAATGATAAAATCAGGACAATAAAAAATTGTACAAACAAAAAAAATTAAAAATTGAAAAATCTCAAATCGAAAAATAAGATGCTAAATATAAAAAAAAAATCCAACAAAATCCCAAATTTTTTTAAGTCCTGGGTGTCCCAAAGATCTTAGAAATTCTAAAGAGCCTTAAAAATCAGGGAGATTTTAAAGGCACTCCAAAGATTCTATAAATTAGAAAGATTAGAGAAATTACAAATTGTAAATAAACTGAAATTCTAAGATTCTAAATGTAAGGAAGATCCAATAAAATCCTAAAAATTTAAAGATCCTGAGGTTCCTAAAGATCCTAGAACTTCTAAACTTCTAATAATTCTAAAGTGTCCAATGATTATAAAGACCCCAGACATTCTAGAGGCCTTAAAAATTCTGCAAATTCTAGACTTTTGATAATCCTAAAATGTAAAAACCTTGAAGATCCTATAAATTACTAAGATTAGAGAAATTCCAAAGTTTAAAGATGTAAACTGAAGTAGAAGATTCCACATAAAAGAAAGATCCAACAAAATCCTAAAAAAAATTTAAAGATTCTAAGAAATTACACAGCCTTAAACATCCTGAAGATTTTAAATATTGAGAAATTGAAAAATTAAAAATCGAAAAATGGAAACATAAGGTCCTAAAATTGAAAAAGTGATTTTTTTTATTATAATTATTATTAAATACATATATATTGAAAACAGGAATATTGAAAACCCGAAAAATTTAAAAATGAAAGAAAAAACCGAAACGAAAAATGGAAGGAACGAAAATTTAAAGAATCAAAAAATTTAAAAAACAAAAAATTGTAAATCGAAAAACTGTAAAATTAAAAATTGAAAACCCGAGAAATTCAAATCGAAAAATTGCAAAATCTAAAAACTGAAAAATTCAGAAGTTGGAAAACTGAAAAATTCAAGTCAAAAAAGTTCGACCAATTTTCTTTTCTAACCTCGAAATTTTGCGCCACTTTTCCTGTGGGCTATACATGACCCATCAAACAATTTCCCTAATTCGGTGTATTTTCAGAGAGGCTAGGCCAAGTCAACGATAGGTCCGGAACGACGTCCAACCTTTCGTCTCGGTCGCAAACGCCCCCAATCGGGCAGCGCATCTCCCACAAGACGAAAGTGACCAGCGGCAGTCGCCGGCCCGACCGACCCATCACCCATTTGGTGCCAAAACATTCGCCGTTACACGCGAGCCCCAGTTACCCTTCACCCAACCACCACAAAAGCCCCAAACGCGACACGCACACCAACGAGTACGTAGCCGCCCCCGCCCCGCCCCCCGCTGACTCTCTTTTGCGCAGAACACACAACCCGAGCACCCTGGCCAGCCTGCCCATGATCGGCATCGACGACTTCGACGCGCCCCAGCAGAGCTCGCTGCCGCCGAGCTCCACCACCCAGCCCAACCCCACCGACAAGTCGCCGTCCATGTTCCCGCTGTCCGACACCGAGGCCGGCGTGGGCGAGATGAGCGACTCCTCCTCCTCGAGCAGCGACAGCGACTCGGACAGCGACCCGGACAACACCGTCGTCAACAAATTCAGCAAAACGAACGGCCACCACAGCAACGGCACGGCGGCGGCGGCGTCGACGAAGATAAACACGCATTTGTTAACCGAAGACCTGTGTTTGTCGGAGTCGGGCTCGGACTCGGACTGATGTCGAATGGCGATCGTCATATGGTAATACCGATAATTAAAATATTTGTTACATGAAATATTCTATTATGTATGATATTGATACAAATACATACTGCAAACTTGAGAGGTTTTTGGGCGGAGTTAGGGCGGGGTTATTGGAGTTCGGCGATTTGGCTTTGCTGGGAGAGGAGGAGGCGGCCGAGTTGGGAGGGGCTGGCGATGAAGAGGTTGCACCGGTCGGAGTGGGGCGGGGGCGGGTGGTATTTGACCTTGAGGCCTAGTTCGGTGGCGCGCATGGCGTGCAGCTCGCCCCCGAACTCCACGAACATCCCGAAGATGGTGCCGGGGAAGCTTCGGTACTCTTCGGCGAGGATGTCGGCGATGTCGTTGTCCACGCGCACGATTGGGAGCAGCTTCTGGTGCTGTTTCCGGGCTGCAATTGACAGTCGTAGTGGTAGTTAGCAACGAAACTGTTGACACCCACCTGTGACGTAATCTTTGCTGTAAAACGATATGTAGCGGTATTCTTCCTTGTCGAAGTGGCCGTTGTTTTTGTTGATCTCTAGTCCCTGCGACTGGGACACTTTCGGGTTGTATTGCCTGAACGGGATAGCACTGAAAATCTGGAAATTCGGGATCGTGTTCATGCGAACTCGATTCAAGAAGTCACCCGTGATGTTGGTATGGACGTCTAGGATCAGAACCAAACTGTCCAACCTACAAAAAGTACATATAAAGCAGAAAAGTCTAGTAGGCCGTGACATTTTTTTTTAAATATTTGACATTTTATTTGATAGTTATCAGCAACTGTCATACTGAACAAGAAACTCGCTGGTGTTGCCAACATCATTATTTTAAAAATAAATTTCATGGCCTACTACTAAAGGGCTTTTTTTTCGATTATGACAAAATAAAACTTTTGAAATCTGGAAGTTATGGAAATTCCAAAAAAATTTAAATGGTGAAAACACTAAAAATTCTGAAGACCCAAATTTTTTAAAAAATGCTAGAAATCTGATACAAAGCTTTTACAGATTCCAACGATTCTCAAAAATTTCAGTCATTCTAAAGGCTTTAAAGATCCTATAAATTAGAAAGATTAGAGACATTCTAGATTATAAATAAACTGAAGTTCTAAGATTTTAACTATAATAAAGATCCAACAAAATCCTAAAAATTTTAAAGATTCTGAGGGTTCTAAAGATCTTAGAAAGTTTAAACATTTAATAGTTCTAAAGTGTCCAAAATCTTCAATGATACTAAAAGCTCTAGACATTCTAAAGATCTTGGTAAAGGTAAATTAGGAAGATGTGAGAAATTGTAAATAAACTGAAGTTCTAAGACTCTAAATATAAGAAAGATCCAAAAAAAACAAACAAAAATTTAAAGATTCTGAAGGTCTTAAAAATCCTGGAAATTTTAAACTTCTAATATTTCTAAAGTGTGTAAAATCTGCAATGATTCTAAACACTCCAGAGATTCAAAAAGACTAAAGATCCTAGAAATTAGAAAGATTAGAGAAATTCCAAATTGTAAAAAAACTAAAATTCTATGATTGTAAATAAAAGAAAAAATCCAACAAAATACTACAAATTTTAAAGACTCTAAGGGTTCTAAAAATGCAAGAAAGTTTAAATATCTAATGATTTTAAAGTGTCCAAAATCTCCAATGATCTTAAAGACTCCAGGCATTCTAAAAACCTTAAAGATCCTATAAATTAGGAAGATTAGAGGAATTTCAAATTGTAAATAAACTGAAGATATAAGAAAGTTCCAAAAAAAATCCTACAAATTTTAAAGACCCTGAAGATCCTAAATATCCTAGAAATCCTAATATTTCTAAAGTGTCCAAAATCTGCAATGATTCTAAAGACTCCAGACATTCTAAAGTTTCCAGAAATTAGAAAGATTAGAGAAATTCCAACTGTAAATAAACTGAAGTTCTAAGATTCGAAATATAAGAAAGATTCAATAAAATCCTAAAATTTTTAAATCCTGGGGATCCTAAATATCCTAGAGATCCTGAAAGTTCTAAACTTCTAATAATTCAATTGTGTCCAAAATCTTCAATGATTCTGAAAACTCCAGTCATTCTAAAAAGTAAAAGCCGTAAAGATCCTCTTAATTAGAAAGATTAGAGAAACTCTAAATTTTTAATAAACT
This sequence comes from Zophobas morio, assembly GCF_036711695.1. Lineage (NCBI taxonomy): Eukaryota > Metazoa > Arthropoda > Insecta > Coleoptera > Tenebrionidae > Zophobas > Zophobas morio. Next base: position 1,593,036 of record NW_026972132.1, read on the forward strand.
GAAATTCTAAAATTCTAAATGAGAAAGATCAAAAAAATCCTAAAATTTTTAAAGATTCCGAGGGTGCTAAAGATCTTAGAAATTCTAGAGGGCCTTCAAGATCCTGGAAATTCTAAACTTCTAATATTTTTAAAGTGTCCAAAATCTGCAATGATTCTAAAGACTCCAGATATTCTAAAGTTTCTAGAAATTAGAAAAATTAGAGAAATTCCAAACTGTAAATAATCTGAACTTCTAAGATTCGAAATATAAGAAAGATTCAATAAAATCCTAAAATTTTTAAATCCTGGGGATCCTAAATATCCTAGAAATTCCAAAGATACTGAAAGTTCTAAACTTCTAATAATTCTAAAGTGTTTAAAATCTTCAATGATTCTGAAAACTCCGTTCATTCTAAAGACTAAAAGCCGTAAAGATCCTCTTAATTAGAAAGATTAGAGAAATTCTAAATTTTTAATAAACTGAAATTCTAAAATTCTAAATGAGAAATATCAAAAAAATCCTAACATTTTTAAAGATTCTGGGGGTGCTAAAGATCTTAGAAATTCTAGAGGGCCTTCAAGATCCTGGAAATTCTAAACTTCTAATATTTTTAAAGTGCCCAAAATCTGCGATGATTCTAAAGACTCCAGACACCCTAAAGACCTTAAAGATCCTAGAAATTAGAAAGATTAGAGAAATTCCAAATTGTAAATAAACTGAAATTCGAAGATTCTAAATAGAAGAAAAAATCCAACAAAATACCACAAATTTTAAAGATCCCGAAGTTCTAAAGAACAGAAATTCCAGAGAGCCTTAAAGATCTTGGAAACTCTAAACCTCTAATAGTTCTAAAGTGTCCCAAATCTTTAATGATTCTAAAGACAATAAAGATAAATTAGAAAGATGGGAGAAATTCCAAATTGTAAATAAACTGAAATTCTGAGACTCTTCATATAAGAAAGATCCAAAAAAATTCTAAAAATTTAAAGATTCTGAGGGTGCTAAAGATCCTGGAAATTCTAAACTTCTAATATTTCTAATGGGTCCAAAATCTGTAATGATTCTAAAGACTCCACACATTCTACAGAACCTAAAGATCCTAAAAATTAGAAAGATTATAGAAATTCCAAATTGTAAATAAACTGAAGTTCTAGGATTATAAGAAAGATCCAAAATGCTCAATGATTCTAAAGACTCAGGACATTCTAAAAGTTTAAAGATTCTATAAATTAGAAAGAGTTCCTAGAAATTCTACAGAGATTTAAAGATCCTGGAAATTCTAAACTTCTATTATTTTCAAACTGTCTAAAATCTGCAATGATTCTAAAGACTCTAGACATTCTAAAGATCCTAAGATTCTAGAAATTAGAAAGATTAGAGAGATGAGGGTTCCAAACATCATAGAAATTCCACAGAGCATTAAAGATCCTGGAAATTCTGAACTTCTAATAATTCTAAAGTGTCCAAAATCTTCAAAGATTCTACAGACTCATGACATTAAAGATGCTAAAAATTAGAAAGAATGGAAAAATTTCAAACTGTGTTATTTTCTGAGCTTCTAGGAATCTAAATAGAAGAAAATTCAACAAAATTCTAACAAATTCTAAACTTCTAAAAATTCGAAAGCGTCCAAAATGCTCAATGATTCTAAAGACTCAAGACATTCTAAAAGTTTAAAGATTCTATAAATTAGAAAGAGTTCCTAGAAATTCTAGAGAGCTTTAAAGATCCTGGAAATTCTAAACTTCTATTATTTCCAAACTGTCTAAAATCTGCAATGATTCTAAAGACTCCAGACATTCTAAAGATCCTAAGGTCCTAGAAATTAGAAAGATTAGAGAGATGAGGGTTCTAAACATCATAGAAATTCCACAAAGCATTAAAGATTCTGGAAATTCTGAACTTCTAATAATTCTAAAGTGTCCAAAATCTTCAAAGATTCTACAGACTCATGACATTAAAGATCCTATAAATTAGAAAGATTGGAGAAATTTCAAACTGTGAACAAACTGAGGTTCTAGGAATCTAAATAGAAGAAAATTCAACAAAATCCTAACAAATTCTAAACTTCTAAAAATTCGAAAGCGTCCAAAATGCTCAATGATTCTAAAGACTCAGGACATTCTAAAAGTTTAAAGATTCTATAAATTAAAAAGAGTTCCTAGAAATTCTAGAGAGCTTTAAAGATCCTGGAAATTCTAAACTTCTATTGTTTTCAAACTGTGTAAAATCTGCAATGATTCTAAAGACTCCAGACATTCTAAAGATCCGAATATTCTAGAAATTAGAAAGACTAGAGAGATGAGGGTTCTAAAGATCATAGAAATTCCACAGAGCATTAAAGATCCTGGAAATTCTGAACTTCTAATAATTCTAAAGTGTCCAAAATCTTCAAAAATTCTACAGACTCATGATATTATAGATCCTATAAATTAGAAAGATCGAACAAAATCCTAAAATTTTAAAGATCCTAATGATGCTAAAGATCCTAGAAATTCTAAACTTCTAATAATTCTAAAGTGTTCAAAATGCTCAATATTTCTAAAAACTCAAGACATTCTAAAAAGTTTAAAGATTCTATAAATTAAAAAGATTAGTGAAATTCCAAATTATGAATAAACTGAAGTTCTAAGATTCTAAATATAAGAAAGATCCAATAAAATCCTAAAAATTTTAAAGATCCGGCGGGTCCTAAATATGCTAGAAATTCTAGAGAGCAATAAAGATCCTGGAAAATCTAAACTTCTAATAATTCTAAAGTGTCCAAAGATTCTAAAGACTCCGGACATTAAAGATCTTATAAATTAGAAAGATTAAAAATTTCAATTTGTAAACAAACTGAAATTCTAAGATTCTATATATAAGGAAGAGCGAACAAAATCCTAAAATTTTGAAGATCCCGAGGTTCTAGAACCTAGAAATTCTAAAGAGCCTTATAGATCCTGGAAAATCTAAACATTTAATAGTTCTAAAGTGTCCTAAATCCTCAATGAATCTAAAGACAATAAAGATAAATTAGGAAAATAAGACAAATTCCAAATTGTAAATAAATTGAAGTTTTAAGACTCTTCATGCAAGAAAGATCCAAAAAATCCTAAAAATTTAAAGATTCTGAGGGTCCTAAAATTCTAGAGAGCAATTTGCAATGATTCTAAAGATTCCAGACATTCTAAAGACATTGAAGATCCTAGAAATTAGAAAGATTAGAAAAATTAGAAATTGTAAATAAACAAAATCCTAAATTTTTTAAAGATTTTGAAGAATCTAAAGATCTCAGAAAGTTTAAATCTAAAGTGTCCAAAATCTTTAATGATTCTAAAGACTTTGGATATTCTAAAGACCTGAAAAATTCCAGAAATTAAAGATTAGAGAAATCCCAAATTGCTAATAACTAAAATTCTAAATATGAGAAAGATAAAAAATCCTAAAAATTTTAAAGACTCTGGAACTTCTAAATTAAACTAATATTTCTAAAATGTCTAAAATCTGCAATGATTCTAACGATTCCAGACATTCTAAAGACCTTAAAGATCCTAGAAATTAAGAAGATTAGAGAAAATCCAAATTGTAAATAAACTGAAATTCTAAGATTCTAATGGCCGGTTGCACCGTTTGTACCTTAAGTTCGATCTAACAAAGCCGGACTTAAATTTTAAGTTAAACTTAATTTAATTTGGCTTGCACTGTCAACGATGTACGTCGACTTAGTTAAGTTCGCTTCTAAGTTGCAAACAGCAAAATTCTGCAACATTTAGGAATTCTGCAACCCTGTTTAGGGAATTTGAACCCGTTCAAATAGTTTGCAACGTCAAATTGAATATTTAGAGGTTAGGAGGGTTATATCAGAGAACACATGTTCTCTGGTTATATATTGCGAATTTGCTCTGTTATATATTCTTCTTGGAAAACTAGTGTTGGGCATAATCGACATATTTCACTAATCGAATGAATCGAAATAATCGTTTAAAATAATCGAATAATCACTCGAAAATTCGATTATTGTCCAGTGCGCATGCCGTGGCTTGACGAAATCTAAATCGAACATTCAATTACGATTTATTTATTGATTGAAAATAGTTTCATTGTCAGTGGTCCGTATTCTTTTCTCTTAATTAATATTTAGAGACGTTCGTTATTTTTTTTTTTTTCTCTTTGATATATGCTTTTATCGTAATTCTTTTCTCACTCATTGTAATCAAAATTTTAGAAACCGACTGGCTTAACAAAAGGGAAATCATACGGCCCAATATGTTTGTAAATTATTATATTATGTAGTTAGTTATAATCAGTCACACATGTAACACACTACCACCAACAATGAAATTTACTAATGATTTCGATTATTTTCCACGCTTAGTTGCCTGAATCCGAATGAATTATTTCGAAATCTCGAATCGTAATCGGTTCGTGTACTCGTGCGCAATCGAAACGAAAAACGAAACGAATAATCGAATAAACGAATGATTTCTAAACGATAATCGAATGATCGATTATTCGGGTATAATCGAGATATCTCGATTATATCATTCGTAATCGCCCAACACTATGGAAAACCTTGATCCAAAATTTCCAAAATGTCCAAATCATCTTCAAAAATGTCATAATCTCTTGGATTCATTTGTTGTATTAAATAAAATCACGTTCTTTGGGAGAAACATAAGATACTTATGATACACACTCTGTTTACCAGTCGTTGTTTACAAAAACGGCTTCTGTTTGACATTTGGGCGGGGAGACAAATAAAAGGAACATGCGCAAATCTACACTTAACGTTTTAAGCCTAGAAATTTGCAGGCTTAAATTTAACTCTGGAAAATCCGCTTTAAGTCTCAATCCATCAACGGTGCAACTGAAATCTACAAATTTAGGCCAAACTTAAAGTTAAGCTTGGCTTAGTACATGCAGTGCAACCGGCCATAAATATAACAAAAAAATCCACCAAAATCCTAAATTTTTTAAAGATTTTGAAGAATCTAAAGATCTCAGACAGTTTAAATCTAAAGTGTCCAAAATATTTAATGATTCTAAAAACTTTAGATATTCTAAAGACCTGAAAAATTCCAGAAATTAAAGATTAGAGAAATCCCAAATTGCTAATAACTAAAATTCTAAATATGAGAAAGATAAAAAATCCTAAAAATTTTAAAGACTCTGGAACTTCTAAATTAAACTAATATTGTAAACTGAAATTCTAACATTCTAAATATAAGAAAAATCCAACAAAATCCTAAATTTTTTAAAGATTTTGAAGAATCGAAAGATCTTAGAAAGTTTAAATCTAAAGTGTCCAAAATCTTTAATGATTCTAAAGACTTTGGATATTCCAAAGACTTGAAAAAAAATCCTAAAAATTTTAAAGATTCTGGAAATTCTAAACTAAACTAATATTTCTAAAATGTCTAAAATCTGCAATGATTCTAAAGACTCCAGACATTCTAAAGACCTTAAAGATCCTAGAAATTAGGAAGATTAGAGAAAATCCAAACTGTAAATAAACTGAAATTCTAACATTCTAAATATAAGAACAATCCAACAAAATCCTAAATTTTTTAAAGATTTTGAAGAATCTAGAGATCTTAGAAGGTTTAAATCTAAAGTGTCCAAAATCTTTAATGATGCTAAAGACTTTCGATATTCTAAAGACCTGAAAAATTCCAGAAATTAAAGATTAGAGAAATCCCAAATTGCTAATAACTAAAATTCTAAATATGAGAAAGATAAAAAATCCTAAAAATTTTAAAGATTCTGGAAATTCTAAACTAAACTAATATTTCAAAAATGTCTAAAAAATTCCAAATTGTAAACAAACTGAAATTCTAAGATTGTAAATATGAAAAAGATCCAATAAAATCCTAAAACTTTTAAAGATTCTGAGAGTTCTAAAGATCCTAGAAATTCTCGAGAGAATATTAAAGATCCTGGAAAATCTAAACTTCTAATAATTCTAAAGGCCGTAAATTAGAAAAATTCAAAATTGTTAATAAACTAAAATTCTAAAATTATAAATATGAGAAAGATAAAAAACCTAAAAATTTTAATGATTCTGATGGTCTTACAAATTTTACAAATTCTAGAGAGCCTTAAAGATCCTGGGAATTCTAAACTTCTAATAATTCTAAAGTGTTCAAAATCTGCAATAATTCTAAAGACTCCAGACATTCTAAAGACCTTAAAGATCATAGAAATTAGAAAGATTAGAGAAGTTCCAAATTGTAAATAAACTGAAATTCTAAGATTCTAAATTTAAGAAAAATCCAACAAAATTCTAAAAATGTTAAAGATCGTAAGTGTTTTGAAGATCCTGGAAATTTTAGACTTCTAATTATTCTAAAGAGTCCACAATGTTCGATGATTCTCAAGATCTTAAAGATTCTATAATTTAAAAGATCTGAGGCATTCAAAATTGTAAATAAACTGAAGTTCTAAGATTCTAAATACAAAAAAGACCGGACAAAATTCTAAAAGAATTAAAAATTCTGAAGGTCCTAAAGATCCTGAAAATTCTAGAGAGTCTTAAAGATCTTGGAAATTCTAAACTTCTAACAATTTAAAAGTCTATCAATTAGAAAAGATTCGAGAAATTCTAAATTGCTAATAACTGAAATTCTAAATATGAAAAAGTACAACAAAATCCTAAACTTTTTAAAGATTCTGAGAGTTCTAAAGTTCTTAAAAATTTTGGAGAACTTTAAATATCCTGAGAATTCTAAACTTCTAATATTTATAAAGTGTTCAAAATCTGCAATGATTCTAACTACTCCAGACATTCTAAAGACCTTAAAGATCTTATAAATTAGAAAGATTAAAATTCCAAATTGTAAACAAACTGAAATTCCAAGATTTTAAATATGGAAAGGATCCAATAAAAGCCTAAAAATGTTAAAGATTCTGAGAGTTCTAAAGATCCTAGAAATTCTAGAGAGCCTTACAGATCCTATAAATTGAGAAGATTAGAGAAACTCCAAATTGTAAATAAACTGAAGTTCTAAGACTCTAAATATAAGAAAGATCCAAAAAACTACTAGAAATTTATAGATCCTGAAGTTCCTAATATCAAACTGAAGTTCTAAGATCCTAAATAGAGGAAAATCCAACAAAATCCTAAAAAAAATTAAAAATCCTGTTGATTCCAAAGATCCTAGAAATTCTAAACTTGTAATAATTCTAAAGCGTCCAGTGATTCTAAAGACCCCAGACATTCCAAAGATCTTAAAGATTCTATAAATTAAAAGATTTGAGGTATTCCAAACTGTAAATAAAGTGAAGTTCTAAGATTCTATACTTAAAAAAGATCCAAAAAAAATCTAAAAGAATTAAAATTCCTGGAAATTCTAGAGAGTCTTAAAGATCTTGGAAATTCTAAACGTCGAATCATTCAAAAGTCTATAAATTAGAAAAGATTAGAGAAATTCTGAATTGCTAATAAATTCTAATTCTAAAATTGTAAATATGAGAACGCACAACAAAATCCTAAAAATGTTAAAGATTCTGAGGGTTCTAAAGATCTTAGAAATTCTAGAGAACTTTAAATATCCTGGGAATTCTAAACCTCTAATATTTCTAAATAATAATAAATAACTCCAGCCATTTTAAAGATCTTCTTCTTCTTAGAGATCTTATAAATTAGAAAGATTAAAAATTCCAAACTGTAAACAAACTGAAATTCTAAGATTCTAAATATGAAAAAGATCCAATAAAATCCTAAAAATTTTAAAGATTCTCCAAGTTCTAAAGATCCTAGAAATTCTAGAGAGCATTAAAGATACTGAAGATTCTAAACTTCTAACAATTCTAAAGTGTCCAAAATCTGCAATGATTCTAAGGACTCCAGACATTCTAAAAAACTTAAGGATCCTAGAAATTAGGAAGAATAAAGAAAATCCAAACTTTAAATAAAGTGAAATTCTAACATTCTAAATATAAGAAAAATCCAACAAAATCCTAAAATTTTTAAAGATTTTGAAGAATCTAAAGATCTTAGAAAGTTTAAACATCTAATAATTCTAAAGTGTCCAAAATATTCAATGATTCTAAAGACTCCAGACATTCTAAAGACCTGAAAAATTCCAGAAATTAGAAAGATTAGAGAAATTCCAAATTGCTAATAACTAAAATTCTAAAAATGAGGAAAGATAAAAAGATCCTAAAAATTTTAAAGATTCTGGAAATTCTAAACTAATATTTCTAAAATTTCTAAAATCTGCAATGATTCTAAGGACTCCAGACATTCTAAAATCCTTAAAGATCCTAGAAATTAGAAAGATCCAATGAAATCCTAAATATCTTCGAAAATCTAAACTTCTAATAATTCTAAAGTTCCAAAATCTCCAAAGATTCTAATATTAAAGATCTTATAAATTAGAAAGATTAGAGAAATTTCAAACTGTAAACAAACTGAAGTTCCAAGATTCGAAATAGAAGAAAAGCCGACAAAATCCAAACAAAATTTAAAGATCCTGATGAATCTAAAAATCCTAGAAATTCTAAGCTCGTAATAATTCTAAAGTGTCGAAAATGTCCAATGATTCTACAAGTCCAGTAGAGATCAATTAGAACGATTAGAAAAATTCTAAATTGTAAAAAACTTCAAAAAAAAGTGCAAAGATTCTAAATACAAGAAAGATCCTGAAGTTTCTAGGAATTCTAAACATTCTAAACAAAATTCTAAAAACTTTAAAGATCCTAAAAGTTCTAGAGAGCCTAAAGATCTTGACACTTTAGAAATTTCTACACATTTTAAAGTTCTCGTAATTCTGAATGTCCAAAAATTGTACAGAGTAAAGGACTCAAAATTTCCAAAAGTTCTAAAATTCTAAAAGTTTCAAATATATTTTAGGAATATCGTGTAGATGGCAAAACGCTACCGAAAATTTGATCATCCCCCCTACGTTTTGATGGCGTCATCTAAAAATTTTGAGGTTAATGATATTCCTTGATTTTTTACTCGAGAAAACACAAACTTTTTGAAAAAAAAATCAAAATTGCATAAGAAATTTGTAAAAATTGAGTGCCGCTTACTAACCCGATCTTCTTCAAGGCCAAATCCGCCACCCCGAAATCCAGCACCCTATACTCCTCCATCTTAACCATCGTCGGCCATGTGGGCAACCTGATCGACACCCACGCGATCTTAATATCCTCGTTCTTGTACTTATTCGTCGTCCGCGTAGCAAAATTCTTAACAGCGTAGAAAACATCACCAGTCCCTTTATTACTAGACTCGGCTTGGTACAGCAGTGCCAACATAAGAAAACTCTTCTCTTTGCGGTCCATTATCGCGCTCGAGTACCCCCGCAAAAATTCCAAGGCCAACTCGATCTCGCTTTCTTGGACCGGGAGTATTATAGTAACCCGAGAATTCTCCGTGACGTAGGGCACCTGGACGAACTCAACCTTCCCCAGAGGTTTACAAACCTCGAACCTCTTCACGACCTCCTTGCCAGTGCTGAGGTCCCGGAACCCCAGGTCCAGGGTGTAGTCCATGCCGCGGCTGAGGTCGAAGGTGCGGTAACCATTGACTAGACGCCGGAATTGGAATTTTCCGGCGTGTTCGGAGCGGTAGCGAAGTTTTACTTCTTCTATAATATACTAAAAATGGCGGATGTTTGTTTGGGGCGCCATCTTGTGCTTACATACTTTACCTCAATATCTTTTAAGTCTGCAGTTGTGTGTGGTTTGACGTTGGTAAAATCGTCAGGGAAGAACATGTGAGTCATGTTAAAGTAAAACTGCTTTGGTACGTCGAATCTGGTGGCCGGTTTGGCCCCAGGACGCGCCCCTGGGGGCCACACTTCGGTCAAATCCTCAGACAACAGATCGCTCTTCTTTTTTATGTTTTCCAGTCTTTGCTAAATTTACAAAATTACTCTCTGTCGCGATAAATAACACGCCCACCCACCTTTAGAAAGTACGCATTGAGCAAAAAAAAATTCTCGCCCTCGAGAATAGGGTGTATAGTTACAGCCTCATTGAACTCTTCTTTTTTAGACAACTCTAGCAGGTGTTGGTTGAGCTCGAAATGTTTGAGCTTGAAAGTATCCACAGTCTGGCCTTGGATTGACTTCTGACACGTCAAACCAATACTGTGGTGGACGCACCTACCAATATTTTCGCTATGGTCTTCAGAGATTGCATTGATGACGCACCAGTCCAAGTGGTCGCGAACCGCTTTCATCACAGTGTTGCTTAAAATAATCCCAGCGTCTACAACTCGCGAATTATTCACAAGCCAATTTTTCAATTAATAATAATTATACCTAAATTACAGTAGGAACCATCGGTAATTGGGGTCCCCAAATACACATCCATGCTTACGCTAATCTTCTTGACTATGTCGTTCAATTTACGTGCGTTTATAAACGTATAATCGTGCGCTAAAAAATAGTAGTCGTAGTCTTGAGCAAAATTATCCCCAATGTATTTCAAAACTTGAAACGGCCGATATTTCGCTCTCGTGTCCGTAAACCCGACTAACCCACTAAGATTAAACTTAGTCTTCAGTTTATACTGAGCGGTAATAAAAAACTTGATTTGATCCACCAATTTCCCTATTGTTTTGTTTAAAGGTACGACTTGAGTATTCACTTTTTCCTCTGAACTAAAAATCCCCACGAACAGCTTCTCTCGTATCCCGAGCTCCGTGGAGTAGTACCGCGGTCGCACCAGCTTGCTTTTTTTCGGAGTGGCGCTGGTTTTCTTCGGGGGGTTCACTTTAGGCACGACCTTGTTTCTCAAGGCTTCGTTTTTTAGAACGGGTTCGTGGATTTGGGGGGCACATAGCGGCTCCAGAGAGTCAGACAAGAGAGACGACACGTACAAACCTATGAGGATCCCCACGAATACGTAGATGTTGTTTGAAACGAACTTTTTGGTGCTTTTGAACATTTTGAGGTTAGGTTGACGAGTGGCTGAAAAGGGGGCACTAGCTAGTTTAGAGGTGGCAAACGACAATCTCTTCAGTGGTGAGTAAATTGGTTAAAACTTAGCAACGTTACGTTAAAAGCTTGTTGTTGAACTTTGGTTTAAACATTTTTAGGTTATGGGTTGTGGTAAAGTAGGGCACTGTTTTGGCGGCCACTGAAAGTAAATAATGACGTTGTTTTTATTTATTGCCAATTTCTTACGCGTTTTTCGTATTTTGGGAATTTATCATGGATTTGCTTTTCGGCATTATTTAAATAATAAAACGAAGTGAAACTTTTTTTTAAGTGACGTATTGTTGGTTGCATAAGCAGCCATTTTATAATCGTCATTTTCTAACAAAAGTTTATTTTCTTAGAATAATAAATCACTCAAAGGCGATTTTTCATCCCGAAATAAACACCACCGGGAAGCTTTCGTCCAGACGGACCATAAATTATTTCTCGATTTTTAAAAATGTCGTGCGCGGCCGGTAACGCAGGCCTCTGCAGCCCAAGATAACTCATTTTCCGCAATTTCCGCCCAATTTCCACAGCGATTGGGCCCGCTGCGCTTTTCTATGCGAGGGGGTACCGTGCACGTCGGCACTCACCCCGGCGGGGGCGTCGTGGGGCGGCTGCCGGTTGTTGCCCCCAGATGGGTGGGGATGACTTAATGATGTCGGCCATGTTGTGTTGAAGTGTTTTGCTCCTGTCAAACCCTGTGGTTTTTCTCTTAAAATAAGGGGAAAAAATGGATGAAACGAAAGTAATTTACCACATAGACGACGAGGAGACGCCGTATTTAGTGAAAATCCCGATATCACCGGAAAAAGTGACCTTAGCTGACTTTAAAAATGTGTTAAATCGTCCCAATTACAAGTTCTTTTTCAAGTCGATGGACGACGATTTCGGGTAATATTCCAGTTGGTGAGGGCTGGGAGGCCCCCGTGGCCCGTTTTTGCGGGTTTTGTGCGGTTTTTTGACGGTTTTATGGGGGCCATTAGCCCGCACCATAAACACATCAATCTTGTTTTGACAGCTTGGATCATTAAAAATTTAACGATTCATTCATTTCCAGAGTTGTCAAAGAGGAAATTATCGACGATAGTGCACATTTGCCGTGTTTTAATGGACGTGTAGTGAGTTGGGTGAGTCTTGGCACGTTTTTTACGAATAGTTTTATTCGTGTGGCAGCTGGTTTCAGCCGACGGATCTAACCAGTCGGATGGGGGCTCCCAGTGCACGGACAGCGTCACGCATCCGTCGGAGCCGAGGCTGCCCCCGCAGGCGCCGGAGTCCATCTGCACGGACACAGAGAGCATTATCAGCTCACGACAGGGCAGACGACATCACAAGTATCCCCCCAGAATTAACGGCCACCTTCCAAGGTACAGAGGCGAAAGAGTCGTTACTAACACAGTTTTCGTTATTAAATCACAGATGAAGATGAAAAATACTTAGCAAAATTTTATATGACGTCATGGGTTTTTTGAGGGGCGGAGTTACAGTTTGGACTTTCTCTAATCTTTCTAATTTATAAGATCTTTAGAATGTCTTAGAGTCTTTAGAATCTTTGGAATTGTTAAAATCTCAAGGATCCCTGGAATTTCTCTCTCCTTGAAGAGTTTTTGGAAACTTTAAGTTTTAGAATATTTGGAATCTTTTCAAAAGGTCGGTAAAAAAAAGATATCTGGGACCTGTGGATTCCCCAGAGTTTTTGAAATTCCTGAAATCCTTCTTTTGGTATCTTTGGAATCCTAAAGTTTTAGAATCTTTATGGTCTTTAAGGTCTTTAGAATGTCTGGAGTCTTTTTGCATGTTTGGAAATTTTCGAATTTTTAGAATCCCTGAATTTTCTAGTCTTTAAAATACAATTTTTAAATTACTAAAATCTGCGGATCTTTGAAATTTTTTTAATTCCGGAAATCCTTCTAGTCCTTGGGAGTTTTTGACATCCTTTGAACCTTAAGTTTAAGAATATTTGGAATCTTTTCAGAAGTTCAGTAAAAATTTTGTAATTTATAGGACCTTTAAAGTCTTTAGAATCTTTGGAAGCTGCGCAAGTTTTTAACTTTTTGAATCTTTGGAACCTTTAGAATCTCAAATGTCTATAATCTTTAGAATTTTTAGATTTTCAGCATTTTTAGGCTCTTCAGTATTTCTAGAATCTTAAATATGTTTTACATTTTTGGGATTTTCAGCATCTTTACAATTTTTAAATTATCTGGAATCTTGTAGAATCTCTGAAATTTTTGAAATTCCTGAAATCCTTATAACCTTTAGAACTGTGGGTATTCTAGGAATCCTAAAGTTTTGGGAATATTTGGGATCTTTAAGGTCTTTAGAATGTCTGGAGTCTTTAGAATCATTGGAGTCTGTAAAAGCTTTGTAACCTTTTGAATCTTTGGAAATTTTCTAATATTTAGAGGTTTCTATAATCTTTACATCTTTTATATTTTCGGCATTTCTAGGCTCTCCAGTATTTCTGGATTTTTAAAGATTTTTTGGTTCTTTGTATTTTTAGCATCTTTACAATTGTTAAAATATCTGGAAACTGTGAATTCTCTGAAATTTTTGTAATTCCTAGGATCCTTGCTTTTGGTGTCTTTGGAATACTGAAGTTTGAGAAAATAAAATTTGGAATCTTTAAGGTCTTTAGAATGTCTGGAGTCTTTGGAATAATTGGAATCTGTGAAAGTTTTGTAACTTTTTGCACCTTTGGAAATTTTTGGAATCTTTAGAATCCCTGAAATTTCTATAATCTTGAAAACTTCTAAATTTTCAGCATTCCTGAGATTTTTATTTTATTTTTTTAGATCTTTGAATTTTTAACACCCTTAAATTATCTTAAATATGTGGAATCTTTGGAATTTTTTAAATTCCTGAAATCCTTGTAGTCCTTGGAGTTGTTGACATGCTTGAAACCTTCAAGTTTTAAAGTATTTGGAATCTTTTTAGAAATTCGGTAAAAATTTTCTAATCTTTCTAATTTATAGGATCTTTAAAATCTCTGAAGTCTTTAGAATCTCTGAAATTTCTATAATCTTGAGAATTTTCAGATTTTCAGCATTGTCAAGGTCTTCACTATTTTTAGAATTTTAAATATTTTTGGGATTTTTTGAGATTTTTAGCATCTTTACAATTTTTAAATTATTTGGAAACTTGTGGAATCTTTGAAATTTTTGAAATCCCTGAATAAGGTTTTAGAACATTTGGGATTTTTTAAGGTCTTTAGAATGTTTGAAGTCTTTAGAACCATTGGGGTCTGTGAAAACTTTGTAACCTTTTGCATCTTTGAAAATTTTGGAATCTTTAGAATCCTTGAGGTTTCTTTAATCTTTACATCTTTTATATTTTCGGCATTTTTTGGATCTTTGAATTTTTAACTTCTTCACAATTTTTTAAATATCTGGAACCTGTGAATTCCCCAAAATTTTTGGAATTCCTGAAATCCTTGCTTTTGGTATCTTTGGAATACTAAAGTTTTAGAATATTTGGGATCTTTAAGGTCTTTAGAATGTCTGGAGTCTTTGGAATAATTGGAGTCTGTGAAAGATTTGTAACTTTTTACATCTTTGGAAATTTTGGAATCTAGAATCCCTGATTTCTATAATCTTTAAAAATTTTAGATTTTCAGCATTCCTGAGATTTTAATTTTATTTTTTTAGATATTTGAATTTTTACATCTTTACAATTTTTAAATTATCTGAAATCTGTGGAATCTTTGGAATTTCTGAAATTCCTAAAAACCTTGTAGTCCTTGGAGTTTTTGACATCCTTGGAACCTTTAAGTTTTAGAATAGTTGGACTTTTCAGGAGTTCGGTAAAATTTCTCAAATCTTTTTAATTTATTGGATCTTCAAGATTTTAGAATTTCTGGAATTTTTGGTACCATTAGAGTCTATGAAAGCTTTGGGAACTTTGGAATCTTTAGAATCCCTGAAATTTGTGTGACCTTTAGAACTTTTAGATTTTCAGCATTTCTAGAATTTTCAAGTTGTTTTGGATCTCTAGCATTTTTACCATTTTTAAAATATCTGGAATCTGGATTCTCCGGAATCTTTGAAATTCCTGAAATCGTTCTAGTCCTTGAGAGTTTTTAGCATCTTTGGAATCCTTATTAAGTTTTAGTGTATTTGGAATAATTTCAGAATTCAGTAAAATTTCTTTAATCTTTCTAATTTATAGGATCTTCAAGATTTTAGAATTTCTGGAATCTTTAGTATCCTTAGACTCTGTGAAAGCTTTGGAAACTTTGGAATCTTTAGAATCCCTGAAATTTGTGTAACCTTTAGAACTTGTTGATTTTCAGCATTTCTAGAATTTTTTCAAGATCTTTGGATCTTTGCCATTTTTACTGTTTTTAAAATATCTAGAATCTGGAATTTCTGGAATTTTTGGTATCATCAGAGTCTATGAAAGCTTTGGGAACTTTGGAATCTTTAGAATCCCTGAAATTTGTATGACCTTTAGAACTTTTAGATTTTCAGCATTTCTAGAATTTTCAAGTTGTTTTGGATCTCTAGAATTTTTACAATTTTTAAAATATCTGGAATCTGGATTCTCCGAAATCTTTGAAATTCCTGAAATCGTTCCAGTCCTTGAGAGTTTTTGGCATTTTTGGAATTCTTATTAAGTTTTAGAATATTTGGAATAATTTCGGAAGTTCAGTAAAATTTCTTTAATCTTTCTAATTTATAGGATCTTTAAGATTTTAGAATTTCTGGAATTTTTTATATCATTAGAGTCTGTGAAAGCTTTGGAAATTTTGGAGTCATTAGAATCCCTGAAATTTGTGTAGCCTTTAGAACTTTTCGATTTTCAGCACTTCTAGAATTTTCAAGATCTCTTTTGGATATTTGGATCGTCAGCATTTTTACAATTTTTAAAATATCTGGTATTTAGGATCTTCGGAATCTTTGAAATTTCTGAAATCGTTCTAGTCCTTGAGAGTTTTTGGCATTTTTGGAATCTTTATTCAGCTTTAGAAATATTTGGAATAATTTCAGAAGTTCGGTAAAATTTCTCTAGTCTTTATAATTTATAGGATCTTTAAGACTTTAGAATTTCTGGAATCTTTGGTATCATTAGAGTCTCTGAAAGCTTTGGAAACTTTGGAGTTTTTTGAATCCCTGAAATTTGTGTAGCCTTTACAACTTTTCGATTTTCAGCATTTCTAGAATTTTCAAGATCTCTTGGATCTTTGGATCGTCAGCATTTTTACAAATTTTAAAATATCTGGTATTCAGAATCCTCGGAATCTTTGAAATTTCTGAAATTTTTCTAGTCCGTGAAAGTTTTTGGCATTTTTGTAATCTTTATTAAGTTTTAGAAATATTTGGAATAATTTCAGAAGTTCGGTAAAATTTTTTTAGTCTTTATAATGTATAGGCTCTTTAAGTTTTTAGAATTTCTGGAATCTTTGGTATCATTTTAGTCTCTGAAAGTTTTGGAAACTTTGGAATCTTTAGAATCCCTGAAATTTATATAACCTTTAGAACTTTTAGTTTTTTCAGCATTTCTAGAATTTTCAAGATGTTTTGGATCTCTAGCATTTTTATAATTTTTAAAATATCTGGAATCTGGATTCTCCGGAATCTTTGAAATTCCGGAAATCGTTCGAGTCCTTGAGAGTTTTTGGCATTTTTGGAATTCTTATTGAGTTTTAGAAATATTTGGAATAATTTCAGAACTCCGGAAAAATTTCTTTAATCTTTCTAATTCATAGGATCTTTAAGGTTCTAGAATTCCTGGAATCTTTGGTATCATTAGAGTCTGTGAAAGTTTTGGAAACTTTGGAATCTTTAGAATCTCTGAAATTTGTATAACCTTTGGAACTTTTATTTTTTCAGCATTTCTAGAATTTTCAAGATGTTTTGGATCTTTAGCATTTTTATAATTTTTAAAATACCTGGAATCTGGATTCTCCGGAATCTTTGAAATTCCGATAATCGTTCGAGTCCTTGAGAATTTTTGGCATTTTTGGAATCCTTATTGAGTTTCAGAAATATTTGGAATAATTTCAGAACATCGGAAAAATTTCTCTAATCTTTCTAATTCATAGGATCTTTAAGATTTTAGAATTTCTAGAATCTTTGGAATTATTAGAGTCTGTGAAAGCTTTGGAAACTTTGGAGTTTTTAGAATCCCTGAAATTTGTGTAGCCTTCAGAACTTTTAGTTTTTTCAGCATTTCTAGAATTTTCAAGTTGTTTTGGATCTCTAGAATTTTTACAATTTTTAAAATATCTGTAATCTGGATTCTCCGGAATCTTTGAAATTCCTGAAATCGTTCTAGCCCTTGAGAGTTTTTGGCATCTTTGGAATCCTTATTAAGTTTATGGATTTTTGGAATAATTTCAGAAGTTCAGTAAAATTAGAATCCCTGAAATTTGTGTAGCCTTTAGAACTTTTCGATTTTCAGCACTTCTAGAATTTTCAGGATCTCTTTTGGATATTTGGATCGTCAGCATTTTTACAATTTTTAAAATATCTGGTATTCAGAATCCTCGGAATCTTTGAAATTTCTGAAATTTTTCTAGTCCGTGAAAGTTTTTGGCATTTTTGTAATCTTTATTAAGTTTTAGAAATATTTGGAATAATTTCAGAAGTTCGGTAAATTTTTTTTAGTCTTTGTAATGTATAGGCTCTTTAAGTTTTTAGAATTTCTGGAATCTTTGGTATCATTTTAGTCTCTGAAAGTTTTGGAAACTTTGGAATCTTTAGAATCCCTGAAATTTGTATAACCTTTAGAACTTTTATTTTTTCAGCATTTCTAGAATTTTCAAGATGTTTTGGATCTTTAGCATTTTTATAATTTTTAAAATACCTGGAATCTGGATTCTCCGGAATCTTTGAAATTCCGATAATCGTTCGAGTCCTTGAGAATTTTTGGCATTTTTGGAATCCTTATTGAGTTTCAGAAATATTTGGAATAATTTCAGAACATCGGAAAAATTTCTCTAATCTTTCTAATTCATAGGATCTTTAAGATTTTAGAATTTCTAGAATCTTTGGAATTATTAGAGTCTGTGAAAGCTTTGGAAACTTTGGAGTTTTTAGAATCCCTGAAATTTGTGTAGCCTTCAGAACTTTTCGATTTTCAGCATTTCTAGAATTTTCAAGATCTTGTGGATCTTTGGATCATCAGCATTTTTACAGTTTCTAAAATATCTGGTATTTAGAATCTTCGGTATCTTTGAAATTTCTGGAATCGTTCTAGTCCTTGAGAGTTTTTGGCATTTTTGGAATCTTCATTAAGTTTTAGAAATATTTGGAATAATTTCAGAAGTTCGGTAAAATTTCTCTAGTCTTTATAATTTATAGGATCTTTAAGATTTTAGAATTTCTGGAATCTTTGGTATCATTAGAGTCTGTGAAAGCTTTGGAAACTTTGGAATCTTTAGAATCCCTGAAATTTGTATAACCTTTAGAACTTTTAGTTTTTTCGGCATTTCTAGAATTTTCAAGATGTTTTGGATCTTTACCATTTTTATAATTTTTAAAATATCTGGTATTTAGGATCTCCGGAATCTTTGAAATTCCCGAAATAGTTCTAGTCCTTGATAGTTTTTGGCATTTTTGGAATCCTCATTGAGTTTTAGAAATATTTGGAATAACTTCAGAAGTTCGGTAAAATTTCTCTAGTCTTTATACTTTACAGGATCTTTTAGATTTTAGAATTTCTGGAATCTTTGGTATCGTTAGAATCTGTGAAAGCTTTCGAAACTTTGGAATCTTTAGAATCCCTGAAATTTGTATAACGTTCAGAACTTTTACTTTTTCAGCATTTATACACTTTTGGATTTTTTGGATCTTTGGATTTTTAGCATTTTTACAATTTTTAAAATATCTGGAATCTTTGTTTTTTCTGGAGTATTTGAATTTCCTGAAATCCTGGTAGTCCTTGAGGGTTTTTGACTTCTTTAGAATCCTTAAATTTTAAAATATTTGGAATCATTTCGAAAGTTCGGTAAAATTTCTCTAATCTTCATGATTTATAATAGGATCTTCAACATTTTTAGAATCTCAGGATTTGTTCAGTATCGTTTCAGATTTTCAAAATTTCTAAATTCTTCAGTATTTCGAGAATTTTAAAGATCTTTTGGGCTTTTGAATTTTTAGCATTTTTACAATTTTTAAAATATCTGGAATATGTGGAATCTCCGGAATTTTTGAAAGGGTTTTTGACATCCTTGGAAAATTTAAGGAAAATTTAGAATATTTGAAATGTTTTCAAAAGTTTGGTAAAATTTCTATTATCTTTCTAATTTATAGGATCTTTAAGGTTTTTAGAATCTCTGGAGTCTTTAGTATCCTTCAAATTTCTGTAAGCTTTGAAAGTTTTAGATTTTCAGAATTTCTAAACTCTTCAGTAATTCTAGAATGTTCAAGATCTTTTGGATCTTTGGATTTTTAGTATTTTGACAGTATGTATTTAAAATCTTGGGATTCCCTGCGAATTTTGAAGTTCCTGAAATCTTTGTAGCTCTTAGAGCTTTTGTTATCCTCGGATTCTAAAATTTTAGAGTATTTGAGATCTTAATTAGTAGGGTCTTTAATTTCTATAATCTTTAGAACTATATATTTTCAGCATTCCTGAAATTTAAAATTTTTTTGGATCTTTGGATTTTTAGCATCCTTACAATTTTTAAATTATCTGAAATCTGTGAAATATCTGGAATTTTTGAAATTTCTGAAATCCTTGTAGTCCTTGGAGTTTTTGGTATCCTTGGAATGTTTAAGTTTTCGAATATTTGGAATTTTTCCAGAAGTTGGAATCATTGGAAGCTATGAAAGCTTTGTAACTTTTTGAATCTTTGGAATCTTGGGATTCCCTGAAATTTTTATAATATTTAGGACTTTTAGTTTTAAATTTTCTGATTTTAAAATCTTTTCAAAATTTTCAGAAACTAGATGTTGCTAAAAAATATCAAAAACTAAAAAAAATAAACCTGTCGTCGAAATTTCAGCGGTGTTGCGGGAACAATAACCCGTCACGATTTTCCTTTCCAGAGTTTATGAGACTGCATCCATAGTCAGTTCCGACTTGGAGACCACAAGCTTTCAATCCGAGACGACCGGCCGCCACACGGCGCTCTCGGAATGCTCGAGCGTGAGCAGACTGCACGTCGCCGGGCGCAAGCGACCCCAGCGCCGGCGGAAACAACGAATGCAGGCGATGTCGAGGACGTCGTCGTACTCGAGCATCACCGACTCGACCATGTCCTTGAACATAATCACGGTGACCCTCAACATGGACACCGTCAACTTCCTCGGGATTTCGATCGTGGGCCAGAGCAATAAGGGGGGCGACGGGGGCATCTACGTGGGCTCGATCATGAAAGGGTGAGCGCCGACCTATCCAAAATCCGACAAACGCTAATCTGTGCCGTAGGGGGGCCGTCGCTCTCGACGGGAGGATAGAGCCGGGGGACATGATTTTGCAAGTCAACGACGTGAATTTCGAGAATATGTCGAACGACGAGGCGGTCCGGGTGCTGCGGGAGGTGGTCCAGAAACCAGGGTGGGTTGATTGGTTGAAATGTTTTGTGGTAGTTTTTAAATTGGTTTTTTCAGACCAATCAAACTTGTAGTTGCCAAATGTTGGGACCCCAATCCCAAGGGCTATTTTACTATTCCTAGAACTGAACCAGTGCGGCCTATAGATCCAGGTTTTGTTTGTAAATGGGTTTTAGGTTTGTTTATTTTTGGTGGTTTGTAGGGGCCTGGGTGGCGCACACGGCGGCGGTCAGGGGCGATCCGGTGGCCCGCCCCCCTAGTAGTTCCACGGTTTCTAGCACTTCTATCACCAGTACAATACCAGCGAACGAACGTAAGTAACTAGTCTAGAGTGCCTTGACGTATTATGTCGTTTTTAAGTGTGTGGCTACGAATGACAGCTTCAATGTCTAAATAATTGAGGTTATGTCATTGCAGCAATCCGTCTAGCTACAATTTGTTGTAATTTGTCATTTTTTGAAGTAAAAACTCAAAGTTATTTTTTTTAATGTTTGTAATTTAATTAATTATTGTAATAATAGCACAAACGATGGATATCGTCTATATAATTTTCTCTCAAAGAAAATAAAGGGCGGGTGGGCGGGGCTAGTACTTACTAAGATAAGACTGATTTAATAAATTTTGATGAAAGAAATTATTACTTTATTTAAAAATATCACTATTGGGACGGGGGGCTAATGGAAACCAATACAAACAGGTGTAATTTTGTCAACAAAAACAAAAACTTAAAAATTGAAGAAAAGAAGAAGAGGAAACTTAAAACATGTTTAAAATAGTAAATTTTTGTAGAAAAAATGAATTTTGCAATTAAACTCCGCCCCTCTATCTGACAACGAATAAAAAGTTCATCACAATTGAGAGGGGCGGGTGGGTGAGGCTTAATTTATTTCCCTCTGTTTCTTAATGTATACCTATTTTCAAGGACACGATATCTAAAACATAATTCTAACCTCAAATTTACTATTTGATATTTTAAGTAATTGTTGAAAGAAGACTAGATAACTAGATATATGTACTAAAAAAATCAAAGGGTAAGCCCCACCCACCCGTCCCATCTCAATTGTGATTAATCTTTTTATTGGTCGTGAAGCGGGAGGGCGGAGCTTAAATACAAAGTTCATATTTCTCAAGAAAATACCACGTTGAACATTTTTTAAGTATCCTGTTGTTGAAAGAAACGTGCACATGATGAGAAAAAAAAAATCAAAAATTAAGCCGCACCCACCCGACCAATCTCGATTAATCAATTTTTGATTTTTCGGCTTCGATTTTTCGAGTTCTTGATTTATATATTTTCCATTTCTTAATTTTTCAGCATTTCAATTTTGGGAATTTATCAATTTCTGGATTTTCCGATATCTTAATTTTTCAAGTTTTGGAATTTCGAGTTTTTGATTTTTCAATTTTTCGATATTTAAAATTCTTGATTTTTCACTTTTTCAATTTTTAATTTTGCAAGTTTTAAAGTTTACTGATTCTCACTTTCTCGTTTTATCCATGTTTTGATTTTCCGTTTTCTCGTTTTCTTGATTTTTCAATGTTTCTATTTTTCGCTTTTCAATTCTTCCATTTTTCAGGTTTTTGATTTTTCAACTTTCCGATTTTTCGACTTTTCAATTTCTCGATTCTTCAGTTTTTGCTCCTTCGATTTCTAAATTTTTCGATTCTTCGATTTTTCGACTTTTCGATTTCCCAATTTTTTTTATTATTAAATTTTTCGTTTTGTTTTGTTTTTTTTATTATTATTTTGGATTCTCGGTGTTTCGACTTTGCGATTTTTCAATTTTTCAGTTGTAGAATTTGTGTAGAAAAATATGGGTTTTGCAATTAAACTCCGCCCCTCTGTCTGACAACGAATAAAACGTTCATCACAATTGAGATTGGGGCGGGCGGGTGGGGCTTAATTATTGCCCTCTTGTTCTTAATGTATACCTATATTCAACGACACGGTATTTGGAACATAATTCTAACCTCAAATTTACTATTTGATATTTCAAGTAATTAATTGTTGAAAAAAGACTAGTAATATGTACTATCCATGTTTTGATTTTCCGTTTTCTTGTTTTTTTGACTTTTCAATGTTTCGATTTTTCGGTTTTTCAATTCTTCAATTTTTGCTTCTTCGATTTTTCGATTTTCCAATGTTTTGATTATTCATTCGGATTTCCCAGTTTTTCGCCATTTCAGCTTTGGAATTTTTCAATTTCTCTTTTTTTCTTCAGTTTTTCGATTCTGCAATTGTTCCGTTTTATTTTGGATTCTCGGTGTTTCGACTTCTCGATTTTTCAATTTTTTAATTGTAGAATTTAAAATTTTTCAATTTTTCGACATTTTAATTTTTCTACTTTTTAAATTTTAGGTTTATCAATTTCTCGATTTCTTGATTTTTTAATTTTTCAGTTCTACATCTTGTTTTTCAATTCTTCTATTTTTTTCTTTAATCTCGTGATTAAAGATCTTGATGTTTCGATTTATTGACATCTCGGTTTTTCGATTTTTGAAATTCTTCGACTTTGATTTCTTAATTTTTCGATCTTTTATTTTGGCAGTTTTTCGATTCTTAAACTTTTCTTCCATTTTTCAAGTTTTCGATATTTCGTTTCGGAATTTTTCAATATTTGAAGTATTTTTATTGTTGAAAGAAATCTATGTATATGTATAAAGAAAATCAAAGGATAAGCCCCACCCACCCGCCCCATCTGAATTGTGATTAATTTTTTTATTGGTCGTTACGCGGGAGGGCGGAGCTTAAATGCAAAGCTCATATTTCTCTACAAGGAAATACCACGTTGAACATGTTTTAAGTATCCTGTTGTTGAAAGAAATCTGCACATGTTAAGAAAAAAAAGTCAAAAATTAAGCCCCACCCACCCGCCCAGTCTCGATGAATCAATTTTTTTTTTCGACTTTGATTTTCCGAATTCTCGATTTTTCATATTTTCCATTTCTTAATTTTTCAGCATTTCAATTTTTCGACTTTTCGAATTTCGAATTTTTGATTTTTCAATTTTTCGATATTTAAAATTCTTGATTTTTCGCTTTTACAATTTTTAATTTTTTGAGTTTTAAAGTTTACTGATTTCTCGTTTTATCCATGTTTTGATTTTCCGTTTTCTTGTTTTCTTGACTTTTCAATGTTTCGATTTTTCGGCTCTTCAATTCTTCCATTTTTCAGGCTTTTGATTTTTCAACTTTCCGATTTTTCGACTTTTCAATTTCTCGATTCTTCGATTTTTGCTTCTTCGATTTCTAAATTTTCCGATTCTTCGATTTCTAAATTTTCCGATTCTTCGATTTTTCGACTTTTCGATTTTCCAGTTTTTCAGTTGTAGAATTTTTGTAGAAAAATATGGATTTTGCAATTAAACTCCGCCCCTCTGTCTGACAACGAATACAAAATTCATCACAATTGAGATAGGGGCGGGTGGGTGGGGCTTAATTTATTGCCCTCTTTTTCTTAATGTATACCTATTTTCTACGACACGATATTTAAAACATAATTCTAACCTCAAATTCACCATTTGATATTTTAAGTAATTAAATGTTGAAGAAAGCCTAGATAACTAGATATATGTAGTAAAAAATCAAAGGATAAGCCCCACCCACCCGCCCAATTTTTTTATTTTTCGACTTAGATTTTTCGAATTCTTGATTTTTCTTATTTTCTACTCAATTTTGAGAATGTTTCAATTTTTAATTTTTCGAGTTTTAAAGTTTACTGGTTTCTCAATTTCTCGTTTTATCCATGTTTTGATTTTTCGTTTTCTTGTTTTTTTGACTTTTCAAAGTTGCGATTTTTCAATTCTTCAATTTTTCAGATTTTTGATTTTTCAACTTTCCGATTTTTCGACTTTCCAATTTCTCGATTCCTCAATTTTTGCTTCTTCGAGCTAAATTTTTCAATTTTTGGATTTCCCAGTATTTCGGCATTTCAGATTTGCAATTTTTCAATTTCCGGTTTTTGTTTTTTCAATTTTTCGATTCTGCAATTTTCCCATTTTGCAATTTTTCGTTTTTTTTTTTTATTTTGGATTCTCGGTGTTTCGACTTTTCGATTTTTCAATTTTTGAATTGGAGAATTTTAGATTTTTCAATTTTACATTATAATTTTTCTTCTTTTTAATTTTTGGGCTTATCGATTTCTTAATTTTTCGATGTTTCAATTTTTGCAATTTTTCGATTCTTAAACTTCTCTTCCATTTTTCAAGTTTTCGATGTTTCGTTTCGGAATTTTTCAATATTTCAAGTATTTTTATTGTTGAAAGAAGTCTATGTATATGTATAAAGAAAATTAAAGGATAAGCCCCGCTCACCCGCCCCATCTCAATTGTGATTAATCTTTTTATTGGTCGTGACGCGGGAGGGCGGAGCTTAAATGCAAAATTCATATTTCTCTACAAGAAAATACCATGTTGAACATGTTTTAAGTAACGTGTTGTTGAAAGAAATCTGCACATGTTAAGAAAAAAAAAAGTCAAAGTTATTTTTGTTTTTCGACTTGGATTTTTCGAATTCTCGATTTTTCATAATTTCCATTTCTTGATTTTTCAGCATTTCAATTTTGGGAATTTATCAATTTCTGGATTTTCCGATGTCTTAATTTTTCAATTTTTCGACTTTTCGAATTTCGGGTTTTTGATTTTTCGATTTTTAAAATTCTTGATTTTTCGCTTTTTCAATTTTTAATTTTGGAGTTTTAAAGTTTACTGATTTCTCAATTTCTCGTTTTATCCATGTTTTGATTTTTCGTTTTCTTGTTTTCTTGACTTTTTGCAATGTTTCGATTTTTCGGTTTTTGAATTTTTCAATTTTTGCTTCTTTGATTTTTGGACTTTTCGATTTTCCAATGTTTTGATTATTCAATTGGATTTCCCAGTTTTTCGCCATTTCAGCTTTGGAATTTTTCAATTTCTCTTTTTTTCTTCAGTTTTTCGATTCTGCAATTTTTCGGTTTTATTTTGGATTCTCGGTGTTTCGACTTCTCGATTTTTCAATTTTTCAATTGTAGAATTTAAAATTTTTCAATTTTTCGACATTTTAATTTTTCTACTTTTTAAATTTTAGGTTTATCGATTTCTCGATTTCTTGATTTTTTAATTTTTCAGTTCTACATCTTGTTTTTCAATTCTTCTATTTTTTTCTTTAATCTCGTGATTAAAGATCTTGATGTTTCGATTTATTGACATCTCGGTTTTTCGATTTTTGAAATTCTTCGACTTTGATTTCTTAATTTTTCGATCTTTCATTTTGGCAATTTTTCGATTCTTAAACTTTTCTTCCATTTTTCAAGTTTTCGATATTTCGTTTCGGAATTTTTCAATATTTGAAGTATTTTTATTGTTGAAAGAAATCTATGTATATGTATAAAGAAAATCAAAGGATAAGCCCCACCCACCCGCCCCATCTGAATTGTGATTAATCTTTTTATTGGTCGTTACGCGGGAGGGCGGAGCTTAAATGCAAAGCTCATATTTCTCTACAAGGAAATACCACGTTGAACATGTTTTAAGTATCCTGTTGTTGAAAGAAATCTGCACATGTTAAGAAAAAAAAGTCAAAAATTAATCCCCACCCACCCACCCAGTTTGGAATCAAATTTTTTGTTTTTCGACTTGGATTTTTCGAATTCTCGATTTTTCATATTTTCCATTTCTTAATTTTTCAGCATTTCAATTTTAGGAATTTTTCAATTGCTGGATTTTCCGATATCTTAATTTTTCGATTTTTAAAATTCTTGATTTTTCAATTTTTCAATTTTTAATTTTTTGAGTTTTAAAGTTTACAGATTTCTGAATTTCTCGTTTTATCCATGTTTTGATTTTCTGTTTTTTGTTTACTTGACTTTTCAATTTTCATGTTTTTGATTTTTCAACTTTTTGACTTCAATTTCTCGATTCTTCAATTTTTGCTTCTTCGATTTCTAAATTTTTCGATTCTTCGATTTTTCGACTTTTTGATTTTCCAATTTTTTTTTATTATTCAATCTTGCAATTTTGCAATTTTTCGACTTTGCGATTTTTCGATTTTTCAGTTGTAGAATTTTTGTAGAAAAATATGGATTTTGCAATTAAACTCCGCCCCTCTGTCTGACAACGAATACAAAATTCATCACAATTGAGATAGGGGCGGGTGGGTGGGGCTTAATTTATTGCCCTATTTTTCTTAATGTATACCTATTTTCAAGGACAAGATATGTAAAACACAATTAAATGTTGAAAGAAGACTAGGTAACTAGATATATGTAGTAAAAAATCAAAGGACAAGCCCCACCCACCCGTGCAGTCTCGATGAACCAATTTTTTTTATTTTTCGACTTAGATTTTTCGAATTCTTGATTTTTCTTATTTTCTACTCAATTTTGAGAATTTTTCAATTTTTAATTTTTCGAATTTTAAAGTTTACTGATTTCTCAATTTCTCGTTTTAACCATGTTTTGATTTTTCGTTTTCTTGTGTTCTTGACTTTTCAAAGTTGCGATTTTTGAATTCTTCAATTTTTCAGGTTTTTGATTTTTCAACTTTCCGATTTTTCGACTTTTCAATTTCTCGATTCCTCAGTTTTTGCTTCTTCGAGCTAAATTTTTCAATTTTTGGATTTCCCAAGTATTTCGGCATTTCAGCTTTGGAATTTTTCAATTTCTCGTTTTTTTTCCAATTTTTCGATTCTGCAATTTTCCCATTTTGCAATTTTTCGTTTTTTTTTTAATTTTGGATTCTCAGTGTTTCGACTTTTCGATTTTTCAATTTTACATTATAAGTTTTCTTCTTTTTAAATTTTGGGCTTATCGATTTCTTGATTTTTTAATTTTTTTGTTCTATATTTGTTTTTCAATTCTTCTATTTTTTTTTAATTCCGCATTTCTCCTATTTTACCATTTCTTGATGTTTCGATTTATTGACATCTCGGTTTTTCGATTTTTAAATTCTTCGACTTTGATTCCTCAATTTTTCGATCTTTCAGTTTTGGTAAAAATTTTTATTCTTAAACTTTTCTTTCACTTTTCAAGTTTTCGATATTTCAGTTTCGGATTTTTTCAAAATTTCGATTCTTTAATTTCTTTATTTTTCGATTTCTCGAATTTTCGAGATTCCGATGTTTCGATTTTTTATTATTCAATTTCTCTCTTTTTATTTATTTATTTTTTTATTTAAAATTTTTCAGTTTTTTAATTTTTAGATTTTTCGGTTTATCGAGAAGACTAGATATATGTACTAAGAAAATCAAAGGATAAGCCCCACCCACCCGCTCCATCTCAATTGTGATTAATCTTTCTTATTTTCTACTCAATTTTGAGATTTTTTCAATTTTTAATTTTTCGAGTTTTAAAGTTTACTGATTTCTCAATTTCTCGTTTTATACATGTTTTTTTTAATTTTTCGTTTCCTTGACTTTTCAAAGTTTCAATTTTTCAGGTTTTTGATTCCCGATTTTTCGACTTTTCAATTTCTCGATTCCTCAATTTTTGCTTCTTCGATTTCTAAATTTTTCGATCAATTTTTCGATTCTGCAATTTTCCTATTTTGCAATTTTTCGTTTTTTTTTTTTTTTGGATTCTCAGTGTTTCGACTTTTCGATTTTTCAATTTTACATTATAATTTTTCTGTTCTATATTTGTTTTTCAATTCTTCTATTTTTTTTTTAATTCCCCAATTCTCGTATTTTACCATTTCTTGATGTTTCGATTTATTGACATCTCGGTTTTTCGATTTTTCAATTCTTGAATAAGCCCCACCCACCCGCCCCATCTCAATTGTGATTAATTTTTTATTCGTCGTGAGGCGCGAGGGCGGAGCTTAAATATAAAGTTCATATTTCTTTACAAGAAAATACCATGTTGAACGTGTTTTAAGTATCATGTTGAAAGAAAACTACACATATTAAGAAAAAAAAGTCAAAAATTAGGCCCCACCCACCCGCCCCGATCTCAATTTTGGTGCATTTTTTATTCGTTATGAGATCGGTGGGCGGAGCTTAACTGCAAAGTCCCTATGTTTGAGAAATGATCATATTGTAGAAAATAGACCATTTTGAGAAAATATCGGGAATGATTTTGATAAAAAAGCTTGTTATTATTCTCGTCGTTAGGCTTTCCAGATCTGGAGGAACCCCTCACCGTCAACACGCCCATGTCCACGGTAGTACAGGCCATGCAGCGGCCCGACAGCGGCCTGGAGATCCGGGACAGGATGTGGCTCAAAATAACGATACCCAACGCCTTCATCGGCACCGACATGATCGACTGGCTCCTGGCGCACGTCGAGGGGTTCCAGGAACGGAGGGACGCCAGGAAGTACGCGTCGCACCTGCTCAAGGCCGGCTTCATAAGGCACACGGTGAACAAGATCACCTTCTCGGAGCAATGCTACTACATCTTCGGGGATCTGTGTTCGGCGATGAGCAATCTGAAGATCCAGGGGGACACCGACTCGGTGGGGCCGCTCCCGAACGTCCCCAACTATATGCCGTACAGCGGGACGTACAACCCTCTGGAGTACATGCCGATGCCGTTTTACACGGCGAGCGAGAACACGGTGTATGGGTATAATCGTGAGGAGTCGGTGTTGAGCGGAAGCGGTGAGTGTTTTTCGTATTATTGTATTCAGCGACATTTATTTTTTTATAATCGTGAGTACTTAGCGAGGACAACAATAAGTACCACTCTATTGTTTTGTTTTAACACAAACGCGTAAACACAGTCGTTACCTTGTAGCATAATCTCGAACTGTGTAAGTTTCCGTTATTTTGTACATAATTACGTATTGTGGGTTGCAGTACTTTCAGGAGTACTGTCTGCAGAGTTACAAATTCCGTGAAATTTTCCGCTAGCAATAAGCCCAGGAATTCAATAAAATGATCGATTTCTCATTGTCCAGAGTTCTTATTAAACACAATAACGCATTACCAAAATCAATCATCGTTAATTTTTTTATATCTGCGTTTGACGAATCAGAACGAAATGCCAAACCACTTTCATTAAATTTTAATTAAAAAAAAACCTATTCAGCGCTTACGAAACGCCGCTTACGTAAGAAACGCAACTGTAACCAATTAAACCATTTCCATTTAAGCCACTACACGAACTAAGTGCAGTGATGCAACCAATTAAATCATTTTCAGTGGATAGTTAAGATATCACGTGTTTACTTAAGTAACAAAAAATTATAGATAATTGAAATCGGTTGTATTTTTCGTCTTCCGTTGCAATATGGAGCGTTATCGTGGTGTGTTCGTGTCACTCGCGATTAATTTATTATTCAGCAGACAGGATTTAAATGTGTGATATACGATGTGATGAATGTTTCAACGTCCTGATTAGGACGAACTTGGGGAATTACTTTGTTCTTGGGTTGGAAGAGCATTACGCACTTGTTAAACATTAACTTTCGCGTGGAGTTTGTTCTGGAATTTCGTGCAAACATTAATCTCACAAAGCAAATATTTTATTATCAAAATTGTTCAAACAGCTCACTGCGCAAAAATCATCCGCACGTGAATGCACAATTATTGCGAAATAGGTTGTGGATTTTAGACCTTCAGCATTTCCTGGGCTGTTTTTTGGTCTATAATTACACTGTTTGGAAGTAAATCCACGTTATAGAGCATTTTATTGCCCAATTAAACCTTGTAATGCGATCTTTTTTTGAAAAAATGCATGCGTCCTTTGTGCAGCCAGCTCGACAAGGAACCGCGCACTCCGCTTCCGCCACGTGTTTCTGTGTTATTTAACCTCAATTCTGTTTAAATGTTCACTTTCTGTGATTCTGATTTTAAACTACAACTGAACAAGTGTTAAAGTTTCAAGAAGAGCAATAAACAACATTTAAATTCGACATACACTCTCGTGAAATTTTATTTAAATTCTCCATCTTTTTATTATTCAGTTTTTGGTTTTTCAATTTTTCAACTTTCGGCCTTTGAATTTTCAATTTTTTTGGTTTTTCAATTTCCCCTTCTTTTCGATTTTCCATTCTTCAATTTTGTCGATTTTACAATCTTTCCAATTTTCAGTTTTTTTCGTCTTTTGTCTTTTTCAGTGGTTCATTGCGTCTTTTTTGGATTTTCAGATTCTCGATTTTTTTCGATATTCCATCTTTTCAATTTTTGGAATTTGCGTTTCTTGAATTTTTCGTCTCTTGAATTTTTCATTTCTTCAGCGTTTCAATTCTCCATCTTTTGTTATTCAGTTTTTGGTTTTTCAATTTCCCCTTTCTTCTTTTCGATTTTGCATTCTTCAATTTTGTCGATTTTACAATCTTTCCATTTTTCAGTTTTTTTCGTCCTTTGTCTTTTTCAGTGGTTCATTGCGCCTTTTTTGGATTTTCAGATTTTCGATTTTTTTTAGATATTCCATCTTTTCAATTTTTGGAATTTGCGTTTCTTGAATTTTTCGTCTCTTGCATTTTTCATTTCTTCAGCGTTTCGATTCTTCATTTTTTCATTATTCAGTTCTTCGTTTCTTCAATTTTTCGATTTTTTGTCTTTTAAATTTTCAATTTTTTCAGTTTTTTAATTTTCCATTTCTTCATTTGGATTTCCATTCTTCAATTTTGTCGATTTTAGAACCTTTCCATTTTTCAGTTTTTTCATCTTCTGACTTTTTCAATGTTTCGTTGCGCCTTTTTTTGATTTTTCAGATTCTCTTTTTTTTAGATTTTTCAGTTTTTCAATTTTTCCAATTTTTGTTTCTTGAATTTTTCGTCTCTTGAATTTTTCATTTCTTCAGCGTTTCAATTCTCCATGTTTTTTTTATGTTTATTAAATTTTTCAACTTTCGGCCTTTGAATTTTCAATTTTTTTGGTTTTTCAATTTCCCCTTTCTTCTTTTCGATTTTGCATTCTTCAATTTTGTCGATTTTACAATCTTTCAATTTTGTCGATTTTACAATCTTTCCATTTTTCAGTTTTTTTCGTCCTTTGTCTTTTTCAGTGGTTGATTGCGCCTTTTTTGGATTGTCAGATTCTCGATTTTTTTTAGATATTCCATCTTTTTTGGAATTTGCGTTTCTTGAATTTTTCGTTTCTTGCATTTTTCATTTCTTCAACGTTTCGATTCTTCATTTTTTCATTATTCAGTTCTTCGTTTCTTCAATTTTTCGATTTTTTCTCTTTTAAATTTTCAATTTTTTCAGTTTTTCAATTTTTCATTTCGATTTCCATTCTTCAATTTTGTCGACTTTAGAATCTTTCCATTTTTCAGTTTTTTCATCTTCTGAGTTTTTCAATGTTTCGTTGCACCTTTTTTTGCTTTTTCAGATTCTCTTTTTCTTAGTTTTTTCTTTTTTTCAATTTTTCCAATTTTTGTTTCTTGAATTTTTCGTCTCTTAAATTTTTCATTTCTTCAGCGTTTCAATTCTCCATCTTTTTATTATTCAATTTTTGATTTATTGAATTTTTAAACTTTCGGTCTTTGAATTTTCAATTTTTTTGGTTTTTCAATTCCACCTTCTTTTCGATTTTCCATACTTCAATTTTGTAATCTTTCCATTTTTCAGTTTTTTCCGTCCTTTGTATTTTTCAGTGGTTCATTGCGCCTTTTTTGGATTTTCAGATTCTCGATTTTTTTTCGATATTCCATCTTTTCAATTTTTGGAATTTGCGTTTCTTGAATTTTTAGTCTCTTGCATTTTTTCATTTCTTCAACATTTCGATTCTTCATTTTTTCATTATTCAGTTCTGCGTTTCTTCAATTTTTCAATTTTTAATTTCTTCATTTGGATTTCC
Organism: Zophobas morio; assembly: GCF_036711695.1. Taxonomy (NCBI): domain Eukaryota; kingdom Metazoa; phylum Arthropoda; class Insecta; order Coleoptera; family Tenebrionidae; genus Zophobas; species Zophobas morio. Next base: position 1,625,161 of record NW_026972132.1, read on the forward strand.
ATTCTTCAATGTTGTCGATTTTAGAATTTTTCCATTTTTCAGTGTTTTCATCTTCTGACTTTTTCAATGTTTCGTTGCGCCTTTTTTTGATTTTTCAGATTGTCTTTTTTTTAGATTTTTCATCTTTTCAATTTTTCCAATTTTTGTTTCTTGAATTTTTCGTCTCTTGAATTTTTCCTTTCTTCAGCGTTTCAATTCTCCACCTTTTTATTATTCAATTTTTGGTTTATTCAATTTTTCAACTTTCGGCCTTTGAATTTTCAATTTTTTTGGTTTTTCAATTTCCCCTTTCTTCTTTTCGATTTTCCATTCTTCAATTTTCTCGATTTTACAATCTTTCCATTTTTCAGTTTTTTCCGTCCTTTGTCTTTTTCAGTGGTTCATTGCGCCTTTTTTGTATTTTCAGATTCTCGATTTTTTTCGATATTTCAATTTTTGGAATTTGCGTTTCTTGAATTTTTCGTCTCTTGCATTTTTCATTTCTTCAACGTTTCGATTCTTCATTTTTTCATTATTCAGTTCTTCGTTTCTTCAGTTTTTCGATTTTTTGTCTTTTAAATTTTCAGTTTGTTCAGTTTTTCAATTTTCCATTTCTTCATTTGGATTTCCATTCTTCAATTTTGTCAATTTTAGAACCTTTCCATTTTTCAGTTTTTTCATCTTCTGACTTTTTCAATGTTTCGTTGCGCCTTTTTTTGATTTTTCAGATTCTCTTTTTTTTTAGATTTTTCATCTTTTCAATTTTTCCAATTTTTGTTTCTTGAATTTTTCCTCTCTTGAATTTTTCATTTCTTCAGCGTTTCAATTCTCCATCGTTTTATTATTCAATTTTTGGTTTATTGAATGTTTCAACTTTCGGCCTTTGAATTTTCAATTTTTTTGGTCTTTCAATTTTCCCTTTCTTCTTTTCGATTTTCCATTCTTCAATTTTCTCGATTTTACAATCTTTCCATTTTTCAGTTTTTTTCGTCCTTTGTCTTTTTCAGTGGTTCATTGCGCCTTTTTTGGATTTTCAGATTCTCGATTTTTTTCGATATTCCATCTTTTCAATTTTTAGAATTTGCCTTTCTTGATTTTTTCGTCTCTTGCATTTTTCATTTCTTCAACGTTTCGAATCTTCATTTTTTCATTATTCAGTTCTTCGTTTCTTCAATTTTTCGATTTTTTGTCTTTTAAATTTTCAATTTTTTCAGTTTTTTTCAATTTTCCATTTCATTTGGATTTCCATTCTTCAATTTTGTCGATTTTAGAATCTTTCCATTTTTCAGTTTTTTCATCTTCTGAGTTTTTCAATGTTTCGTTGCGCCTTTTTTTGATTTTTCAGATTCTCTTTTTTTAGAGTTTTCATCTTTTCAATTTTTCCAATTTTTGTTTCTTGAACTTTTCGTCTCTTGAATTTTTCATTTCTTCAGCGTTTCATTTCTCCATGTTTTTATTATTCAATTTTTGGTTTATTGAATTTTTCAACTTTCGGCCTTTGAATTTTCAATTTTGTCGATTTTACAATCTTTCCATTTTTTGTCCTTTGTATTTTCAGTGGTTCATTGCAAATTGAAGAATCCAAAAAAAAATCAAAAATTTCCAAAGTTGAAAAACAAAAAATTCAAAAATTCAAAAATTTGAAAATTCAAAAATTTTAATTTCGAAACTCGAAAAATTGAACAAGAAACTGGAAGATCGAAAAATTAAGAAATCAAGAAAACGAAATTTGAAAAATCGAATATATGAAAAATCTGAAAATTGCAAAAATGAAAAATTACAAAATCGAAACATTAATAGTTCAAAAACTACAAAATTTTGGGAGTGACATATACAAAAAAATGTAGATCTAAAAATTAAAAATCCAAAAGAATTGAAAAGTCTTAAACTGAGGAGTGGAAAAATTGAAAAATTGAGAAATCGAAAAGAAATGAAACCAATTTTTTCAATTCGAATGTCGAAAAAAATCGAAAATTCGATGAATAGAAAACTTGAAAATCCAAGAAATCGGAAAAGGAAAATCGAAAACCTAAAAATCCAAGAAAGGAAATATCGAAAAAAGAAATATAGAAAGTCGAAAATTCGAGAATCAAAATTAAAAAAACTTGAAAATCCAAAAATCGAAAACTCCAAATTTGGAAAATTGAAAAGTTGAAAAATCTAAAAGCCGAAAAGTTGAAAAATCGAATAACTGCGAAACTGAAACATCGAAATATTGAAAAACTGAAACACCGAGAAATCGAGAACTCGAAAAATAAAAAAATGAAAAATAAAAAAACGAAAAATCGAAAAGTAAAAAAATCAAAATCTGAATCTGAAGAGCGGAAAAATTGAAAAAAACCACTAATCAAAAATTCCTAAATTCAAAAATTTTGAAAATTGAGAAATTGAACAAGAATGAAACCAAGTGAAAATTCGAATAGCGAAAAAAATCGAAAATTCGATGAATCAAAAATTCCAAATCATGAAAATCCCAGAAATCGGAAAAACGATAAATGGAAAATCTAAAAAACGAAGAATCGAAATGTAGAAAAAGACATCGAAAGTTGAAAAATCAAAATTTTTAAAAATCTAATATCGAAAAATCTTATCAAATACTAGCCCCACCCACCCACCCTCTATTTTTTTGGAAGCTATGTGATTTGCCAAAATCAGTCTTATCGTAGTAAGTACTAGCCCCGCCCACCCACCCCCCTCTTCTCATTCTTGTGAGTCATTTAATTCTTTTCAGTATAAGATCATTCATTTGATTCATTTCGGATGAAATGAATCACTGAAAAGGAGGCGGGGTGGGTGGGTGGGGCCAAGTATATTCAAAAGTTGTCCAATTAATTCCCGGAAATGGCTGAAAAATGGTCGAAAATGTTAAAGGTGCTAACATCAGTTTCAACTCATCTTCGTTTCTTCAATTTTTCGTCGAATTTTTAAATTTTTCGGTTTTCCAATTTTCCATTTCTTCTTTTGGATTCTCCATTTTTCAATTTTGTCCATTTTACAATCTTTACAATGTTCGTTTTTTTCTTTATCCTTTGAATTTTTCGATTTATCGTTTCTTCAATGTATTGATTTTTAGTTTTCCGATTTTTCATTTTTTCATTTCTTTTTTCGATTGTTGATCTATACAATTTTTCGTTTTTACAAAATTTCGATTTTTCATTCGATGTACAATTTTTCCATTTTTCGATTTACAATTTTTCAGGTGGCTCGATCTTAAAATTTTCAACTTGAATTTTCCGATTATTCGAAAAATCAAAAATCGATAAGTTAAAAAATCGAAAACTGAAAAATTGAAACTTCGTAGTAATGGAAGGGTTCACAAAAAATTACAGTGGAGTTATTTTTTAAATTCACATAACAATATTTTGTGGAAAGATACATAAAAGTACAGTTTTTTTTTAACACTGTAGAGTAATACTCTATTTATATGCATTGGTAAAAAACTTCAAGACAATCGGAAACTTCGAAAACAGACAATAAAATACATGGGGTGTTCCATTAAAAAAAAAACAAGAATTTATTTGTTATGTCTAAAAAACAGAACACTCTGTACTGTTGAAAATAATTTTAATGCTTGGACTTGTTTTTATTTTAAATAATTAATGAGATATCGAGTTAGTGACTCACCCTGTATATTTTACGTATTTAGATTATTACAAAAGTACAAAAATAAATCAGCCACACAGAATTATTTACTGATCAACAATTTTCAACATATTTGCGTTTTTTATATCTAAAATGGCCATATTTAAATAAAAGCTCTCAAGTCCGCCATATTTAAAGATGGGGTCTGGGATTTTGCACAAAAATTTTTAGTGTATTTGCCTTGACAAACGTGTAAAAACCGAGAAATATGTTAATTTGTTTATACAGGGTGATTAAATTTCTAAATTTAGAGTTTGTCGTATTTTTCAAATGGGACACCCGTATTTAAAAAAAAACTTAAAAATTTGAAAAATTGAGAGATTGGAAGATCAAAAAAACGAGAAATCGCAAAGTAATCAAGTCGAAAAATTGGAAAAGCGGAAATCTCAAAAAACGAAAAAATGGAAAACTGGAAAAACTGAGAAACCGAAATAGGCCAAAATAAAAAAGATTGAAGAATCTAAAATTTAAAAATTCAAAAATTGAAAAATCGAAAGGTAGAATCCAGAAGTCAAAAATAGAAAAGCCGAAGAATTCAAATATTGAAAAATCCTAAAACTGAAATATCTAAAAACTGAAAAATCGAAAAATCAAAAAGTGAAGTCGAAAAATAGAAACCTTAAAAAATCGAAAAATTGAAAAATCAAAAACCTGAAAAATCAAAAAATTAAAGAATTGAACAGGAAAATCTAAACACTAGAAGGTCAAGAAATGGGAAAATCAAAACATCGATTCATTGAAAAATCGAAAAATTGAGAGTTTATAAAAATCAAATTTGAAAAATTAAAAAATCGAAAATTTGACAAAAAGACAATTGAAAAACAGAAAATCTAAAACCGGGAAGTCGAAATATCGATAGATTGAGAAATCAAAACATTTGAAAAATTCGAAAACTTGGAAAAATTGAAATATCGAAGAACTGAAATGAAAAATCGAGAAGTCGAAAAATCTAAAATTTTAAAAATTGAAAAAATCAAAAATTTAAAAATCGAAAAAGTAAAAAAAATCGACACATCGAAAAATGAAGGAGTCAAAAATCGAAAAGTCAAAGAATGGAAATATTGAAAACTCCCAAAACTGAAAATTGAAAGAAAAACTGAAAAATGGAAAACCTGGAAAATCCGAAAACTGAAATATCCAAAAACTAAGGACCTAAAAAGTCGAAAAATTGAGCAAGCGAGAAATACAAAAAAAAAGTGAACTCGAAAAATCGAAACCCTAAAAAAACTAAAAATTGAAAAATCAAAAACCCAAAAAATCGAAGAACAGGAATATCGAAAAAAGTCAAGAAATAGGAAAATCAAAACATCGATTAATTGAAAAATCGAAAAATTGAAAAAACGACAATTGAAAAACAGAAAATCTAAATCCGGGAAGTCGAAACATCGATAGACTAAGAAATCAAAACATTTGAAAAATTCGAAAACTTGAAAAACAGAAATATCAAAGAACTGAAATGAAAAATCGAGAAATCGGAAAATCTAAAATTTTAAACATTTGAAAAATTGAAATATGGAAGAGCTGAAATGAAAAATCGACAAATCGAAAAATCGAAAATTTTAAATATTGAAAAATTAAAATACCAAAAAATTGAGAAATCTAAAATTTAAAAATCGAAACAGCAAAAAGTCGACACATCGAAAAATCCAGAAGTCCAAATTGGAAAAGTCGAAGAACAGAAATATTGAAAAATCAAAAACCTGCAAAATCGTAAGATCGAAAAATTGAATAACAAGTAAACTGAAAAATCCCAATACTGAAATGTCCGAAAACTGAGAAATTAAAAAACTGAAAAATTGAGAAATCGATAAATCAAAAAAGTGATGTCAAATCGAAACCTGACAAAATAGAAAAATTGAAAAACTAAAAATCTGAAAAATCAATTAATTGAAAAATCGACAAATAAAGAGTTTATAAAAGTCAAAAAATCAAAAACCTGAAATATCGAAGTACAGGAATATCGAAAAAAGTCAAGAAATGGGAAAATCAAAACATCGATTAATTGAAAAATCGAAAAATTGAAAAAACGACAATTGAAAAACAGAAAATCTAAATCCGGGAAGTCGAAACATCGATAGACTAAGAAATCAAAACATTTGAAAAATTCGAAAACTTGAAAAACTGAAATATCAAAGAACTGAAATGAAAAATCGAGAAATCGGAAAATCTAAAATTTTAAACATTTGAAAAATTGAAATATGGAAGAGCTGAAATGAAAAATCGACAAATCGAAAAATCGAAAATTTTAAATATTGAAAAATTAAAATACCAAAAAATTGAGAAATCTAAAATTTAAAAATCGAAACAGCAAAAAGTCGACACATCGAAAAATCCAGAAGTCCAAATTGGAAAAGTCGAAGAACAGAAATATTGAAAAATCAAAAACCTGCAAAATCGTAAGATCGAAAAATTGAATAACAAGTAAACTGAAAAATCCCAATACTGAAATGTCCGAAAACTGAGAAATTAAAAAACTGAAAAATTGAGAAATCGATAAATCAAAAAAGTGATGTCAAATCGAAACCTGACAAAATAGAAAAATTGAAAAACTAAAAATCTGAAAAATCAATTAATTGAAAAATCGACAAATAAAGAGTTTATAAAAGTCAAAAAATCAAAAACCTGAAATATCGAAGTACAGGAATATCGAAAAAAGTCAAGAAATGGGAAAATCAAAACATCGATTAATTGAAAAATCGAAAAATTGAAAAAACGACAATTGAAAAACAGAAAATCTAAAACCGGGAAGTCGAAAAATCGTTAGACTAAGAAATCAAAACATTTGAAAAATTCGAAAACTTGAAAAACTGAAATATCAAAGAACTGAAATGAAAAATCGAGAAATCGGAAAATCTAAAATTTTAAACATTTGAAAAATTGAAATATGGAACAGTTGAAATGAAAAATCGAGAAATCGGAAAATCTAAAATGTTAAATATTGAAAAATTAAAATACCAAAAAATTGAGAAATCTAAAATTTAAAAATCGAAACAGCAAAAAGTCGACACATCGAAAAATCCAGAAGTCCAAATTGGAAAAGTCGAAGAACAGAAATATTGAAAAATCCCAAAACTGGGAATCTAAAGAATCGAAAAATTGAAAAATCAAAAACCTGCAAAATCGTAAGATCGAAAAATTGAATAACAAGTAAACTGAAAAATTGAGAAATCGATAAATCAAAAAAGTGATGTCAAATCGAAACCTGAAAAAATAGAAAAATTGAAAAACTAAAAATCTGAAAAATCAATTAATTGAAAAATCGACAAATAAAGAGTTTATAAAAGTCAAAAAATCAAAAACCTGAAAAATCGAAGAACAGGAATATCGAAAAAAGTCAAGAAATGGGAAAATCAAAACATCGATTAATTGAAAAATCGAAAAATTGACAGTTTATAAAATGCCAAATTTGAAAAATTGAAAAATTGAAAAAACGACAATTGAAAAACAGAAGATCTAAAACCGGGAAGTCGAAAAATCGATAGACTAAGAAATCAAAACATTTGAAAAATTCGAAAACTTGAAAAACTGAAATATCAAAGAACTGAAATGAAAAATCGAGAAATCGGAAAATCTAAAATTTTAAACATTTGAAAAATTGAAATATGGAAGAGTTGAAATGAAAAATCGAGAAATCGGAAAATCTAAAATTTTAAATATTGAAAAATTAAAATACCAAAAAATTGAGAAATCTAAAATTTAAAAATCGAAACAGCAAAAAGTCGACACATCGAAAAATCCAGAAGTCCAAATTGGAAAAGTCGAAGAACAGAAATATTGAAAAACCCCAAAACTGAGAATCTAAAGAATCGAAAAATTGAAAAATCAAAAACCTGCAAAATCGTAAGATCGAAAAATTGAATAACAAGTAAACTGAAAAATCCCAATACTGAAATGTCCAAAAACTGAGAAATTAAAAAACTGAAAAATTGAGAAATCGATAAATCAAAAAAGTGATGTAAAATCGAAACCTGAAAAAATAGAAAAATTGAAAAATCAAAAACCTGAAAAATCAAAAAATTAAAAAATTGAACAGGAAAATTTAAACACTCGAAGGTCAAGAAATGGGAAAATCAAAACATCGATTCATTGAAAAATCGAAAAATTGACAGTTTATAAAATGCCAAATTTGAAAAATTGAAAAAACGACAATTGAAAAACAGAAGATCTAAAACCGGGAAGTCGAAAAATCGAGTCAAAAAAGTGATGTCAAATCGAAACCTGAAAAAATAGAAAAATTGAAAAACTAAAAATCTGAAAAATCAATTAATCGACAAATAAAGAGTTTATAAAAGTCAAAAAATCAAAAACCTGAAAAATCGAAGGACAGGAATATCGAAAAAAGTCAAGAAATGGAAAAATCAAAACATCGATTAATTGAAAAATCGAAAAATTGGAAAAACGACAACTGAAAAACAGAAAATCTAAAACCGGGAAGTCGAAAAATCGATAGACTAAGAAATCAAAACATTTGAAAAATTCGAAAACTTGAAAAACTGAAATATCAAAGAACTGAAATGAAAAATAGAGAAATCGGAAAATCTAAAATTTTAAACATTTGAAAAATTGAAATATGGAAGAGCTGAAATGAAAAATCGACAAATCGAAAAATCTAAAATTTTAAATATTGAAAAATTAAAATACCAAAAAATTGAGAAATCTAAAATTTAAAAATCGAAAAAGCAAAAAGTCGACACATCGAAAAATCCAGAAATCCAAATTGGGAAAGTCGAAGAACAGAAATATTAAAAAACCCCAAAACTGAGAATCTAAAGAATCGAAAAATTGAAAAATCAAAAACCTGCAAAATCGTAAGATCGAAAAATTGAATAACAAGTAAACTGAAAAATCCCAATATTGAAATGTCCAAAAACTGAGAAATTAAAAAACTGAAAAATTGAGAAATCGATAAATCAAAAAAGTGATGTCAAATCGAAACCTGAAAAAATAGAGAAATTGAAAAACTAAAAATCTGAAAAATCAATTAATCGACAAATAAAGAGTTTATAAAAGTCAAAAAATCAAAAACCTGAAAAATCGAAGGACAGGAATATCGAAAAAAGTCAAGAAATGGAAAAATCAAAACATCGATTAATTTAAAAATGGAAAAATTGGAAAAACGACAACTGAAAAACAGAAAATCTAAAACCGGGAAGTCGAAAAATCGATAGACTAAGAAATCAAAACATTTGAAAAATTCGAAAACTTGAAAAACTGAAATATCAAAGAACTGAAATGAAAAATAGAGAAATCGGAAAATCTAAAATTTTAAACATTTGAAAAATTGAAATATGGAAGAGCTGAAATGAAAAATCGACAAATCGAAAAATCTAAAATTTTAAATATTGAAAAATTAAAATACCAAAAAATTGAGAAATCCAAAATTTAAAAATCGAAAAAGTAAAAAGTCGACACATCGAAAAATCCAGAAGTCCAAATTGGAAAAGTCGAAGAACGGAAATATTGAAAAATCAAAAACCTGCAAAATCGTAAGATCGAAAAATTGAATAACAAGTAAACTGAAAAATCCCAATACTGAAATGTCCGAAAACTGAGAAATTAAAAAACTGAAAAATTGAGAAATCGATAAATCAAAAAAGTGATGTCAAATCGAAACCTGAAAAAATAGAAAAATTGAAAAACTAAAAATCTGAAAAATCAATTAATTGAAAAATCGACAAATAAAGAGTTTATAAAAATCAAAAAATCAAAAACCTGAAAAATCGAAGGACAGGAATATCGAAAAAAGTCAAGAAATGGGAAAATCAAAACATCGATTAATTGAAAAATCAAAAAATTGGAAAAACGACAACTGAAAAACAGAAAATCTAAAACCGGGAAGTCGAAAAATCGATAGACTAAGAAATCAAAACATTTGAAAAATTCGAAAACTTGAAAAACTGAAATATCAAAGAACTGAAATGAAAAATCGAGAAATCGGAAAATCTAAAATTTTAAACATTTGAAAAATTTAAATATGGAAGAGTTGAAATGAAAAATCGAGAAATCGGAAAATCTAAAATGTTAAATATTGAAAAATTAAAATACCAAAATATTGAGAAATCTAAAATTTAAAAATCGAAACAGCAAAAAGTCGACACATCGAAAAATCCAGAAGTCCAAATTGGAAAAGTCGAAGAACAGAAATATTGAAAAATCAAAAACCTGCAAAATCGTAAGATCGAAAAATTGAATAACAAGTAAACTGAAAAATCCCAATACTGAAATGTCCGAAAACTGAGAAATTAAAAAACTGAAAAATTGAGAAATCGATAAATCAAAAAAGTGATGTCAAATCGAAAAAAATAGAAAAATTGAAAAACTAAAAATCTGAAAAATCAATTAATTGAAAAATCGACAAATAAAGAGTTTATAAAAGTTAAAAAATCAAAAACCTGAAATATCGAAGTACAGGAATATCGAAAAATTGAAAAAACGACAATTGAAAAACAGAAAATCTAAAACCGGGAAGTCGAAAAATCGATAGACTAAGAAATCAAAACATTTGAAAAATTCGAAAACTTGAAAAACTGAAACATCAAAGAACTGAAATGAAAAATCGAGAAATCGGAAAATCTAAAATTTTAAACATTTGAAAAATTGAAATATGGAAGAGCTGAAATGAAAAATCGAAAAATCGAAAATTTTAAATATTGAAAAATTAAAATACCAAAAAATTGAGAAATCTAAAATTTAAAAATCGAAACAGCAAAAAGTCGACACATCGAAAAATCCAGAAGTCCAAATTGGAAAAGTCGAAGAACAGAAATATTGAAAAACCCCAAAACTGAGAATCTAAAGAATCGAAAAATTGAAAAATCAAAAACCTGCAAAATCGTAAGATCGAAAAATTGAATAACAAGTAAACTGAAAAATCCCAATACTGAAATGTCCAAAAACTGAGAAATTAAAAAACTGAGAAATTGAAAAATCGATAAATCAAAAAAGTGATGTCAAATCGAAACCTGAAAAAATAGAAAAATTGAAAAACTAAAAATCTGAAAAATCGACAAATAAAGAGTTTATAAAAGTCAAAAATTGAAAAATTGTAGAATCCAAAAATTGAATAATAAATAGGAGTAAACTGAAAAGTCCCCAAACTAAAATTTCGGAAAACTGAGAACTCGAAAGTTGAAACAGCAAGAAATTATGGTCGAAATCGGTTAGGATCGTGGTTTATAAATCAAATCGTTTCCGAACGCTTAGAGTCGACATTGGCCTGAACGCGCTCTGAGCAGGTCTGTAGATCAAACAAGTTCTCAGACGACGAACTGTAATTCGTGTGATCTGAATTAAAATGAAGGAAACAATAACCAGCTTGTAATATTCTGGTAAATCTAGTGTCAAAGTAAAACGCGTCGTTAAAAATATTACGACACTTTTTCTATTGTAGTTAATTTTATTCCTAGTTAGAAACAAACACTGTTGCCAACATAAGTCATTTAATTTAAACTATGACGCTTCTCTATGTTCTCTGGTATTAATGTTTTCGTTTCCGCACAGGTGGCTCATCTAACGGCTCCGACCACCTCAAGGACGCAGCGGCGGGCCACAGCAGCGCCTCCGACAGCGATCTGACGTCACTCGGCCCCCGCTCCGCCCTGCCGATGGCGACCGGAAACGGAAACGGTTCGTCGAACGGTTCGGATCAGAGCAGCGGGACGCAGGTTGCAGCCCAATCCAAAGACATTGCCGGTAGTAGACAATCATTTAAGATAGCTATGGGAAACCCTTGTGAGATGTTTGTTGATGTTATGTAGGTTGGTGGATGCCAGAGCCGGTCAAAAATCATTAATTTTGTTTCGACTTTCACTCAAGTAGCGAAGTGTGTATGAAATTTTCTTTCGTTTTTCTGATTTGATTTGATTGCCTGAAGTAGATCGTTGCTTGGACTCACGGTAGCCTGGAATCACGAGGATGTGGGAGGGGGATAATCGTTGCTTTGGCATCGTCATGGTTCCGGACGTTTCCTAATTCACTCGTTACGAATCAGCACAGCCTCACCGCTTCTCTAAGAATTAATTGTAAATAACCCGAGCGACATCGTTCCGCTTTCAAAGTTTTATATCACCCCATAAATTATTTTTGTAGTTAATTTTATAGTAACGCTTTAAATTGTATTTAAAATTGATGGTTAAGTTGAAGTGTGTAAATATAGTTATTTTTTAATACGAAGTTGTTGGTATTGTGTACACCCGCAGCATGAAGCATGCACTCATCATATTTTTGGTTTTTGTGTTTTTCTCAAAACCATAAAAACCGTTTTGATTTTTTCACTAATTCATTATTTAATTTCAGTTTTAAGTTACCTCTAAGTGCAATATTAATAGCCACAAACACAATTTTGCAATGTTTGCGAATAATTTTCTCAAGGTAAGTTTTGTTACGGCATGTTAGCGTTTTTCTTTTTTGTTTTTTCAAGAGTGTCTCAGATTGTGCATTGTTTTTTTTTTTGTTTTTTAGATCAGACGGGGGTCGTCAGTTATCAATTTACTCAAACGTAAGAACCCTTCCAAGCGTATACTGAACGTAATTTTATAACTGCTTTGTAAATGTATTATTCATGTACAGTTTATTTCGTATTAGGAATTTTAGTGCGTTATGTGTAGGTTAGCACTCATTTCAACAAATCGTATTTATTTAAAGTTTCGTTTTTCATGTTGTAACACTGCCATACTTAGGTGCTTCTGTATAATTATCGATATATTATATTAGTATTAAAAGTTTATTTATATCATTGTTAAATTAAGCGACTTTTTTATTTTGTGATATATTTTTTTTTATTATAATAAAGATTTTATTATATTGACGATGCTATCACAGGGTAATTTGTTTTGGCATTTAGTACAACTAGCATAAGTTACTCGTTATCATTTGTGTTATTTTTGTGGAGCATACAGGGAAAATGTAACCAGAAAAACTACAAAAAAATCTTTTGTGTGACTGAAAATGTTATAAGATGTATTAATACAAATCATACCCGAAATAAATTTATGTCAACAGACTTGACATTGATTGACATAAACACCCTTATCTCGCGAGCTTCTCACCACAATACCTGTATACAAACATTCAGATAAGTGAAGCAATTACGTAAATACACGACAACAAAACAAGATAAAATCTAATCTTGTCACGTTCATACTCGGAAAACCTCGCCGGGTTTTTTTTACAGCGGCGACTATTCAATCATACTTAACTTAAGTCGAGACAAGAGCAAAGTCATTCGTGCGCCGACTAGAGTCGCGTCTGCTCGTCCCGTCGTCCCGAAAATTCGAACCCGCGGCAATTCGCACCAACGACAACGCCAACCTCAAACAAATGTTAAGGTTATCGCATTCCTCGGAAAAACCACGCTCCAATCACTAAAATGATTCAGTGATTATCAGAAACGTGCACGGTAAGTATTATTTATTTTTTCCGAGTTATGTAGAGTGACAGCTGGAAAGTGAGGTTATGAGTTGCAATATGTTACTTGATTGCTTAATTGGGTAATTTTCAGATGTCCTCAGAAAGTCGCGAGCCTGGCGATGGGCCGCAGCCGCCGCCCCCCGTCCCCACCGCCAACGAAACCACCCAACTCACCCCCGCCTCCACCTACTTCGCCGACGAAAAAATCCAAATCCCGGAAATCGAGTCCGTGAGTAGACGAAAACGAGATCGCGTTTTACCCCATTTTCAGTCGGGGTTCAGTTTCAGGAAGTTGTGGGCGTTCACGGGTCCTGGGTTTCTCATGTCCATTGCTTATCTGGACCCTGGTAACATCGAGAGTGACTTACAAAGCGGCACCGTCGCCCAGTATAAATTACTATGGGTTTTGTTAAGCGCGACGATTTTGGGGCTGCTCATGCAACGACTGAGCGCTCGTTTGGGGGTGGTCACCGGGTTGCATTTAGCAGAAATGTGTTACCGACAATACCGAAAAGTCCCAAGACTCATCCTCTGGATTATGATTGAAATAGCCATCATTGGGTCTGACATGCAAGAAGTCATAGGCACAGCGATTGCGATTTACTTGTTGTCTAATAAAGCGTGAGTTGGGTTAGGGTGAAGTGTGACATAACCCCACTTTTGGGTTCGCAGGATCCCGCTATGGGGCGGCGTTTTAATCACGATCGTGGACACTTTCACCTTCCTGTTCCTGGATAAGTACGGCTTGAGAAAACTGGAGCTGTTTTTCGGGTTGCTGATCACGGTGATGGGGGTGACGTTCGGGTTTGAGTACATCACGTCTAAGCCGAGTCAGCTGGAGGTGATCGAGGGGATGTTCGTGCCGTGGTGCGAGGGGTGCGACTCAGGGGCACTTCTCCAAGCCGTGGGGATCGTTGGTGAGTTTGCCGAGACGAAGTCGAGATCACACAATTTTTGTGTGATGACTCACCGTTAAACAATAAAATGAATTATTCATTTTATTGTTACACGTGTAAATGTTTATCGTGGTCGTTAACCTTATCAGCTTCCATTTGTCCCATTTTCATCACGTACCTACGTAATAAAAAAAATTGGTCTAAAGAGTTTAGACAGTACTTCCCTCGCTGTCGGAAACTTGACGACTGCATGCCTATTGTGTTTTTTTTCTCATTACATTTTTGTAGTGGGAATTTAAAAAAAAATTGCGACGACGTCATCAACATTTTTGCAAGGACACGTATATCAGTTGGGATAGATGTAGTGTAATACTAAGAATAAAATTATTATATTCTCAAATTTTCAGGAAAATGAATTGGGTCGTTTGAATATTGATTTGTAATAATCAATAAAATAACGAAACAATTTACTCACGTATACCTACGTATCAGAGGCAACTGAAAATCGTGTATGTATAAACATTCTTAATTTAAGATGACAGGCGTAACAGCATACGTGAGAGCCAAACAGAGAAACTGTAAACAAAACGACCGTCGGTTTTATTGCTTCGACTTCCGCTTATTATATAAAACATTGGGTTTTATTTTAATTCTTGACGGTGAAATTCACAATTGGTTGATTATAAACATGTCTATTTCACATTCGCGGAATCAAGTGAACGCATAAAACAAATGCAGGTCTGTAATGTTAAAGTCGATGTAAATAAGCGTGCTACCCTTATGTTTCAACCGAGTTTTTCCTTTAACAAATTTTGTGTCTACCAAATTGGGTTGGTTGGGGTGTAATACTAATAATAAGTGTTGCCTTTAATTTAATCAATAAAATAAATTGACTTCATTAATTTTTTTGAACCACCTCTTAAGAAAATCTAAAAAATATGAATGGAATGATAAATCACAAGTACAAACTCATCATATTTTTTGCATTTTAGATAGGATTTATTCAGCAAAATTTAAGGGTGACGTCATCAATTTTTTTAGGAGGGATGAACAAATACATTTTGAACAAAAGTTTACCATGCTTATAATAACTTTAAAATATTCCCAAGATTTCAAAGCATTCGGTTTTGTAATTCCTGATTAAATCGATAAAATAAATTCACGCCTTCATTAATTTTTTTGAGTCACCCTGCATATGCAAATCCAAAAATATGAATGGAATGATAAATCACAAGTACAGACTCATCATATTTTGTACATTTTAGATACGATTTATTCGGCGAACTTTTGAGCTGACGTCATCAGTTTTTTGTAGAAGATAACTAAATATATTTTGACTAAAAATTTATTATGCTCTTTATAACCTTAAAACATCTGCAAGATTTCAAAACATTCGGTTTTGTAGTTCCTGATTAAATCAATAAAATAAATTTACGCATTCATTAATTTTTTTGAGTCACCCTGTATATGCAAATCCAAAAAAATATGAATGGAGTGATAGATCACAACTACAGGCTCATCATATTTTGTACATTTTAGATATGATTTATTCCACAAACTTTTGAGCTGACGTCATCAAGTTTTTGGAGGGGATAAGCAAATATTTTTTGACTAAAGATTTATGATGCTCTTTATAGCCTTAAAACATCTGCAACATTTCGAAGCATTGTGGTTAGCAGATTAAAAATTAAATTTCAAAATGTTGTTTTATAATTTTGATTTTTTTTCCAAAAATCTGGACGTTTCGGGTGAAAAGTCGATTCAGAGTTGTAAACTACATGTGTAGGACTATGTTATTTTATACAATTGAAAACCCATTTACTATGTACAATTTTGAAGTGACGTCATCGCATTAGTGGTGGGGATGATTAGACAAATTTTGGTTAGCGTTTTACCATCTACATGATATTCTTAATATAAGTACAAAATTTCACAACAATCGGTCGAGTACTTTCGGAGATTATCTGTCTAATAAAAATCCGTGACAACAGACGGACAGACGGACGGACAGACGGACGGACGGACAGACGGACGGACAGACAGACGGAAATGGGAGACCTATTTCTTCGTCTTCTAGGGGTCATGAAAGATTGAGAAAACGTAAAAGTAGAGAGTCGGCCGACGGACTCGATTACAATACTTCCTTTGCTTACGCTCGGGAAGTAAAAATGGTCGAGTTTTACTTCTGGAGCGTACGTTTTCTCGATCTTTCATGACCCCTAGAAGACGAAGAAATAGGTCTCCCATTTCCGTCTGTCTGTCCGTCTGTTGTCCCGGATTTTTATTAGACAGATAATCTCCGAAAGTACTCGACCGATTGTTGTGAAATTTTGTACTTATATTAAGAATATCATGTAGATGGTAAAACGCTAACCAAAATTTGTCTAATCATCCCCACCACTAATGCGATGACGTCACTTCAAAATTGTACATAGTAAATGGGTTTTCAATTGTATAAAATTATAGAGTCGTACACATGTAGTTTACGACTCCGAACTCAGTTTTTACCCGAAACGTCCAGAACAGGACAAACATTGTAGAAATAAGGCGAAAATGCAGAACAAAAACGCTAAAAAAATTAAAAAAACGTGACAAAACAGACAAAAAAGTAACAAAAAAGTGACCAAAGAACCCCAGCAAAAAGATAACAAAAATCGACAGAAAAAGCACAAAAGTAAATAAAAAAGGACAAAAAGTCTATTACAAAAAAGTCCAAAAAAAAAACGTAATTAAAAATGTAAAAAAAAAGCAAAAACACCTCAAAAAACAGCTCCTGGACTTTTTCCATTTTTCGATTTTTCGATGTTTCGATTTAGCGTTATTCGGATTTCCCGTTTTACAGCTTTTTTGATGTTTCAATTTCTGGATTTTCCACTTTTCGATTTCTCGATTTTTTGATGTTTTGGTTTCTCATTTTTCGAGATTTCAGATTTGTAATTTTTCAGTTTCGATTTTTCTTTTTCTTGATTTTTGACTTTTCCTTTTTTTCAGTTTTTCTGAATTTCAGATTTCCGTTTTTTATGCTACAATTTTTCGGTTTTCCACTTTTCGAGTTCTCGAATTTTTTGTTTTTACTTTTTTTAAATTTCAGATTTTCCGATTTTTTTGATTTTTCCACTTTTCTATTGGTAGATTTTTCGATTTTTTATGTTTCGATTTCTAATTTGCGAGATTATTTGGGTTTTGCAACTTTTAAGTTAAATTCAGTTCTACAATATCTCTTGATTTTTGATTTTTTGACTTTTCCTTTTTCATTTTCTCGAAATTTTAGGTTTTCGATTTTTTCTGTTTCAATTTCTCGATTTTTCGATTTTTCAAATTTTCAGTTTTTACATTTTTTAAATGTTAGATTATTCGATTTTTTGACGTTTCGATTTCTTATCATTCGAGATGACAATTTTGGGAATTTTCAATTTTGATTTTTTCGTCTTTTAATTTTTGATTTTTTGACCTTTCTGTTTTTTTATTTTTTGTTTAATTTTTCTATTCGATTTTCAACTTTTCGATTTCTCGTTTTTTCAATTTTATATGTTTCGATTCCTCATTTTTTCATATTTCAGTTTTGGAATTTTTCAGTGTTTCAATTCTTCAGTTCATCGATTTCTTGATTTTTCGAATTTCGGATTTTTGGATTTCTTCGATTTTTTGAGTTTAAGATTTTTCGACTTTTAAAATTTTTCGGTTAAATTCAGTTCTATCATCTGATTCCCGATTTTTTGAGTTTTCGTTTTTTCAATTATTCGAACTTTCGGTCTTTCGATTCTTTTTTTGTTTCAATTTCTCGATCTTTCGATTTTTGAGTTTTCAGTTTTTAGATTTTTCAAAGTTTAGATTTTTCTATTTTTTAGTGCTTCAGTTTCCGGATTTTCCACTTTTCGATTTCTGGATTTTTGGATTTTTGGATTTTTTTGTTTCGATGTCTCATTTTCGAGGTTTCAGTTTTGGAACTTTTCAGTTTTGAATCTTCTGTCTTGATTTTTAATTTTTTGACTTTTCCTTTTTCAATTTTTCGAAATTTCAGTTGTTCAGGGTTTTTTATGTTTCAATTTCTCGATTTTCCAATTTTCCAGTTTGCGATTTTTCGAATTCTCAGTTTTTAGATTTTTTAAATTTTAGATTTTTCGATTTGATTCAATTTCTCGATTTTCCACTTTTTGATTTCCAAAGTGGCGATAATAAAAGAGAAAACAGAAAAACTCCAAAAAATTAACGAAAACAACTTGATAGAAACGAAAAACGCAGAAAAATAAAAAAGTGACAAAAACAAACCAAAATTTAATAAAAAAGCCAGAAAAGTGCAACAAAAAGAACTAAATAAAACAGGACAAAATGCGATTTCTGGATTTTTCGATTTTTTGATGTTTTGATTTCCCATTTTTCGAGATTTCGGTTTTAGAATTTTTCAGTTTTGATTGTTCTGGCACTATTTTTTATTTTCTGACTTTTTTTTTCAGTTTTTCGATTTTTGTATGTTTCAGTGTCTCGATTTTTCGATTTTACACTTTTCGATTTCTGGAGTTTCCAGTTTTTCTAAAATGTGAAAAATATGATGAGTCTGTACTTGTGATTTATCATTCCTTTCATATTTTTTCGATTTGCATATACAGAGTGACTGAAAAAAATTAATGAATGCGTCAATTTATTTTTTTGATTTAATCAGGAATTACAGAACCGAATGCTGTGAAATCTTGGAGATATTTTAAAGTTATAATAAGCATGGTAATTTTTTTATCAAAATTTATTTGCTCATCCCCGCCTAAAAAATTGATGACGTCACCCTAAAATTTGGTAAATAAATCCTAGATTTTAACAGTCACCGTCTAAGGAAAAAATTGGATGTCTAGGGTAAAACCTCAAGGCGGATTCATAAACCACAAGCACAAGAGTATGTTATTTTCAAAAATTTAAATGGCGGTTACTAAAAAAATTAAAATTAACAACATTACGATTCTTCTTAGTTTACGCTTACGAAGTAAAAAGGACAAACATTGTAGAAATGAGGCTAAAATACAGAACAAAAACGCTAAAAAAATTAAAAAAAGGTGTCAAAACAGACAAAAAAGTAACAAAAAAGTGACCAAAGAACCCCAGCAAAAAAGAAGATAACAAAAATCGACAGAAAAAGCACAAAAAAAACGTAATTAGAAATGTAAAAAAAAGCAAAAACACCTCAAAAAAACATCTCCTGGACTTTTTTCCATTTTTCGATTTTTCGATGTTTCGATTTAGCGTTATTCGGATTTCCCGTTTTACAGCTTTTTTGATGTTTCAATTTCTGGATTTTCCACTTTTCGATTTCTCGATTTTTTGATGTTTCGGTTTCTCATATTTCGAGATTTCAGATTTGTAATTTTTCAGTTTCGATTTTTCTTTTTCTTGATTTTTGACTTTTCCTTTTTTTCAGTTTTTCTGAATTTCAGATTTCCGTTTTTTATGCTACAATTTTTCGGTTTTTCACTTTTCGAGTTCTCGAATTTTTTGTTTTTACATTCTATTAAATTTTAGATTTTCCGATTTTTTTGATGTTTCAGTTTTTGAATTTTCCACTTTTCTATTGGTAGATTTTTCGATTTTTTATGTTTCGATTTCTAATTTGCGAGATTATTTGGGTTTTGGAACTTTTAAGTTAAATTCAGTTCTATCTCTTGATTTTTGATTTTTTGACTTTTCCTTTTTCATTTTCTCGAAATTTTAGGTTTTCGATTTTTTGTTTCAATTTCTCGATTTTTCGATTTTTCAAATTTTCAGTTTTTACATTTTTTAAATGTTAGATTTTTCGATTTTTTTATGTTTAAATTTCTGGATTTTCCACTTTTCGATTTTCCGAATTTTCGATTTTTTGACGTTTCGATTTCTTATCATTCCAGATGACAATTTTGGGAATTTTCAGTTTTGATTTTTTCGTCTTTTAATTTTTGATTTTTTGACCTTTCTTTTTTTTTATTTTTTGTTTAATTTTTCTATTATTCGATTTTCAACTTTTCGATTTCTCGTTTTTTCAATTTTATATGTTTCGATTCCTCATTTTTTCATATTTCAGTTTTGGAATGTTTCAGTGTTTCAATGCTTCAGTTCATCGATCTCTTGATTTTTCGAATTTCGGATTTTTGGATTTCTTCGATTTTTTGAGTTTAAGATTTTTCGACTTTTAAAATTTTTCGGTTAAATTCAGTTTTATCATCTGATTCCTGATTTTTTGAGTTTTCGTTTTTTCGATCATTCGAACTTTCGGCCTTTCGATTTCTGGATTTTTGGATTTTTGAATTTTTTTGTTTCGATGTCTCATTTTCGAGGTTTCAGTTTTGGAACTTTTCAGTTTTGAATCTTCTATGTCTTGATTTTTAATTTTTTGACTTTTCCTTTTTCAATTTTTCGAAATTTCAGTTGTTCAGGGTTTTTTATGTTTCAATTTCTCGATTTTCCAATTTTCCAGTTTGCGATTTTTCGAATTCTCAGTTTTTAGATTTTTTAAATTTTAGATTTTTCGATTTGATTCAATTTCTCGATTTTCCACTTTTTGATTTCCAAAATGGCGATAATAAAAGAGAAAACAGAAAAACTCCAAAAAATTAACGAAAACAACTTGATAGAAACGAAAAACGCAGAAAAATAAAAAAGTGACAAAAACAAACCAAAATTTAATAAAAAAGCCAGAAAAGTGCAACAAAAAGAACTAAATAAAACAGGACAAAATGCGATTTCTGGATTTTTCGTTTTTTTGATGTTTCGATTTCCCATTTTTCGAGATTTCGGTTTTAGAATTTTTCAGTTTTGATTGTTCTGGCACTATTTTTTATTTTCTGACTTTTTTTTTTAGTTTTTCAATTTTTGTATGTTTCAATGTCTCGATTTTTCGATTTTACACTTTTCGATTTCTGGAGTTTCCGGTTTTTCTAAAATGTGAAAAATATGATGAGTCTGTACTTGTGATTTATCATTCCTTTCATATTTTTTCGATTTGCATATACAGAGTGACTGAAAAAAATTAATGAATGCGTCAATTTATTTTTTTGATTTAATCAGGAATTACAGAACCGAATGCTGTGAAATCTTGGAGATATTTTAAAGTTATAATAAGCATGGTAATTTTTTTATCAAAATTTATTTGCTCATCCCCGCTTAAAAAATTGATGACGTCACCCTAAAATTTGGTAAATAAATCCTAGATTTTAACAGTCACCGTCTAAGGAAAAAATTGGATGTCTAGGGTAAAACCTCAAGGCGGATTCATAAACCACAAGCACAAGAGTATGTTATTTTCAAAAATTTAAATGGTGGTTACTAAAAAAATTAAAATTAACAACATTACGATTCTTCTTAGTTTACGCTTACGAAGTAAAAAGGACAAACATTGTAGAAATAAGGCGAAAATACAGAACAAAAACGCTAAAAAAATTAAAAAAGGTGACAAAACAGACAAAAAAGTAACAATAAAGTGACCAAAGAACCCCAGCAAAAAAGAAGATAAGCACAAAAAGTAAATAAAAAAGGACAAAAAGTCTATTACAAAAAAAAGTCCAAAAAAAACGTAATAAAAAATGTAAAAAAAAAACAAAAACACCTCAAAAAAACAGCTCCTGGACTTTTTTCCATTTTTCGATTTTTCGATGTTTCGATTTAGCGTTATTCGGATTTTCCGTTTTACAGCTTTTTTGATGTTTCAATTTCTGGATTTTCCACTTTTCGATTTCTCGATTTTTTGATGTTTCGGTTTCTCACTTTTCGAGATTTCAGATTTGTAATTTTTCAGTTTCGATTTTTCTTTTTCTTGATTTTTGACTATTCCTTTTTCAGTTTTTCTGAATTTCAGATTTCCGTTTTTTATGCTACAATTTTTCGGTTTTCCACTTTTCGAGTTCTCGAATTTTTTGTTTTTACATTTTTTAAATTTTAGATTTTCCGATTTTTTTGATGTTTCAATTTTTGAATTTTCCACTTTTCTATTGGTAGATTTTTCGATTTTTTATGTTTCGATTTCTAATTTGCGAGATTATTTGGGTTTTGGAACTTTTAAGTTAAATTCAGTCTTGATTTTTGATTTTTTGACTTTTCCTTTTTCATTTTCTCGAAATTTTAGGTTTTCGATTTTTTGACGTTTCGATTTCTTATCATTCGAGATGACAATTTTGGGAATTTTCAGTTTTGATTTTTTCGTCTTTTAATTTTTGATTTTTTGACCTTTCTGTTTTTTATTTTTTGTTTAATTTTTCTATTATTCGATTTTCAACTTTTCGATTTCTCGTTTTTTCAATTTTATATGTTTCGATTTCTCATTTTTTCATATTTCAGTTTTGGAATTTTTCAGTGTTTCAATTCTTCAGTTCATCGATTTCTTGATTTTTCGAATTTCGGATTTTTGGATTTCTTCGATTTTTTGAGTCTAAGATTTTTCGACTTTTAAAATTTTTCGGTTAAATTCAGTTTTATCATCTGATTCCTGATTTTTTGAGTTTTCGTTTTTTCAATTATTCGAACTTTCGGCCTTACGATTCTTTTTTTGTTTCAATTTCTCGATCTTTCGATTTTTGAGTTTTCAGTTTTTAGATTTTTCAAAGTTTAGATTTTTCTATTTTTTAGTGCTTCAGTTTCCGGATTTTCCATTTTTCGATTTCTGGATTTTTGGATTTTTGGATTTTTTTGTTTCGATGTCTCATTTTCGAGGTTTCAGTTTTGGAACTTTTCAGTTTTGAATCTTCTGTCTTGATTTTTAATTTTTTGACTTTTCCTTTTTCAATTTTTCGAAATTTCAGTTGTTCAGGGTTTTTTATGTTTCGATTTCTCGATTTTTAAATTTTAGATTTTTCGATTTGATTCAATTTCTCGATTTTCCACTTTTTGATTTCCAAAATGGCGATAATAAAAGAGAAAACAGAAAAACTCCAAAAAATTAACGAAAACAACTTGATAGAAACGAAAAACGCAGAAAAATAAAAAAGTGACAAAAACAAACCAAAATTTAATTAAAAAGCCAGAAAAGTGCAACAAAAAGAACTAAATAAAACAGGACAAAATGCGATTTCTGGATTTTTCGATTTTTTTGATGTTTCGATTTCCCATTTTTCGAGATTTCGGTTTTAGAATTTTTCAGTTTTGATTGTTCTGGCACTATTTTTTATTTTCTGACCTTTTTTTTCAGTTTTTCGATTTTTGTATATTTCAGTGTCTCGATTTTTCGATTTTACACTTTTCGATTTCTGGAGTTTCCAGTTTTTCTAAAATGTGAAAAATATGATGAGTCTGTACTTGTGATTTATCATTCCTTTCATATTTTTTCGATTTGCATATACAGAGTGACTGAAAAAAATTAATGAATGCGTCAATTTATTTTTTTGATTTAATCAGGAATTACAGAACCGAATGCTTTGAAATCTTGGAGATGTTTTAAAGTTATTATAAGCATGGTAAATTTTTTATCAAAATGTATTTGCTCATCCCCCCTAAAAAATTGATGACGTTACCCCAAAATTTTGCTGAATAAATCCTATCTAAAATGTACAAAATATGATGAGTCTGTACTTGTGATATATCACTCCATTCATATTTTTTGGATTTACATATACAGGGTGGCTCAAAAAAATTAATGAATGCGCAAAATTTATTTTATTGATTTACTCAGGAATTACAAAACCGAATGCTTTGAAATCTTGGAGATATTTTAAAGTTATTATGAGCATGCTAAACTTTTGTTCAAAATGTATTTGTTCATCCCTCCTAAAAAAATTGATGACGTCACCCTTAAATTTGGCTGAATAAATCCGATCTAAAATGCAAAAAATATGATGAGTTTGTACTTGTGATTTATCTATCAGTTGAGTGCTTCTGGAGGTCTTATAACCCCTAGATCGATTTTTCCAGGTGCCGTGATCATGCCCCACAACCTCTACCTCCACTCCGCCCTCGTGAAATCCCGCGACGTCGATCGCACCCGATCGACCAAAATCCGCGACGCCAACTTGTACTTCTTCGTGGAAGCCGCCATCGCCCTCTTCGTCAGTTTCGTGATCAACGTCTTCGTGGTGGCGGTTTTCGCCCACGGACTCTACCACAAAACAAACAAAGAAGTGCACGATTTGTGCGTGCACTACCCTTCGATCAACGCGTCGATTTTCCCCGAGAACGACAACTACGTAGACGCGGATTTGTACAAAGGGGGCATTTTCCTGGGGTGCACGTACGGGTTGATAGCCATGTACATATGGGCCGTGGGGATTTTAGCCGCTGGACAGAGTTCCACGATGACTGGGACTTACGCTGGACAGTTCACCATGGAGGGGTTCCTCAATTTGCAATGGGCGCGCTGGAAGAGAGTCCTGTTCACCAGGACCATCGCGATTATTCCGACGTTTTGTCTCGCCTTCTTCAGCCACATTGAGGACTTGACGGGGATGAACGACGTTCTCAACGCCATTATGAGCTTGCAGTTGCCGTTCGCCACGATTCCGACGATCGCGTTCACGAGTAATCCGCAGATAATGGGGGAGTTTGTGAATGGATGGTATGAAAGCTCGCTTCGCTCGCTCCACAAACTCATTGTGTGTTTATTCATTGTAGGTTTAATAAAGTGGCGTCTATACTACTAAGCGTGGTGGTGATCGCCATCAACACCTACTTCGTGGTTCAAACCATGAACGACCTGCACTTACACTGGTACGCCCTATTCTTCGTGGTGATAATAGGAATTTGTTATTTGATATTCTGTGCATATCTTGTGATCCATATGGCCATATCAATGGGGAATACGAATTTACTGAGGTACGGTCTAGTCAGGAGGTACATCATGGCCCCCACTGATGCCCAATTGTCCGTAAACCCGATTAGCTACTCGAGGTAAGCTCTCGTCCAGGGTATGTCTGTCTCGGGGCTAAGCTTTCGTGTTGTCGATCTTTTCCAGAGAACGCTTGATTGAGTCAACTTAAAACGGAAAAAAATTGGGGCATGTATGTATGCACAGGGCTTTTGTTTTTTTTTTTTACTATTTTCCGTTTTTCGTAACTAACCTACTAACTTTCCTTACTAACAGCTTAAAGAAAAAAGATAATGTACTAACGAAAGACTTGAAATTTTGACTTGTAAGTATGTAGCGCGTGAGGGACTGTTGACTAAATGGGTTGTTTTTAGATCGATATCGGACTGGACCTTGGGCAGTACCGCGACGGAAATTGCCAGATTTTGACGCTATTTAGTGAATTGTACATTCTAGAGATTGTAGTTTTATAATGTAACAATCGTGACGTGTGATATTTTACATTGTGTAACGTGCATAGAAATTGACGCTGTAATTGTTACGAAATATATTTTATTTACAGTTTTTAGTAATAGTTTTATTCGGGCAGAATTCACTGTCGATCATTCAAGTCGTCCAACAGGCCACTGCACTACGCACTCTATCCCAGGCATGGCCAGAATTTACTGAGCGCCGATCAGTCAACAGTTAATTATATTATGCGTGTGCACAATATTCGGCCCTCGTACTGTCGCGCTATCACACCGGAAACAATGCAAGAGAGCAAAAACGGCTTGGTGCTGACACGTGAAGAATAATTGCAAGTCGACATAAACAAATTAGGATAATAAAATGGGCACAGATTTTTCCTCTTATCGCAAGTATCAAAAAGACATTTATTATTTTTCACGGTCTCGCATATCAACATCGTTTTTTTAGTTCAGTGTCTTCCGAAACTTTGTGGTAACACATTCCTTGCCGTATATGGACATAATTCATCAGTATTTGCTCAGAAAAAACTAACTTTGGCAAATTGCATACCCTCTAAGAAAAGAGAGGGTGGGTGGGCGGGCTTAATAACCGCTAAGATAAGACTGATTTTGGCAAATGAGATCCTCTAAGAAAATAGAGGGCGGGGGGCGGAGCTATTACCTGTTAAGATAAGAGTGACCTTGGCAAATGAGTAACCCTCTAAGAAAAGAAAGGGCGGGACTAGTCCCTGCTAGGATAAGGCTGATTTTGGCAAAGGACGTATCCTCTAAAAAAATTTAATTAAAGTATTATAAGAAAAGACACTAGAGGCTCCAACGCACTTTCAAATTCTTTCCAAACAGCTATACCTAGAAGCTTAACATTGTTTTAAATTAAAAACAAAAAACGGGGTCCCAAAATTAACTCAAAAACAGCCCCGCCCACCCACCCTCTCTTTTCTTAAAGAGTATTTCATTTGCCAAAATCACTCTTATCTTAGAAGATACCAACCCCGCCCATCTACCCACTCTTTTCTTAGAGGATATGTCATTTGCCAAAATCACTTTTATCTTGGCAAATATTGGCCCCGCCCACCCACCCTCTCTTTTCTTAGAGGATGTTATTTGCCAAAATCACTTTTATCTTGGCAAATATTAGCCCCGCCCACCCACCCTCTCTTTTCTTAGAGGATATGTGATTTGCCAAAATCACTCTTATCTTAGAAGATACCAACCCCGCCCACCCACTCACCCACCCTCTCTTTTCTTAGAGGATGTCATTTGCCAAAATCACTTTTATCTTGGCAAATATTAGCCCCGCCCACCCACCCTCTCTTTTCTTAGAGGATATGTGATTTGCCAAAATCACTCTTATCTTAGAAGATACCAACCCCGCCCACCCACGCACCCACCCTCTCTTTTCTTAGAAGGTATGTCATTTGCCAAAATCACTTTTATCTTGACAAATATTCGCCCCGCCCACCCACCCTCTCTTTTCTTAGAGGATATGTCATTTGCCAAAATCACTCTTACCTTAGAAGGTACCAGCTCCGCCCACCCACCCTCTCTTTTCTTAGAGGATGTCATTTGCCAAAATCACTTTTATCTTGGCAAATATTAACCCCGCCCACCCACCCTCTCTTTTCTTAGAGGATATGTGATTTGCCAAAA
Source organism: Zophobas morio (assembly GCF_036711695.1). Taxonomy (NCBI): domain Eukaryota; kingdom Metazoa; phylum Arthropoda; class Insecta; order Coleoptera; family Tenebrionidae; genus Zophobas; species Zophobas morio. The sequence continues at coordinate 1,651,950 of NW_026972132.1, forward strand.
TCACTCTTATCTTAGAAGATACCAACCCCGCCCACCCACTCACCCACCCTCTCTTTTCTTAGAAGGTATGTCATTTGCCAAAATCACTTTTATCTTGACAAATATTAGCCCCACCCACCCACCCTCTCTTTTCTTAGAGGATATGTCATTTGCCAAAATCACTTTTATCTTGGCAAATATTAGCCCCGCTCATCCACCCTCTCTTTTGTTAGAGGATATCTGATTTGCCAAAATCACTCTTACCTTAAAAGGTACCAGCCCCGCCCATCTACCCTTTCTTTTCTTAGAGGAGGTACCAGCTCCGCCCACCCACCCTCTCTTTTCTTAGAAGGTATGTCATTTGCAAAATCAATTTTATCTTGGCAAATATTCGCCCCGCCCACCCACCCTCTCTTTTCTTAGAGGATATGTCATTTGCCAAAATCACTCTTACCTTAGAAGGTACCAGCTCCGCCCACCCACCCTCTCTTTTCTTAGAGGATGTCATTTGCCAAAATCACTTTTATCTTGGCAAATATTAGCCCCGCCCACCCACCCTCTCTTTTCTTAGAGGATATGTGATTTGCCAAAATCACTCTTATCTTAGAAGATACCAACCCCGCCCACCCACTCACCCACCCTCTCTTTTCTTAGAAGGTATGTCATTTGCCAAAATCACTTTTATCTTGACAAATATTAGCCCCACCCACCCACCCTCTCTTTTCTTAGAGTTTATTTCATTTGCCAAAATCACTCTTATCTTAGAAGATACCAACCCCGCCCACCCACCCTCTCTTTTCTTAGAGGATATGTGATTTGCCAAAATCACTCTTACCTTAGAAGGTACCAGCCCCGCCCACCCACCCACCCTCTCTTTTCTTAGAGGATGTCATTTGCCAAAATCACTTTTATCTTAACAAATATTAGCCCCGCGCACCCACCCTCTCTTTTCTTAGAGGATATGTGATTTGCCAAAATCACTCTTACCTTAAAAGGTACCAGCCCCGCCCATCTACCCTTTCTTTTCTTAGAGGATATGTCATTTGCCAAAATCACTTTTATCTTGGCAAGTATTAGCCCCGCTCACCCGCTCTCTCTTTTCTTAGAGGGTATTTCATTTGTCAAAATCAATCTTATCTTAACATGTACCAGCCCCGGCCACCCACCCTCTCTTTTCTTAGAGTTTATTTCATTTGCCAAAATCACTCTTATCTTAGAAGATACCAACCCCGCCCATCTACCCACTCTTTCCTTAGAGGATATGTCATTTGCCAAAATCACTTTTATCTAGGCAAATATTAGCCTCGCCCACCCACCCTCTCTTTTCTTAGAGGATGTTATTTGCCAAAATCACTCTTATCTTAGAAGATACCAACCCCGCCCACCCACTCACCCACCCTCTCTTTTCTTAGAAGGTGTCATTTGCCAAAATCACTTTTATCTTGGCAAATATTATCCCCGCCCACCCACCCTCTCTTTTCTTAGAGGATGTTATTTGCCAAAATCACTTTTATCTTGGCAAGTATTAGCCCCGCTCACCCGCTCTCTCTTTTCTTAGAGTTTATTTCATTTGCCAAAATCACTCTTATCTTAGAAGATACCAACCCCGCCCATCTACCCACTCTTTCCTTAGAGGATATGTCATTTGCCAAGATCACTTTTATCTAGGCAAATATTAGCCTCGCCCACCCACCCTCTCTTTTCTTAGAGGATGTTATTTGCCAAAATCACTTTTATCTTGGCAAATATTAGCCCCACCCACCCACCCTCTCTTTTCTTAGAGGATATGTGATTTGCCAAAATCACTCTTATCTTAGAAGATACCAACCCCGCCCACCCACTCACCCACCCTCTCTTTTCTTAGAAGGTATGTCATTTGCCAAAATCACTTTTATCTTGGCAAATATTATCCCCGCCCACCGACCCTCTCTTTTCTTAGAGGATGTCATTTGCCAAAATCACTTTTATCTGAGCAAGTATTAGCCCCGCCCACCCGCCCTCTCTTCTCTTAAGAGTTTATTTGAGTTGCCAAAATCACTCTTATCTTATAAAATACCAACCCCGCCCACCCACCCTCTGTTTTCTTAGAGGATATCTCATTTGCCAAAATCACTTTTATCTGAGCAAGTATTAGCCCCGCCCACCCGCCTTCTCTTCTCTTAGAGTTTATTTGATTTGCCAAAATCACTCTTATTTTAGCAGGTACCAGCCCCGCCCACCCACCCTCTCTTTTCTTAGAGGGTACGTCATTTGCCAAAATCACTCTTATCTTAGAAAATACCAACCCCGCCCACCCACCCTCTCTTTTCTTATAGGATATGTCATTTGCTAAAATCACTTTTATCATGGCAAATATCAGCCCCGCCCACCCGCCCTCTCCTTTCTTAGAGGATATTTCATCTGCCAAAATCACTCTTATCTTAGAAGGTGCCAGCTTCGCCCACCCACCCACTCTTTTCTTAGAGGATACATCTCATTTGCCAAAATCACTTTTATCTTGGCAAGTATTAGGCCCGCCCACCCGCTCTCTCTTCTCTGAGATTTTATTCGATTTGCCAAAATCACTCTTATCTTAGCAGGTGCCAGCCCCGCCCACCCACCCTCGCTTTTCTTAGAGGATACATCTCATTTGCCAAAATCACTTTTATCTTGGCAAATAGCCCCGCCCACCCGCCCTCTCTTTTCTTAGAGGGTATTTGCCAAAATCACTCTTATCTTAGAAGGTACCAGCCCCGCCCACACACCCTCTCTTTTCTTACAAGGTATATCATTTGCCAAAATCACTCTTATCTTTAAAGATACCAAGTCCGCCCACTCACCCTCTCTTTTCTTAGAGGATATCTCATTTGCCAAATTCACTTTTATCTGAGCAAGTATTAGCCCCGCCCACTCGCCCTCTCTTCTCTGAGAGTTTATTTGATTTGCCAAAATCATTCTTATCCTAGCAAGTACCAGCCCCGCCCACCCATCCTCTCTTTTCTTAAAAGGTATGTCTTGCCAAAATCACTTTTATCTTGGCAAATATTAGCCCCGCCCACCCACCCTCTCTTTTCTTAGAGAATATGTCATTTGCCAAAATCATTCTTACCCTAGCAGGTACCAGCCCCGCCCACCCACCTTCTCTTTTCTTAGAAGGTATGTCATTTGCCAAAATCACTTATCTTGGCAAGTATTAGCCCCGCCCACCGCGCTCTCTTTTCTTACAGGGTATTTCATTTGCCAAAATCACTCTTATCTTAGAAGGTACCAGCCCGACCCACCCACCCTCTCTTTTCTTAGAGGGTTCATTTGCCAAAATCGGTCTTATTTAAGCAGGTACTAACCCCGCCCACTCGCACTCTTTTCTTAGAAGGTATCTCAGTCTTATCTTGGCAGCTACTAGCCCCGCCCACCGACCCTTTCTTTTCTTAGAAGGTATCTCATTTGCCAAAATCAGTTTTATCTTAGTAAGTACTGCTGACTAACTTTGATAAAAAATGATCAAAATTTGTCACGAGGTCAAGAAGCTAGGTTAAGTTTAAGTGGTTTGGTAGTTAGAAAAAAGAGGACCTTTGTTTAACGAAAATTAATCCTACCGATTGCCATGCCACAGTTTCCCCAACACGCAATTAATTCTTGCGGTTTTTCCAAACGGAAATAGGCGCATTTTGGTGGTGTAAATTTGATCTATTGTTTGTAAATTCACAGTTCATGTTAGGGTTTTAATCGTTAACTGGTTCTAACACAATTTAAGAGTCATAAGATTGTTCAGATAGGAGATTTCATGAAATTCACTTAGTCAAGACTTATCCTTTGTTTATCAAGTTATAAATAAGGTTTCTGGATGCTTGTACTTAAGTGTTTCATTATATTATAACGCTTCTTAATTCCTCGCACAAGATTGCTCTAATAGTTCATTTACGGCAGTTAAAGTAACCAACCTAACGTTGGTCCACTCTGGGAAAAAGACTGTGGAAGTACGGTAGAATTCATAATATCGTGGACTGAGGTACGGGGGAATTACATTTCGTGTTTATTTATTGTGTTTTATTTGGGATAAGCTGAGGACAATCCACGATATAACCCCTCAAAGTTAATTGTTTTAAGTAACCAATCACTTGGATAATGGCATAATTTAACTTCAGGTAAATTCTTTGTTTGAATCGTTGATAAAGTGTGGCATAATTTAACTTCACGTAAATTCCTTGTTTGAACCGTTGATAAAGTGTGGCAAACATTAAACTAATGTAATTTTGTTTTTATAAATCTTTGCTAGTTTTTTTTAAGTAAATAATGTTGATTAGAGATAAGATTTCAAATGTTGTTTATTGTTCTTTTTGAAACTTTAATACTTGTTCGGTTGTAATTGATACCAGAGTTACAGAAATTAGACATTTAAATGGAATAACACAATAACACGTGGTGGAAGCGGAGTGTGCGGTTCCTTGTCGAGCTGGCACAAAGGATGCAGGCCTAGAATAGAAGTCAGGGGCGGTCGAAATGACGTGACGCTGGTGGCTTGTCCCAATGGTCGAGACCCAACCACGAGAAAAAATTCAGCATTTTCGTTCGAAACACATTCCTTGCCAAATATGGACGGAATTCACTGTCTACCAATCAAATCAGTCAACAGTCCACATGGATGATTCATTCTTTACCTTTAAGTCATCGCTCGATCAGATGACTCTTATTGCACAAGTTACCACTGATCTAGTTTATTATGCGTGTGCACAATATTCTGCCCCCGTACTGACGAAAATTAATAAACAAAAACACACCTTGCCGCTTAAATACTTTATTCAAATACTAATAATGCGTAATACATAAGGACATCCAACATCAGCGCCTATAAATACGGAAGTCCTTTTAAGTATATTTGGCCTTTACAAATGAAATCACAAACGAAAAGGGACTTCACCCCAACACAACAAATAAAGCTAGAATCAGTCGCCATTTCTCGAATCACAACTTTTGGATAATTCAAAGCAAAACTTTGGCCCCTTAACAACTAAAATAACCTGAGCGATCAAGCGACTTCGTCACTAGGCAGCTGTGTGTACGCCGTGACGCCCCCTTTCGGCATCCTCTTACAGCACCTCCACACCATCCAAATACTCAAAGTAAAAACAACGAAGCTCAAACCCGCACTTGCGTATATCACGTACTGCAAGTCGTCAAGGTGGTAGTAGTAGTACCACTCGAGCTGACACTCCAAATTCCACTCGTCCCTGCTGATCACAATCGGCCTCAACAAGCTGACAAAATCGTCAAACTTGCAGTTAAAATCACAACCTTTCGCCGTAATATTTTGAACTATGCTCGAATTCTTGTAAAAAATGTTGACGTACTCCCCCGCCCCCCGCCGCAGCTCCAGCATGATAGTGCTCGCGTACGGCGGCCCGTGCACCTGGAACGCCCCCATGGTGTTCAGCACATTCGCTATGGTGATATCGTGTGCCGAGTACGCCCGAAACTTGAGAAACCCCGTCACGTTTTTCGTGGCGTTGGTGAAATGTTCCACTATCTCGTGGAATAAAGGCCCGGTTTTCAGCCGCGCCAGATCCTGCGTCCAGCAAGGCGTGGCAAAGCTCAGATCCGCCCACGGTTTGAGCTTGCTGGGGTAAACCACCCGTGCCCAATCAGGCAACGTCAAATTGTATAACGTTTCGATGAACATCGTGTTGTAGAGGTACTCTAAACTCTCCAGAGACGCGATCAGAGTACCCGAGTTCTTCGTCAAGTAGGCGTACAAGTCATGGTTCTTGTGGCTGATGTTGACGAAGTACGGGGTTTTGAACAGCTGGGTGATGAGGAGGTTGTATTTGGGGCAGTTTTTCTTCATGGAGAGGAGGTTGTCCTCGAGTTCGGGCATGGTGTGGATGGGGATGGGTTGCCAGGGGATCGCTGGGTCCCAGATTTGGTCGGCGTGGGGCGGGTAGAGGCCGGCGAGGTTGGCTTCGGCCGACATGAGGGTGCGGTCGGCGTCGGTCGAGCGGAGGTAGAAGTCCTTCTCGGAGTAGTGGGGCGAGAGGAAGGAGGCGTAGCGGTCGCGGAGCCATTTACCCAAGAGGTAGTGCTGCATTTTGCCCAACTGCGGGTGAACAAATTGTAAGTTTTTTATTCTTAGAGTGTGGAAAAGTAGGTCCGCCATTTCCGTCTGTCGTGCATTGACGATTTTATTTTATTTTAATCATGTCCATCAACATTTGATGACGTCATCTCAAAATTATGCAAAGTGCTTGTGGTTTATTAGTCCGACCTTATTTCTTGCTTTCGACGTCTAGATTCTTCGAATGAAAATCAAAATTATAGACCATTGTACAATTTAATTTAGAATAGTGCAAACAATTGCTCTGGAGTGGGATTTTGTTTCTATAACGATAAAATATCGGTACCGATAAAATGTGGTCCTCCTTTTCTTTCGCATCTGAAATTGATATTTTCGTCCTTGTCATTTATCGCTTCGTATCGTATCGGCAGAAATAAAATCCCACCTCTGAAATCTTGCAACTGTTTTAAGATTTCCCCAGGGTCTCAAATTGACTCGTAAACAAAACACGGGTGGTCTCCAAAATTGTTTTAAACCCTTTCAAAAATAAAATAGAAAGGGACCTCGAGATTGTTTTAAATTCTTTAAAAAATGAAACCCAGGACATTCCTTCAAATATTTTCAAAAATTGAACGTCAAAGATCCTTTAAATTCTTTCAAACTCTTTCAAAAAAAAAACAGAAGGAACTCCTTAAAAAATTAATCAACAGGGGTCTTCCGAGATTCTTTCAAACTCTTTAAAAAAATGGAACAACCGGGGTCCTCCGAAATTCTTTTAAATTCCATTAAAAATAAAACAGAAGGGGTCCTCCGAGACTCTTTCAAACCCTTTTAAAGATAAAACAGAAGGGGACCCCGAAATTCTTTCAAACAATTTAAACAAAGAAACCCAGGATTTCCCTGAGATTCTTTCAAACACTTTCAAAAATAAGATCGAAGGGGTCCCCCAGATTCTATCATATTAAAAAAAAGAACTAGGAACCTCCAAGATTCTTTCAAAATCTTTCAAAGATTAAAGAGAGAGGATTCCCAACATTCCTTTAAACTCTTTTAAAAATAAAACAAGGGAACCCGAGATTCTTCAAACTCTTTAAAAAATTAAACATTAGGGGTCCCTGAGACTCTTTTAAATTCTATTAAAAATAAAAAAGAAGGGGTTCCCTATTCTTTAAAGACTTTCAAAAATGAAACAGAAAAGATGCCAGAGATTCTTTCATAATCTTGAAAAAAAGAACTAGCGACCTCCAAGATTCTTTCAAACTCTTTTAAAAATAAAACAAGGAGACCCCGAGATTCTTTACACCTTTTCAAAAACAAAATAGAAGACGTCCCCGAGATTCTTTTAAATTGTGTTAAAAATAAGACAGAAGAGGTCTTCCGAGATTCTTTTAAACCTTTTTTTCAAAAACAAAATAGAAGGAGTCCCCAAAATTCTTTTAAATTCTATTAAAAATAAAAGAAAAGGGGTACACCGAGATTCTTTTAAACCTTTTCAAAAATTAAATAAAAGGGGCCCCTAGATTCTTTAAAATTCTTTTTAAAATTATACAGAAGGGGTCCCCAAGATTACTTTAAACACTTTAAAAAATAAAACAGAAAAAGTCCCCGAGATTCTTTTAAATTCTATTAAAAATAAAACAAAAGGGGTCCTTCGAGATTCTTTTAAACTTTTTCAAAAATAAAATAGAAGGAGTCTCCGAGATTCTTTCAAACTCTTTTAAAGACAAAAAAAAGAAGGGGATCCCACGATTCTTTCGCACTCTTTTAAAATTAAACAGGAGTCCCCGAAATTCTATTAAAAATAAAACAAAAGGAGTCCACCGAGATTCTTTCAAATTCTTTTTAAAATTATACCGAAGGGGTCCCCAAGATTACTTTAAACACTTTAAAAAATAAAACAGAAAAAGTCCCCGAGATTCTTTTAAACCTTTTCAAAACTAAAATAGAAGGGGTCCCCGAGATTCTTTTAAATTCTATTAAAAATAAAATAGAAGGGGTCCCCGAAATTATTTCAAATTCTATTAAAAATAAAACAAAAGGGGTCCTTCGAGATTCTTTTAAACTTTTTCAAAAATAAAATAGAAGGAGTCCCCGAGATTCCTTCAAACTCTTTTAAAGACAAAAAAGAAGGAGATCCCACGATTCTTTCGCACTTTTTTAAAATTAAACAGGTGTCCCCGAAATTCTTTCAAACTCTTTAAACAATGAAACCCAGGGTTTCCCCGACATTTTCTCAAACATTTTCAAAAATAAAACAGATCAGGTCCCCCAGATTCATATTCTTAAAAAAAAAAAGAATTAGGGACCTCCAAGATTCCTTCAAACTCTTTCAAAGATTAAAGAGAGAGGATTTCCAACATTCTTTCAAACTCTTTTAAGAATAAAACATGGGGACCCGTGATTCTTTCAAACTCTTTAAAAAATGAAACAACAGGGGTCCTCCGAGATTCTTTTAAACCTTTTCAAAAATTAAATAGAAGGGATCCCCAAGATTACTTTAAACACTTTAAAAAATAAAACAGGAAAGGTCCCCAAGATTCTTGTAAATTCTATTAAAAATAAAACAGAAGGGGTCCTCCGAGATTCTTTTAACCCTTTTCAAAAATTAAACAGAAGGGATCCCCGAGATTCTTTCAAACTCTTTTAAAGATAATAAAGAAGTGGATCCCAAGATTCTTAAAAAAAAAAGAACTGGGGACCGCCAAGATTCTTTCAAACTGGTTCAAAAATTAAAGGGAGGATTCCCAACATTCTTTCAAATTCTTTAAAAAATGAAACAACAGGGGTCCTCCGAGATTCTTTTAAACCTTTTCAAAAATAAAATAGAAGGGGGCCCCGCGATTCTTTTAAATTCTTTTAAAAGTAAAATAGAAAAGATCGCCGAGATTTTTTCAAACTCTTTTAAGGATAAAACAGAAGAGGACCCCGAAATTCTTTCAAACTCTTTAAACAATGAAATCAAAAATTTCTCTGAGAATCTTTCAAAGATTTTGAAAAATAAAACAGAAGAGGTACCCCAGATTCTATCATACTCTTAAAAAAAGGAGCTAGGGACCTCCAAGATTCTTTCATACTCTTTCAAAGATTAAACAGAAAGAATTCCGAACATTCGTTCAAACTCTTCCAAAAATAAAACAAAAGGGACTCCGAGATTCTTTCAAACTCTTTTAGAAATAAATTAGAATTAGAAACTTTTAAAATGCAACAGCAGGTACCTCGAGATTCTAAAAAAAAAATAAAACCAAAAGGGTTTTCAAGATTCCTTCAAACTCCTTGAAACAAAATCGAATGGGTTCTCGAGATTCTTTCAAACTCTTTCAAAAATAAAAAAGAAGGAGACCAAAATACCCTAAGAGTCTTTCAAACTCTTTTAAGAATAAAATAGAAAAAGAGTTCCCAAACTCTTTAAAAAACGAAACCCGGGAGTTCCCCGAGATTCTTTCAAACTCCTTTAGAGATAAAATAGAAGATCCCGAGATTATTTTAAAAATAAAATAAAAAGGGTTTTTCCAAAATTCAAAGGAAGACTTCAACAACATTCCTTCAAACATTTTCAAAAAGGGGTCCCCTAGATTCTTTCACTCTTTCAAAAATACAACAAAAGGAGTTCCAGAGATTATTTCGAACTCTTTAAAAATAAAACAGGAGGGAGACCCTAAGATTCTTTCAAATTGAAAAAGAGCTCTCAAATTCTTTAAAAGACGAAACCCAGGAGTCCCTCGAGATTCTTTTAAACATTTTCAAAAATCAAACTTCAGGGGTACCCCAGGTTCTTTCAAACTCTTAGAGATAAAATAGAAGGAGATCCCGAGATTATTTTAAAAATAAAATAAAAGGGGTTTCCAAGGTTCTTTCAAAATATTATAAAAACAAAATATTTAGGGACCTCGCGATTCTTCCAAACACTTCCAAAAATGAAACCTCAGGGGTCCCCGAGATTCTTTCAAACTGCTTCAAAAATAAACCAAGGGAACCTCCAGATTGTTTCAAACTCTTTTAAAGATAAAACAGAAGAGGACCCCAAGATTCTTTCACACTCTTTCTAAATTAGACAGGTGTCTCCGAGATTCTTTCAAACTCTTTCAAAAATAAAATCGGATGGGATCCCGAGATTCTTTTAACCTCTTTTAAAGATAAAACAGAAAGGGACTCCGGGATTCATTCAAACTCTTTTTAAATAAAACAGAAGATGCCTCCGAGGTATTTTCAAACTCTTTCAAAAAGAAAATAGAAGTGATCCCGAGATTCTTCCACACATTTTCAAAAACTGAACGTCAAAGATCCTTTAGATTCTTTCAAACTCTTTTAAAGATAAAACCGGAGGGGACCACAAGATTCTTTCACACTCTTTCTAAATTAAACACGTGTCCCCGAGATTCTTTCAAACTTTTTCAAAAAGAAAATAGAAAGTGATGCTGAAATTTTTTCAAACTAAAAAAAAAAATAAAACCCAGGATTTGCCCGAGATTTTTCAAACATTGAACGTTAACGATCTTTTACATTCTTTCAAACTTTTTTAAAGATAAAACTAGAGGGGACCCCGAAATTCTTTCAAACTCTTTTTAAATTAAACAGAACATGTCTCCAAGATATTTTTAAACTCTTTCAAAAAGAAAATAGAAAGTGATGCCGAGATTCCGTCAAACTTTTTAAAAAATGAAACCCAGGATTCCCCGAGATTCTTCAAACATTTTCAAAAACGGAACGTCAAAGATCCTTTAGATTCTTTCAAACTCTTTTTAAATTAAACAAAATCTGCCCCAAGATTCCTACAAACTATCTTTAAATTAAACAAAAGGTATCCCCAAGATTCTTTCAAACTCTTTCAAAAAGAAAATAGAAAGTGATGCCGAAATTTTTTCAAACTTAAAAAAAAAATAAAACAGGATTCTCTCGAGATTTTTCAAACATTTTCAGGCATTGAAAGTCAACGATCTTTTAGATTCTTTCAAACTCTTGAAAATAAAATAGACAGGGATCTCGGGATTCTTTCAAATTCTTTAAAAAATGAAACCCAGGATCCCTCCGAGATTCTTTCAACATTTTCAAAAATTGAACGACAAGGATCCTTTAGATTCTCTCAAACTCTTTTAAAGATCAAACAGAAGGCAATCCCGAAATTCTTTCAAACTCTTTATAAATTAAACAGAAAGTGTCCCCGAGATTCCTTCAAACTCTTTTTAAATTAAACAAAAGGTGACCCCGAAATTCTTTCAAATTTCAAAAAGAAAATAGAAAGCGATGCCGAAATTTTTTCAAACTTAAAAAAATATATAAAATCCACGATCCTCCCGAGATTTTTCAAACATTTTCAAACGTTCAAAGTCAACAATCTTTTAGATTCTTTCAAACTCTTTTAGAGATAAAACAGAAGGGGACCCCGTGATTCTTTCAAACTCTTTCAAAAATAAAACAGAATTGGACTTTGAGGTTCTTTCAAACTCTTGAAAATAAAATAGACAGGAAGGGACCTCGGGATTCCTTCAAATTCTTTAAAAAAGGAAACCCAGGATCCCTCCGAGATTCTTTCAAACATTTTCAAAAATTGAACGACAAGGATCTTTTAGGTTCTTTCAAACTCTTTTTAAATTAAATAGAAAGTGTCCCCGAGATTCTTTCAAACTCTTTTAGAGATAAAACAGAAGTGGACCCCGTGATTCTTTCAAACTCTTTCAAAAATAAAACAGAATTGGACTTTGAGGTTCTTTCAAACTCTTGAAAATAAAATAGACAGGAAGGGACCTCGGGATTCCTTCAAATTCTTTAAAAAAGGAAACCCAGGATCCCTCCGAGATTCTTTCAAACATTTTCAAAAATTGAACGACAAGGATCTTTTAGGTTCTTTCAAACTCTTTTTAAATTAAATAGAAAGTGTCCCCGAGATTCTTTCAAACTCTTTTAGAGATAAAACAGAAGTGGACCCCGTGATTCTTTCAAACTCTTTCAAAAATAAAACAGAATTGGACTTTGAGGTTCTTTCAAACTCTTGAAAATAAAATAGACAGGAAGGTACCTCGGGATTCTTTCAAATTCTTTAAAAAATGAAACCCAGGATCCCTCCGAGATTCTTTCAAACATTTCCAAAAATTGAACGACAAGGATCCTTTAGGTTCTTTCAAACTCTTTTTAAATTAAATAGAAAGTGTCCCCGAGATTCTTTCAAACTCTTTTAGAGATAAAACAGAAGGGGACCCCGTGATTCTTTCAAACTCTTTCAAAAATAAAACAGAATTGGACTTTGAGGTTCTTTCAAACTCTTGAAAATAAAATAGACAGGAAGGGACCTCGGGATTCTTTCAAATTATTTAAAAAAGGAAACCCAGGATCCCTCCGAGATTCTTTCAAACATTTTCAAAAATTGAACAACAAGGATCTTTTAGGTTCTTTCAAACTCTTTTTAAATTAAATAAAAAATGTCCCCGAGATTCTTTCAAACTCTTTTAGAGATAAAACAGAAGGGGACCCCGTGATTCTTTCAAACTCTCTCAAAAATAAAACAGAATTGGACTTTGAGGTTCTTTCAATCTCTTGAAAATAAAATAGACAGGAAGGGACCTCGGGATTCTTTCAAATTCTTTAAAAAAGGAAACCCAGGATCCCTCCGAGATTCTTTCAAACATTTTCAAAAATTGAACAAGGATCCTTTAGGTTCTTTCAAACTCTTTTTAAATTAAATAGAAAGTGTCCCCGAGATTCTTTCAAACTCTTTTAGAGATAAAACAGAAGGGGACCCCGAGATTCTTTCAACATTTTCAAAAACTGAACGACAAAGATCCTTTAAATTCTTTCAAACTCTTTTAAAGATAAAACAAAAGGGGATCCCGAAATTCTTTCAAACTCTTTTTAAATTAAACAGAAAGTATCCCCGAGATTCTTTCAAACTCTTTTAAAGATAAAACAGAAGGGGACCCCGAGATTCTTTTAAACTCTTTTTAAATTAAATAGAACATGTCTCCAAGGTATTTTTAAACTCTTTTAAAAAGAAAATAGAAAGTGATGCCGAGATTCTGTCAAACTTTTTAAAAAATTAAACCCAGGATTCCCAGAGATTCTTCAAACATTTTCAAAAACTGAACGTCAAAGATCCTTTAGATTCTTTCAAACTCTTTTTAAATTAAACAAAATCTGCCCCGAAGAGTCCTTCAAACTCTTTAAAGATAAACCGAAGGGGACCACAAGATTCTTTCAAACTCTTTAAAAAAAATATATAGAAAGTGATGCCGAAATTTTTTCAAACTTAAAAAAAAACAGGATTCCCCCGAAATTTTTCAACCATTTTCAAACACTGAAAGTCCACGATCTTTTAGATTCTTTCAAACTCTTTTAAAGATAAAACTGGAGAGGACCCGAGATTATTTCAAATTTTTTTAAAGATAAAACAGAAGGAGACCCCGAGATTCTTTTAAATTCTTTTAAAAATAAAACACAAGGGGTCCCCGAGATTCTTTTAAACTCTGTTGAAGAGAAAACAGAAGGGGACCCCAGATTCTTTCAAACTCTTTTAAAATTAAACAAAAGGTGTCCCCGAGATTCTTCCAAACTCTTTCAAACAATTTAAAAAATGAAACACCAGGGGTCCTCTGAGGTTTTATTAAAAAAAAGAAGAAGGGGTTCCCGATATTTCTCTTTCAAAAAGAAAGCACAAAAGTCCTCAAGATTCTTCCAAAAATAAAAAAACCGAGGACTCCCAGGGCTTTCAATTTAAAAAAGAAAGAAACTCATCTAAAGAACTTCCCATGCCCCTGTAGCACATAACATGCGTCATGTTAAAAATAAGGCCGGATTAATAAATAAGTTACCGAATAGAAACATATTACATTACTAAATATTTTGCACATTTTAAATTTTTGGAAAAAAATTAAGACTGTTAAAACAACAGTTTACAACTTAACCGTAGACACGATAAACCGCTAATCAAAATTTATTTGTTTATAAATCGATATTTTGTATGCGTCTGCAGTTATTTATTTATTTATTTATTTATCAGTGCATTAATATTATTTAGTTTTGCTTACACAGATTGCCTGAAAAAATGAATTAAGCAATTTATGGTACCTACTGATTAAATAAACCAGTAGTACCACCTGAAGCTTGACAGACACCGCCAACTCTGATTAATTCGATTTTCTGAAATTATCGCCGACGCACGTCAATTATCTTTATTGCAAAAATAATTAAATGTTTGCGTTTCTGACAACAAAGACGGTTTTATGTAAAATACGCAACATAGAACGAAAAGGAAAATGAGGAAAAAAACGAACTTCCGGACGTGGCTATCGTAGGTTATATCAGAGAACATAGTTATATAAGCATGTTGGGATTTCCACTTCCACGTTATCTCCAACTGTTGTCAATTTTTTATTATTCTAAGTGATATTTTTAACGTTTTAACGTAAACTTTTTTTTATGGAAATGGCGAATATTTGAATTTTATCATAATTAGATTGTTACTAATGCATAATCAGCCAAGTTTTTGTTTATACAATTGCACAAACAGTACGAAATACGACGTATTTCTATTATTATTAAGCAACATTCCCACTATATTTTTAGAAACTTTTTCTCTTTGTTTACCACACAAAACCCCCATTGTCCATTCAAGAGACTAATCAAAATGACAAGCGAAAATCGTGCGTTTTTCTCACAGTTAATGAAAAAAAATTAATTAAATAGTTTTATTACCGAAACGAACGCATAATTTTCCTCACTGATAAAACCTTATCAATGTTATTATCGTTACAGCTACACCTCAATAAACCCTGTCTTAATTACCATACTTACAAGTGTGTAACTTACATTTGTCAGCTGTCCGAAGCCCACTGGCCAATACGACGCGTTCCTGTACGGGTCCGTGGGGTACGGCTGAATGGGGGTCCTGTCTCCATGCCTGTAAATCTACCCAAAACCTCAAAACCACCCCCCAGGGTGCCCCCCCACTTACCACAACCACCGCGAGCAAATCATCACACACAACCGCGTTAATAAGTACCGTCGCTAAAACTACTCCATACATTTTCAATTGTCACAGCCTAAATTTGTACTAATCACTCCATTTTAAATCTCGTTTCTTATTTACGTAAACATATGGACACGTTCGAATTTGACATAACCTACTGACATCTGACACCGGCAGTTGGCAACAATGCGGAAAACATCGATGTCACGGTTCACCGTAATCGCCCCACGTGCACGATAACGACAACAAAGTGACCAAAAACGAACGCAAGCGGAAGCCCTAAGTCCGTTTATCGAAAACAAAAAACAAAAAATGCGAAACCGCGAGTCCGACTAACCTAACCTCAAACAGTGCTGCCAACGTGACGTTCGAATAATGGCGGAAAACGCGGCCAATTTCACCTTCACGACCCAAAACAAACCCTCGATTTTCGAGGTGATCGCCTCCAAGTCGCTCAACGACACGCTGCACCCGGCGCTGCAGAAAGTCGCTTTGGTAAGATTGTTTAAGTGTGTCGCCGAATCACGTGGTGTAGTTTTTAGCTACGAACGCCCCTCGGAAGTTTAATTGGTTGGGCAAGCACTACGACGAGGTGTTCCTGATTTTGAACTTCGGACTGCAGTACGGATATTTGCGCAACTATGGTGAGTTTCGCTCAGTTTTGATTTGTGATAACGCGACTTTGCAGATGCGACGTTTTCGGAAAATTTCTACGGCCTCAAGCGCGTCCTTGACAATAACGCAACCTTGTCGGAGCACCACAGACGCATTTCGCTGCTTTTTAGCGTCTTGTTGCCCTATTTCAAGCGAAAATTGGACGAAAAAGTGGCGCTGTACCGTCTGGAGCAAGCCGACGGGTGTTTGCGCAATGTAAGTGTTACCAACCTTTAGTCACTAGGGATTTTGTAATTGTCACCAGAATTTCGAGGGTCGCTTCAAGAAATTGCTGATTTTTTCTCACTCGAGTTTCGAAGTGACGTGGGGGCTCCTCACCGTCTACAACTACATTAAGTACATGGCGGGGGAGTCTGAGGCGCAGTTGCCCCTGTTCAAGTTTATAAATGTTAAGTTGACTTACGGGGAGCCGCCTCCCGAGGAGGTCGGTTTCTGGTCGACTTTGCTCAAGGGGCAGTTTCGGGACTTGTGGCAGCTGAATATTTTGAAAAATGCGATCACGACTACGTTCGAAGTCGGCGCCTTTTTCTTGCAGTTCGTGGAGGCTTGGAGTGCGCAGCAGAGTAATTTTAGTATGACAGCTCTACCAACTGTCAAAGCTCCAATGGTAACTTGATTGTGTGAGTTTAGACAGGGGTGTAATGAGTAATTTCAGCTGGACGGGAAGGCCCGTAATTACCAAAATAAGTGTCCCGTTTGTTTGCAATTTTGGAAAATACCCACAGTGCTTCCCGTTTCCGGCTACGTCTTCTGCTTTCCGTGCATCCTGAGGTACTTGAGGGAGAACCAAAAGTGTCCCGTTACGAATCTTCCAGCAAAGCCATTGGATATCGTCAGGTTGTATGATAATGAATAAAATACTGGATTCTTCATATTCTTTTATTTAAATAAACATGCACTGTGAAAACAACAAAAAGCCACACTTTGTCAAGCAAATTATAAAACAATTGATTAAAAAGAAAAATAAAAACAAAAAGAAGTCTCAAATACCTGGGAATAAATCCATGAGGTCCTTCCGGCACACTCATCCTAATCCTAGTAATCCTATATCCTAATCCTCATGATCAAACAGTATAAATCCACTTCATCGCCAAAATCCTAGGAAAAGTATTAAAATCCCACGAAATTACTACTTTTATCAATTTAAAAAATCCTAATCCTAGGAGTTTGTCCTTCCTCCCCGGTGAAGTGGAGATCAAAATCCGTGTTTGTGAGACCTATCGCATTGCAAAACATCTCGTTTAAACACTGATTCTCGATCAGAAATCCAAAGAAACGTGTTAATTTCTCTCTTTTTTTTGAAGTTGCAAATAAGTGTTTGAATGTTAAAGAATTGAATAACTATTTACCGAGCCTTTAATTGTGTGAAGGGGGTTTGGTGTCCTCTTAACACTCCGAAAAATGCAATGCATAGTGTGTTTAAAAGTTATTAAAATCCTCCTCCACGATCTTTGAGACTCCCTCCTAACAACATTCATCCACTCCTCTTGCATCCAGGTGTGTCAAAGATAACATTTTATTGTCTATATTTTACTAGCGACTTTATTTTTTCCAAAAACCAGTCCAACGCTGATTGACTCAGCAAATTGTACGGTAACAGAAAAAGAAACAATACATATTAGTGCCTTATCGTACTCTAACCTACGTTTTGTATCGATCATTAAAAATTTAATATATATATATAAAAAAAATTACATCAGTGGAAGAGAAAAAAAACCGATTCTCGAGGAATGTCACTTACAAGACAAGAGAAAACTACACCACATTCACATTTACAAAATGAAAATAATTCCAAGGTAACCAACCGATTTTTTTCTCGTGATATTTGCTTGTGTGGTTTCAAATCAAATCGAAATCAAAGCCCCGCATACTTTTTTTTGTTGTTTTTTGATACGTACATTATACAAAAAGGCCAGTCCGTAGAGGAGGTTAAAACGAATTAGGAACGTGAACGGCTTCTTGAGTAACTTCTCTTGACTGGACTGTAGGTGGGAGAACCTCGTCGGCGTGGTGAGTATGAGCGGCTTCGGGACCTTCCACCCGAGCGTCTGTCGCTGCCTCCGCGGTCTTCCTTCACCCTTATGTAGGAAACTTCGCCCTGGCGACCCTTTCCGGTTGAAAAACGAACCTCACAAAATTCGAACTCACCTCGTGAGACCTAAATCTCGAATCGTCCAGTTTCTTGATGGCGTACTTCATGTCCTCGTAGCGCAAGAATTCTACCACTCCGGACCCGTCCTTGAAGGCGTCCGCGAAACAAACGTCCCCTGCTTCGCGCATGTGGTCTTTCAAGTCCTGCCAGGATCCTGAAGGCGGTAAACCTGGAAAATAATTTCAAATTTGAGGTTAGGTAGCACATTGCGACAAAATGGCGTCCATAAATCAAGTAAATGCCGTCGACATAATTAATATGAACGATAATAAATTTTGTTGAACATTATTAATACGTTGCAACAAACAAACATAAAACGAGTTGAAACCAGTTTTCTTATGTTAATTTCACCTTTAAAGTGATCGTTACTTGCAGTAAATGAAATTTATTGTTTAATTCTTCTGTGGAATTTCTTTATCAACAATTTACGCCTTGAATAAAAACTATGAATTATGTAAATTTTTTACAATGTTGTGGTTAATTTGTCATGTGAAATAATAAATTAATGCGGAAGTCGTGCATAAAAAAAAAACAAAAAATACCTACATAATTATAATAAATTATTACGAGTGTTGATTTATGGATTTCGTTATGTTACTAAAAATACAAACATGTGGTTAGCGATTAGATAAAATTTTCTTTTTACTTCTGGTATCTAATGTTTATCTGTGGCGAGTTCTGTGGGCGAAAAATAAACCGTTGATAATATATTCTTGGATATATTTAATTAACAAATATTCACAAACTCGTGTGATTAAAATGCTACTTTAAGGAGGTGTTTCCCGTAAAAGAGTGCCAACTGAAGTCCTGAAATCACGGTCAACTCTGATTTATTTTTTTTATCCTAAAAAAATTAAGTTAGAAAAATAAATTTTATGACATTTTTTTTAATATTATGTTATTATTTAAAGTATTACGTCATCTCAAAATGCTGCTAAATTGGTTTCGATTTTTTCAATGTCTCGCTTCTTCAGTTTTTTTGTTTCTTCAATCCTACGAGATGCATTTCCTTTTCATTGTTAAATTTTTCAGTTTTTGCTTCCTCGATTTTTCGATTTTCAGTTTTTCATTTTTTTAGTATAAGTTTTTCGAGTTTTCACGTTTAAAATTTTCGATTTTTATAATTTTTTGTTTTTTTTTCAATCTCTCGTTTCTTCAGTTTGTCGGCGCAATTTTTCAGTTTTCCGATTTTCCAACTTTGCATGTTTCGCTTGTTATTTTTGGATTTTCAATTTCACGAGTTTTCGATTTTTTGATTTTTATATTTTTGAGTTTTTCGCTTCCTTAATTTCTCGATTCTCATTTTTTCAATTTTTGGATTTTTCAATTTTTCATTTATTTTGTATGTTTAATTTTTCATTTTTTTGGTTTAAGTTTTTCGATTTGTAATTTTTCGAGTTTTCAAGTTTGAAATTTTGAAATTTTAAGTTTTTCAATTTTTTTGATTTTTTATTTCTTCAAATTTTCGATCTCTTAATTTTTGGTTTTGGTTTTTTATTTTCTTTATTTTTACAAATTATCAATTTTATAATTTTGTTTCTTTTTCTGTTTCGTTTCTTCAGTTTTTCGACGCAATTTTTCTTATTTTTGTTTCTTCAATACTACGATATGCATCTCCTTGAGTTTTCATCGTTAAGTTTTTCATTTTTCTGATTTTCCAACTTTGGATGTTTCACTTGTTGTTTTTGGATTTTCAATTTCACGAGTTTTCAAATTTTGGATTTTTATATTTTTCAGTTTTTCGTTTCCTCAATTTTTCGTTTCAGTTTATTTTATTCATTTTTCAAAAGTTTTCGGTTGTTCTCCTTTTAAATGTGAAATTTTTCAATTTTTCGGTTTTCAATTTTCCGATTTGGGATTATCAATTTTTCATTTATTTTGTATCTTCAAATTTTCGATTTTTCTAGCCGCGATCTTATAATTTTACGACTTTTGAATATTTCAGTTTTTTTGTATTCCATTTTTTCAATTTTGGAATTCTTTAATTTTGTATTTCTTCAAATTTTCGATTTGTAATTTTTGGTTTCGATTTTTTATCTTCTTTATTTTTACAAATTTTGTATTTTATAATTTTTCGTTTTTTTTAATGCTTCTCGTTTCAGTTTTTCGACGCAATTTTCCAATTTTTAATTTTCTTGTTTCTTCAATCCTAAGATATGCATCTCCTCGAGTTTTCATCGTTAAATTTTTCAATTTTCCGATTTTCCAACTTTGGATGTTTCGCTTTTTATTTTTGGATTTTCAATTTCAAGAGTTTTCGATTTTTTGATTTTTATATTTTTCAGTTATTCGTTTCCTCAATTTTTCGGTTTGCAATTTTTCGTTTCAGTTTTTCATTTTCTTCATTTTTTCAATTTTTCGCTTTTTCTATGTTCTGATTTTCTAATTTTTCTCCTTTAAATGTACATTTTTTTAATTTTTTTTGAATCTTCAATTTTTACGTTTTGCAAGTTTTCTGTTTAAAGTTTCTTGAGCTTTCAATTTTTAGATTCTTTAATTTTGTTTCTTCAAATTTTCGATTTGCAAGCTTTGGTTTTCTATTTTCTTCATTTTGCCAATTTTTCGATTTTATAATTTTACCACTTTTGATTCTTTGATTTTTTATTTCTTCAAATTTTCAATCTGTAATTTTTGGTTTCGGTTTTTTATTTTCTTTATTTTTACAAATTTCCGATTTTATAATTTTTTGTTTTTTTTTCAATGTTTCGTTTCTGCAGTTTTTTGACTCAATTTTTCATCTCCTCGAGTTTTCATTGCTAAATTTTTCAGTTTTTCGTTTCCTCAATTTTTCGATTTGCAATTTTTAATTTCAGTTTTTTATTTTCTTAATTTTTCCAATTTTTCGGTTTTTCTATGTTCTGATTTAAATAATTTTTCTAATTTAATATGTAAAATTTTTCACTTTTTTGGTTTTTCTTTTCAATGTTTCGCTTGTTATTTTTCGATTTTCAATTTTTTTATTTTTATATTTTTCAGTTTTTCGTTTCCTCAATTTTTCGATTTGCAATTTTTCTTTTCAGTATATTATTTTCATTTTTTCAATTTTTCGCTTTTTCTATGTTTTGATTTTCTATTTTTTCTCCTTTTTAATGTAAAATTTTTCGAATTGGAATTTTTCGACTTGGGCTTATCAATTTTCCATTTACATATTTTGTATCTTCAATTTTTCAAATTTTAATTTAAAATTTTCCGTTTTTCAATTTTTTTTTACAAATTTTGGATTATATAATTTTTTGTTTCGTTTCTTCGGATATTTCGCTTGTTATTTTTGGATTTTCAATTCTTTGAGTTTTATATTTTTCAGTTTTTCGTTTCCTTAATTTTTCGATTTGCAATTTTTCGCTTCAGTTTTTTATTTTCTTCATTTTTTCAATTTTTCTATGTTCTTATTTTCTAACTTTTCTCCTTTTTAATGTAAAATTTTTCGAATCGGAATTTTTCGATTTGTAATTTTTCGAGTTTTCAAATTTAAAATTTTGTGTTTCAATTTTTTGATTTTTATTTCTTCAAATCTTCGGTCTGTAACTATTGGTTTCGATTTTTTATTATTTTTTTTCAATGTTTCGTTTCTTCGGATGTTTCGCTTGTTATTTTTGGATTTTCAATTCTTTAAGTTTTACATTTTTCAGTTTTTCGTTTCCTTAATTTTTCGATTTTCAATTTTTCGCTTCAGTTTTTTATTTTCTTAATTTTTTCAATTTTTCGCATTTTCTATTTTCTGATTTTCTAATTTTTCTCCATTTAAAGTAAAATTTTTCGAATTGGAATTTTTCGGTTTTCAATTTTTCGATTTAGGCTTATCAATTTTTCATTTTTTGGTTTAAGTTTTTCGATTTGTAATTTTTCGAGTTTTCAAATTTAAAATTTCGTTTTTCAATTTTTTATTTTTTTTTATTTTTACAAATTTTCGATAATTTTTTTTTTAATGTTTCGTTTCTTCGGATGTTTCGCTTGTTATTTTTGGATTTTCAATTTCACGTGTTTTTAATTTTTTGAGTTTTACATTTTTCAGTTTTTCGTTTCCTTAATTTTTCGATTTGCAATTTTTCGTTTCAGTTTTTTATTTTCTTCATTTTTTCAATTATTCGCTTTTTTTATGTTTTGATTTTCTAATTTTTCTCCTTTTTAATGTGAAATTTTTCGATTTGGGCTTATCAATTTTTCATTTTTTTGGTTTAAGTTTTTCGATTTGGAATTTTTCAAGTGTTCAAATTTAAAATTTTGTTTTTCAATTTTTTGATTTTTCGGTCTGTAACTTTTGGTTTCGATTTTTTTTACAAATTTTTAAATGTAAAATTTTTCGATTTAGAATTTTTCGGTTTTCAATTTTTCGATTTGGGCTTATCAATTTTTCATTTTTTTGGTTAAAGTTCTTCGATTTTTATTTTTTTTTATTTGTACAAAATTTCGATTTCAACATTTTTTGTTTTTTTCCAATGTTTCGTTTCTTCAGATGTTTCGCTTGTTATTTTTGGATTTGGATGTTATGTTATGTCATGTTATATTTTTGAGTTTTTTGTTTGAGTTTTTATTTTCTTCATTTTTTCAATTTTTCGGTTTTTCTATGTTCTCCTTTTATAATTTTTCTCCTTTAAAATGTTAAATTTTTCAATTTGTCGATTTGTAATTTTTCGAGTTTACAAGTTTAAAATTTTCAGTTTTTCAATTCTTTGATTTTTTATTTCTTCAAATCTTCGATCCGTAATTTTTGGTTTCGATTTCTAATTTTCTTTATTTTTACAAATTTTCGATGTTATAATTTTTTGTTTTTTTTTTTAATGTTTCGTTTATTCAGTTTTTCGACGCAATTTTTCAATTTTTCATTTTTTTGTTCCTTCGATGCTATGATACGATCTCTTCGAGTTTTCATCGATAAATTTTTTAGTTTTCCGATTTTCAAACTTTGAATCTTTCGATTTTCAATTTCGCGAGTTTTCAATTTTTTTAATTTTTATATTTTTCAGTTTTTCGTTTCCTCAATTTTTCGTGTGTTTTTAATTCTCTTAATTTTTGAATTTTCCGGTTTTTCTGTATTGTTTTTCTAATTCTTTCTTTAAAGTGTAGAATTTTTCAATTTTTATATTTTGCAATTTTTCGATTTAAAGTTTCCCGGGTTTTCAATTTTTAGATTCTTTAATTTTTTGTTTTTTCAAATTTTCGATTTGCAAGTTTTGGTTTCGGTTTTTATTTTCTTTATTTTTACAATTTTTCGATGTTTTGATTTCCTAATTTTCAGTTTTTTTATTTTAGATTTTTCAGTTTCTCGATTTTTCAATTTTTCGTTTCTTCAAATTTGATTTGCAATTTTTCTAGTTTTCATTTTAAATATGTAATATATAAAATTTTTCGCTTTTTCAATTTGATTATTTTAAAAGTATACCATGTTTTAATTATCATTATTGGATTTTAAATTTTTTAAATGCTGGATATTTAATTTTTCAATTTTTGATTTTTCAGTGTGTTTCGACTTTATAATTTTGACGATTCTATCATTGTTTGATACTTTTCAATTTTTCGATTCATTATTTTTTTCAGTTGTTAAATTGTCCGATTTTTAGTTTTGCAATGTTTCGATTTTTTGTTTCTTCGATTTGGTATTTTTAAATTTTTCACTTTTTTGTTTTTGCAGTTTTTCGATTTATCAACTTTTCCAATTAAAAAATGGAAAAACTGCAAAATTGTAAAATCGAAAAAAATGAAAATAAAAATTGTTCGAAGGTAAATAAATAAATTCAGAATTTTCAAAAAATTTGATTTGATTTTATTTGATATTACGAATTTTAATTTTTTTACGATCACACATAACACAAATTTTCGAAAAAATGGAGCGAGTCGTTCTTTAATTTAATCAATACAATAAACTGCCTCATTTATTAACTTTTTCAGTCAGCCTGTATTAGTAATTCTAAAATCCATGACTGAATTGATAAACCACAATTACAGAGTCATAAAATTTTGCATATTTTAGAGCGGAATTAATCGCCAAAATTTTGATTAACGATCTATCATGATTATTCGACAACAATCGGTCCAGTAGTTTCGGAAATTATCTGTCTAATAAAAATTCGGACAGACGAACGGAAACGGGGGCCTATTTTTTCGCACTCTAAGGGTCACGAAACGTCGAAAAACATAAAAGTAGCCAGTCGTGCAATGGACTCGACTACAACACTTCCTTAGATTACGTTCAAGAAGTAGAAAAATCAATAATTACAAAAAATATAAATGGAAATCCAATGTCGTTCCCGTTTTGATAACATAGCAAGAGGGCAATAAAAAACACGGTCAAAGACAGTCATTCTATGGCTGTCTTTGATTGTTTTTTATTATTTTTTCGATACTTTGATTTTTACATAGTACAATATCGTTGTCATTAGTGTTACATTGTACGAATCAATTGTTATATTTATTTAAAAAAAAATCGCAAAATTTTTCCTGAAATATCTAGTAACCTACGAAATGTTAAAATATTATAAATTTGCCACTGCTTAGTAATGGTGGAAACTTTTAATTTCAATGTCATGTCAGAATTGTTATGATATTTGAATTTTGGAAGAAACGGAACAAATCAGTGTCCACGTGGATATTAGACGAATCAAAATCTATGATTTATTAAAGAAATCAACATTTTATTTATTCACCTAGTTCAAAAAATTGAATTTTAATTTTTGGTGCCATATTTACAACCACTCTATCAACTTTTGCAACCTTTGAACCTACTTTCCACTTTGTGCTATTTTTAAGTACTTCTCCAGTTAAAAATACCCAATCCACAACTGATCCCAATCAACTCTGATGAAAGACAGATAAAACCACTCCGAACATCCGAGGCCAGCAGATATCCTCCGAAAACAAATGCAACCCAGATAAGCTCCTTATCAGTGAAACCGTCCACGTTTCAAGGCCACTTTCAAGCAACTCCACACTTGGAGCCTCTCGATTTTCGCACCCCCTCTTACCTGTAACAAGCACCCTGAACTGCGACCGCCGCGCCGGCGGCCCCCTCGAGCTCCGGCCCCTGTCGCCGCCGCCTCTGCCGCCCCTGAAGCTGCCGTGGCCGCCGCCCCTCGGGAACTCCACTCGCAGGCGGTAGCCGTCGTAGTCGTAGCCGTCCCTGGCGTGGACGGCGTCGTCCGCATCCCTGACCACACAACGAGACAATTTCGGTCAAATACTAGCGTCGACAGCACGACTCGTAATCAAAGACACCCACCTCGGGTCCTCGAACTCCACGAAGGCGAACGGAGGCCCCCGCCTGTTCTTCAGGTCGACGAAAGTCACTTTACCGAATTTGTAGAAGAGGTCCTGGATGTCCTTGGTGCGGATGTCCGGCGGAAGGTTCCCGACGTAGATCCTGCAGTCGTTTCGGCTGTTTGACATCGCTGGAGGACTTTGAGGTGCTCTGAGGGCTGAAAGTGCAAGAAACTCGCGATAAACAACGCACAAAGATGGCGGCCGAGGGCGTTCGTTGGCGAGTTTGACAGCCAGAGCCACCTCGGATCGGAGACGAGAGGCGCGGGATTTGAAAATTACAGAGGGAGGCGAATAAGGGAGGGAAAATTGGGGTGGATGGACGGGTTTGGGGTTACTGATTGCTTTGTTGAGAGCTTAAACAACCTCAGCGACGATAAAAAAGGCGCCAATTTTGGTTTTATTTTACAGACATTTTTCAGTGTCAGAAAAATTAGAGCAAATGTACAGAATGTCCCACACATGATTACAGACACTATGACAAGTGTAAGTTATATTTAAAAAAAATATGGCTTTATTAAAAACTAAAAGTAAATTATTATTATTGTTGATAGGTGTTGTTTTTAACACTCAGTGTGATTGATAAAAGAGAGGTTTTTTATCAGGACCGCATCCGTTTTTTAGTTGAAATTCGTCGAAAACATGGAAATGGAGGATCGAAGCCACTTCCTGAAGGTACAATATAAAAAAGATTTTTTTTCGGAGAGTATCAGTTCCTTGTGGACACCAGAAGCTGCCTGTTTTTATAAAAAAAAATGTAAGTTTTGTTTTATTTATTATTTCTATAAAATTTAAATTGAAATTTATTGTTGAATTAATAATTCTTACCCAATTTGTTTTTCAATAACTAAAAACTAAAAAAAAAAGGTTAATTCTAAGAAAATAATGTAACATTGGTTGCCTAACCTAATCTGTGTTCATATTTTTAATATTGTATATTCTTTAGCTCCACCACGATGTCCGGTACTAAGAAGAACCTTGCTCTCCTTTTCGAGCGTCCCCGTGAGCCCGTCTTCATCGCCAAAGGCGACAAGAAAACCGTCTTCGACGTGCCCAACGAGTACCTCAACGATCGCTACAAGCCCCTCGGCGTGAGCCTCAGCAACCGCTTCGCCGAAGACGCCGAGGAGCGCGTCCAAGTCAAGAAGATCTCCATCCCCCCGTTCGGCGAAATCCTCGAGCTCGAGCGCGATGAGAACTTCTCGCTCTTCATCCCCAAGCACCGCCGCGTCGCCGGTAAGCTCATCGACATCTTCTTGGGTATGCGCAACGTGGACGACCTCCTCTCCGTCGCCACGTACGCCCGCGACCGCGTGAACCCCTACCTGTTCAACTACGCTTTGTCGGTGGCCATTTTGCACCGGCCGGACACCCAGGACATCGACCTGCCGACGTTCATCGAGTCCTTCCCTGACAAGTACGTGGACGCTAAGGTGTTCGCCAAGGCTAGGGAGGAGGCGACGGTGGTGCCCGAAGGGTCGCGAACCCCTATCGAGATCCCGAAGGACTACACGGCGTCGGACTTGGAGGTGGAGCACCGACTGGCGTACTTCCGGGAGGACTTGGGGATTAATCTGCATCATTGGCATTGGCACTTGGTGTACCCGTTCGAAGCGGCGAGGGAAGTCGTGGCGAAGAATCGTAGAGGGGAGTTGTTCTATTATATGCACCAGCAGATCATCGCGAGGTACAACTACGAGAGGTTGTGCAACAAGCTGAAGAGGGCGACGAGGTTCAATGACTGGACGAAGGGGATCGAGGAAGCGTATTTCCCGAAGCTGGATAGTTTGGTGGCTAGTAGGTCGTGGCCGGCGAGGGTTGCCAACCAAAGAATCCGGGACTTGAACAGAGAGGTGGACCAGATTAAGCAAGACGTGGACGATTTGAAGAGGTGGAGCGACCGGATTTACGCCGCCATTCACCAAGGGAGCGTCACCGACGTAAGTAAAACCCTAAAGTCGTCACAGATTGACAACAAGAGTTGTAGGAACGTGGGCGTACCATCAGTCTGACCGAAAACGAAGGTATCGACATCCTGGGTAACATGATCGAGTCCAGCATCCTGTCGCCTAACCGTACCTTCTATGGGGATCTCCACAACATGGGTCACGTCTTCGTCTCGTATATCCACGACCCGGATCATCGTCACCTTGAGTCTTTCGGGGTCATGGGTGATTCGGCGACGGCCATGCGGGACCCAATTTTCTACAGATGGCACTCTTACATTGACGACATATTCCAAGAATATAAAGCCACTTTGCCGCGTTACAGCGAAAACCAACTCAACTACCCTGGTATCACCGTAAGCAACATCGAAATCCAGTCGCAGGGAAGCCCCAAGAACACTTTCAACACGTTCTGGCAACAATCAGACGTGGACTTGTCCAGAGGAATGGACTTCCAGCCTAGAGGCTCCGTCTTCGTGAGGTTTACCCACCTGCAGCACCAACCCTTCACTTACAAGATCACCGTCAACAACCAAGCCAACGGTAACAGACGCGGCACCTGCAGAATCTTCATGGCGCCAAAGAACGACGAAAGAGGCAACCCGTGGTTGTTCAGAGACCAGAAGATCATGTTCATCGAGTTGGATAAATTCACGGTCAATTGTAAGTCCCCAGGTCAAGTCAAACACTTTTATATAGTTCTCGGTTTGTAGTGAAGCAAGGCCAGAATACCATCACCCGGGCTTCCACCCAGTCTTCAGTGACCATTCCTTTCGAACGCACGTTCCGTAATTTGGACTTGAATCGTCCCCAAGGAGGAGAAGCCTTAGCCCAATTCAACTTCTGCGGTTGTGGATGGCCTGCACACATGCTGATCCCGAAGGGGACTCCGGAAGGTCTCGCCTCCCAGCTCTTTGTGATGATCTCCAACTATGAAGACGACAAGGTCGACCAAAAGATCGACGGAGTGTGCAACGATGCTGGAAGCTATTGCGGTATCAAGGACAAGTTGTACCCGGATCGCCGCTCCATGGGTTACCCGTTCGACAGGATGCCCAGAACCGGGGTCGACACTCTCCAGCAGTTCTTGACTCCCAACATGAGGGTCCAAGATGTTACCGTTAAGTTTAGCAATAGAACCGTTAGACCTAAGCAACGTAGTTAGAAACAATGATGATTTTTTGGTTTTTGTGAATTTTTGGAAAAGGCTTAGTAGCAATAAAATTTAGAAGCATAATTTGTGTTTTATTGACTCAAAAGGGGTTTAAACAGAGACATTACGTACAAATATTAAAATAAAGGTGTCACACTTGTCAGATACACAAGAATCAATGCGTAACGTTTGTCGGTCAGATCTGTACCCGGAGGTAGCAAATTTCGCACCACTTTAACAATTAACTCTGTTAAATTTCTGAATCGCATGATCATGGCACTTCCACGTTGTGTCCTATCACCACAAATATCCCTACTGTAGGGGTCAAACAAATAGTAGTACCTGTCGGATGCCAAGTAAATTGAAACAAGGTAATCCTCGAAGCTCACAATACAGAAATCTGTTTCTTTAAAGCGTTTAGTCAAGTCAATGTCAAGATTCTCTATCGTGAACCAGCTTCCAGGGAAAGATTCCTCAATCTTGATCTCCATCTCAAAATCTCTGAACACGATGCGCCTCAGCACATCTTGAATTCCCAGTTTGCTTGTCTTAGGGTTGTTCTTTTTATAAGAATCCACGTACAGTTGATACTCTACGTCCAGAACAAGATCGATTTGCTTGAACGTTTAGGTTTGGGTTTCTTCGTCTTTGTCAAGTTTTTGCGCCGACCCCACCACAATCTCGACATCTTCTTCGACCAGCAAATCGAACTTACCATTCTATCCCTTGCATTCTCCGATTGATAAATTTGCAGCGAAAACCGGTTTCTAAACTAGCAAAACCGACTAAAAAAACACCCGGAAGGAACCGTATCGACGAAAATACTACCCCCAAGAGGCCACACCGGCTTGCCGACGGACTGGAAGGAAATCGAGAAAAACGTTTTTCTTTGCTCGGGTTCCTACAGCCAAGCACACAAAAGATTCAAGGGGCATAACCAACAAAGTACGACCTAGCTTGCAAAGTACCAACGCGCTAACCCTCCCTTGTAGGTGCCGCCACGTGCATAGTCGCCTGCTCGTTCGCAGATCTGCGAAAAATGAACACCTGGACCAGAGCCGTCCTCGACCAGATCCTCCAAACCGGCAACTACTTGCACATAAAGAGCAAAAACATGTCCAGCAACCGGTGCCTCGAGCACATGAAGCCCACCCAAATTTACAACTACTTCTTCTTGGAAAACTTGATCATCTCCATGCGGATCGGGGTCGACGCCACCGTCGCTAGAATCTCCAGAGACTCGACCATCCTCCAGAAAATCGAAGACATTTTGGTGGAGTTCTTCACCGAGCACTCCTCCGGGATTGTAGCTTGTGTGCACTCGCATTTCGCCATCTGGAAGGTCGAAGGACGCTTCTTCATTTTCGACCCGACCGAACACAACCTGGAAGGCGGAAAGTAGATGGGACTGCCCGGGATGGGGTACTGCTACGCCCTCAGAAGCAATCAAGCCAAGAGTATTGCGGACGTGGTCTCGAAGAACTGCCCCCTTAAGCAGATTAATCGCCTCACGGTGTACCCTTGCGGCTTGGACAAGTACGTCGAGGTCAATACCACGCCGCCGTAACCCTCGCAGAAGTCCAAGCGGTACCTCTGGAAGCAGGTAAAGCGGTGAGGTGAAGCGTGCTAAGTCCGAAGAAGCACGTGAAGACAAGATCTGCCCCGAAATCAGCGGAGACTGAGAAACCACCAGAAACTGAAGCAACAGCGAAAGGTGAAGCTCCAGCGGAAGGACAAGAAGCCAAAACCGAGCCCGTTGAACCCAAAAAGTCGGTATCTAAGTCGATGATTCCTCCCGAACGACCCAGACTACATAGTGTTACCAACTTCGTGGAGCTTCTACCGGAGAGAATGGGGATTTTGAGGGCCACTACGCACCAGAGGGACCCGAAGTTTACGAGGTACCTTGGGAAGCAGAGTGTGGGAAACGCTATAGCAGCCCACACTATGTTGCGTCATTACCGGGCTAAGCTAAGGTTAGGAAT
Source organism: Zophobas morio (assembly GCF_036711695.1). Taxonomy (NCBI): domain Eukaryota; kingdom Metazoa; phylum Arthropoda; class Insecta; order Coleoptera; family Tenebrionidae; genus Zophobas; species Zophobas morio. The sequence goes on from NW_026972132.1 coordinate 1,682,075, forward strand.
ATCTTAGACGATGTTCTTCCACTAGGGGAGCACATCCACCACGACATGAAGAAACTCACACCTGGATACATCCCCGAGAACGTCACTCTCTACGAAACAGATTATAGCCCGAAGGTGGAAAAATACGGAGCTGTGGGTTTGATTGAATCTGAAGACGATAAAATTTTGAACTTGAGTCAGGCTTTGAACAACGCTCTGATTGATATAGATTGTTGTATCTTGAATGGTCCGAACATTGTAGCTGTGTGGAAGCAAGAAAACAAATTCTACATGTTTAACCCTGAGGAGCGCAACCCTGTAGGTAAATTGGTCGAGGTAGGTGAAGCGGGAGTTGCTTGTCTCACTTGGTACACCAGACTGGCGGATTTGATAGCCGTCTACGTCGGAAATCTTCCAAAAGAGAGAAGAACCTCGAGGTTCATGCTTTGTAAAGTGGCCATCAAGGATTACGTACCACGGACCGAAGACTGGTTCAGCTACAAAGCTCTCAAAATAGACAAGTGGATACTTCGAGCGACTTTCAACTAGAACGACAAAAAATTTCTTCCGGAAAGTCGGAATAGTCAATGTACCGCGAATGCCACGATGGCGTTAACTTACAAGGAGCTTAAAGAGGAGAAGGATTGAGATCCGCAAACTATGGATGAGATTTTGGTGAACGGCGACGAGTTGTACCGCAGCTGCGTGGAGTACCTCAACGAAATCGGGAAGTTTAAACACCCTAACTTAATGATCGACGAAATAAAGACGTCTTTTAACGTAGCAAACAAAACGGTAAAACTGGAAGTGAACGACTGTCTGGTGAACGGAGTGGTCAATGCTAAGAACGATTCTTGGGTACCGAATTTGCAGAAAGGGTTCACCGAATTCTTCGGGGAGAACGACGCCGGGGTTATTACCGCGAACGACTTGTCGATGGCGGTCTGGAAAAGAGACGACGTCTACTACTACTTCGATTCGCATAGTCGCGACTCAAGAGGCATAGTTACAAGCTATGGTACTTCTTGCATTCTCCGGTTGATGAACCTCGAGGACCTAGCGAACGCAATGAAGGTCAATCTAGGTACCAACAAAGAAAACTTGTACAATATAAGTCGCGTCGTGGTTAAAGTCTTCGACATAACCGAAGAGGGAGTCACGATGCAACCGCTCAACTTCTACGAAACCTTGAGTCAACTGGTGGCAATTTTGCGCTCGAATACGAGTCAAAAAGACAAGAAGTACGACATTAGTGCCGGTAAACAGCAAGTACCGATGTGTTTGGCTGCTCTGGCTTTCAACAGCGTCAGTCCGTCGTTGGAATGGAGCAAGGAAGATTTAGACCAAGTTCTCAATCTCGGGGACAAACTTTACACCGAGACCATGGCGGCGAATTACGCTGAAGGCGTCCCTCAAGATCTCAACGTAGACGACGTGACCACCGCGAACGTGCCCAAGAAACTAAGCATCGGCCCTAACTCCATTGAGATAGAAATAGAAGAGAACGCTTTCGGTAACTTGGAAAAAAACTTGAAGACGGCGGTGGAAAGTTTACACGAAAGAGTCAACGAACAAGGTAATTTTGCCTTCCAGTCGATTATAGAGTCTCAGTATATGACAGCGTCGATGTGGCGCGACGACAACTTGTTGTACTTGTTTGACCCGTACCCGCGCGACGAGAGAGGGCAAGTTTACGGCAAGGACGACTGGAGTGCTAAAGTGGAAATAGTCGAGAAGGGAGAAGGCGAATATGAAGGTGAAGCCCCCCCCCGACGATGAAAACGAAGAACAAATGCAACTGGCTGAGGGGCAAGGTAAAGATGATGATCAGTGGGCGGCAGATCAGAATAGAGATGAAGGAGCAGGCGGTGATAACATGGGGGAGCCTGAACCTGAACCGGAACTCGTGGTTCCTCCACCTTCAGAAGCCGATGACCTTCCACCAGAGGATGAACAGAAAGGCGAGGAAGCGGAAGGTGAAGAGGATGAGGAACCATTTGTGGAAAAGAAAGGGTCAGAGTTCTGGCGCCAACAAGAACTACTCGGCAAATCTTGCGTGTTGCGGTTTAGTCGCTTGGAGGACCTCATCCAGCACATTCTAGAGAACGCTTCTCCGAACAAACTTCAGGAAATCGAGTTCACGTTGAAGACGGTGAAGCTTTCGAATACACCGGTGCTCCACGAGGTGTTCGACCCGGAGGAAGACGAGAAAAAGGACGAACTAGTCAGGGACTGGAATCAGTTTAAGGAGTTCGACTATGGGAGGTGGATTTTGAAGGCGAAGAAGAACTTGAGAGACGAGCTTTTTCCGGTGGGGAACAGAGGCAAGCAGGCGCTCCCGATATGCCTGGTGGCTTTAGCCTTCGCCAGTTCGTACGCCTTAAGCAAATTCAACGAAGAAGTGGTGGACAATATTCTTGCCTACGGTGACCGACTGTACACATGCCTGTGGAAACTGAGAGGTAAACAACTCAAAGACAACAAAGAGCTTGCGTTAACGGAAAAAGAGATTGAGCAAATTCTCAACAGCACCAAGTTTGAGCTTGAGAACTAACCGAGGAACATCTGCATGAGGGACATGCGCACCTAGTGGGAACCCCAATTTGAAATTATTAAGGGCGACATTACGTCCCAAATACCCGAAGAGGTACCCAACTTGACTCCCGGTCTCACCACCTTCTTCGAAATTTACACGTTTGGAATTTTGAACTGCCGAGATTACCCGGTTGGGATCTTCAAGAATGAAAACATGTACCTCATGTTTGATCCGCACGCCACTGGACCCTCTGGCGCTAAATCTCCAGTGGGTCTGTTGCATAACCCGATTTAATGAAATCGATCTTCTGGCTCAAACCTACCTAGGTAACTTACCCAGAATCGGAGACAACTTCTTCGTAATACACGCCTTCACCTTCAGTAGAGACCAATGCATCAGACTGCGTGCTCCCGAAGAGAAAGAAGAAAAAGCGCCCAAGATAGGTGGTTTCAGGGATGTTACTGCAGGCAAGGGTATCCTCAAAGGTGACGTCAAGCTCGACTGCACCAAATTTGACTGCGGTGTGCACATCCACACCTTCGTCGCCCTCGCTTTATCCCTAAACAAAGACCCAGACACCTGGACTAGACTCATAGTCAACGAAATCTTAACAATCGGCGAAGAACTATACAACGAAACCCTCGAGAAACTGGGAGAGAAGTTCCACTCTTGGAGCAAACAGCTCGACATCTGCAAAGTCAACACCGACTTCATGATCGGGCGCTTGAAAATCAACGTCGCATACTTGAGGTAAGAAATACCAACCGTTGTAATTATGCCTCTAGAGTTGCGACAATGCGAATCAAAGTAGTAGTAAACGTCGTCTCTTTTCTACAACCAGTTCTTCTTCACAAGTTTGGAAAAAAAAATTTACAAACGCCAGTTCGAACAATTTCCTAGATATAACACAATCACAAAATGCAGAAATCACATTTTAAAAATTTCATTTTTATTGACTTTACTAATTCCTGTTTTTGCAGTTTGTTTTGTTCAGCAATTCGTTCATCTTCGTATTTACCTATTTTCTCTTCGACGATTTTGACTATTTTCTTATATGCCATACTCTAACTTCGAAAAGTTAAATGTTATGTAAGTCTTCATTGCTCATTACAAATTCAAAATTATAACATATTTTGGAGGAAGAAGTGCCTATTTTATAATTTTTAATTTAAATAAATGAATACCTGTCTAATGTTCCGGAAAACATTTTAGTACTTCTGTAATTTATGCTATTTTTTTCGATTTCCTGCGTGTATGGAAAAAGGCGGATTAACTCTTCAGTTTTTAATTTTTTGTAAAAGTTAGTTATCAGGACTTGCTAAGATAAAACTGATTTCGGCAAATGACATAGCTTCCAAGAAACAACAGGGTGGGTGGGCGGGGCTAGTACTTGCTAAGATAAAACTGATTTTAACAAATGACGTATCCTCTAAGAAATCTAATTACATTTTTATAAGAAAAGACAGCAGATGCGCAAAGCAATTTCAAATTATTTTCAAACAAGAATAGAAATTCTTGTTTGATTGTTTTAGATTTTTCAGAAAAAAGAACGGGTTCCCAAAATTAACTCAAAAAGAAGTCAGGTCAGAATTTTCCAAAAATAGAGTGCCCCAAAATTGTTTAAAATAATAAAAAAAATGTATGGGCTTCCAAAATAGTACGCCATGGGTACCTAAGAGTCACCCGATTAAAAAAAAAACACTGCGGCACTGAAGACTTTCAAATTCGTAAAAAATAAAACACTAATAAAAGGTAAACAGATTTGTTCAAGTTCATCATAAAACACCAGGGGACCTAAATTAACTGCGAACTTTTTGAACGTAGGGTTTAAACCAATTTTAAAATCATTATAATTTGACCAAAATGTGAGAAGGAATTTTTTTGCTATTTTTAGTGTTAACCCGCCATTTTCCAGACACCGGGTATCATAGGTGTTGTTAACATTCAGTGCGATTGATAGGAACGAGGTTTTTTATCAGGACCGCATCCGCGTTTTATGTGCAATTCATAGAAAAGATACTGCTGGAAGATAGGCACTTCCGCAAGGTATAATATAAGAAAAATTTTATTTTTTAAGTGTATTTGTTGGTTCTGTTCAACCCGAACTTACGTGTTTTCATCAATAATGTAAGTCTTTATGTTTATTATTTATGTAAGTATTTATTTACTTATATTATTATTAATTCACATTTAGTTCTTATATACAAATTATATGCCCCAGGTCTATCATTTTTGAGCCGTACGGTATATTTACCAAACGTTGCTTCGGCATTTTCTTAAGAACGGTTCGTGGATTATTTGTGATTTTTTTTTTTTTGGTTAGTCACAAATAATTTAAATAATAACTTCCTTAACTCAATTAATAAAGTGATTTAAAAAATAGGTGTTAGTTATTATTCCTAATTATTATTATTTAATATATGGTTGTAATATTGGTTGCATAATCTAGGTTCTGCAATAAACATAAACATTGCACATTCTGCAAATGTGGGTTAAAATCATGATTAAAAGCATACTTATTTTTCTTTAATGTTGGATATTGGTATGCGCATCAAGACAATAAAGTGTAATTTTAATCGTATTAACTCAAATTAGGTACATAAAAATTGAAAATACGAGACAGCTATAAATACGCAAAATTCTTTTGTGTATATGGTTGGTAGACATGTCTGTAAACATTATAATGGCTCTCATTGCTTCGAATAATCTTCCAGGACCACGATGTCCACCACTAAGAAAGGTCTCTCTCTCCTCTTCGACCGACCCCGCGAGCCCATCTACAAATCCAGAGCCAACAAGACTGTCTTCTCGATTCCCCCTGAGTACATCGTCAACCACTTCCAACCCCTCCTCCCCCACTTCGGCGACGATTACAACGAAGAGTTCATTCCCATCAGGAGGATCACCATTCCCCCTTTGGGCGAAATCCTCGAACTCCAGCGCGACGAGAACTTCTCGCTCTTCATCCCCAAGCACCGCCGCATCGCCGGAAAGTTCATCGACATCTTCCTCGCTATGGCCAACCTGGACGAGCTCCTAGCGGTCGCGGTGTACGCCTGGGACCGCGTGAACCCCTATTTGTTCAACTACGCGTTGTCGGTGGCCATTTTGCACCGGCCGGACACCCAAGATTTCGACCTACCGCCGTTCATCGAGACATTCCCTGACAAGTACTTAGACGCTAAAGTGTTCGCCAAGGTTAGGGAGGAGATGACGGTGGTGCCCGACGGGTCGCGGATCCCCATCAAGATGCCGAAGGACTACACGGCTTCGGACCTGGAGGTGGAGCACCGACTGGCGTACTTCCGGGAGGACTTGGGGATTAATCTGCACCACTGGCATTGGCACTTGGTGTACCCGATCGAAGCGGCGAGGGAAGTCGTGGCGAAGAATCGTAGAGGGGAGCTGTTCTACTATATGCATCAGCAGATCATCGCGAGGTACAACTACGAGAGGTTGTGCAACAAGCTGGAGAGGGTGACGAGGTTGAACGACTGGACGAAGGAGATCGAGGAAGGTTATTTCCCGAAGCTGGATAGTTTGGTGGCTGGTAGATCGTGGCCGGGGAGGTTTGCCAACCAAAAAATCCGGGACTTGAACAGAGAGGTGGACCAAATTAAGCAAGACGTTGAAGATTTGAAGAGGTGGAGCGACCGGATTTACGCCGCCATTCACCAAGGGAGTGTCACCGACGTAAGTAAAATCCTAAAGTTGTCACAGATTGTTAATAAGAGTTGTAGGCAAGCGGAGGTACCATCAGTCTGACCGAAAACGAAGGCATCGACATCCTGGGTAATATGGTGGAGTCCAGTATCCTGTCGCCCAATCGTACCTTCTATGGAGATCTCCACAACATGGGACACGTCTTCATCTCGTATATCCACGACCCGGATCATCGTCACCTTGAGTCTTTCGGGGTTATGGGTGATTTGGCGACGGCCATGCGGGACCCAGTTTTCTACAGATGGCACTCTTACATCGACGACATATTCCAAGAATATAAAGCCACTCTGCCACGTTATAGCGAAAACCAACTCAACTATTCTGGTATCACTGTAAGCAACATCGAAGTCCAGTCGGAGGGAAGCCCCAATAACACTTTTAACACGTTCTGGCAACAATCAGACGTGGACTTGTCCAGAGGAATGGACTTCCAGCCTAGAGGTTCCGTCTTCGTGAGGTTCACCCACCTGCAGCACCAACCCTTCACTTACAAGATCACCGTTAACAACCAGGCCAACGGTAGTAGACAAGGCACCTGCAGAATCTTCCTGGCGCCGAAAAACGACGAAAAGGGCAACCCGTGGTTGTTTAGAGACCAGAAGACCATGTTCATCGAGTTGGATAAATTCACGGTCAATTGTAAGTCCTCAGGTCAAATCAAACACTTTAATATAGTTCCCGGTTTGTAGTGAAGCAAGGCCAGAACACCATCAACCGGGCTTCCAACCAGTCTTCAGTGACCATTCCTTTCGAACGCACGTTCCGTAATTTGGACTTGAATCGTCCCCAAGGAGGAGAAGCCTTAGCCCAATTCAACTTCTGCGGTTGTGGATGGCCTGCACACATGCTGATCCCGAAGGGGACTCCGGAAGGTTTCGCCTCCCAGCTCTTCGTGATGATCTCCAACTATGAAGACGACAAGATCGATCAAAAGACCGACGGAGTATGCAACGATGCTGGAAGTTATTGCGGCATCAAGGACAAGTTGTATCCGGATCGCCGCTCCATGGGTTACCCGTTCGACAGGATGCCCAGAACTGGAGTCGACACTCTCCAGCAGTTCTTGACTCCCAATATGAGGGTCCAAGATGTTACCATTAAGTTTAGCGATAGGACCGTTAGACCTAAGCAACGTAATTAGAAAGAATGTTTACAAACTTAAGAGGAAATAAAGTTTACAATACCACTTGTGTTTTTTTTTTTTGGTCAAAATGGTTTCGGAAATCGACTTTACTCTCAAATACTACAATACAGGACTTTACATTATTTCCCAATTGGTGTAACACTTATCAGACCCACAACAATCAAGGCGTAACGTTTCTCGATGTTATCAGCTAGTTCTGCCGGTACGAAATTCTTGACGACTTTATCGACTAACTCAGTTAAATCTCCGAAGCGCATCAGCATTGCACTTCCATCTTCTGTTTTATTACCTAACAGATCCCTACTATACGGATCAAACAAATAGTAGTAGCCAGATTTGAAGTAAATCGAAACAAGGTAGTCCTCGAAGCTCACAATACAGAAATTCGTAATCACAAAGAAGTTAGTCAAGTGCACGTTAAGATTTTCTCTCGTGAATCTGCCTCCGGCTATAGGTTTCCTAACGTCGATCTTCGCTTCGAAATCTTTCAACAAGATGCGCCTCAGTATGTGTTGAAGTCCCAGTTTGGTAGTGGTAGGTTTGTACGCGTTGTAAGAATCCACGTAGAGCTGATACCCTGCTTCCAGAATCAGCTCGATTTGCCTGTACGTCCATTTGGACAGATCAACCGCAATCTTCATAAACACAAAAGCGACCAAATTCACTGGAAGATCTCTGTCTTTGATCATGTGGCGCAGACCGCGAATGATCGCCTGGTTGCTACTAATTTCGTAGATCGTGTTCCTTCCCAAGAGCTCGCAGCGCTTCTTCTCCCTGATCGCTCGCAATTCCGACATCTAAAAATAAAAAATGTAGCTGTGTTGTAACAACTTTGGAAAAAACTTACCTCTTTTCGCAGGAGTCTCTTCTGCTCCAAGAGTGTGGCCTTATCAGGGCACGTCGGCGCTTTCATGGACGCGGGGGCTCTCTTCGACACCACCGTGGTCGAAACCACCGGCTGCTGCGCTCGTGCGTACGTCCAGTTGGGATCGCAGCAAGTGTGACACGTCGACGACCCTTTAGGTTCGGGTTTCTTCGGCTTCGACAAGCTCTTGCAGATTTTGGGCTTCATATGCACCGAACCCACCACAATCTCGACGGGAACTATCGCGAACTCCGTCTTAGTCTTGTCGATGTCCATCATGCAAGCCATGATGTGGTCCGACGCCATCTTGGCGTTGCAGAACTTCATGACGCACGCAACACCTCCTTGACCAGGCAAACCGGTACCACCGCGGGAATTCGGGTCGAACACGTAAATACTGACGTTCTTCTCTTTCATCTGTTCCCATACAGCCAAGATGAACTTGTCCGCGACGACAATCCCGTGGGAGTTCTCTTCAAAGAACCGCTCCATCCCTTGTCTCAAGTTAGGTGTTTTCGAATTCTTGATGTTGACGATTCCCCGTTGTTCGGTGAACCGGATGGCGACGTTGACTTTCAAGCGCCCGATCATGAAGTCGGTGTTGACTTTGCAGACGTCGAGCTGTTTGCTCCAAGGGTCGAACTTCTCTCCTAGTTTCTCGAGGGTTTCGTTGTATAGTTCTTCGCCGATTGTTAAGATTTCGTTGACTATGAGTCTAGTCCAGGTGTCTGGGTCTTTGTTTAGGGATAAAGCGAGAGCGACGAAGGCGATGGGGGCGCTGTGGATGTGCACACCCCGGTCGAACTTGGTGCAGTCGAGCTTGACGTCACCTCTGAGGATACCCTTGCCTGCGGTAACTTCCTTGAAACCACCTACCTTAGGCGTTTTCTCTTCTTTCTCTTCGGGAGCACGCGGTCTGACGCATTGGTCTTTACTGAAGGTGAAGGCGTGTATTACGAAGAAGTTGTCGCCGATTCTGGGTAGGTTACCCAGATAGGTTTGAGCCAGAAGATCGATTTCTTTAAATCGGGTTATGCACCCGACGCCCACTGGAGATTTAGCGCCAGAGGGTCCAGTGGCGTGCGGGTCAAACATGAGGTACATGTTTTCATTTTTGAAGATCCCAACCGGGTAATCTCGGCAGTTCAAAATTCCAAACGTGTAAATTTCGAAGAAGGTGGTGAGCCCGAAAGTCAAGTTGGGTACCTCTTCGGGTATTTGGGACGTAATGTCGCCCTTAACAATTTCAAATTGGGGTTCCCACTTGGTGCGCAAGTCCCTCATGCAGATGGTCCTCGGATAGTCCTCAAGCTCAAACTTAGTGCTGTTGAGAATTTGCTCAATCTCTTCTTCCGTTAGTGCAAGCTCTTTGTTGTCTTTGAGTTGTTTGCCTCTTAGTTTCCACAGGCATGTGTACAGTCGGTCACCGTAGGCAAGAATATTGTCCATTACTTCTTCAGTGAATTTGCTTAAGGCGTACGAACTAGCGAAGGCTAAAGCCACGAGACACATCGGGAGCGCCTGCTTGCCTCTGTTCCCCACCGGGAAAAGCCCGTCTCTCAAGTTTTTCTTCGCCCTCAAAATCCACCTCCCATAGTCGAACTCCTTAAACTGATTCCAGTCCCCGACTAGTTCGTCTTTCTTCTCGTCTTCTTCCGGGTCGAACACCTCGTGGAGCACCGGTGTGTTCGAAAGCTTCACCGTCTTCAACGTGAACTCGATTTCCTGACGTTTGTTCGGAGGAGCGTTCTCTAGAATGTGCTGGATGAGGTCCTCCAAGCGACTAAAGCGCAACACGCACGATTTGCCGACTAGTTCTTGTTGGCGCCAGAACTCAGACCCTTTCTTTTCCACAACTGGTTCCTCATCCTCTTCATCTTCCGCTTCCTCACCTTCCTGTTCATCCCCTGGTGGAAGGTCATCGGCTTCTGAAGGTGGAGGACCCACGAGTTCTGGTTCAGGTTCAGGCTCCCCCATGTTATCACCGCCTGCGCCTTCATCTCTATTCTGATCTGCCGCCCACTGATCATCATCTTCACCTTGCCCCTCAGCCAGTTGCATTTGTTCTTCGTTTTCATCGTCGGGGGGGCCTTCACCTTCATATTCGCCTTCTCCCTCCTCGACTATTTCCACTTTAGCACTCCAGTCGTCCTTGCCGTAAACTTGCCCTCTCTCGTCGCGCGGGTACGGGTCAAACAAGTACAACAAGTTGTCGTCGCGCCACATCGACGCCGTCATATACTGAGACTCTATAATCGACTGGAAGGCAGAATGGCCTTGTTCGTTGACTCTTTCGTGTAAACTTTCCATCGCCGTCTTCAAGTTTTCTTCCAAGTTACCGAAAGCGTTCTCTTCTATTTCTATCTCAATGGAGTTAGGGCCGATGTTTAGTTTCTTGTACACATTCGCGGTGGTCACGTCGTCTACGTTGAGCTCTTCAGGGACGCCTTCAGCGTAATTCGCCGCCATAGTGTCCGTGTAAAGTTTGTCCCCGAGATTGAGAACTTGGTCTAAATCTTCCTTGCTCCATTCTAACGACGGACTGACGCTGTTGAAAGCCAGAGCCGCCAAACACATCGGTACTTGCTGTTTACCGGCACTAATGTCGTACTTCTTGTCTTTTTGACTCGTATTCGAGCGCAAAATTGCCACCAGTTGACTCAAGGTTTCGTAGAAGTTGAGCGGTTGCATCGTGACTCCCTCTTCGGTTATGTCGAAGACTTTAACCACGACGCGACTTATATTGTACAAGTTTTCTTTGTTGGTACCTAGATTAACCTTCATTGCGTTCGCTAGGTCCTCGAGGTTCATCAACCGGAGAATGCAAGAAGTACCATAGCTTGTAACTATGCCTCTTGAGTCGCGACTATGCGAATCGAAGTAGTAGTAGACGTCGTCTCTTTTCCAGACCGCCATCGACAAGTCGTTCGCGGTAATAACCCCGGCGTCGTTCTCCCCGAAGAATTCGGTGAACCCTTTCAGCAAATTCGGTACCCAAGAATCGTTCTTAGCATTGACCACTCCGTTCACCAGACAGTCGTTCACTTCCAGTTTTATCATCTTGTTTGCTACGTTAAAAGACGTCTTTATTTCGTCGATCATCAAGTGAGGGTGTTTAAACTTCCCGATTTCCTTGAGGTACTCCACGCAGCTGCGGTATAACTCGTCGCCGTTCACCAAAATCTCATCCATAGTTTGCGGATCCCAATCCTTCTCCTCTTTAAGCTCCTTGTAAGTTAACGCCATCGTGGCATTCGCAGTACATTGACTATTCCGACTTTCTCGAGGAAATCTTCTGTCGTTCTGGTTGAAAGTCCCTCGAAGTATCCACTTGTTTATTTTGAGAGGTTTGTAGTTGAACCAGTCTTCGGCCCGTGGTACGTAATCCTTGATGGCTACTTTACAAAGCATGAACCTCGAGTTTCTTTTCTCTTTTGGAAGATTTCCGACATAGACGGCTATCAAATCCGCCAGTCTGGTGTACCAAGTGAGACAAGCAACTCCCGCTTCACCTACCTCGACCAATTTACCTACAGGGTTGCGCTCCTCAGGGTCAAACATGTAGAATTTGTTTTCTTGCTTCCACACAGCTACAATGTGCGGACCATTCAAGATACAACAATCTATATCAATCAGAGCGTTGTTCAAAGCCTGACTCAAGTTCAAAATTTTATCGTCTCCAGATTCAATCAAACCCACAGCTCCGTACTTTTCCACCTTCGGACTATAATCTGTTTCGTAGAGGGTGACCTTCTCGGGGATGTATCCAGGTGTGAGTTTCTTCATGTCGTGGTGAATATGCTCCCCTAGTCGAAGAACATCGTCTAAGACATTCCTAACCCATTGCTTAGCCCGGTAGTGACGCAACATAGTGTGGGCTGCTATAGCATTCCCCACACTCTGCTTTCCAAGGTACCTCGTAAACTTCGGGTCCCTTTGGTGCGTAGTAGCCCTCAAAATCCCCATTCTCCCGGGTAGAAGCTCCACGAAGTTGGTAACACTTTGTAGTCTGGGTCGTTCGGGTGGAATCATCGACTTAGATACCGATTTTTTGGGTTCAACGGGATCGGTTTTGGCTTCTTGTCCTTCCGCTGGAGCTGCACCTGTCGCTGGTGCTTCAGTTTCTGGTGGTTTCTCAGCTTCCGCTGGTTTCGGGGCAGATATTTTCTTCACGTGCTTCTTCGGGCTTAGCACGTTTTTCCTCACCGCTTTACCTGCTTCCAGGGGTACCGCTTGGACATCTGAAAGGGTTTGCGGCGGCTTGGTGTTGACCTCGACGTACTTGTCCAAGCCGCAAGGGTACACCGTGAAGCGATTAATCTGCTTGAGGGGGCAGTTCTTCAAGACCACGTCCGCAATAGTCTTGGCTTGGTTGCTTCTGAGGGCGTAGCAGTACCCCATTCCGGGCAGTCCCATCCACTTTCCGCCTTCCAGGTTGTGTTCGGTCGGGTCGAAAATGAAGAAGCGTCCTTCGACCTTCCAGATGGCGAAATACGAGTGCACACAAGCTACAATCCCGGACGGGTGCTGGGTGAAGAACTCCACCAGCATGTCTTCGATTTTCTGGAGGATGGTCGAGTCTCTGGAGATTCTAGCGCTGGTGGCGTCGACCCCGATCCGCATGGAGATGATCAAGTTTCCCAAGAAGAAGTAGTTGTAAATTTGGGTGGGCTTCATGTGATCGAGGCACCGGTTGCTGGACATGTTTTTGCTCTTTATGTGCAAGTCGTTGCCGGTTTGGAGGATCTGGTCGAGGACGTCTCTGGTCCAGCTGTTCATTTTTCGCAGAGCTGCGAACGAGCAGGCGACTATGCACGTGGCGGCACCTACAAGGGAGGGTTAGCGCGTTGGTACTTTGCAAGCTAGGTCGTACTTTGTTGGTTATGCCCCTTGAATCTTTTGTGTGCTTGGCTGTAGGAACCCGAGCAAAGAAAAACGTTTTTCTCGATTTCCTTCCAGTCCGTCGGCAACCCGGTGTGGCCTCTTGGGGGTAGTATTTTCGTCGATACGGTTCCTTCCGCCGGTTTATCGCCGGCATTTTGGGTGGTTTTTTTAGTCGGTTTTGCTAGTTTAGAAACCGGTTTTCGCTGCATATTTAAACGAGAATTTAGAACAATGTGAAGTGCCAAAATTTTTTTTTAATTATGTGATTGACGCATTGATTAGTTTTTGTTTTGTCTACTTTTGACATTACTCGCTTGAAAATTTACTCAAAATTTCAGTAGAAAATGGATAAATCATGGTAAAACGGTGAAACGGTCTCCCGAAATGCATTTTCCTGTTGTAGGGATAGCAAAGTTTGCCAGAGCTTCTTCAAAACGAAAAATGAAAATTTTTCTTTCTTTGAATTGGACCCGGTGTTCGAGCAGAGTCTCCGAGACCAGAAAACGTGCGGCCGCAAGCGTAAACCCAAACCGAAGAAAATCGACAGCGATGACGTTCAACTAAAACCGTCCTTGAAGTAAGGTACGACTCGAACTCAACTCAACTCTAGCTCTGTCTTGTAGTACCAGAGTGGATTTGACGATGCACAGCTACAGCACCCCTCCTGGAATTAAGTACGTGGTACCGAAAACAAGAAAACAAAGACTTCTAGACCTCGAAAGGAAAAAGAAGTTAGAAGCCGATCTCCATTTTTGCAAATATAGCGTTATGCGCTTGGGCAGTCCTCTCGGCACAACCAAGCTGGATATCGCTGTGAGTATGAGTATAGCGTGCTAAAAATACAACAAACTCGCTTAGTTTGAAGCCCCGTCTGCGGAAATCAAAGAAGCTAAAGTGTTTCCTCGCAAAGCTTCGATGACTCCGAGCCAGACGTACCCGGAACCACCGGAAATGACCGAGCTGACGCTGCACGAACCCAAAAGTGGTACCATCATCAACATCACAAAGAAAAAGAAAAAGAAGAAGAAGAGGAAGGTCGTGCGGCGAGTTGTACAACCGGAGATGCAAGGTCCGACCATTGAAGAAATGATAGCGCAAGAACTGGCGACGATACAAGAGACAGGAGAAGGAGCGGAACTGTTGGGTGAAGAGGGGCTGATGCGTTCGTTACAGCCGCCGCCTGACAGCTACTTGACGAAGATATTTAAGAAAAAAGTGTCGCAGTTGTCTAAGAGTACCTCGTTCAAGAGCAGGGATTACAAAGGGGAGGAAGAAGGCGACGAAAAAGTGGAAAAAGAAGATCGTTTTATCAGTACTTTGGTGCAAAAGTTTCGACGAGACTCGGAAATCCACCGTTACCAGAAACCGAAACGAAAGATCAGGAGTGGTACCTTTGAGAATTTTTCTTTTACGAAACTGAAGCAGCCGACTTTGAAGACGTTCTACTATGGGGTGAAGTTGGGTACCGTGCATCAAGGGAATCCCCACTTTCCGGCTGTAAGTCGCAATAAACAAGGGATGTGTATACCGATAGCGGCGTACTGCTTTTCGATGCTTAAACACCCGGATCGATGGACTCAAGCTGACATTGATGACGTACTGATAGCCGGGAACGACTTGTTCATGGAAAGTGCTAGTACCAAGCACTTGCATGGTGAAGAGGTGGTACTAAAAGTGTCGGATTTGCGAAAGTACTGCAAACTCGGGAAGCGGAAGGTCCGCTTTGTGGTGAGCGAGCCCGAAATATCGGGGATGATCCGCTCCGACGATAAAAAAATCTACAACTTGACCAAAGCTCTTAATATATACTTCGGGCGGTACGCCGCTGGGATTCTCGAGACTGAGCACCTCACCGTCGCGATCTGGAAAGACAAACACTTTTATTTCTTCGATCCCGGTCCGAGGACCATCGATTTGTACACCCACCCCAATGGGACTGCTCTCATGGCCAATTTCTACGACACCACGTCCATCATCACGGTCCTCTTGAACCGATCGAACCTCGAGAATCAGCCCTTCACCATCTACTCCATTCAAGCGTTTCGGGTGCTTTTGCGCGACGCCGAAGAAGTCGATTCCACCGGAGTGATCCCCGAAGCCGACAACTTCCAAGTCCTCAACGAAGAGAAAGCGGTAGTTCTAGGTTCGTTTGATTTAGCAGATAAATGTTTCGGTTTTTCTCGAAATAAACAAGCCGTAACTATCGCCGTGGTGGCTCTGGTAAGTTGCGACTTCCTTCCGACTTTTTTCACCTCCCGTTCTAGGTATACTCAAAGATCACGCCTCCAAGCAGCTGGCACAAGGGGACTGTCGACAAAATCGTGATCATCGGAAATCAGCTGTTCCTCGAGTGCATCGAGAACGACACAATCGACGAAGTCAAAATTGAAGACCTACCGGCGGTCTTCACCATCGGGCCGTACGTCATCGAAGTATACATAGCCCCGAATCGTTCCGTCAACTTCATGTTCAAAAAAAGCCAATGCAAGCTGAGCATCGACTTGGAGAAGTTCTTCGAGACTAACTCCAACGCGATTGTTCAAATCGACGACTCGACTTTGGCTGTGTGGAAGCAGAGGAATATCTACCACTGCGTGGACCCGTACTCGAGGAACAGCGAAGGGTACAAGTGTCGCAACGGTACTGCGTGTATTTCCATGCACACGACTCTGGATTCGTTGATGGAGATGATCACCAAGAACTGGGACCAAAAAGAGATGATCTTCCACATTCATGCTTTGAAAGTTTGTAAGATACACAGAGACCCGAATTTGAACGAGTTATTTCCGAGGTGTCTCACTATGCAAGAGTACCCAATCGAGAACTTCAAAAAGCACAAAATGCGAAGAGGGAAAAGGAAAGCTGTCAAGAAAACGGTGACAGTGGATTATGAAACGCGAGCCGCTCTTCTGGAAGGACTTCCCGACGAGAGTATCTTGGAAGTGGGGTCTACAGTTAGAAGCATCGGGCCTGATGATCTACCAAGGATGGTACATCGCGTGTCGTCTAGACCTCTTCCTCCACTGACAACCCCAGATGCAGAATACGTAGCCGATTTGGACTCCCCTAGTTTATCCGATACTCAGGTAAGACACAAATTAGGACGTCCCAAGACACAAAAGCACTTCTGCGTAGATCGAGCCCGAACCTCCTGAAGAAACCGAAATCGCTATCGCTTTCATGGACTTGGACAGTTTCGACCTCACCGCGGAAGAAAAAGAAATGGTCAAACGTGGCGAAGGAGGCGAAGGCGGCGAAGGTGGCAAAGGTGGCAAGGGCAAGTACTTCGGCGAAGGCGAGCTAGCCGAAGGAGCCAAAGGAGAAGGCGAAGGTTCGGACGAGTGGTACATGGCCGCGACCGAGTACACCCAAGTCGGTTCCCAATCCTTCTTGAGTCGCATCTCAGCCGAAATCGGTACCGACGACTTCACCGTGGAAATACCCGACGAGGAAGTCCCGGTGATTAGCAGAGACATCCAAACTCTCACTAGACGAAGAAAAGCGGAGATGAAAGGAGCGGCGTACGACTTCGACTTGACTCCAGAGCTCGAGATTACCTTGTCGGAAGAGTTGGAAAAAGAAACAAACTTCGTGGATTTACCCGACGGGAGTCAGATCATCCTGGGTGCTACCAACATGGCGGGGTTCGGTAAAGAGTTGGAGTTTATGGCACCGTTTGTGTGCATCATGGCGGGAGCGGTAGCTAGGAAGTATGCGGTGGATTCGTGGTCCAAAGACGTGGTGGACTACGTTCTCAAATGTGGAGCGGAGCTCCACGCCAACTCCAATACGCGCTACGACCAAAACTACAAACTAGAAATCCCTAGGATCAGTCTAGGGAAAACGGACTTCAGCATTCGGGTTAATTACATCTTCGATACTATTATTAAACCCAGAATTTTGGCTATGGCCATTGGGACTATCCTGTTCCCGCAATGGCAAGCCGGGATTTTGGTGACGCCGACGTACTCTTGTGCTTTGTTTTACAAGAACCACTTGTACTACCTTTATGATGGGTTCGGGAACAACGAGGTGGGTTTAGGGAAGGGTACTTCGAACGAAGGAGTCGCTTGTTTGATTAGGTTCCAAGACATCCAGATGCTAGTGGCCCGGATTTTACACAACAAAGCCAAAAGAGAAGCTGAGGAGAATGTAGAGTACAACCGATTCGTTTTGAGTTCTTGTCACGTGAGACTGCTACCGAGGGAACCCGAAGAGGAAAAGAAGGAGGAAGAGGAGGAAGAAGAAGAGGCTGGAGAGGGAGAAGGCGGCGACGAACCAGTAGAGTACCAAACCTTCAAGAAACCGAAAGAAGAAGAACCAAAGCCACCACCTAAAATGGGGTAAATTTTCACGGTACCACTCAACCAAACTACTATTTATCTTCACAGGTACCGTCTAGTCGGTAAACTATGTAAAATACAAGGCACTAAAGCCGTCGGTGGTGAGAAAGAAGTCTCCGATGGCCTAAAAGAAGACTACTTCGTCTGTATCTGCGCTTGCTTGATGCTCCTCAACAACCCAATCAAGAAATGGGACGACAGAAAAATCGACGAAGTCGTTGACGAAGGACTCCACATTTACAGCCACGTCGACGATTTCCGAGTTTGCTCGAAAAAGTTCATCACGAACGTGTTAATCGACGACTACTTGTTCGACATCGTGGTGTACAGAATGAACTTCGCAACGTTCGACTCAAGACATAGTCTTAGAGCAGGTACCACCAAACTTTGAATCAAGTATCCACTTCACTCATTTTTTCCAGCAATCGAAACCTTGTTGATCAAGAAACACGAACACTTCATCTTGCAGTTCGCGAACCGCTCCTACGCCCTAAGCATCGAAGACGACATCTACCATTTGTTCGACCCTAGCGACAAAGGGAAGGCGTCCTGGACCAGATACACCAACTTCCGCAAATTCGTCCGGAGACTGAAAAAGGGTCTAGTGAAAGGGTCGGGAAGCTACAACTTCCACTGTTTCGACATCATGTCCATCACCAAAGCGCCCAAGCACGTCATCATCAGCAACCGCGCCAAGAAATACCGAATCCCGAAAGGACGAAAGGGCGAGTTGATTTGTAAACCGTTCTTCGAGGAGGTGTGCTGGTTGGACGTGGACCCCATTCCGTGGTCGTGGAGGGTGAACAAGACGGACCATCCGCGTTGGAACAACTGGTTCATCGATTTCCCAGACGACCTGTTTTCGTTGTTCGGGACGTTGGCTCCCGCGGGAGACCAAGCCCACAGGAAGCAAACCATCGGGACTCTCGTGGTGGCGATAGGGATGACCCAGATCTACGACTTCGTGGACTGGAACGTCAACGTCATGGACTCCATCGTGGTGAACGGCGACGTCTTCTTCACAGAGTGCATCAAGGACATCAGCGACGAGAACTACGAAGTGGCTTTTGAAGACATCAAGAAGAAGTGCACGGTGTTCCCGTATAGCTTCCAGGTGGAGTTTGCCCCGGTGGTGGAAGGAACCATGTTCTTGGTGCGGCTGAAGCAGTTCAACCTCTATAAAGCCTTGAGGCTGTTCTTCGACGACTACGTCAAGCGGTTTGGGGTGATCTGCGTGACCAAGAGGGACTCGGACAAGAGGGTCTACGCTTTCGGGAAGACCAACGAGTCGGAGTACTTTTTCTACGACTGTGAGACTCTGGGGCCGCCGATGTACCTGGAGAAGGACTCAGGGGTGCCGTATGTGTTGAGGACGACGACTATGAATAGGTTGTTGCATGTGATGACGCTGGCTTTGAGAGGGGGCGATTTTTACATTTTCGAGGTGTTGTTGTCGGAGCTGAAACCTGTGGAGTGATTTATCCATTTTTGTGTGATTGTTTTTGGAAATAAATTGTCGGCGGTTTGTATTGCAAATGGTTTTGTTTTCAGTTTTGGGTTCAGAGTTGCCCCGGCGCATCCACCAAAATTTAAACACAAAAATAAAATAAATATATACGTGTCTGGACTGGACTCAATTAAATAAGCAGATGAATCCGATAGATTTTCGGATGCTAATTACAGAAAAAATTGTTAAAAAATTCCATCACGTTCAGCTTTTTCAAAAAAAAAAAAAAAAATCTGAACAAATTTCGCTTTCAACGCTTCAAAATGGGGTCATGTAGAAGTGAACATCAGATGAATGACGAAGTCAAAAATGACGAAATAGGTCAAATCATTACAAAATGTTCAGGAGAAAAAATTAAACATAACTTTCAAGTAGAAACGACAACGATTTCACAAAAACTTGTAATAAGTGGACAGAAGAATTTCGATTAATATATAAAAAATCTAAATCTAATTTTTCTTTAATATATGCATTTCTTAAATTTTAGTTATTCGCATTTTTTTCACATTAACGTTACGTGACGGCAAAAAATGAAATTCATTTTAGTAATTAGGAAAAAAAAACATGCAAAGCAGTTGTTAATTCAGAAACAGGTTTTAACATTTAAATTTTGCGGGCTCGTGCGAATAATAATTCCGATAATAATTCAGTTGTTTCCGAAGATTGATTAAGCTAGAAAGCATGCCGTAATCAATCGGTGGTGACTTTTTTTTTTATTATGGTGTTAATTTAGTGCCAAATTTGTTTAAAGTTATGGTGTGTTCTCCAAAAAATAATCCGTCAGGTTTGCACAAAATTTTTCACTTGTTAGTTTGTATAATTGGTAATAGTTGTAATGTATTGTTTGGGTTGGCAGTACAATTAACCACTTTTGAGGAAATTTTTTTCGCTGCTGTTGCCAAACCTGATTCAAATGCTTGACGATAGGTCACTTTGACGCGCCCAAGAGAATTTGGTTATGACTTATTAATAATAATCGAAGTAATTAATAACAAATTTTGGAACTGTCAACCAACAATTCATTGTTGCCAACTGAAGCAGTACTTGTTGATTATGCTCTATTATGGATCAATGTTATTACATCGATTTTTTAAAATTAGTGACATTATTATATTATTACTTTTTTTAAACACATTAGGGGTTTCAAAGATTCTTCCACATTTTCAGAAAAGACACCTAGAGACCCTCACAATCTTTCAAAACATCACAATTTTACAAAAAATCCCTTGGGGACACTAACATTCTTTCAAAAATAAAACACAAGAGACATCAAGCATTCTTTCACATTTAAACATGAACACCAAGGGGCCCTAAGATTATTTTCCATTTTTCAAAAAAAGGGTAATAGGGACCCCAGGTTCTGTCACGTTCTTCAAAAGGACACTAAAGGGCCCTAAGAGTTTTTAAAATTATTTGAAAAACAAATTACTCGAGACCCAGAGAATGTTTTCAAATTCTTTCAACAATAAAACGTCAAATATTTTTTAAGACAAAAATACTGGGAGACCCTAACATTCTTTCAAAATTTTTCAAGAACAAAATACTCTAGTTCCTGAGATTTTTTTTCAAATTATATCAAAACTGAAATACTAGGGGCCCCCAAGACAATTTCACATTGTTAAAAAAGACACCAGAGTCCCTAAAGACTCTTTCAGATTTTCAGAAAAGACACTCGGGGGACCCTAACATTCTTCCAAAACATCCAAGGGACTCCAAAAATTCTTTCTCATTTAAACAAAGACATCAACAGCGCCTAAGATTCTTTCACATTTTTTTAAAGGACACTAGAATCCTCAAGATTGATTCACATTCTTATAAAAGAAGACATTAGGGGCGCTTAAGACGATTACACATTTTTGCAAAAAATCACTAGGGGACACTAACATTCGTTCAAAAATAAATCACAAGGGACATCATGCATTTTTTCACATTTAAACATGAACACCAAGGGGCCCTAAGATTCTTTTCCATTTTTCAAAAAAAGGGTAGTAGGGCCCCCAGGTTCTGTTACGTTCTTCAAAAAAATACTAAAAGGTCCTAAGAGTTTTTAAAATTATTTCAAAAACAAATTACTCGAGACCCAGAGAATTTTTTCAAATTCTTTCAGCAATAAAACGTCAAATATTTTTTAAGACAAAAATACTGGGAGACCCTAACATTCTTTCGAAATTTTTCAAGAACAAAATACTATAGGTCCCGAAAATTTTTTTCAAATTATATCAAAAATGAAATACTAGGGGCCCCCAAGACAATTTCACATTCTTAAAAAAGACACCCGAGTCCCTTAAGACTCTTTCAGATTTTCAGAAAAGACACTCGGGGGACCCTAACATTCTTCCAAAACATCCAAGGGACTCCAAAAATTCTTTCTCATTTAAACAAAGACACCAAGGGCGCCTAAGATTTTTTCACATTTTTTTTTAAAGGACACTAGAATCCTCAAGATTGATTTACATTCTTATAAAAGAAAATATTAGGGGCGCTTAAGACGATTTCACATTTTTACAAAAAATCACTAGGGGACACTAACATTCTTTCAAAAATAAAACACAAGGAACATCAAGCATTTTTTACCATTTAAACATGAACACCAAGGGGCCCTAAGATTATTTTTCATTTTTCAAAAAAAGGGTAATAGGGACCCCAGGTTCTGTCACGTTCTTCAAAAAAACACTAAAGGGCCCTAAGAGTTTTTAAAATTATTTCAAAAACAAATTACTTGAGACCCAGAGAATGTTTTCAAATTCTTTCAGCAATAAAACGTCAAATATTTTTTAAGACAAAAATACTTGGGAGACCCTAATATTCTTCCGAAATTTTTCAAGAACAAAATACTATAGGTCCCGAGAATTTTTTTCGAATTATATCAAAAATCAAATACTAGGGACCTCCATGATAATTTCATATATTTGAAAGAGACAGCAGGGACCCCCAAGATTTTTTTCACAATTTGAAAAAGACACTAGGAGGTCTTATGTTTCGCTTACATTCTCAAACAAGATAGCGAAATACCTTAATATTCGCTCAAAAATAAAACTTAAAGGATTCCAAAGGTTCACTGACATTTAAACAAAGAGATCAAGAATCCCTAAGATTCTTTCACATCTTTAAAAGCAAAGACATTAGGGACCCTCAAGGCAATTTCACATACTAAAAAAAGACGCCAGGGTTCCTTGAAGTCATTCATATTCTTCAATAAAGACATTAGGGCCCGCAAGACCCTTTCACATTTTTAAAAAGACACTAGGGGTTGCCAAGATTCTTCCACATTTTCAGAAAAGATACTTTGGGAACACTAACAATCTTCCAAAATATCTAAGGATCCCCAAAAATTCTTCACATTTAAGCAAAAACACCCAGGGCGCTTAATTTTATTTTTAATTTAAAAAAAATAGGGTAATAGGGACCTAAGATTCTGTCACGTATTTCAAGAAGACAATAAAGGGCCAAAGAATTTTTTACATTATTTCAAAAACAATTACTCGTGATCTAGAGAATTTTTTCAAATTCTTTCAAAAATAAAGCGCCAAAATATTTTTTAAAGAAAAACACTTGGAGACCCTAAATTCCGTCAAAATTTTTCAAAAACATAATACTATGGGTTCCGAGAATTTTTTGCGAATTATATCAAAAATGAACAACTAGGGACTTCCATGATAATTTCATATATTTAAAAAAGAGAGTAGGGACCCCCAAGATTCTTTCACAATTTGAAAAAGACACTAGGAGGTCTTATGTTTTTACATTCTCAAACAAGACAGCGAAAGACCTTAATATTCGCTCAAAAATAAAACTTAAAGGATTCCAAAAGTTCACTCACATTTAAACAAACAGATGAGGAGTCCCTAAGATTATTTCACATCTCTAAAAGCAAAGACATTAGGGGCCCTCAAGGCAATTTTACATTCTAAAAAAGACACCAGGGTTTCTTAAACTCATTCACATTCTTCAATAAAGACATCAGGGCCCGCAAGACCCTTTCACATTTTTAAAAAGACACTAGGGGTTCCCAAGATTCTTCCACATTTTCAGAAAAGACACTCTGGGAACACTAACAATCTTTCAAAATATGTAAGGAGCTCCAAAAATTCTTCACATTTAACCAAAAACACCCAGGGCGCATAATTTTATTTTTAATTTAAAAAAAAGGGTAATAGGGACCTCAGGTTCTGTCACGTATTTCAAAAAGACACCAAAGGGCCAAAGAGTTTTTTACATTATTTCAAAAACAATTACTCGTGATCCAGAGAATTTTTTCAAATTCTTTCAAAAATAAAACGCCAAACATTTTTTAAAGAAAAACACTTGGAGACCCTAAATTCCTTCAAAATTTTTCAAAAACAAAATACTATGGGTTCCGAGAATTTTTTGCGAATTATATCAAAAATGAACAACTAGGGACCTCCATGATAATTTCATATACCTTATTTGAAAAAGACAGTAGGGACTCCCAAGATTTTTTTCACAATTCGAAAAAGACATTAGCAGGTCTTATGTTTCTCTTACATTCTCAAACAAGACAGCGAAAGACCTTATTATTCGCTCAAAAATAAAACTTAAAGGATTCCAAAAGTTCACTCACATTTAAACAAAGAGATCAAGAATCCCCAAGATTCTTTCACATCTTTAAAAGCAAAGACATTAGGGGCACTTAAGGCAATTTCACATACTAAAAAAAGACGCCAGGGTTCCTTGAAGCCATTCACATTCTTCAATAAAGACATTAGGGCCCGCAAGACCCTTTCACATTTTTAAAAAGACACTAGGGGTTCCCAAGATTCTTCCACATTTTCAGAAAAGACACTTTGGGAACACTAACAGTCTTTCAAAATATCTAAGAAGCTCCAAAAATTCTTTACATTTAACCAAAAACACCCAGGGCGCTTAATTTTATTTTTAATAGAAAAAAGGGTAATAGGAACCTCAGGTTCTGTCACGTATTTCAAAAAGACACTGAAGGGCCAAAGAGTTTTTTACATTATTTCAAAAACAAATTACTCGTGGTCCACAGACTTTTTTGAAATTTCAAGACACTAAAAGACCTTAATATGCGTTCAAAAATTAAACATAAAGGGTTTCAAAGGTTCATTCACATTTAAACAAAGAGACCAAGGGCCCCTAAGAATCTTTCACATTTTTAAAAACATAGACATTAGAGGGCCCTAAAGACAAATTCACATTTTTTAATAAAGACACTAGGAGCCCGCAGGATTCCTCCACATTTTTAAAAAGACACTAGAGGTCCCTAACTTTCCCTCAAAATCTTTCAAAAATGAAATACTAGGGACTCCCATGACAATTTCGTATGCTTGAAAAGGACACTAGGACATTCTCAAATAAGATACAAGAAGACCTGAATTTCCTTTCAAAAATGAAACACATGCTGCTTTGGTACTTGGAGTACCGAATTCATGTTCCAATATTTCTAAATTTCTTCCTCTAATACTTTGTTTCACCATCTACCAATTACACAAATACGATACAAAATCGTAAAAACAGTAAATAAAAATTCTGAGAAATATTGATCTAAAATAGTACCAAGTCTCGAGAAACAGCATATATGTATAATAGATAAGTTAGCAGAAATTGTCAACCAGTTTACTAATTAAGACATATCAATCACATTAAATAAATATATGCGACAACTATTGACACTTAACAGGTAAGAATGACAAACAGTAATATAAAAAAAAATGATTAAAATGTGGTGCTAATTAAAAAACGCATTTCAAATGGACTTAATTACACATTTCTTAATTAAAAATAAATGTCTATATAAAAATTACTTCACACCTGCGTTCCTACGTTCATCAGTGGTTCTTAAGTGATCAAAGTCGTACCCACCACCATGGTGGTACCCCGGCCCCACAGTGAGTACATTCCGCAACCCCCAGCCTTGACCCTCCAGGAAATGGCGCCACGGTACCACCTCCGATAAAACCAAAAATCCAAGAACTGTTGCGCAACATAATCAAATTCCAACCTTGGCAGTGGTGGTTCTACGCCGCGGTCGTAGGTTATCGCAGTGCGTGCCCACGGCACGCACAATTGCGGCCCCCAATTAGGCGCTAATTAGGCCGGGGACCGCGCCGGGGCGTACCCCAAAGGTCCGCTTTCGGACCCATGCTGTTTTCCCTTTCCGCGCTTTCCCGGCGAACGTTTGCATGCCTGAATGTAAATCAGGCGATAATAGAGAAAACTTGTTTTAAAATAGTAATCAGTCAAAAATAAAATCGGCTTGGATTAAGTAACACTCGGATGTATGTGTATTTACGTGCGATAGTGGCTCGCTAATTTGATAAAAACCGACTAATGTTGACTAATGAAAAAGTTATCGGCGATTTTTTGATTTATCGTGGGTTTATCGCGTATTATTTGCGACTTGTAGTAGGACAAAGGCGGTTTTTTGTTAGTCAGATTTGGGGTTCGGCATCATGCTCAGCTCCTACGCAAGCGGTAAGTGGCTGCGATTTTTCTAGGAACGATTGGTGCTTAAAATTAACGTCTCTGTTGACGGCATCGATTTGCAATTGATGTCAGGACGGTAATTGTCGATGCACTTTTTATAATCGTGCAATAAAAATAATTGGCGTGTTGCAGCTCGTGTTGAAAAATAGCTGCATTTTTAATCAGTTTGGAGAAGTTTTGCTTTTTTTCTGACGAGTGGGTGCTAATTAGCGAGAAAATTTGCATTCTCGTGTTTGCTTTATTGCACATTAGTTGGGTTCGGAGAAGCAAGGTGCAAAGATTGTAAAATGCGCTGCCATAAATTGTTTATGACTTTGTACGTAAATGTTGGAATTATGTTTTGAAATGATTTGTTTTCTATAATTTTCGGTTTCGGGTTTTTTTGGTCTTCACTTTTGACTCGCAACTTATTCCTTCGCATGTTTCTTAGCATCACTGTGAACGCAGTGAGAATGTGTGCGCGAGTGAAGCTCGAGACATCAAATTTTTAACTAATTTTCCATTGTTCTTTTATGTCCTTCATTCTAACAGAAACAAAATTATACATTAATTCCTACTGCTTGCTCACAAGATAGTAGAAAAAAGTTAATCTAACTTAACGTGAATATTACAAAAAAGTTACGATTTCCACTTTTTTTTATTTATATATTTTTTTATAGCCTAGGTTCTGTTAGTTCCCATTCTCACTCTACAAAAGATTATATATTTAACCCCGCCCACCCACCCCACCTCTATTTCACTGATTAATTTTATCTGCTCAGAATAAAACTTGTACTAACTAGAAATAAAATTAGGAATAGGACGGGTGGGCGGGACTTGCACTTGTTAAGATAAAACTGATTTTGGCAAATGAAAACACAGAGGGCGGGTGGGCGGGGCTAATACCTACAAAGATAAAACTAAACGATATTAAGAGTAGTTATTAAAATGAAGTAGGTGGGCGGGGCTACTGTTTGCTCATAATCATACGACTGTAGAAAAAAGTTTATCTTACTTAAAGTAAATAGTGTAAAAAAAGTTACAATTTCCACTTTTTTTTATTTATTTATTTTTTTATAGCCTAGGTTCTGTTAGGTCCCATTCTCACTCTAAAAAAGAACATATAATTAACCCCGCCCACCTACCCTACCCCTATTTCACTGATTTAATTTTATCTGCTCAGAATGAAAATTGCATCTTATACTGACTAGAAATAAAATTAAGGATAGGGTGGGTGGGCTTGGGGCTAGCACTTGTTAGGAAAAACTGATTTTGGCAGATGACTTCTTCTGAGAAAATAGAGGGTGGGTGGACGGGGCTAGTACTTACAAAGATAAGACTGAAAAATATTAAGAGTAGTTACTCGAATGAAGTAGAAGTGCAGGGCTATTGCTTCTTCATAAGACTGTAGAAAAAAGTTAATTTTACTTAACGTAAAAAGTAAAAAAAAAGTTACAATTGTAGCTTTTTATTATTTATTTTTTTATTTTAACCTAGGTTCCATTTAATGAACCCCACCCACCCACCCCACCTCTATTTCACTGATTAATTTTATCTGCTCAGAATAAAAAATGTATCTTTTCCTGGCTAGAAATAAAACTAAGGACAGGGTGGGTGGGCGGGGCTAGCACTTGTTAAGATAAGAGTGATTTCGGCAGATGACTTCTTCTGAGAAAATAGACGGTGGGTGGGTGGGGCTACTACTTACAAAGATAAGACTGAACAATATTAAGAGTAGTTACTCGAATGAAGTAGGTGTGCGGGACTATTGCTTCCTCATAAGACTGTAGAAAAAATTAAATCTTAATTAACGCAAAAAGTAGAAAAAAAATATAATTGTTGCTTTTTTTATTTATTATTATTATTATTATTACCTCGATTCTATTGGTTCCCACTCTCGCTCTATAGAAAAATATTTAATTAACCCCGCCCACCCACCCCTCCTCTATTTCACTGATTAATTTTATCTGCTCAGAATAAAAAATGTATCTTTTTCTGGGTAGAAATAAAATTAAGGACAGGGTGGGTGGGCGGGGTTAATTAAATATTTTTGTTAAGATAAGACTGATTTTGGCTGATGATTTCTTCTGAGAAAATAGAGGGCGGGTGGGCGGAGCTAGTATTTACCAAGATAAAACTGAACAATATTAAGAGTGGTTACTAGAGTGAAGTAAGTGGGCGGGGTTACTGTTTCCTCATAATCATACGACTGTAGAAAAAAGTTTATCTTACTTAACGTAAATTGTACAAAAAAGTTGCAATTTCCGCTTTTTTATTTATTTATTCTATTTATAGCCTAGGTTCTGTTAGTACTTACAAAGATAAGACTGAAAAATATTAAGAGTAGTTACTCGAATGAAGTAAGTGTGCGGGGCTATTGCTTCCTCATAAGACTGTATAAAAAAGTTAATCTTACTTAACAAATAAGTACAAAAAGAAAGTTATAATTGTCGCTTTTTATTATTTATTTTTTTATTATAACCTAGGTTCTATTTGTTCCCACTCTCACTCTACAGAAAAATATTTAATTAACCCCGCCCACCCACCCCACCTCTATTTCACTGATTAATTTTCCCTGCTCAGAATGAAAAAATGAATCTTTTTCCGGCTATAAATAAAATTAAGGATAGGGTGGGTGGGCGGGGCTAGCACTTGTTAAGATAAGAGTGATTTTGGCATATGACTTCTTCTGAGAAAATAGAGGGTGGGTGGGCGGGGCTAGTACTTACAAAGATAAGACTGAACAATATTAATAGTAGTTACTCGAATGAAGTAGATGTGCGGGGTTATTGCTTCCTCATAAGACTGTAGAAAAAAGTTAATTTTACTTAACGTAAAAAGAAAAAAAAAAGTTACAATTGTAGCTTTTTATTATTTATTTTTTTATTTTAACTTAGGTTCCATTTAATGAACCCCACCCACCCTCCCCACCTCTATTTCACTGATTAATTTTATCTGCTCAGAATAAAAAATGTACCTTTTCCTGGCTAGAAATAAAACTAAGGATAGGGTGGGTGGGCGGGGCTAGCACTTGTTAAGATAAGAGTGATTTTGGCAGATGACTTCTTCTGAGAAAATAGAGGGTGGGTGGGCGGGGCTAGTACTTACAGAGATAAGACTGAACAATTTTAAGAGTAGTTACTTGAATGAAGTCGGTGTGCGGGGCTATTGCTTCCTCATAAGACTGTAGAAAAAAGTGAATCTTACTTAACGTAAAAAGTACAAAAAAAAAAGTTATAATTGTCGCTTTTTATTATTTATTTTTTTATTATAACTTAGGTTCTATTGGTTCCCACTGTCACTCTAGAGAAAAATATTTAATTAACCCCGACCACCCGCCCCACCTCTATTTCACTGATTAATTTTATCTGCTCAGAATGAAAAATGCATATTTTTCTGGCTAGAAATAAAATTAAGGACAGGGTGGGTGGGCGGGGCTAGCACTTGTTAAGATAGAACTGATTTTGCCAAATGATTTCTTCTGAGAAAATAGAGGGTGCGTGGGCGGGGCTAGTCCTTACAAAGATAAGACTGAACAATATTAAGAGTGGTTACTCGAATGAAGTAGGTGTGCGGGGCTATTGCTTCCTCATAAGACTGTAGAAAAAGTTAATCTTACATAATGTAAAAAGTATAAAAAAAAGTTACAATTGTCACTTTTTTTTATTTATTTTTTTATTATAACCCAGGTTCTATTTGTTCCCACTCTCACTCTACATAAAAATATTTAATTAACCCCGCCCACCCACCCTACCTCTATTTCACTGATCAATTTTATCTGCTCAGAACGAAAAATGCATCTTTTTCTGGCTAGAAATATAATTAAGGATAGGGTGGGTGGGCGGGGCTAGCACTTGTTAAGATAAGACTGATTTTGGCAGATGACTTCTTCTGAGACAAACGAGGGCGGGTGGGCGGGGCTAGTATTTAGCAAGATAAAACTGAACAATATTAAGAGTAAGTTACTAGAATGAAGTAAGTGGGCGGGGCTACTGTTTGCTCATAATCATACGACTGTAGAAAAAAGTTTATCTTACTTAAAGTAAATAGTGTAAAAAAAGTTACAATTTCCACTTTTTTTTATTTATTTATTTTTTTTATAGCCTAGGTTCTGTTAAGTCCCATTCTCACTCTACAAAAGAACTTATAATTAACCCCGCCCACCCACCCCACCCCTATTTCACTGATTAATTTTATCTGCTCAGAATGAAAATTGCATCTTTTTCTGGCTAGAAATAAAATTAAGGAAAGGGTGGGCAGGCGGGGCTAGCACTTGTTAAGATAAGACTGATTTTAGCAGATGACTTCTTCTGAGAAAATAGAGGGTGGGTGGGCGGGGCTAGTACTTACAAAGATAAGACTGAACAATATTAAGAGTAGTTACTCGAATGAAGTAAGTGTGTAGGGCTATTGCTTCCTCATAAGACTGTAGAAAAAAGTTAATCTTACTTAACGTAAGAAGTACAAAAAAAAAGTTATAATTGTCGCTTTTTATTATTTATTTTTTTATTATAACGTAGGTTCTATTGGTTCCCACTGTCACTCTAGAGAAAAATATTTAATTAACCCCGCCCACCCGCCCCACCTCTATTTCACTGATTAATTTTCCCTGCTCAGAATGAAAAATGAATCTTTTTCCGACTATAAATAAAATTAAGGATAGGGTGGGTGGGCGGGGCTAGCACTTGTTAAGATAAGACTGATTTTGGCAGATGACTTCTTCTGAGAAAATAGAGGGTGGGTGGGCGGGGCTAGTACTTACAGAGATAAGACTGAACAATATTAAGAGTAGTTACTTGAATGAAGTCGGTGTGCGGGGCTATTGCTTCCTCATAAGACTGTAGAAAAAAGTGAATCTTACTTAACGTAAAAAGTACAAAAAAAAAAGTTATAATTGTCGCTTTTTATTATTTATTTTTTTATTATAACTTAGGTTCTATTGGTTCCCACTGTCACTCTAGAGAAAAATATTTAATTAACCCCGACCACCCGCCCCACCTCTATTTCACTGATTAATTTTATCTGCTCAGAACGAAAAATGCATCTTTTTCTGGCTAGAAATATAATTAAGGATAGGGTGGGTGGGCGGGGCTAGCACTTGTTAAGATAAGACTGATTTTGGCAGATGACTTCTTCTGAGACAAACGAGGGCGGGTGGGCGGGGCTAGTCCTTACAAAGATAAGACTGAACAATATTAAGAGTAGTTACTTGAATGAAGTCGGTGTGCGGGGCTATTGCTTCCTCATAAGACTGTAGAAAAAAGTGAATCTTACTTAACGTAAAAAGTACAAAAAAAAGTTACAATTGTCGCTTTTTATTATTTATTTTTTTATTATAACTTAGGTTCTATTGGTTCCCACTGTCACTCTAGAGAAAAATATTTAATTAACCCCGACCACCCGCCCCACCTCTATTTCACTGATTAATTTTATCTGCTCAGAATGAAAAATGCATATTTTTCTGGCTAGAAATAAAATTAACGACAGGGTGGGTGGGCGGGGCTAGCACTTGTTAAGATAAGACTGATTTTGCCAAATGATTTCTTCTGAGAAAATAGAGGGTGCGTGGGCGGGGCTAGTCCTTACAAAGATAAGACTGAACAATATTAAGAGTAGTTACTTGAATGAAGTCGGTGTGCGGGGCTATTGCTTCCTCATAAGACTGTAGAAAAAGTTAATCTTACATAATGTAAAAAGTATAAAAAAAGTTACAATTGTCACTTTTTTTTATTTATTTTTTTATTATAACCCAGGTTCTATTTGTTCCCACTCTCACTCTACATAAAAATATTTAATTAACCCCGCCCACCCACCCTACCTCTATTTCACTGATCAATTTTATCTGCTCAGAACGAAAAATGCATATTTTCCTGGCTAGAAATATAATTAAGGATAGGGTGAGTGGGCGGGGCTAGCACTTGTTAAGATAAGACTGATTTTGGCAGATGACTTCTTCTGAGAAAATAGAGGGTGGGTGGGCGGGGCTAGTACTTAACAAAGATAAGACTGAACAGTATTAAGAGTAGTTACTCGAATGAAGTAAGTGGGCGGGGTTATTGCTTCCTCATAAGACTGTAGAAAAAAGTTAATCTTAATTAACGTAAAAAGTAAAAAAAAAAGTTACAATTTGCGCTTTTTTTATTTATTATTATTATTATTATAACCTAGATTCTATTGGTTCCCACTCTCACTCTACATAAAAATATTTAATTAACCCCGCCCACCCACCCTACCTCTATTTCACTGATTAATTTTATCTGCTCAGAACGAAAAATGCATCTTCTTCTGGCTAGAAATAAAATTAAGGACAGGGTGTGTGGGCGGGGCTAGCACTTGTTAAGATAAGACTGATTTTAGCAGATGACTTCTTCTGAGAAAAACGAGGGAGGGTGGGCGGGGCTAGTATTTACCAAGATAAAACCGAACAATAATAAGAGTAGTTACTAGAATGAAGTAAGTGGGCGGGGCTACTGTTTACTCATAATCATACGACTGTAGAAAAAAGTTTATCTTACTTAAAGTAAATAGTGCAAAAAAGTTACAATTTCCACTTTTTTTTTTATTTATTTATTTTTTTTATAGCCTAGGTTCTGTTAGGTCCCATTCTCACTCTACAAAAGAACATATAATTAACCCCGCCCACCCACCCTACCTCTATTTCACTGATTAATTTTATCTGCTCAGAATGAAAATTGCATCTTTTTCTGGCTAGAAATAAAATTAAGGAAAGTGTGGGCGGGCGGGGCTAGCACTCGTTAAGATAAGACTGATTTTAGCAGATGACTTCTTCTGGGAAAATAGAGGGTAGGTGGGCGGGGCTAGTACTTGTTAAGATAAGACTGATTTTGGCAAATGACTTCTTCTGAGAAAATAGAGGGTCGGTGGAGGGGGCTAGTACTTAGAAAGATAAGACTGAACAGTATTAAGAGTAGTTACTCAAATGAAGTTAAGTGTGCAGGGCTATTGCTTCCTCATAAAACTGTAGAAAAAAGTTAATCTTAATTAACGTAAAAAGTACAAAAAAAAGTTACAATTGCCGCTTTTTTCATTTATTATTATTATTATTACGTAGATTTTATTGGTTCCCACTCTCGCTCTATAGAAAAATATTTAATTAACCCCGCCCACCCACCCCTCCTCTATTTAACTGATTAATTTTATCTGCTCAGAACGAAAAATGCATCTTTTTCTGGCTAGAAATATAATTAAGGATAGGGTGGGTGGGCGGGGCTAGCACTTGTTAAGATAAGACTGATTTTAGCAGATGACTTCTTCTGAGAAAAACGAGGGCGGGTGGACGGGGCTAGTACTTAACAAAGATAAGACTGAACAATATTAAGAGTAGTTACTCGAATGAAGTAGGTCTGCGGGACTATTGCTTCCTCATAAGACTGTAGAAAAAGTTAATCTTAATTAACGTAAAAAGTAGAAAAAAAAGTTACAATTGCCGCTTTTTTTATTTATTATTATTGTTATAAGCTAGATTCTATTGGTTCCCACTCTCACTCTACATAAAAATATTTAATTAACCCCGCTCACCCGCCCTACCTCTATTTCACTGATTAATTTTATCTGCTCAGAATGAAAATTGCATCTTTTTCTGGCTAGAAATAAAATTAAGGAAAGGGTGGGCGGGCGGGGCTAGCACTTGTTAAGATAAGACTGATTTTAGCAGATGACTTCTTCTGAGAAAATAGAGGGTGGGTGGGCGGGGCTAGTATTTACCAAGATAAAACTGAACAATATTAAGAGTAGTTACTAGAATGAAGTAAGTGGGCGGGGCTACTGTTTGCTCATAATCATACAACTGTAGAAAAAAGTTTATCTTACTTAAAGTAAATAGTGCAAAAAAAGTTACAATTTCCACTTTTTTTTTGTTTATTTATTTTTTTTATAGCCTAGGTTTTGTTAGGTCCCATTCTCACTCTACAAAAGAACATATAATTAACCCCGCCCACCCACCCTACCTCTATTTCACTGATTAATTTTATCTGCTCAGAACGAAAAATGCATCTTCTTCAGGCTAGAAATAAAATTAAGGATAGGGTGGGTGGGCGGGGCTAGCACTTGTTAAGATAAGAGTGATTTCGGCAAATGACTTCTTCTGAAAAAATAGAGGTTGGGTGGGCGGGGCTAGTACTTAACAAAGATAAGACTGAACAATATTAAGAGTAGTTACTCGAATGAAGTAGGTGTGCGGGGCTATTGCTTCCTCATAAGACTGTAGAAAAAAGTTAATCTTAATTAACGTAAAAAGTACAAAAAAAAGTTACAATTGCCGCTTTTTTTATTTATTATTATTATCATAACCTAGATTCTATTGGTTCCCACTCTCACTCTACATAAAAATATTTAATTAACCCCGCCCACCCACCCTACCTCTATTTCACTGATTAATTTTATCTGCTCAGAACGAAAAATGCATCTTTTTCTGGCTATAAATAAAATTAAGAATAGGGCGGGTGGGCAGGGCTAGCACTTGTTAAGATAAGACTGATTTTGGCAGACGACTTTTTCTGAGAAAATAGAGGGTGGGTGGGCCGGGCTAGTACTTACAAAGATAAGAGTGAACGTTTTATTTCTATCCGCATTTTTCCTTCCTCTCCCCTACTTTTCTTTCATCCTTTTCCGTCTGCGATTTAATATTTCAAATCTTCAATAATATTATTAAACATTTTTGCTCTTTTAATGAGATGAAAATAAAAAAAGGGGTCAACACACCT
Organism: Zophobas morio; assembly: GCF_036711695.1. NCBI lineage: Eukaryota > Metazoa > Arthropoda > Insecta > Coleoptera > Tenebrionidae > Zophobas > Zophobas morio. The sequence goes on from NW_026972132.1 coordinate 1,716,226, forward strand.
ACTTAAAATCCTTTAACATTTAAAAAAAATCCGTTATACACGACCTGCCGTTCTAGTGCCATAACAGTAAATTGCAGCACTGCCCCAATTTTTTAACAAAATAAAAATTCAACTGACTACAAAAACTCGAGTCGTTGATAACTTTTTTCAGTTGCATGTACTCGTGTGACCGTACGCCTCGATTACGTCTCGTTGTAGCAAACCCAGCGAACTTAATGCATGATAATCAAATACCCAAATAATATATTCAGCACTGCCCTCCAACCCAAAAAAAAACAAATTTCGGAGTTTTGAGATTACAAGGACAAACTGGTCTCAAACTAGTCCGACCACAAAAAGGCTAAAAAGCCTTAAAACAACTTTTTGTTTTAAGCGTATTTCCACTAAAACGGGTTATAAAAATCTAAATGGGCATAAATTAGCTACCGCTTGATGTATTATAGGGCACAAAAAATGGAAATACCAGAAATCGTGAAAGCAATAAACTTCGAATGGGTAATTGATGTCCGGAATAAAAGTTCACACTCTGACTCCGTTAGAGAATTTGCGTCTGGTTGAAATTAGTAAATCATCGCAAGAAGAGTGTGAAATTCAATTGGAAGCGTATTTTGCGCCTCGTCCTAATAACGGACCCGACTAGCCCCAAATGCGCCCAACGTTGCATCCCAGATTCGTCATTTGAACGAAGCGGCACACGAAAATTGCAACGAAACAACGGGAAGATTAAACGCAGCACAGAAAGTGGCGAAGAAATAACATGCGACAAAAATGATAATCTTCTAGTATCACAGTTATAAAAAAAAATAAAAAAACCCTTGAAAACTAGTTTCGTAAATTATCATGAACGTGTTTTTTTCTCAAAAATGACAACGAATCGAAGTTGTAAGCCTTCAAAAAACGAGGAATTTTATTTAAATATTCGACCAGCTGGAGTAGTTTTGATAAGATTCTTCAATTTGAATACGACATTTTTAAAAACCAAAATTTTCCACGTTTTTTTTTTTTCAAACTTTTGTGCGTTATTCAGTTGCTTAAGCGGCGAAAGTGCGAAAATTTGGCAATTGCATCTTGCAACGGATTTTCCCGCCCCGAATTTTTATGGGAAATTAGCGGATTGCTCATCGCAGTTGCGTGTTCTTCAAGGCCGCGATTTTCCTCTTGTGCTCGAACAAAAAAAATATTTATGGGTCAGCGACTGGTGGTGGACATGAGGAAGACTAGAGGTCGAAGAATTTGCATTTGAATTGCTAAATAGCCGGAGTGAATTATTTTATTAGTCAAGAATAGGAGAATAATAGCGTAATTGGCTCGACGATACAGGGTGACCCAAGAAAGCGCTTAAGCCGGCCGGATTAGTATGAGGCGCAGGCGGCCGGTAAATTCAGACACGTGTCGGATTGTGTCAGAGGAATCTTGATTTCAGACATGTGGTTTAGCGTGAGGTGTTTATATATTAAAATTTATGAACTGCGCTAGTTCTGGAAGAACTTGGTGTGGTCGAGTCGAGTTCATTAATTTTACTAGGACCTTGTTGGGCAACGAAGAGATATTATCGGGCTGGTAAAGGAAATGGGTTTACTTGAAGTTTGATCCTGCTGATAATGTCACGAGCGTTTCAAACAAGACACCATGAGAAGACTTCCTGTAAGTTAGGTTTGTACCTTACATTTGTTTTCTTTTTATTTTTGTTTTTTGAAAGTTTATTTAAAAAATATGTTAATTTTAATATGGAAGTGCTAAACAGTAGATACTGTCATGATAAAGTCCATTATTATTATTACTCATCATTTATATTATTTTAACCTCTGTTACTATTAAAAGAAAAGTAAAAATAAGTGAGTACACATGATACGATAATTTCGATACTTAAATCGCACATTCGAGGTATCAACCTCAACAAGATAAACTTTTTTAATGATTAAGCTAATTGTCATTGTCAGGCCATTACCCCTACCATTGATATTACCACCTTGTCACAATCGGTGAACTTTTCCGCTCCTTTAAAATGTGACGGGACCTTAGCAACTGGTTAGCAAAAATAACAGTCTCGTTTTGGACTCTTAAGTGATTTTCCGCTACTAATAAAACGACTTTTTTCATTAATCTTCACTTAATTTCGAGAAGGTGGGTTTTGTAATTACTGGGAAGTTCCCAATTTTGCTTAAAATTAATCATTTGTGGAATAATTCCGTCCTCTACTATAACGATTTTTGTAATTTAAATTATGCTGTGGCAATTAAGAGATAATTGACGTAAAAATTTTCGACAAAAAGTCCAAACCTGATATTTGCCAACGTCAAAGTACAAGCTTCAAGAAATTGATCCGTTTATAAACAGGATTCTGTAGTGCAGGGTGGTCAGTTTGACGTCAATGAATTTCTCTTTTTGCCTGGAATGTACATTAAGTCCGTATTTTTCTTTGTTTCTTGTTTTTTGCAGAATTTCTTCTTGAACATTCCCGTTCTTATTTTTTATTACCACTGTGTTCTTTTTCATTTAGATTATATTGGCATCACGAACGCGTTCGCTAGTCGAGTTCATTATCAGGACGAAGCGCAGATTCCACAGCCAACTTGGATAGTCGGCGAATTGTCATAACTCTGAATACTTACCTATGGTTTGTTTTAAGCAATTAAAAAAATAAAATAAAAGACAGAGTGATGTGGTTTAAATTTTTCATCAGTTTTTAGTTGTTTTAGTTTTAATTCTCTTCTTTCATGAATGTTCACTTAATTTCGAGAAGGTGGTTCTTGTAATTACTGGGCAGCTCGTCATTTTGGTTAAAAATAATCATTTGTGGAATAATTCCGTTCCCTACTATAACGACTTTTGGTATTTTAAATTATACTAGGTCAATTAAGTATCATTCTTTTTATTATACCGAGATAATTAGCGTAAATTTAAGACAAAAACCCCAAACCAGATAAGCACGAGATTAAAAAAACTAATACATGTGTATGAACTGGATTTTGCATTTCCGGGTAGTCAGTTTGACGTCAATGAGTTTTTTCCTGGAATTAACTTAATTAACTTCGTATTCTTCTTTGTTTCTTCTTTTTTGCAGAAATTCTTGTTTATTTGTTGACCCTGCAGTCCTTGTGTTTTTTTTTTTAGTCGTTTTGCTTAAATTATGTTGGCAACACCAACGCGTTCCCTGTTCAGCTTGACAGTTAAGTGTCTATAGACTGTCAAATAGCAGAAATGCCAACTTCAGTATTTTAAAAATAAAATTCATAACGTACTAGAAACCTTTCTTCGAATATATGGTATTTCTTCCCCAAATCCCGTGTTTTTTTTTTTGGTGCTTTATTTAATCTTTACGTGGTTTAATTATGCCATTTTGTTATTTCAATATCTTCAAATATTTAACTTTTAGGATTTAAAACCCACAAATGAATAACGAATTTTTCCTAAACTAATTTTAAATTTGATTTTTTGGCGACAAATTTTCGTAATTTTAATTATTTAGACGATTTGGATAATCGGCGAATTGTAATCATTCTGTATATTTATGGTTTGTTTTAAGTGATTTAAAGAAAAGTAAAATGAAATTCATACAGGGTGATGTTTTTTAAAATTTTTCGTCAGTCTGAGATAATTAATAAAAATTAAAAGTGTGCAGTTTTTAATAATCTAATATTGTTCTTAGATTGTACACTGACTTCGTATTCCTTTTTGTTTCTTCTTTATTTCCAGAATTTCTTTTTTAATATTTTCTTTATTATTTGTTTTTCCCTTCTGTCAAAATATGTTTTCTTCAATTTTCTTTGTCGCTTTGATCTAGTTCTTCCTCTGTTTTTTTATTGTTTTACTTTTAATTCTCTCATTTTATGTTTCATCTTTTATTTTTTTTTGTGTAATTTTCAGCTAATTTTTGTTTTTTTTTCCTTTTCATATAATATAATCGGGAAGAAATCGTCTAGAAAACACTGAAAATTAATGTTAAAAAAATTATGTTGGCAACCCCAACGCGTTCCCTGTTCGGTTCGACAGTTAAGTGTCAAATAAACTGTCAAATAGCTGTAATGCCAACTTCAGTATTTTAAAAATAAATTTCATGATGTACTAGAAACATTTTTTCGAATATATGGTATTTCTTGTCCAATATCCCGTGTTTTTTTGGCGCTTTATTTAATCTTTACGTTGTTTCATTATGCCATTTTGTTATTTCAATATCATCAAATATTTAACTTTTGAAATTTAAAACCCTCAAATTAATAACGAATTTTTCCTAAACTAATTTTAAATTTGACTTTTTCGCGACAAATTTTCGTAATTTTATACGAAAATAAAAAGTGTGCCGCTTCTTTCAAATGAGGAATCTGAGTTTTGGTATGTGACAGATTTGACGCTAGTCGAGTTCATTATCACGACGAAGCAAAAATTATTTAGCCGATTTGGATAATCGGCGAATTGTAATCATTCTGAATATTTATGCTTTGTTTTAAGTGATTTAAAGAAAAGTAAAATGAAATTCATACAGGGTGATGTTTTTTCAATTTTTCGTCAGTCTGAGATAATTAACAAAAATTAAAAATGTGCAGTTTTTAAAAATCTAATATTGTTCTTAGATTGCACACTGACTTCGTATTCCTTTTTGTTTCTTCTTTATTTCCAGAATTTTTTTTTATATTTTCTTTATTATTTAATTTTCCCTTCTGTCAAAATATGTTTTCTTTAATTTTCTTTGTCGCTTTGAACTAGTTCTTCCTCTGTTTTTTTATTGTTTTACTTTTAATTCTCTCATTTTATGTTTCATCTTTTTATTTTTTTGTGTAATTTTCAGCTAATTTTTGTTTTTTTTTTTTCTTTTTCATATAATATGATCGGGAAGAAATCGTCTAGAAACCACTGAAAATAAATTTAAAAAAAAATATGTTGGCAACAGCAACGCGTTCCGAGTTCGGTTCGACAGTTAAGTGTCAAATAAACTGTCAAATAGCTGTAATGCCAACTTCAGTATTTTAAAAATTAATTGCATGACGTACTAGAAAACTTTTTTCGAGTATATATGGTATTTCTACTCCAATATTCCATGTTTTTCTTTGGTGCTTTATTTAATCTTTACGTTGTTTTATTATGCCATTTTGTTATTTCAATATCTTCAAATATTTAACTTTTGGGATTTAAAACCCACAAATTAATAACGAATTTTTCCTAAACTAATTTTAAATTTGACTTTTTGGCGACAAATTTTCGTAATTTTATACGAAAATAAAAAGTGTGCCGCTCCTTTCAAATGAGGAATCTGAGTTTTGGCATGTGACAGATTTGACGCTAGTCGAGTTCATTATCACGACGAAGCAAAAATTATTTAGCCGATTTGGATAATCGGCGAATTGTAATCATTCTGAATATTTATGGTTTGTTTTAAGTGATTTAAAGAAAAGTAAAATGAAATTCATACAGGGTGATGTTTTTTCAATTTTTCGTCAGTCTGAGATAATTAACAAAAATTAAAAATGTGCAGTTTTTAAAAATCTAATATTGTTCTTAGATTGTACACTGACTTCGTATTCCTTTTTGTTTCTTCTTTATTTCCAGAATTTCTTTTTTAATATTTTCTTTATTATTTGTTTTTCCCTTCTGTCAAAATATGTTTTCTTCAATTTTCTTTGTCGCTTTGATCTAGTTCTTCCTCTGTTTTTTTATTGTTTTACTTTTAACTCTCTCATTTTATGTTTTATCTTTTTATTTTTTTTTTTGTGTAATTTTCAGCTAATTTTTGTTTTTTTTTTCCTTTTCATATAATGTGATCGGGAAGAAATCGTCTAGAAACCACTGAAAATTATTGTTAAAAAAATTATGTTGGCAACACCAATGCGTTCCCTGTTCGGTTTGACAGTTAAGTGTCAAATAGACTGTCAAATAGCAGAAATGCCAACTTCAGTACTTTAAAAATAAAATTCATAACGTACTAGAAATCTTTCTTCGAATATATGGTATTTCTTCTCCAATATCCCGTGTTTTTTTTTTGTTTTATTTAATCTTTACGTTGTTTCATTATGCCATTTTGTTATTTCAATATCTTCAAATATTTAACTTTTGAAATTTAAAACCCACAAATTAATAACGAATTTTTCTAAACTAATTTGATTTTTTTGGCGACAAATTTTCGTAATTTTTTAAGAAAATAAAAAGTGGGCCGCATCGGACAGATTTGGGGCTAGTAGAGTTCATTATCAAAACAAGGCACAAAATACACGGCCACCTTGGATAGTCGGAAATTTGTAAAAATTATGAGTATCTATAATTGATTTATATTTTTCTATTATCGCTAAATAATTCTAGAATGACATTTAACGTTTTAGAAACAAATTTAATTTTTTGACAATACTTAAACAAATGATCAAACGTTAAGCATTAACACATCTTACATTTATTACATCACTTATATTAGTGAACACATTATCAAGTTTATTATTATTGCGATATTAGCACGATATTTGTAGCCTTAAACCGAGCCTTGTTAAGACCGCTGACAACCTATCAACAATTTGCCAAAATCGCGCTCGGCCAATAAAAACCCGCCACATACTCAACCCAGCTGACCCCAATTCCTCAACTTTTTAGTACCTCTCGTCCTAAATCTCTCGCCTGCTGCGCCTTACTGCCCCATATAGATATCCGAAATGGGCCGAAACGGAAATTTTCGGCGCTGCAAGGCCGCCGGGCCCCAAATGAAAACACAGTGCCGGATTAGAGCCTTGGACCTGCGATATCTGGCCTGTAGAAAAAACACTTTTATCGGTATCAACAAGCGTCTTGTGCCCCGTTACAAATTGGGGGTCGAGAGATCAAGCCGGCTAAGCGCGCTTTGTTCTTCTTTTTGAGCTGCTGGTCTGCTCGTCGCAAACACTCGTTATCGCTTGACCGCCATTAAATTATCGTTTTCCCCACATTTATTTGATTAAAGGCGGACACAAATTCAGTGAGTACCAAGTGTTTGGCGAGCTGTGACCGGATTTTGGGAAATTTTGGGGAAAATTGACTTCGGAGAGGCCGCGGAAAGAATGTTCAGTTGGGCCAGGTGCATGGTGATTTTCAGTGGGATCAGTGACATGGCGGCTAAGATGATCGAAATTTTCATGCGGTATAGGGGTGAGTTGGTGTTTTTTTTTTTGAAAAAAAAAACGTCGTTGAAAGAATTTCTAGTGCGCATTTTTTGCATTGATTATGTGTTGCTAAACACAGAAGTGAAAGCATTGTTGAAATACTTGGCATTGATGGACGGTGGGACGCCGTTGGCTCATTTTTTATTAGTCAACTTAAAATAAAAGACCTTGTCAAAATCAAAAATGAAAAAATAATTATTCTTTAGAAATACACGGTTCGCTGCTTTCATGACGTTTGACGTTGTGTATATATTCCAACTCTCGACTTCGCCTCGGCAACAAGATTAATCTCACTTGCAAAATTTCCATTCAAAATTATCGTCGTGGAATCTAAAATGCCGTCTTCTCGTGGTTTTTACTCTCGAGGGTTGATTTTATAATTTTACCTATCATCAGGGTGAAAATAGATGAAGATAAATATCTTCTAACCCTCGGCTTCGCCTCGGGCAAAAATATAATTCTCGCTTGTAAAACTTCCGCTTCTAATTATCGTTAATGTTTGAAAAATTGGATTTTGTGGTTTTTCATTAAATATTTATTTCACCCTAAGGCTTAATTTTATATCGTTAAATTCTCATTTTCACGTTGAAATTACGACCAGCTGCTATATTTTTACGCAAGTTTGGGTTCTGAAATAATTCTGAATACCCATTTTTAGTTTGGACCCTCGGCTTCGCCTCGGGCAAAAATTTTATTTCCTGGAATAAGACGTCACAGAAAAATTGGTTTTCGTATATTTTATTCAATATTTTCATTTCATTATTTTACATTATTAAATTATTTTATTTCGCCCGAGGCGGAGCCGAGACTTGATTTTAGATTGTTGAAATCTCAGTTCGACAAAACTTTGCACTGCACTTTTATTTTTGATGAACTGCTACATTGTAACACAAATTAAAGTGTATATTTTAAATTCGGTTTGAAAATGATATAAAAATATATATGTGCCTTTCAACCCTCGGCTTCGCCTCGGGCTAAAATATAGCCTCGACTGTAAAACTTTCTTCTGAATTTTTTGTCGTGAATGACAATGCTCAAAAGGCTGGATGTCGCGTTTTATTTTTAAGTGCTATATTTTACCCGAGGCGTAGCCGAGGGTTAATTTTATTCCATTTCCAGGTTAAAATTACGACCAGCTACTAAAAAATATTTGGGCCTTCCACTTTTGTAGGTTGGTTCTAAAATGATTCTAAAGTCATTCATTACTTCAGGCATGTTTTTCAATTCTCGGCTTCGCCTCGGGCAAAAATATTGCACTCAGTCGCATAATTTTTATTTAAATTTGTCGTGATGAAATGGAACCTCACCGAAAAATTAATTTTTGTAGCTTTTATTGAATATTTTCATTTCGCTCGAGGCGGAGCCGAGGGTTGATTTTACATTATTAAAATTTCAGTTCCACAAAACCGTGCTTTCTACAGTAAAATTTTATTTTTGATGGACTGCTACATTGTAACACAAATTAGAGTGTATATTTTAAATTCGGTTTGAAAATGATATAAAAATATATATGTGTCTTTCAACCCTCGGCTTCGCCTCGGGCAAAAATACAGCCTCGCCTGTAAAACTTTCATCTGAATTTTTTGTCGTGAATGACAATGCCCAAAAGACTGGATGTCGCGTTTTATTTTTAAGTGCTATATTTTACCCGAGGCGTAGCCGAGGGTTAATTTTATACCATTTCCAGGTTAAAATTACGACCAGCTGCTAATAAATATTTGAGCCTTCCACTTTTGTAGGTTGGTTCTAAAATGATTCTAAAGTCATTCATTACATCACGCATGTTTTTCAATTCTCGGCTTCGCCTCGGGCAAAAATATTGTGCTCAGTCGTATAATTTTTATTTAAATTTGTCGTGATGAAAGGAACCTTACCGGAAAATTAATTTTTGTAGCTTTTATTGAATACTTTCATTTCGCTCGAGGCGGAGCCGAGAGTTAATTTTACATTATTAAAATTTCAGTTCCACAAAACCGTGTTTTCTACAGTAAAATTTTATTTTTGATGGACTGCGACATTGTAACACAAATTAGAGTGTATATTTTAAATTCGGTTTGAAAATGATATAAAAATATATATGTGCCTTTCAACCCTCGGCTTCGCCTCGGGCTAAAATATAGCCTCGACTGTAAAACTTTCTTCTGAATTTTTTGTCGTGAATGACAATGCTCAAAAGACTGGATGTCGCGTTTTATTTTTAAGTGTTATATTTTACCCGAGGCGTAGCCGAGGGTTAATTTTATTCCATTTCCAGGTTAAAATTACGACCAGCTACTAATAAATATTTGGGCCTTTCACTTTTATAGGTTGGTTCTAAAATGTTTCTAAAGTCGTTCATTACTTCACGCATGTTTTTCAATTCTCGGCTTCGCCTCGGGCAAAAATATTGCACTCAGTCGCGTAATTTTTATTTAAATTTGTCGTGATGAAATGGAACCTCACCGGGAAATTAATTTTTGTAGCTTTTATTGAATATTTTCATTTCGCTCGAGGCGGAGCCGAGGGTTGATTTTACATTATTCAAATCTCAGTTCCACAAAATCGTGTTTTGTACAGTAAAATACAAATTAGATATATATTTTAAATTCGGTTTGAAAATAATATAAAAATATATATGTGCCTTTCAACCCTCGGCTTCGCCTCGGGCTAAAATATACCTTCACCTCTAAAACTTTCATCAAGTTTTTGTCGTGAATGACAATCCCCAAAAGACTGGATTTCGTGTTTTGTTTTAAGTGTTATATTTTACCCGAGGCGTAGCCGAGAGTTAATTTTATGTCATCAAACTCTTATTTCCACGTTCAAATTGCGACGATCTACAAATAAATATCTAGAACTTCAGTTTTATAATTTGGTTCTAAAATTATTCTAAAGTCACACAATACTCGGCTTCGTCTCGGGCAAAATTATTGCACTCAGTCGTATAATTTTCATTTAAAATTGTCGGCATGAAATACGACAGCACCGAAAAATTAGTTTTCGTAGTTTTTATGTAATATCTTATTTCGACCGAGGCGTAGCCGAGAATTAATTTTATATCATTGCTACTATAAGTTGGAAATTACGATCAGCTTCTGTAATCAAGGCAAGTTGCCTTAGGTTTAAAATGGTTCTAAAAACATACAAAGTAGATAGATACTTCTGAACCCTCGGCTTCGCCTCGAGCAAACACACTAATCTCAGGTGTATAACTTCAAATTTATTGCTACAAAACACCACATCACCCGAGGCGTAGCCGAGGTTTAAAAATTTTAGAGCCCGATTTTTTTCTAACAACATGTATATCTTTTATTCCTCGGCTTCGTCTCGGGAAAAGCAGACACTCACTTTAAAATTTTGATTTAAAACAGTTGGCCTGAACAAAAAATTACAGAAATACTGGAAGCAGTGGCTTTTATTTATTTTTTATCAAACTCGAGGCGAAGCCGAGAGTTTATTTCATAATAATAATTTCACAGTTTTATAAAAACTGTACATAATATTATATACTCCACGAAAAAAGGGCAAATTTTGGGATACCTCAAGGGTCCAGTTGGAACTACATTTATTTTCGGAATTAATCAACGACCTCACTAAGATATTAAAAATGGGCATAATTATCAGTAACATGAGTAATGTAAGTAATAATAAGATAGCTTGTTTTTTATTGTTGGTAAACAGAAAATAGTACTTTTATCAAAAAAAATCCCTTTTATCCGAAAAGAAATAAACAGTTATTTGTTTTGCTTTTCGTGATAAAATTGTTTCGGCGTACACTGATATCTTAACTAATAAGAGGGAGATTGCGGCGAAATATCTCCTTTTCGTGTTTTTACTTCCATAATTTAGTTTATAGCCAGAAGCTGTGACACTTACAGACCTTTTTAGTTTTTAATCACCAAAATTCAGCGATTGTTCTAACAAATAAACAAAAAATTGTTGTTCAATATGACTTAACAAGATCTCACGTTTTTCTAATCTCGAGCTGACCGTGACCTTAGAAATTTTGTAACTGTTATCATTACGGACTTCGATTCTTTCGCATCATGCGCTAAAATATCACAAATTAAAAATATTCGGAAAAGATTAAAAATATTGATAACGTTTTTACTAGTCACACACGCGACGGGATAAAACCAGATTCATTATTTTCGAATGACGTCAGCAACTTTATCGCGTGGACGAAAACACCCTGTATAAAAACTAAATCAAGTCACCAGCGCCAATAAATCTGCATCCTGTCGTATCAGCCGCCACGAACACCAGTTCACTGCCTCATTCTGTGTCTGTTTACAGTGACCTGTCATAATTACTACGAACTAATTAACCCCACAGATAACCACTACGTCGAATCAAAACAAAACTACTTATGAAACCCCGGCTTATCAATTTTTTTGAAACTGACCATGACTTACAAACCATCACCCTGTAACAGTTTCTCCGGTTTGCATCACACACACACAGAGTGTTTTTCGGGAAAAATGGAGGAACAGTTGAAATTTCCATTTTTTTTTGTAGCACGTGTCGCAGCGGTAAATTAAAGGCGTGATAAGACAGCGAACGTCGGGTTATCAGTGACCCGGGTATCGCAATTTCTGCAATTATGACTGGTAATTAGCCGCGAAATTGGTTGTGTGGCGGTTTGACAACGTTGGTGGTCGCTGTGTATATATAAAGCGTGTAACTATGGTTACATTTTTTATTGTATTTTGGCTGTTTTCTTCTTAGGTTTTCTAGCTATAGTTCATTTTTGAATTTCCAGTGCGACGTTGCCAATTGTTTGGATTTTTATTAACGTTATTCTTTAAATCTGTGTTGTAATGTTTGATGTGGAGCTAAAAAGGAGTTCATTTAAATGAACTCTTAATATACAGAGTATTGACAAAAATTCCCTTAACTATCAACTAAGAAAACACTTAATAAAAAAAAAGCAGAAGAAAAAAATTGAATAAAGTTTTAAGAATATTTGAAAAATAGTATGTACCGGTCACACTTAGTTTAAAACAAGTTTCAGCTAAAATAATTTTCATGAGATATAACAATGACGAAAAATTTGGTTCTGCATGATTTACTTTCGATAAATCCTATCTAAATTGCACAAAATACTTTGGATTTATATGTGTACCTATTGGTATTTTTTATCTTTCCTTTTGTCGTTTGTTCCTTCGCCACTTTTCCCCTTCTGGGTCACTTTTTTACCGACTGAATAGTCTTTCTTGGCACTTTCTCGCGCTTTTTTTGGTTTTTCCGTCATTTTTTTATCCCTTTTTTGCCAATTTTTCGTCGTTTTTTTGACATTTTTTTTTAAATAAAATCATCGTCTTTGTATTTTTTCGGATTTTTGCATAGGTTTTCTCTTACCTCATCTTACAGTATCTTTTTTCATCGTTTTTTCTATTTTTTTCCTCTTTTTTCTGGTCGGATTTTCTTGGCACGTTTTTGTTACTTTTTGGATTTTTTAAAGCCTTGATTTATTAAATTAGTAATTGTCGCCCCTTTTGTCGATTTTTGCTTTTTTTTGTTCATGTATTTTATGGATTTTTATAACTATGTTTTATCGTTCATTAAAATCTCTTTTCGACAATTTTTCGTCGCTTTTTTTTCATTTTCTTTTCAATTCTTGCCTTTTTCTCACTTTTCCTTGGCCAATTTTTAATAACCTTTCTCGTCATCTTTTTTATCGTATTTTTATTTTGTCATTTCTTGTCGCCTATTTTTTGTCACTTTTTTTGGTCGCTTTCTTTTGTTGTCCTTTTCTTTTTTTTTGTCATATTTTTAATAGATTTTAGCCATTTATGATATGTTTAATCGTTTTTTGTCGATTTTTTGTTTTGCGTTTTTTTATCGATTTTTCAGTTGCTTTTGATATCTTCATTTTGTCGTATTTTCTTTTTGTGTCGCCTTTTCTTACTGTTAATTTTTAGTCTATTTTTTTGCCTTTTTGGTCACTTTTTTGTTGATTTTTGGTCGTGTTTCGCTTACATTTCTTGCATTTTTGTGACTTTTCTGTTGCCTTGTTTTTACTCAGGCGACTAAAAAGGGAAATAAAAAAATATGCCAAAAATCCAACAAAAAACAAAAAAAACAACGAAAAACAAAAAGGTAGAGTATCAATCAATCAATACTTTAAAACTGTATTTGTAGTTTTTAACTACAATAAAGTATTGATTGATTGATATTGATTGATACTCTAGCTTTTTGTTTTTCGTTGTTTTTTTGTCTTTTTGTTGGATTTGGCATATTTTTTTATTTCCCTTTTTTGTCGCCTGATTTTTGGTCTTTTTTATCATCAATTTTTTGTAACTTTTGTTTTGTTTTTTGTCTCTTTTTTTTTCAATTCTTGGCCTTTTATAACTTTCTTTTGGTCGCTTTCTATTAACCTTTCTCTTCATCTTTTTTATCGCCTTTTTATTTTGCCATTTTTGTTGCCCATTTGTTTCCGCCTTTTTTATCACTTCCTTTTATTGTTTTTGTCGTTTTTTTGTTTTTTTGTTGTTGTTTTCAATTGCTTTTCATCGGTTTTTTTCATTTCCTATTTTGTTTACATTGTTTGCTTTTGTTGTCATTTTTGTCGCTTTTTTGTTTTCTTTTTCGTATTATAATAGATCTTAGCTTTTTATGATATTTTTCTAGATTTTTCTCTTGCTTTTGATATCTTCATTTTTTGTCGTTTTTTATCGTCTTTTTTGTTGCTTTTTTAGTCACTTTTTTAGTCACTTTCTTGCTAATTTTTGGCCGTGTTTCAACTTCTTTTGTTGCAATTTTATGGCTTTTCTCTTACCCCGTTTCTACTCTACTTTTTTGCTCTTTTTTTTTCAGTTCTTTGCCGCCTTCTTTTTCGTTGTTTTTTTGTTATTTGTTGGATTTTTTACATTTTTTTATTTACCTTTTTTGTCGCCTAATTTTTGGACTTTTTTTTTACCTTTTTTTTGTGTTTTTTTTTTAATTATGTTTTTAATCGCTTTTTGGTCACTTCCTCTTTTATTAAAATATTTTTTGCTTTTCTGTAGATTTTTAGCGCCTTATTTTTGGTCAGGTTTTTTGTTTTTTTTGCTTTTTTTGAATCACTTTTTATTAATTTATTTGCATGTTTTATAGGCTTTTCTATCAAATTATTTATTGTCGCCCATTTTTGTTGATATCTTTTGGTCATCTATTTCATCAATTTTTTTGTAACTTTTTTTTCGTTTTTTAAAATCTCTTTTTGTGAATTTTTCGGCGGATTTTTTTTGTTTTTTGTGTCTTTTTTTCAATACTTACCCTTTTCTAACTTTTTTTTAGTTGCTTTCTATTAACCTTTCTTTAATTGACTTTTTGTCGCTTTTTGTTTTTTTTGTTGTTTTCAATTGTTTTTAATCGCCTTATTCCTCATTTCCTCTTTTTCTTTACTTTTTACTTTTTTTTATTTTTGTTGTCATATTTGTCGCTTTTTTGTTTCTTGTTCATGTTCTTAATAGATCTTAGCTTTTTATGATCTTTTTGTCGATTTTTCGACGGCGTTTTTTCTCTATTTTTAGTGCGTTTTTGCCTTTTTTGGTCATGTATTTCATCAATCTTTTGTAATTTTTGTTTCGTTTTTTAAAATCTCTTTTCATCAATTTTTTGGGGGATTTTTTTTTGTTTTTTGTCTCTTTTTTTCAATACTTGCCCTATTCTAACTTTTTTGTGGTCGCTTTCTGTTAACCTTTTTCGTCGCCTTTTTATTTTGTCAAATTTATTGCCTCTTTGTTATCGCTTTTTTTATCACATTCTTTTGTTCCCTTTTTTGTCGTTTTTTGTTTTTTTTTGTTGTTTTCAATTGTTTTTAGTCGCTTTTTTCTCATGTTCTCTTTTTGTTACTTTTTTTTTGCTTTTTGTTGTCTTTTTTGTCGCTTTTTTGTTTTTTTTTGTCATGTTTTTAAAAGACTTTTCTCTTGCTCCATTTTTTGTAGCCTTTCTTTTTGTGTCTTAGTCTTTTACTACTCTACTTTTTTGGTCTTTTTTTCAATTCTTTGCCGCCCTATTTTTCGTTGTTTTATGTTTTTTATTGGATTTTTGGCAATTTTTGTTGATTTTTTTGACATTTTTTTTATTAGATTTTATTACCTTTTTTGTCACCTTATTTTTGGTCTTTTTTGGTACCTTTTTTGTTGGTTTTTTTTTTTTAATTGTTTTTAAACGCTTTCTGGTCACTTCCTCTTTTCTTTTACTTTTTTTAAATTTTTTTTTGTTAGTTTTTTCCATCCTTAATTTTTGTTGTTTTTTGCCGTTTTTTTGTCCGCTCTTTTTTTCAGATTTTTTTCGGTGACTTTTTTTCTTATTTGCTTTGGTTTTTTTTTATTCACCTGTTTTTTTTTGCGTTTTTTTATAGGCTTTTTTATCGCCCCTTTTTCTGCATTTCTTTTAGTGCATTTTCCCTTTTTTTGGTCATGTATGTAATCAACTTTTTTTTCGTTTTTTAAAATCCCATTTCGTCAAGTTTTTTTTGTTTTTTTTGTCTCTTTTCAATTCTTGCTTTTCCTCACTTTTTCTTGGTCACTTTTTATTAACCTTCCCCTTCATCTTTTTTATAGCCTTTTTAATTTGCCATTTCTTGTCGCCTATTTTTATCCCATTTTTTATCTCTTTCTTTTGTTACCTTTTTTGTCGATTTTTTTATTTTTTTGTCATATTTTTATTAGATTTTAGCTTTTTATAAATTTTTTAATCGTTTTTTGTCGATTTTTCGAAAACTTTTTTGTCTTGCGTTTTTTTTTTCTAGGTTTTTTGTTGCTTTTGATATTTTCTCTTTCTGTCATTTCGGTCGTCTTTTCTTTTGTGTGGCCTTTTTTTCACTGTTAATTTTTGGTCTTTTTTGGTCACTGTTTTGTTGAATTTGTTTTTGGCGTTTTTTAATCGTTTTTTATTCCCATTTGTTACATTTTTTTGTCAATTTTTTGACATTTTGTTACCTTCTTTGTCGCCTTATTTTTGTTTGTTTTACTTTTTTTAATTATGTTTATAATGGTTTTTAGTCCCATTTTTTTGTCAGATTTTTTGGTAACTTTTTTTTTTGCTTTTTTATATTATTTACTGTCGCTTCCTTTTTGTCGATTTCTTTAGTGCGTTTTTTTGCCTTTTTTTTTGTTATATATTTCATCGCTTTTTTCTCATTTTTTTATCGTTTTTTAAAAATCTCCTCTCCTCAATTTTCCGGCGAATTTTGTTTTTGCTTTTATGTCTCTTTTTCCTCATTTCGTCCCCTTTGTTACTTTTTCTTGGTCTTCCTCGTCACCTTTTTTATCGCCTTTCTATTTCGCCATTTTTTTCTTTTTCTGTCATATTCTTAATAGATTTTAGGATCTTTTTAATCGTTTTAGGTTTTTCTGTTGCTTTTTTGTTCGTGTTTTACTTTCTTTGTTGCATTTTCGCTATTTCTACTCTACTTTTTTGGTCTTGTTTTTTGGTCGCTTTCTATTAACCTTTCTCTTCATCTTTTTTATCGCCTTTTTATTTTGCCATTTTTGTTGCCCATTTGTTCTCGCTTTTTTTCTCATTTCCTTTTTTTACATTTTTTGCTTTTGTTGTCATTTTTGTCGCTTTTTTGTTTTCTTTTTCATATTTTAATTGACCTTTTTCGATTTTTCGACGTTTTTTTTGTTTTGTGTTTTTTTTTCCTAGGTTTTTCTCTTGCTTTTGATATCTTCATTTTTTGTCGTTTTTTGTCGTCTTTTTTTGTGTCGCCTTTTTTGTGCTGTTAGTTTTTAGTCTTTTTTGTTGCTTTTTTAGTCACTTTCTTGCCGATTTTTGGCCGTGTTTCAACTTCTTTTGTTGCAATTTTATGGCCTTTCTCTTACCCTGTTTCTACTCTACTTTTTTGCCCTTTTTTTCAGTTCTTTGTTGGATTTTTAACATTTTTTTATTTACCTTTTTTTTGTCGCCTCATTTTTGACTTTTTTTAATTATGGTTTTAATCGTTTTTTGGTCACTTCCCCTTTTTTTTTGCTTTTTTGTGGATTTTTACCACCTTATTTTTTTGGTCAGAGGTTTTTTGTTTTTTTTTGTTTTTTTTTGTTTTTGAATCACTTTTTATTAATTTATTTGCATTTTTTATAGGCTTTTTTATCTAATTATTTATTGTCGCCCCCTTTGGTCGATATTTTTTAGTCATGTATTTCAGCAAATTTTTTTGTACCTTTTTTTTCGTTTTATAAAATCTCCTTTTGTCAATTTTGCGGCGGATTTTTTTTTGTTTTTGTGTCTTTTTTTCAATACTTACCCTTTTCTAACTTTTTTTTCGCTTTCTATTAACCTTTCTCGTCATCTTTTTTATCGCCTTTTTATTTTACCATTTTTTGTTGCTCCTTTGTTGTCGCTTTCTTTATCACATTCGTTTGTTGCCTTTTTTGTCGTTTTTAGTTTTTTTTTGTTGTTTTCTATTGTTTTTAGTCGCTTTTTTCTCATGTTCTCTTTTTTTTAATTTTTTTTGCTTTTTGTTGTCATTTTTGTCGCTTTTTGGTTTTCTTTTGTCACGTTTTTAAAAGATTTTAGCTTTTTATGATGATCTTTTTGTCGATTTTTCGACGGTTTTTTTGTTTTGCGTTTTTTTTCCTAGGTTTTTCTCTTGCTTTTGATACTTTCATTTTTTGTCGCCTTCCTTTTCGTGTCTTAGTCATTTTCTACTCTACTTTTTTGGTCTTTTTTCAATTCTTTATCGCCCTGTTTTTCGTTGTGTTTTTTATTGGATTTTTGGCAACTTTTGTTAATTTTTTTGGCGTTTTTTTTAATCTTTTTTTTTGTGACATTTTTTTGACATTTTTTTATTAGTTTTAATCGCTTTTGGTCACTTCCTCTTTTTTTAATTTTTTTTTTGTTTTTTATTTTTTTGTCAATTTTTTCCATCCTTAATTTTTGTTGTTTTTTGCCGTTTCTTTGTCCCCTTTTTTTTTGTCGGATTTTTTTGGTGTCTTTTTTTATTATTTTCTTTCGCGTTTTTTGAATCACTTTTTGTTTTTTTTTGCATTTTATTTTTGTCGTCCCTTTTTCTGTATTTCTTTCATTGCGTTTTTACCTTTTTTGGGTCATGTATGTCATCAACTTTTTTTTCGTTTTTTAAAATCCATTTTCGTCAAGTTTTTGGAAGATTTTTTTTGTTTTTTTGTCTCTTTTCAATTCTTTCCTTCCCCTTCATCTTTTTTATAGCTTTTTTAATTTGCAATTTTTTGTCGCCTATTTTTTATCCCTTTCTTTTGTTACCTTTTTTGTCGATATTTTGTTTTTTTGTCATATTTTTATTAGATTTTAGCTTTTTATAAACTTTTTAATCGTTTTTTGTCGATTTTTCGACGGCTTTTCTGTTTTGCGTTTTTTTTTCTAGGTTTTTTCTTGCTTTTGATATCTTCTCTTTTTGTAATTTTTTTTTTGGAGTTTTTTTATTCCCATTTGTCACATTTTTTGTCAATTTTTTGACATTTTGTTACCTTCTTTGTCGCCTTATTTTTGTTTTTTTTTACTCTTTTTTTAGTCCCATTTTTTTGTCAAATTTTTTGGTAACTTTTTTGTTCCTTTTTTTATATTATTTACTGTCTTACTTTTTTTTGTTATGTATTTCATCTCTTTTTTCTCATTTTTTTATCGTTTTTTAAAAATCTCCTATCCTCAATTTTCCGGCGAATTTTGTTTTTGTTTTTTTGTCCCTTTTTTCTCATTTCGTCCCTTTTGTTACTTTTTCTTGGTCTTCCTCGTCACCTTTTTTATCGTCTTTTTATTTCGCCATTTTTTTTCTGTCATATTTTTAATAGATTTTGGGTTTTTATGATCTTTTTAATCGTTTTTTGTCGATTTTTTTATGGCTTTTTCGCGTTTTTTTTTAATAGGTTTTTCTGTGGCTTTTCTGTTTCCTACTCTACTTTTTTGGTCTTGTTTTTTTCAATCCTTTGACGCCTTATTTTTCGTTGTTTTTGTGTTTTTTTTTGGGGTTTTGGCAATTTTTGTTGATTTTTTGGGCGTTTTTAATTTTGTTTTGCTTTTTTTCTCGCATTTTTTTGTCACTTTATTAGATTTTGTTACCTTTTTTGTCGCCTTATTTTTGGTCTCTTTTTACCTTTTTTTTGTTGGCTTTTTACGTTTTTAATTGCTTTTTGGTCACCTCTTTTTTTTACAATTTTTTTTGTTTTTTGTCGATTTTTCCAACTTTATTTTTTGTTGTTTTTTGCCGGTTTTTTGTCCCCTCTTTTTTGGCTTTTTTATAGGCTTTGAATTTGTTTTTGGCGTTTTTAATCGTTTTTTTTTTTATTCTTATTTGGCACTTTTTTTGTCAAATTATTTACATTTTGTTACCTTTTTTTTCGCCTTATTATTGTTTTTTTACTCATTTTTGTTGCCCTTTTTTTTTATTATATTTTTTGTCGGATTTTTTGATCACTTTTTTTTGTTGCTTTTTTATAATATCTACTGTCGTTTCTTTTTGTCGATTTCTTTGGTGCATTTTTTTTGGTTATGTATTTCATCACTTTTTTTAAATTTTTTATCGTTTTTTTTTTAATCTCCTTTCGTCCCCCTTTGTTACTTTTTCTTGGTCTTCCTCGTCACTTTTTTATCGCCTTTTTATTTCGTCATTTTTTGTCGTTATTTTTTTGGTAGCTTTCTTTTGTTGCCTTTTTTTGTGTTTTTTGACATAGGTGTTTTTATGTTCTTTTTAATCGTTTTTGTCGATTTTTCGACAGATTTTTGCGTTGTTTAGATTTTTTGTTCCTTTTTATATCTTCTCTTTTTTGTCGATTTTTCTCGCCTTTTATTATATATGATTGTGTAAAATATTGTACCATAGATTTTGAGAATCCTTATATTGGTAAAAAATTCAAGGAAATTGTAATAATGTGGCAACGTCGCATCAATTTTGAAAAACAAACGAACACTGCAAAACCCAAGAAGAAGCTAATTAGAATATGCGAAAAATATACAGGTGTTCCATTTAACGAAAACACAGTTGTGTGTAACGCTTCTACAACAGAACACCCTGTATATCTGTTTATCAACAGTATCAGGTGGCGTGGAAAGTCAACAGCCTCCTAGATTAGCATAAGTCGGTCTCAAAATGGACCCAAATTGCGGAAAACAAAGAATCGCAAACCTCGACATTTACATAATCCCACGTTGAAAACATAACCTCGAAAATGTGGATAATAATTAAAACAAATGGAATCGATATATGGGTACTCATTTTTCGAGAAAAAGCGCGACCTTGCAGTCGACCTTACGAACTTCCTGCATAAAACGGTAAATCCCGCTAGGAAAAGAGAAAAAATAAATAGTGCATAGTATACAGGATGACTAACAAAAACTAAAAATAGCAAAAAAATAATTTAAAAAATGGCATTCACTTAGAGCGCCTACTTGTTTTTTCCTGTTTGTTTATTAAGTCCAAGACTCAGTTAAATATGTAAAACATATGTGTGCATATGCAAAGTGCAATAAAATCGTGACGTAATAAAATATTCCATTCAGGAATTTAAATCGTGGTGGATAAATCGCATAGGTCACCAGGTACAAAAAAAACGATGTACTAGTCAAAATGGCCGCCCACGCCAAAAATCAAAATGGCGACCTTTAACTTCACTGCACTTCCACTTTCCAAATTTCGGAAGTGCGATTTTTGCTCACCTTGTACGTTCTAGGAGCACTGACCTTGCCGAAATCCACAGCACTCTGCTCCCATTTCCGCCCGAAAAACGCTCAACTGTCGACGAAACAGTCCTAGGCCAACTCTGAGCGGAAAGTTTCGGCGATTAAGTCGCAATTACGTCAGGCGAGTGCAGTTTGAGGAAAATTCCAGCGCATTGTCCATTGACGGCAAAAACACGAATTACGAGATGGAAAGCATAATTTGGATAATTGCTCGAGCGGCCGTGAATCGAAGAAATTGCCGTCGAATATTCTAGAAGATTCAATATTTCGAGTGGATTAAATCCGGTGAGGTTGGTGGCTTTTTTAAATTCGGCTAATTTTTATCGCCCCGTTAATCGGTCGAAGATAAACGTGGAAATCTCATTCACCTTGTTTGGTTCAACGAACCGAGGAAGTTGGAGGGTCGTTGATTGAGTGGGTTCGCAGGTCGGAGAACACGAAAATGGAAGTTTACAGTTTCCGCGTGTGTTGGCGTTTGACACATCCGAAGGACTAGTTGAAAAATGTAATTCGTTTATGAATCCCCTTTGGAAAGTTGATGACGTCATCTGAAAAAATTTAAATCCCGGATATATTCCTCTCGACTATAAATAAAACTTCGGTTCAAAGTACATAGTTTCAGGCCTCCACATTTGTGACTCGACTTCGCCTCGGGCAACCACATCGCCCTTGATCTTAAAATTTCCAATCGAAGTAAATATTCGGGGATAAGACAAAGACTGAAAAACTGGTTTTCGTGGGTTTATGAAAATGTTGTTATTTTGTTATTATTACCCGAGGGGTAACCTACAAAATTTATAGGTAGCTTTATTAAAAAAAAATGTGTTTTTTATACCTCGGCTTAGGCTCGGACGAAAATATCATTCTTGACTCTGAAATTTCTGATTAGAATAATTTGAATGGAATAAAACAACGATGAAAAGATTTGTTTTTAGGGTTTTATTCTCATTTTGTTGGTTTTTGTCATTTTTATTGTCACGTTTTTGTGGCTTTTTCAATTTTTTCGTTTTTTTGAACTGTTAATTTTGTGTCTTTTAGATTTTTGTCACATTTTTTGTGGCATTTTTTCCTTTTTGTTACTCTTGTTTAAGCGCAATTTTGTGTTTTTTGTCGAATTTTAGAACCTTTTTTGTTTTTTTTTTTGTATTTTGTCGTTATCTTTTGGTTATCCTTCTTTATCGTCTTTTATTGACTTTATTCGTTTTTTTATTTTTTCTCTTTTAATGATTTTTTTTGTAATTTTTTTGGTATATTTCGGTTTTTTCGCATTTTTTTAAATTTTTTGTCGGATTCTTTTGGCGTTTTTTTATCTATTTCTTAGCACCTTTCTTGCCGACTTTTTGTCGTCTTTTTTATGGAATTCTGTTTTTAGTCCTCTTTTAAGTGATTTTTGTGCCTTTTTGTACTCTGTTTTATTTTTTTAACTCTTCTTTATTGCAATTTTTTGTCGTATTTTGACATTTAATTGATTTTTTGTCGTGTTCATGTTTTTAGGGTCCATTTTCTGTTTTTTTGTTTTACTTCCTTTTGTCCTTTTTTGGTCCTATTTGTCGATTTTTCTCACCTGTTGTGACACCTTTTTTTTGTTGTTTTTTTTCGATTTTTTGCCATTTTTGTTAATTTATTTTTCCTCTTTTTTTGTCGATTTTGTCGTGGTTGTTTTTTTGTCATTTTATTGTCGTTTTTTTTGTTTTTTGTAGTTTTTCTATCGATTTTTTTGTTATATTTCTTATGCTGTTTTTTTACTTGTTTTAATTATTTTTTTGGTACGGGTTTTTGGTCATTTTTTTTGTCTTTTTTTGATGCTTCTTTTTACTTTTTTGTATCTTTCTGTTTTTTTCTTTGGGTTTACTGTGTTTTTGTTTTTTGAGTCCATTTTTAAGCGATTTTTGTGGCTTTTTATGGCCTTTTTTCCTTACTTTTTGTCTCGATTTTGTAACAGAAATAATTTTTGTCGCTTTTTTTACTTTTTTTGTCAAGATTTTTTTATAGCGTTTTTCGACACACTTTATTTAGTTATTTTTGCGATTTTTGATTTTTTTTGACGTTTTTTTTTTGTATTTTTTTGAGTCCATTTTCTTTTCTTTTTTTATTTTTTTTTCTTTTTCTCACCTCTTCGTGTCGCCTTTTTCGTCTTCTTCTTGTCACCTTTTTTTTTATGTTTCCCTTCTTCGTTTTTTTGGCGATTTTTGCCATTTTTGTTAATTTTTTTCACCTTATTACTGTCGATCTTGTTATTGTTATTTTTTTGTTGTTGTTTTTTTGTCATTTTGTTGCCGTTTTTTTCTATTCTTTCTATTTTTTGTCGCTTTCTTTGTTGTATTTCTTAATGTGTTTTTTTTTTGTAATTTTGTGTTTATTTTTGTTTTTTGGGTCCATTTTGTCAATTTTTTGTTTTACTTTGACGCTTCTTTTCACCTATTTTGGTCACGGATTTCTGTTTTTTTTTTGTTTATTGCGTTTTTGTGACTTTTTGTATCCTTTTTTACCTACTCCTTGTCTTCATTTTTTTTTTTTGCTTTTTTTTCACCGTTTTTAATGCATTTTTTGTCGATTTTTTGTCACATTGGTTTAATGATCTCTTTCCTTTCGTTTCTTACTTTTCTTCGTTTCTTTTTGCTCTTTTTTGTCAATTTTTCTCACCTTTCTTGTCGAAGTTTTCATTTTTTTATTGCTTACTTTTTCGGTTTTTCTGTGTTCTACTTTTTCAGTGTTTTCCTTGTTTTTTAAGTGAGTTTTATTTTTTTTGTATTTTTAGTTACATTTGTTACTTTTTTTTCACCTTTGTTTATTCATTTTGTTATAGTAATATTTTTTTGCCGATTTTTTAGTTTTTGGCAAGACCATTTTCTGTTCTTTTTTAATCTTTTTTTTCTTTTTTGTCGGTTTTTCTCACTTTTTCGTGTCACCTTTTTCTTCAATTTTTTTGTTTTCTTTCTTCGTTTTTTGGCTATTTTTACCATTTTTGTTAATTTCTTTTTCACCTTATTATTGTCGATCATCTTATGGTTGTTTTTTTTTTGTTGGCATTTTTTGCTGTTCTTTCTAGTTTTTTGTCGATTTTTTTTTGTTGTATTTCTTAATGTGTCTTTTTGTCATTTTCTAGTTAAGTCAAGACATATTATAACTACAATGATTTTTTAACTGATGACAGTAGTTCGTCTCTTTCAATTCCATAGTTATTCTTGATTTATATTATGTATTAATGTATGCGTATTTTATCTTATGATGTTTAATGTGAACTATAATGTAGTGTATCTAAGTTTATAATGGTATTTTGTGACTTGTGTAAAACATGTTTTATGCCTATACACCAATAAAGTTAATTCTAATTCTAATTCTAATTCTAATTCTAATTCTAATTCTAATTCTAATTCTAATTCTAATTCTAATTCTAATTCTAATTCTAATTCTAATTCTAATTCTAATTCTAATTCTAATTCTAATAGTTATTTTTGGGTCCGTTTTGTCAATACTTTGTCTTTCTTTGACGTTTTTTTAGGTTTATTGTTTTTTTGTTTTTTTGTGTCATTTTTAGGTGATCTTTTGTGGTTTTTGTAACTTTATTTTTACTATTTTTTTTGTCTCGATTTTTTGTTGCCTTCTTTCGCCTGTTTTTTAATGCTTTTTTGTCACATTGATTTAATGACCTCTTTTCTGAGGTTTTTTACTTTTCTTCGTTTCTTTTTGTTTTTTTTTGTCGACTTTTCTCACTTTTTTTTTGTTACTTTGTTTTTTCGACTTTGTCATATTGTATCTCCGTTTTTGTGTAGTTTTCTTTATTCGTCTTTGTTTTTGACGATTTTTGCCATTTTTTTTTTTCACCTTATTGTCGATCTTGTTATAGTTTTTTTTGTTGTTTTTTGTCATTTTATTGTCGTTTTATCGTTTATTAATGTGTCTTTTTTGTAATTTTGTGTTCATTTTTGTTTTTTGGGTCCATTTTGTCAAATTTTTGTCTTACTTTGACGCTTCTTTTTACCTTTTTTTGTCATGGATTTCTGTTTTCTTTTTTGGTTTATTGCGTTTGTGTTTTTCTAATTTTTCAGTGTTTTTCCTTGTGTTTTAAGTAAGTTTTATTTTTTTTTGTATGTTTAGTTACATTTGTTACGTTTTTTTTTCACTTTTCTTTATCGATTTTGTTATAGTAATATTTTTTTGTCGATTTTTTAGTTTTAGGCAAGATTTTTTTATAGCGTATTTTTTGTTACCATTTATTTACTTATTTTTGCGATTTTTGAATTTTTTGGTGACTTTTTTGTATTTTTTTGGACCATTTTCTGTTTTTTTTATCTTTTTTTTGTCGAGTTTTCTCACCTTTTTATGTCGCCTTTTTCTTCATTTTTTTGGCACCTTTTTTGTTTTCTTTTTTCGTCTTTTTTGGCTATTTTTTGTTAATTTTTTTCACCTTATTATTGTCGATCATCTTATGGTTGTTTTTTTGTCATTTTGTTGTCGTTTTTTCTGCTCTTTCCAGTTTGTTGTCGATTTTTTTCTTGTTGTATTTCTTAATGTGTCTTTTTTGTCATTTTTATTTATTTTTGTTTTTTGGGTCCGTTTTGTCAATTTTTTTGTCTTTCTTTGACGCTTTTTTTAGGTTTATTGTGTTTTTGCTTTTTTAGTCATTTTTAGGCAGCCTTTTGTGGTTTTTGTAACCTTTTTTTTACTATTTTTTTTGTCTCGATTTTTTTCACACTGGTTTAATGATCTCTTTTCTGTTGTTTTTTACTTTTCTTCGTTTTTTTGGTCTTTTTTGTCGACTTTTCTCACTTTTTTTGTCATTTTTTTTGTTACTTTGTTTTTTCGACTTTATCATATTGTATCTCCGTTGTTTTTTACTTTTCTTCGTTTCTTTTTGGTCTTTTTTGTCAATTTTTCTCAGCTTTCTTGTCGATTTTTTTCATTTTTTATTGCTTACTTTTTCGCATTTTCTGTGTTCTAATTTTTCAGTGTTTTTCCTTGTTTTTTAAGTGAGTTTTACTTTTTTTTTGTTTTTTTAGTTACATTTGTTACGTTTTTTTCACTTTTGTTTATCTATTTTGTTATAGTAATATTTTTTTGTCGATTTTTTAGTGTTTGGCAAGATTTTTTTAATAACGTATTTTTTTGTTACTTTATATTTACTTATTTTTGCGATTTTTGAATTTTTTGGCGATTTTTTTGTATTTTTCTGGACGATTTTCTTTTTTTTTTAAATATTATTTTCTCTTTTTTGTCGGGTTTTCTCACTTTTTTGTGTCACCTTTTTCTTCAATTTTTTGTCACCTTTTGTTTAGTTTTTTTGGCTATTTTTTTGCCATTTTGTAATTTTTTTTTCACCTTATTGTCGATCATATGGTTGTTTTTTTGTCATTTTTTTCTCACTTTTTTTGTCTTTTTTTGTCATTTTTTTCTCACTTTTTTGTCATTTTTCTTGTTACTTTGTTTTTTCTACTTTTTCGTATATTTTTTGTTACACTTATGTTTATCGATTTTGTAATGGTCATATTTTGTTGTCGTTTCTCGTATTTTTTGTCACAATTTTGTATTGTCCTTTATTTACTTATTTTTGCAATTTTTGATCTTTTTTGTCGATTTTTTCTAAATTTTTATGGTCCATTTTCTGTGTTTTTTTTAACTTTATGTTGTTCTTTTTTAGTCTTATTTGTCGATTTTTCTCACCTTTTGTTGTTTTCTGACAATTTTGTTGCCATTTTTGTTAGTATTCTCCACCTTTTTTTGCCGATTTTGTTATGGTTGTTTTTTGTTGTTTTTTTGTCTTTAGTCGTTTTTAAGTGATCTCTTTTTCACCATTGTTGTTGCTTTTTTCGTCGGTTTATTTTCTAATTTTTCATCGCGTTTTTTCGTTTCTTTTTAGTCAATTTGGATTTTTTTTTCACTTTGGTTTATTGATTTTGTTATGGTCATATTTTTTGTCAGTTTTTTGTCACGGTTTTTTCTAGCGTATTTATTGTTGCCTCTTTTACTCATTTTTGCAATTTTTGATTTTTTGTCATTTTTTGATGCTTCTTTTCAGAATTACGAATTTTCTTTCTGACCTGACGACATTTTTTTGGATTCTTGTACATTCGCACAACCATTTTCCAAAATCCAAAAATCCTGAAAACACACCCCCTAAAACAAATTTCCATCCCCACAAAACCCGATGACGTCATCTTGCAATCATCACTGCTCGCACTGACATTTTTACCGCTTACCTATTAATCGTTTTGTTTATATAGTCACATTCTTTTCGCCAGATGTAATAATCTTGACTCAGTTAATAGGACAACTTTTTTCGCACTCGTCTCCTCATAATTAGGCGAACTTTGCTAATCAATCGGATTTCCCAACACTTTTTTATCTCGGAAAAAATCGCTAATCCGTGAAAGGAATTTGCGTCACAATTTTTCTCAAGCCATTTTACAACTCATTGTTCAATGTTCTATTTTGGGACGCGGTCACCGCCATTTCCCTCCACTGCGTAACACTTCACATCCTGCAGGACTTTCTGGTTATCCTTGCGCGCTAAACCACCTTCTGGCGGAGAAACCCGTCGAGATTGAACTCCCGCAAGGTCCCGTCCTAGACCCTTGATTATTTATCTGAACTCTGGATTCTATAGCGTTCTAGAAACGGTTCCACTGTGGCGGTAAACAGGTTCAGGTATAATTTTCTCGGTGCGTTGTACCACAATAAGCGGTTTTTGAATGGGTTTTTATTTCTGGAACAAAAATGAACCAAACTAAGCTAAAACTAAAGTAGAAGCGAAATGGTAATGACGGTTGTAATAAAAGTGGTTTTGAACGAAATTTCAAGGAAATTGAGTGGTTCAATAAACTTTTCATTGAAAAGGTTATTTCGTTCCGTTTTAACCCTAAATCGCGAACCACGCGAAAGCGCTAATTTGGGTGACCTTCTCGTGAACCTTTCAAACTAGTTTTAATTTAATTGTGTCCTTTAACGACCCGACTTAAGTCATTTTCGCTTAATTAGTGTTTTATTGTGTGAAATGAACCTTTCAGAAAAATGAACCCGCTCGATTAATTTTGAAATGTCAAGCTTTGAAGTATTAGTTGGCTGGAAATTTATCGCTAGAATAAAACAAACAAATTATAAATTCAAATCGCGCTATTAAATAATTTATTATAGGTATTGATGGTACTTAAGTGTGTTCATTTTTTAATTAAAAGTGTGTGGTTTATTTTTTTTTTTGTGGTTTATTTATTTACTACGTAGCGGTCGTGAAATCTCAACAATACAAGTGTTCATTAAAAAATTATCATTATCATGTCGAGGCTTTCGATTTTTTAACCAGATTTTAAAATAGGTTGGTCCAGGTGTGATTAATGACCCGAAAATTTGGCAAAAACGTGTTTTGATATGTCAAGGTTATTTTCACTTTTCATAGGGTCCGTTCGGGAAATAAAACCGTTGGTCGCATCGTGTTCGAACGGGTCACAGTATGTCAAGGCGTCTCGGAAAACGGCGTTACCTCATTTAATGACTCAAAGGAGTTGAACGTCCAAGAATATTTTGAAAAAATACAAAAAATTATTATTATTGTTATTAAAGCGTGTTTTGGTATGTCAAGGCTGGTGCAGACAGATAGTGTTTTTTAAAGCCGATTTGCATCTTCTGTTTATGTTCGTGTTTGTGAAAATCCGCGGAATTTGCCGATGTTTGGATGCGAAGTCGATAAATTTTGTAGACAGCTACCAGTTATAGATATACCTATTTAATTTTATTGGAGATATTTCAAGATCAGGTAGGACAGTTTTTATGGTTGTAAAGAGCAAAAGGTATGTTTATGTTCGTGTATTTGGGTTTTATTTTTTTTAAGATGATGCGGTTTTATAAACCGTAAAAATGTGTGAAAAGCATGTACTACTTTTTGTTTTCAGAATTTATTGGGGTGTTTTTTTTAATCTCGTAAAATACGTGTCGTTTATTTGGGGTCCATTATGCTGTAATTTGAATAGGATTGGAACCAGACGGCATCCTTGTCTTAATCCATCCGATGCTTAATCTATAAAATTGTGAATGTCCAGATTTTCTATAATTTCTAAAAATTCCAGATATGTCAAAATTCTGAAATTCAACATTTTCCGAAATTTTCAACGATTCCAGATTTTTTATACTTTCTATACTTTACAAAAAGAGCATTTGAGTTTTTAGAGACTTTAGAGTCATTTTTAAGCTCTTCAGATCTTTAGAACTTCAAAGAATTTGAGATTTTAGCATTTTTACAGCAGTATGAATTCCCTGTCGTCCTTGCAGTTTTTGGCGTCCTTGAAATCGTTAACGCTTTTGAAAATTTCGGAATATTTGGAACTTTCACGATATTTAGAGTTTTTTTAGAATGTCTATAACTTCTAGAATTGTGTAAAAAAATTTAAAATTTTCTAGATTTTCCAGAGTAGATCGATTTTCATTTATTCCAAAGTGTACAAAATGTCCAGAATTTCCAGACTTTCAAGATTACTAGATCCAGATTTTTTAGTTTCAAAATTTTAGAGATTTTCTAAAATTCGTAGACTTTATGAATCTCTTAGTGTTAAATTTTGCAACTCAAAAAGTGTTTTTATGATATTTTGAGTCTTTAGAGTCGTTCGAGCCCTTAGGACCGCTCAGAGTGAGTCTTCAGAGTCTTTGGAATCTTTAGACTCTTTCCATTCAAATTTTAGGCCCTTTAGAATTACTAGAACTCCTGTAAAGTTTAGAATTTCTAGGATTTTTTTAGGATCTTTAGAATGCCTGGAGTCTTTAGCATTTTTGAAATCTTTAGAAGCTCCAGATTCTCTAGAATCTCTTGAATTTCTATAATCTTTAGAATTTTCGGATTTTCGTCGTTTCTAGTCCCTTCAGAATCTCTAGAACTTTAAAGATTTTTAGCATCTTTACAACAGTCTGTGAAATCTCCTGAATTTTTTAAATTCCTGAAATCCCTGTTGTCCTTACAGTTTCTGGCATTCTTGAAATCCTTGAGAATTTTGAAAATTTGAGAATATTTGAAAATTTCACAGTATGTATTTTGATTTTTTTTCAGAAATTCGGTAAAATATTTAGAATTTCTATGATGTTTAGAACTGTGTAACCTTATCAAATTATCAGAAGTTCTAGATTTTCCAGAGCAGGTCTATTTTTTCCAAAATACACTAAATCTCCAGATTCTCAAGATTACTAGGTTCACAGTTTTACAGATTTTATAAAATTTATAGACTCGAAAATTTCTAATTTTTTTGGAATTTTTGGACCCTCTGGAATATTTAGAATCTTTAAAATCTTTAGAATCTTTAGAATCTTCAGCAATTTTAGAATCTGTAGAATCTTTAGAATCTTCAGCAATTTTAGAATCTTTAGAATCTTTAGAATCTTTAGAATCTTTCGAATCTTTAGAATCTTTAGAATCTTTAGAATCTTTAGAATCGTTAGAATCTTTAGAATCTTTAGAATCTTTAGAATCTTTGTAATCTTTAGAATCTCCGGAATCTGAAATCTCCGGGATATCCGGGATCTTTGGGATCTTTAGAAACTTTAGAATCAATCTTTAAAATCTTTGAAATCTTTAGAATCTTTAGAATATTTAGAATCTATAGAATCTTTGGAATCTTTAGAATCTTGGGAATATTTAGAATCTTTGGAGCTTTTGAAATCTTTGAATATTTGGAATGTTTGGAATGTTTGGAGTCTTTTGTATCTTTGGAATCTTGGGATTGTAATAATAATAATTTGTAATAATTGCATTTATTAACGCCAATAAAGCTGTTACAGAGTAAAATAAAGACAAAAACTACAATAAACTACAATAAACTACAATAAACAGAAACGCACAACTTACATTCTAAAATAAATTCCTAAGCTGGGATTTTTTGGAATATTTGGAAAATTTGGATTGTTTGGAATGTTTGAAATGTTTGAAATGTTTGGGATCTTTGGAATCTTTGGAATCTTTGAAATCTTTGAAGTTTTTGGAGCCCTTTGAATCTTTGGAATCTTTGGGATCTTTGGCATTTTTGGCATCTTTGGTATCTTTGGAATCTTTGGAATTTTTAGAATCTTTTGAATCTTTGAAATACTTGGAATCTTTGGAATCTTTGGAATCTTTGAAATCTTTAGAATCTTAAGAAAATTTGGAATCTTTGGAATCTTTAGCATCTTTAGAATCTTTAGAAACTTTGAAATCTTCGTAATCTCTAGAATCTCCGGAATCTGAAATCTCCGGGATCTCCGGGATCTTTGGGATTCTTAGAAACTCTAAAATCAATCTTTAAAATCTTTGAAATATTTAGAATATGTAGAATATTTGGAATCTTTAAAATCTTTAGAATCTTTGGAATCTTTGGAATCTTTGGAGTTTTTGGAATCTTTGGAATATTTGAAATATTTGGAATCTTTGGAATATTTGGAATCTTTTGAATCTTTGTAATCCTTGGAATCTTTGGAATATTTGGAATCTTTGGAATCTTTAGAATCTTTAGAATCTTAAGAAAATTTAGAATCTTTGGAATCTTTAGCATCTTTAGAATCTTTAGAAACTTTGGAATCTTCGTAAACTCTAGAATCTCCGGAATCTGAAATCTCCGGGATCTCCGGGATCTTTGGGATCCTTCGAAACTTTAAAATCAATCTTTAAAATCTTTGAAATCTTTAGAATATTTAGAATCTTTAGAATCTTTAAAATCTTTAGAATATTTAGAATCTTTGGAATCTTTAACATCTTTAGAATCTTTGGAATCTTTGAAATATTTAGAATCTTTGGAGTATTTGGAATCTTTGGAATGTTTGAAATCTTTGGAGTCTTTTGCATATTTGGACCCTTGGGATTTTTTAAAATCTTTGGAATTTTTGGAATCTTTGGAATATTTGGAATCTTTGGAATATTTGGAATGTTTGGAATGTTTGAAATGTTTGTAATGTTTGGGATTTTTGGAATCTTTGGAATCTTTGAAATCTTTGGAGTCTTTGGAGTCTTTTGAATCTTTGGAATCTTTGGAATGTTTGGAATGTTTGTAATATTTGGAATCTTTGGCATCTTTGGAATCTTTGGGATCTATGAAATTTTTGGAATCTTCGGAATCTTTAGAGTCCTTGAAGTTTTTGGAATCTGTAGAATATCTGGAATTTCTAAAATCCTTAGGATCTCTAGAATTTATACTAAATTTATATATAATTTTTGGATTATTTGGAATCCTAGAACTTTTAAAATCTGTAAAATTTTTCAAACTACAGAATTTTAAAAATCTTTAACGTTTAAGTTCTTAAGGATCTAGATGGAGTTTTTAGAACTTTTAAGATGTCTCTAATGTTTTTCGACTCTTTAGATTATTTAGAGTCTTTAGAATCTTTAGAATCTTTAGAACCTTTGGAATCTTTGGAATCTTTAGCATCTTTAGAATCTTTAGAAACTTTGGAATTTTCGTAATCTTTAGAATTTCCGAAATTTCTAAAATTTAAAGAAATTGTTTTTCAGGTATTTACAATTTAGTTTTTATATCTCCAGAATCCTTGAAATCTTTAAACTCTTTGGAATTTTAAGAGTTTATGGAATTTATATAACGTTTATTTATAATCTTAGGATTATTTTGAATCATTCTAGAATTTCAAAAATCTGTCAAACATTTCAAACTACAAAATTAAAAAAAAATAACGTTTAAGTTCTTAAGGATCTAGATAGTGTCTTTGGAACTTTTAAGGCGTCTTTAATATTTAGGCTCTTTAGAATATTTAGAGCGTTTACTGTCTTTGGAATCTTTAGAATCTCTAGAATCTCTAGAAACTCTTGAATCTATAGAATCTTTAGAATCTTTGGAATCTTTTGAATTTTTGGAATATTTGGAACTTTTGGAATCTTTGGAATCTTTAGAATCTTAAGAAACTTTGAAATCTTTACAATCTATAGAATCTTTAGAAACTTTGGAATCTTTGTAATCTTTAGAATCACCGGAATCTCCTGAATATCCGGAATTTCAGGAATATTTGCGATCTTCGGAATCATCGGATTCTTCGGAATATTCGGAACCTTTAGAATCTTTAGAATTTTTGGAATCTTTGGAATCATTGGAATCTTTGAAATCTCTAGTATATCTAGATTTATATATGCAATTTCTAGATTGTTTAGAATCCTTCGAGAACTTTTAAAACCTTTAAAATTTTTTAAACTACAGAATTTTAAAAATCATTTTAACGTTTAAGTGCTTAAGGACCTGGATTGAGTCTTTAGAGCTTTTAAGGTTTCTTTAATGCTCTTAGACTCTTTAGAATATTTAGTGTCTTCAGAGTATTTAGAGTATTTAGAATTCTAGAATTTTTTTTGTAATCTTTAGAGTCCATAGCATTTCTAGAACCTTTTCAGTACCTAGAGGATTTCTAGAATTTTTATCTTTTATTAATTTTAAAACTCCTGAACCCTTGAAAGGTTTACAAAATGGGCCACAATATTTGGAATCTTTCCACAAATTCGGTAAAATTTTTAGAGTTTCTGTAGTTTATAGAACTGTGTAAACTTTTGAAATCTTTAGATTTTATAATTTTTAATTGATTTTAATTTTCCGGAATTTCCACAATTTGTCAATAATCTCTAACTCTAATTAAATTTGGATTTACCTCTAACCTCCAATTTTGGAATCGGTGCAATGTTTAACATGTATTCGTATGTAATATATTGAAACAGTATAATGTTAAGGTTGTTCCAAAAGTTCAAACTTTGTTTACGCTTTAGATTTTAAATTTTACCCAAAAAATGTAACCCTCTATAGTATTATTTTGATTCACGGTTTTCGAATAATCAAGGTTCCAGAAGTTTCGAAACCCAAAATTTTGTTCTAGAACCCAGCACGCTTTCGTTCCACATTCGAAACCTTTACCAATTTCCATCTTCACCTTCACAATCTCGCTCAAAAATCTCCTGCCACCAACCTTCTAAATGTCAAATCGGTCTCATTAAAACACTTCCTAATTCCTCGAAATAGGTACACACGAGTGAATGAATTCTGGCCAGTCAATGGCAAGGCCAAACCGTCAATAAAACAAAATAAAATCGCCGCTATCAACGAATTACGACCAATAAAACCAACCACAATCAACCATCCTTCAAAAGCGATTTATGACAGTGTTGAGATCACCAGAATCAACAAATCAACCGCAAATCCACAAACGAATCGACGCAGTCATTTTCGTAGTGAAAATGACGCACTTCGATTTTCCCTCTTCGAATTGGGTAAAAAACCGCACAATGTCACCGAATTTCGGCAATTAGGTGACGCTAATGATAGCATTGACCTTAACCAACGCAACGGTTTGACAATGACTCAGTGTTCCAACGCTACTACAAACACTACAATCAATCAATGACCGGCGGAAATAACAGTCGCGTTATCCTGAAACGGCATCCTTGATCCTACGCACTGGATTCGAGGCGACGTGAAATCGCGCCTTGAGAGACTTCGACGATGGGTCAGGACGCGAACCGACAGACGGACGGACGGAAAGGCAGACCGTCCGAAAGACGGGGTCCAAGGCCTGCTTGACCCCTTGGGAAGATTCCCAAACCAACCGCGCGAACTCCCTATAATCAGCCGCATTGACGTCACGAGGATTGTTTATTCCGTTAAGGCGGCCCGAGATCCTTAATCGCTCCATCAGAAATCTGACGGTGCACATTAGAATACAACAGCCATAAAAAAAAAGTTATTAATAGCTGATCGCGGAAAAAAACCGGATCTGGAGTGGAAGTCTCCACGTTTTTTGGTGAATTGCTCGGCGGTATGTGGAGTTGAAGGATCCGAGGTTTTGGTCTTATTTGCAATGGGAAAACCAGAGCTCGTGGGCTTAACGGTGCCCGAGTGACCAGGGTCGGACTGGAGCGAGTGGCGAATTTGTTTCGTTGTTGTGTTTGTCGATGTTTTTAATTAAAACGGGTTTTTGGAATTATTTCGACATAATACTAATAATAATAATAATAATAATAACTGGTGTCGGTTTCAGGATAGGGGAGATAGAGCGAAATCGGTATAAAAAGCCGACTGTTGACAAACAAGTTTGGCTGCCGGTCTGAGTATTTTAAATATGCAAAAATATGTAAAATCCGGACGTAATCTCGGAGAAGAATAGGCATAATTCGAGTGACGTCGAAACCCATGTATTTCTTTTATTTTGGGTGCTTAAAAGTGACTAAAGTGGGGTTTCCGTCCAGTTCTCAGTTTTTCTTCATTTTGCGTCAAAGGATGATTAAGAAAATGACAAAAAT
Source organism: Zophobas morio (assembly GCF_036711695.1). Classification (NCBI taxonomy): domain Eukaryota; kingdom Metazoa; phylum Arthropoda; class Insecta; order Coleoptera; family Tenebrionidae; genus Zophobas; species Zophobas morio. The sequence continues at coordinate 1,751,191 of NW_026972132.1, forward strand.
CATACCGGATTTGCGTTGGTTTGTTTGTGGTTTCAACAAATGTTCGGCGAAATATTTTTCAGATAATAAATGGGACCACAGATTAACAACAGGATATTTTTTGAGCAAATTTTCCACATCTGTGGGAGTTGGTGTCGTTTTTAAATTCTTTAGAATATCTGCAACTTTTGACACGTTTTCGATTTTTCGAGCTTTTGGACTTCGATAAGTTACATATAGAAATATTTATTGTTTTTTTGGTTTTTCGACATTTTAAATACATTTTAACTATTTTATTGGTTCAACGCTTTAAACATGTAAAATTTTTAAGATTTTTAAAACGTTTTAACCTTTGAAATATTTGGAAGGTTTGGAGCGATATAAACTTTTGTAATTTATCGAAATCATCGAAATTTTCATTTCTTCACAATTAGTAGAGTTTTGGAATCTTTAAAATCTCTAACGATTATGCGACTTTTGTAATTTCTAGAATTTTTTGATTATTTAGAATCCTTCTACAACTTTTATTAGTCTTTGGAATATTTGAAAATCTTTAAAATTTTTGCAACTTTTGAGTCCGTTGAGTCTTTGGAATCTTTGGGGCCTTTGGGGTTCTTGGGATCTTTGGGCTTTGAGGTGTGTGGACTGTCTGAATTATTTGGACTCTTTTGAGTTTTTCGAGTTTTTGGAGTCTTTCGCGTCCTTGGAATTTTTTGAACCTTTGGAACCTCTATAACATTTGTAAACTTTGGAACCTTTAAAACCTTTGGAAGCTTTGGAATTTTTGGAAATTTCGGAATCTGCAGAACCTTAGGAATTTTTGACATCCTTGAATTTTTTGGAATCTTTGCAATTTTTGGAATATTTGAAATCTTCGAAATCTTCAGAACCTTCGAACCTTGGCAATTTTTGGCATCCTTGGAATTTTTGGCATCCTTGGAATCTTTGGAGCCCTTTGAACATTTGGAACCTATGAATTCTTTGGAATATTTGAAATCTTCAAAACCTTCGGAATTTTTGATATCCTTGAAATTTTTAGAATTTTTGCAATCTTTAAAATCTTTAAAATTTTTGGGATCGTTGAAGTCTTCAGAACTTTCGAAACCTTCGAAACTTTTAGCATTCTTAGAATCTCTGAAATCTTCGGAACCTTTGGACGTTTGGAGCCTAGAATCTGCGAAATTTCCATAACCTTCGGAATTTTTGAAATCCTTGGAATCTTTGCAATTTTTAGAATTTTCGGAAACTTTGAAATCCTTGAAATCTTTGAAATCTTTGGAACCTTTGGAACGTTTGGAACCTTTAAATTCTTTGGAATCTTTGAAACCTTCGGAATTTTTGGCATCCTCGGAATCTTCGGAATCTTCGGAATCTTTGGAATCTTTGAAACTTTTGAAATTCTTGGAATCTCCGGAATCTTCAGAACCATCGAAATCTTCGCAATTTTGGCATCCTTGGAATTTTCTAATTCTTCTGAAACTTCTGAATCTTCGGAATCTACGCAATCTTCGGAATTCTCGGAATTTTTGGCATTCTTGGAATCTTTGGAATCCTTGAAATCTTCGGAATCTGTGGAATCTTTGGAATCTTTGAAATCTTTGAAATGTTTGGAATTTTTGGAATCTTTAGGATTGTTGAAATCTTCGGAATCTTCGGAATCTTCAGAACCTTATGAATCTTCTGAATCTTCCAAATCTTCTGAGTCTTCTGAATCTTCTGAATCCTCTGATGGAATGTTTGGAATGTTTGGAATATTTGGGATCTTTGGGATCTTTGGAATCTTTGGAATATTTGGAAAATTTGGAATATTTGGAATGTTTGGAATGTTTGAAATGTTTGAAATGTTTGGGATCTTTGGAATCTTTGGAGTCTATGATTCTTTGGAATCTTTGGATTCTTTGAAATCTTTGGAATCTTTGGAATTTTTGGAAGTTTCGGAATCTGCAGAACCTTGGCAATTTTTGACATCCTCGAATTTTTTAGAATCTTTGCAATTTTTGGAATATTTGAAATCTTCCAAATTTTTAGAACCTTCGAAACCTTGGCAATTTTTGGCATCCTTAGAATTTTTGGCATCTTTGGAATCTTTGGAACGTTTGGAACGTTTGGAACGTTTGGAACCTATGAATTCTTTGGAATATTTGAAATATTTGGAATCTGCGAAATCTTCAGAACCTTCGGAATTTTTGACATCCTTGGAATCTTTGGAATTTTTAGAATTTTTGGAATCTTTGGAATCTTTAAAATCTTTGGAGTCCTTGAAATCTTTGAAATCTTTGAGGTCGTTGAAATCTTCAGAACCTTTGAAACCTTCGAAATTTTTAGCATTCTTAGAATCTTTGAAATCTTTGGAACATTTGGAACGTTTGGAACCTATGAATTCTTTGGAATCTTTGGAATATTTGGAATATTTGGAATCTTCGAACTCTTCAGAACCTTTGAAACCTTCGTAATTTTTGGCATCCTTGGAATCTTCGAAATCTTGGGAATCTTTGAAACCTTTGAAATCCTTGGAATCTTTGGGATTGTTGAAATCTCCAGAATCTCCGGAATCTTCGGAATATTCAGAACCTTCGGAACCTTCGGAATTTTTGGCATCCTTGAAATCTTCTGATTCTTCTGAAACTTCTGAATCTTCGAAATCTTCTGAATGTTCTGAATGTTCGGAATCTACGCAATCTTCGGAATCCTCGGAATTTTTGGAATCCTTGGAATCTTTGGCATCCTTGAAATCTTCGGAATCTGTGGAATCTTTGAAATCTTTGAAATCTTTGGAATCTTTGGGATTGTTGAAATCTTCAGAATCCTTATGAATCTTCTGAATCTCCTAAATCTTCTGAATCTTCTGAACACTCTGATGAAGTGTTTGGAATATTTGGGATCTTTGGGATCTTTGGAATCTTTGGAATCTTCGAACTCTTTAGAACCTTCGAAACCTTCGGAATTTTTGGCATCTTTGGAATCTTTGGAATATTTGGAATCTTTGAAATCTTTGAAATCCTTGGAATCTTCGGGATTGTTGAAATCTTCGGAATCTTCGGAATCTTCGGAATCTTCAGAACTTTATGAATCTTCTGAATCTCCTAAATCTTCTGATTCTTCTGAATCCTCTGATGGAGTGTTTGGAATATTTGGGATCTTGGGGATCTTTGGAATCTTTGGAATCTTTGGAGTCTTTGGAGTCTTTTGAATCTTTGTAAGCTTTGGAATCTTTGGAATCTTCGAACTCTTTAGAACCTTCGAAACCTTCGGAATTTTTGGCATCCTTGGAATCTTTGGAATATTTGGAATCTTTGAAATCTTTGAAATCCTTGGAATCTTCGGGATTGTTGAAATCTTCGGAATCTTCGGAATCATCGGAATCTTCTGGATCTTCTGAATCTCGGTATCTTCGGTATCTTCTGAATCTTTGGAATCTTTAATTTCTGCAGCGTCTCTAGAATTTTTAGACAAAAAGGATCTTTAGATTTTTCAAAAATTTTCGGATCTTGAGTAATTTTACATTTTTAGAATTTTAATTTTTTTTTTCGAATCCATGGAAACTCTAGAATTTTAGGAATAATTCTAAACCTGCATAACTTTCGCAACAATTGGAACGTTTCAGTTCTTAAAGTCTTTAGAATATCCAGAAACTCTAAAATCTTTAAAATCTCTGGAGTTTTTAAAATCATCAGTATCCTCAGATCCTTAGGATCTTTAGTCTTTAGAGCCTTTAGAATTCTTGGAAATACTGGACATTTTAGAATCTCTACAATGTTTTAGAATGTTTAGAATTTGTAGGATCTCTTTAAAAATTTTACAATCATTGGAACGTTTGAGTCATTAGAGTCACAGAATCTTTCAAATTATAGAATCTCTGAAACCTCGGAGTTTTTGGAAGCTAGAGCTTTAGAGTTCTCAGAGTTTTCAGAGTCATCAGAGTTCTCATAGTCTTTAGAGTCCTTAGAATCTTTAGTCTTCACAGCCTTTAGAATTTTTCGAAGCTTTAAAATCTCCAGGATTTGAAACATTTGAATCCTTAGAGCCTTTAGAATTTCTAAAATCTTTGAAATTTTCTTGAATCTCCAAAATCTCTGGAATCTCTGGAAAATCAAGATTCCTTAGAATTCTCAGGGTCATAGAGTTTTCAAAGTCTCAGAACCATTAGAGTGCCTAAAATCTTTAATCTTTAAAACCTTAAGAATTTTTGGGAATTTTGAACATTTTACAATTTCTACAATTTTCTAGAATCTTTAGATTCTTTAAAAGCTGTAGAATCTCTAGAATCCTAAAATCCCTGGAGTCTCTGCAATCTCTGGAAAAATTAGAGTTCTTAAAATCTTTTGTCTTTAGAGTCTATAGAATTTTTGCAAATTTTGGGCATTTTAAAATCAGTAGATATTCTAGAATGTTTAGAATTTTTATAATATTTGGAAGGTTTGAATCCTTCGAATCTTTAGAGTCATTAGAGCCTTTAGAATACTTAGAATGTCTGAACACTGGAATCTCTGCAATCTCTGGAAAATCTAGAGTCACCAGAGTTCTTAAAATTTTGGACATAATTTTTAGAATCTCTAGGATCCCTTTGGAATTTTTACAAAATTTGTAAAGTTTTAGTCTTTAGCGTCTTTAGAATCTCTGAAATCTCTGGAAGCTCTGGAAAATCAAGACTCCTTAGAATTTTCAGGGTGATCATGCTTGGAAATTTTGAACATTTTAGAATCTCTACAACGTTGTAGAATATTTACAACTTCTAGAATCTCAGCATCCCTCTACAATTTTTACAATATTTGGAACCTTCGTGTCCTTAAAATCTTTAAAGTCTTTAGAACCTCTAAAATCTTTGAAATCTCTGGAATCTCTGCAATCTCTGGCAAATCTAGAGACTTTAAAGGTGTCAGAGTAGTCAGAGTCATCAGAATTCTCAGAATATTTAGTCTTTAGAGCTGCTAAAAGTTCTATAATGTTTAGAATTTCTAGAATCTCCAAGATCCTTAGGCTCTCTATTATTCCAGGTATCACTAGGACTTTCAGGACCTTCAAGATCCTTTTGGATTTTTCACATATTTAGAACCTTAAAATCTTTGTAGGCTTTGAAACCTTTTAAATCTTTAGAATTTTCAAATCTTTGTACTATGTAGTTAGAAACTACGTAACTTTTAGACCTAGAGGATCTCTACAATCTTCAAGGCTTTTTGGATCTCTCGTGATTTTTAGAAATATCTGGAATCTGTGGAATCTCTCTAGAACCTTTAGAACTCTTAAAGCCTTTAGAACCTTAAATTTTTAACGATTTTTGCTGGCTCTAGACCCTTATGAAACCTTCTTTTACTAAAACCTCCTTTTGTTGACATTTATTTCAAGGTAACTGAGACATCAAACACAAAAATTACAAACAAAAAACACAACACTAATCTCCTTTTACTCCACGCCAACTCCACATACCTCAAATCTGCATCACCAGCCGGCCATCAAAGCACACCAAAGCACTTTTTCCATCCATTAAGCGCAATTAAACCATAACACGAAAATACCCGTCATTAGCGTCCCCGTTTAACGATTCTCTAGCCTTCCACCCATAGATAAAAAATACGTTTTTTTCCATAATCTGATTAGACTGCGACCTAGTCTCTGGACTTGCAAATCTTTTTCCATCCGTTTATACCAACAAACAGTTATTTTCCATCAATCATCCGCGATGATACGAAAGAAATCATTTACGTCATCCACGACCGAGAATCTTCGAAGCCAGAACCGCATCCAGCCCAATCGAACCGAGAACAATGGAGAGATTCGAAAATTAATAAACGAGGAAGAATTCCAATTCCGGTAATTGGCAAACAATGGGCCAAATTGGGAGAGATCGTCGTCATTTTTCATTGTTGTTATTGTTGTTGTTTGAAACGAAATTGCGTTGAAGAAACGGAATTTTTGATCATTTATTTACTTAGTGGTTCGAGTTTTTTCGTGTTTGTGTCTCTATTATTAATAATCACAGTCATTGAGTGCGGTAATAATTTTTAATGATTGTAAGTGAGGATGTTCGGTTTTATTAACAGGTGACTTCCCAATTATAATTGCAATAATAAAACCGCCAATTTGCGCGAATTGAGTTTAAGGAATTGCAAAAAAATTAAAAATAATTGTTGTGTTGATTTTCGTGTCTTTAATGACGTCCGAAGTCGTTGTGTGCAAATTACGGAGGAAAGCGCCGAGATTTGAGCTATTGTGAACGGGTTTTTTAGGTGAATAACGTAAATGGAATAATGAAAACACTTTTTTATGGTAATTGCCGAAATTGCAAGGAGGAAGTTGGGAATGTCCATATAATACACAAAAAAAACATTTCTAGAATATTCTATCCGAAAAAAAATGGTTTATTCCGAAACGACTATTTAAATAAGATAAATAAATAATTCAAAATCTTCAAAAGACACAAATAAATTCATTTCTGGTTTGAATAACTCGATAAATTGAGCATTATTTGGTCTGTTCGCTTTTTTGCATGATATAGGTTACTGTGAAAATTTGAATAGTCTTAGTGACCTTGCAAGTCGAATAACAAAAAAAAAATAAATAAATAAATAAAAAAAATAAAAAAGTTGCTTCAGAGCTACATGTAAATTTCGAGAATTAATTAATCCAAGGTAACATCACGTTTAATTTTGCATTAAACAAGAAAATACATATTTTTCCTTTTTTAATCGATTCTGTACACAAAATCAACATTTTTAATAAAATATTTTCCTTTTACAAATTATTTCTTAATAAGGAAAATAATTTTGTTGACATGAGATTAATATTAAATCAAATATTACATTTTTTGTGGCTGCGTAAACGTTTTCCCAGGATATACGCATAAATAACAATAATTAATAAATCAGATAGCTAAAAGGTTTATTTATTCATGTAACCAATTTATATTAATTTTGTGACAAATTTTTTATAACAAGAGCCATAAATCATTTGAAAACGCGCAAAAATTGTAAAAATCGTCCCAGATTTTTAATTTTGCCAAGTATCGAAAGTTATTGTTGTTCGTTATCTCGGGTTAAATTTTTGTTAATTATGGACGGAAACGAAAGATTTTTGTGTTATGTCTAGATCAATCAAGAACAAAAAACAAAAAGGAAGACGATTTTAGACACTTTTCAAGTTTCTAGTTGAAGAAATGTGTTTCTAGAGCTCTTAACTAGCACTTTGCACAATGAAGATCAAGTGCCGATTTAGGATTCTTCAAAAATATATGTAAGTGTAATTTTGAGTAATTAAGTTAATTTAATTAGTAGACTGAGATTTTTCTTATAAAAATATTCACTAATATTGTCGAAAAGTGATATTTTGTCGGTCAAATTTTAGCTAATTTATAACAAAACAGAGAAATTTTGAAAACTTTTACCCTATTTTTTGATCACATTTAAACCAGTTAGTAATTTTAGAAAACCTAATATCGCTATTATTACGAAATGTGCAATATAGAATTACCGTAAAATACAAACTGAATTTGATAATTTTCTTACAAAAATTTCCAACAATTTTGAAAAATGTGGCAATTTCACAATTATTATATATAGATCTATAGACCACAACGAATTTTTGGAAACTTTTTGGGACAAATTTGGTTTTTGATTTTAGTCAGTCATTGTTTTCAGACTAATTTTCAAATCTAATATTAAAAAAAAGCTAGTGCAGTTTTTGGGCCCTGTGAAAAATAAGTGCAGTTTAATTTTTCGTATAAAAATATTCACATATTATCAAAAAGTGATACTTTTGTTAGTTAAATTTTAGCGAATTTATAACAAAAATGAGAAGTTTTGAAAACTTTTACCCTATTTGTTTATCACATTTAAACCAGTAAGTAATTTTAGAAAAACTAATATCGCTATTATTACGAAATGTACAATATAGAATTTTTGTAAAATATAAACTGAATTTGATATTTTTCTTACAAAAATTTCCAACAATTTTGAAAAATGTGACATTTTGACAATTATTATTTATAGATCTATAGACCAGAACGAATTTTTGGAAACTTTCTAGGACAAATTTGGTTTTTGATTTTAGTCAGTCATTGTTTTCAGACTAATTTTCAAAGCTAGTATTAAAAAAAACTAGTGCCGTTTTTGGGCCCTGTGAAAAATAAGCGCAGTTTAAATTTTCTTATAAAAATATTGACTAACATTATCAATAAGTGATATTTTTTTCGGTTATATTTTAGCCAATTTATAACAAAAAAGAGAAATTTTGACAACTTTTACCCTATTTTTTGATCACATTTAAACCAGTTCGTAATTTTAGAAAACCTGATATCGCTATTATTACGAAATGTGCTATATAGAATTACTGTAAAATCTAAACTGAATTTGATATTTTTCTTACAAAAATTTCCAACAATTTTGAAAAATGTGGCATTTTGACAATTATTATTTATAGATCTATAGACCAGAACGAATTTTTGGAAACTTTCTAGGACAAATTTGTTTTTTGATTTTAGTCAGTCATTGTTTACAGACTAATTTTCAAACCTAGTATTAAAAAAAACTAGTGCCGTTTTTGGGCCCTGTGAAAAATAAGTGCAGTTTAATTTTTCTTATTAAAATATTCACTAATATTATTAAAAAGTGACATTTTTGTCAGTTAAATTTTAGCCAATTTATAACAAAATAGAGAAATTTTAAAAACTTTTACCCTATATTTTGATCACATTTAAACCAGTTCGTAATTTTAGAAAAACTAACATCGCTATTATTACGAAATGTGCAATATATAGAATTACCGTAAAATACAAAGTGAATTTGATATTTTTCTTGCAAAGATTTCCAATAAGTCTGAAAAATGTAACATTTTGACAAATATTATTTATAGATCTATAGACCAGAACGAATGTTTGGAAACTTTCTAGGACAAATTTGGTTTTTGATTTTAGTCAGTCATTGTTTACAGACTAGTTTTCAAACCTAGTATTAAAAAAAAACTAGTGCCGTTTTTGGGCCCTGTGAAAAATAAGTGCAGTTTAATTTTTTCTTATAAAAATATTCACTAATAATATCAAAAAGTGATATTTTTGTGGGTTAAATTTTAGCCAGTTTATACCAAAAATGAGAAATTTTGAAAATTTTTTCCCCTATTTTTTGATCACATTTAAACCAGTTCGTAATTTTAGAAAAACTAATATCGCTATTACTACGAAATGTGCAATATAGAATTACTGTAAAATATAAACTGAATTTGATATTTTTCTTACAAAAACTTCCAACAATTTTGAAAAATGTCACATTTTGACAATTATTATTTATAGACCGGAACGAATTTTTGGAAACTTTTTGGGACAAATTTGTTTTTTAATTTTAGTCAGTCATTGTTTTCTGACTAATTTTCAAACCTAGTATTAAAAATAAAACTAGTGCCGTTTTAGGGCCCTGTGAAAAATAAGTGCAGTTTAATTTTTCTTATGAAAATATTCATGATATTTTCAAAAAGTGATATTTTTGTTCGTTAAATTTTAGCGAATTTATAACAAAAAGAGAAATTTTGAAAACTTTTATCCTATTTTTTGATCACATTTAAACCAGTTCGTAATTTTAAAAAAACTAAAATCGCTATTGTTACGAAATGTCCAATATAGAATTACCGTAAAATACAAACTGAATTTGATATTTTTCTTACAAAAATTTCCAACAGTTTTGAAAAATATGACATTTTGACAATTATTATTTATAGACCAACAGACCAGAACGAATTTTTGGAAACTTTTTGGGACAAATTTGGTTTTTGATTTTAGTCAGTCATTGTTTACAGACTAATTTTCAAACCTAGTATTAAAAAAACTAGTGCCGTTTTTGGGCCCTGTGAAAAATAAGTGTAGTTTAATTTTTCTTATAAAAATATTGACTAACATTATCAATAAGTGATATTTTTTTCGGTTATATTTTAGCCAATTTATAACAAAAAAGAGAAATTTTGACAACTTTTACCCTATTTTTTGATCACATTTAAACCAGTTCGTAATTTTAGAAAAACTAACATCGCTATTATTACGAAATGTGCAATATAGAATTACCGTAAAATACAAACTGAATTTGATATTTTTCGTACAAAAATGTCCAACAATTTTGAAAAATGTGGCATTTTGACAATTATTATTTATAGATCCATAGACCAGAACGAATTTATGGAAACTTTTCGGGAAAAATTTGGTTTTAATCTTAGTCAGTCATTGTTTTCAGACTAATTTTCAAACATAATATTAAAAAAAACTAGTGCCATTTTTGGGCCCTGTGAAAAATTAGTGCAGTTTAATTTTTCTTATAAAAATATTCACTAATATTGTCAAAAAGTGATATTTTTGTGGGTTAAATTTTAATCAATTTATAACAAAAAAGAAAAATTTTGACAACTTTTACCCTATTTTTTGATCACATTTAAACCAGTTTTTAATTTTAGAAAAATTAATATTGCTGTTATTACGAAATGTGCAATATAGCATTACTGTAAAACATAAACTGAATTTGATATTTTTCTTACAAAAATTTCCAATAATTTTGAAAAATGTGACATTTTGACAATTATTATTTATAGATCTATGAACCAGAACGAATTTTTGGAAACTTTTTGGGACAAATTTGGTTTTTGATTTTGGTCAGTCATTGTTTTCAGACTAATTTTCAAATCTAGTATCAAAAAAAACCTCGTGCCGTTTTTGGGCCCTGTGAAAAATAAGTGCAGTTTAATTTTTTCTTATAAAAATATTCACTAATAATATCAAAAAGTGATATTTTTGTGGGTTAAATTTTAGCCAGTTTATACCAAAAATGAGAAATTTTGAAAATTTTTTCCCCTATTTTTTTATCACATTTAAACCAGTTCGTAATTTTAGAAAAACTAATATCGCTATTATTACGAAATGTGCAATATAGAATTACTGTAAAATATAAACTGAATTTGATATTTTTCTTACAAAAATTTCCAACAGTTTTGAAAAATATGACATTTTGACAATTATTATTTATAGACCAACAGACCAGAACGAATTTTTGGAAACTTTTTGGGACAAAGTTGGTTTTTGATTTTAGTCAGTCATTATTTTCAGACTAATTTTCAAACTTAGTATTAAAAAAAAACTATTGCCGATTTTGGGCCCTGTGAAAAATAAGTGCAAATTAAATTTCCTTATTAAAATATTTACTAATATTATCAATAAGTGATATTTTTGTGGGTTAAATTTTAGCCAATTTATAACAAAAAAGAAAAATTTTGAAAACTTTAACCTATTTTTTGATCACATTTAAACCAGTTCGTAATTTTAGAAAAACTAACATCGCTATTATTACGAAATGTGCAATATAGAATTACCGTAAAATACAAACTGAATTTGATATTTTTCTTACAAAAATTTCCAACCATTTTGAAAAATGTGACATTTTGGCAATTATTATTTATAGATCTATAGAGCAGAACAAATTTTTGTAAACCTTTTGGGACAAATTTGGTTTTTGAATTTAATCAGTCACTGTTTACAGACTAATTTTCAAACCAAGTATTAAAAAAAATCTAGTGCCGTTTTTGGGCCCTGTGAAAAATAAGTGCAGTTTAATTTTTCTTATAAAAATATTCACTAAAATTATGAAAGTGTGATATTTTTGTCGGTTAAATTTTAGCCAATTTATAAAAAAAAAGAGAAATTTTGAAAACTTTTACTCTATTTTTTGATCACATTTAAACTAGTTCTTAATTTTAGTAAAACTAATATCGTTATTATTACGGAATGTCCACTATAGATTTAGTGTAAAATATAAACTGAATTTGATATTTTTCTCACTAAAATTTCCAACAATTTTGAAAAATGTGGCATTTTTACAATTATTATTTATAGATCTATAGACCGGACCGAATTTTTGGAAACTTTTTGGGACAAATTTGGTTTTTGATTTTAGTCAGTCATTGTTTATAGACTAATTTTCAAACCTAGTATTAAAAAAAACTAGTGCCGTTTTTGGGTCCTGTGAAAAATAAGTGCAAATTAAATTTCCTTATTAAAATATTTACTAATATTATCAAAAAGTGATATTTTTGTGGGTTACATTTTAGCCAATTTATAGCAAAAAACAGAAATTGTGAAAACTTTTACCCTATTTTTTGATCACATTTAAACCAGTTCGTAATTTTAGAAAAACTAATATCGGTATTATTACGAAATGTCCAATATAGAATTACTGTAAAATATAAACTGATTTTGATATTTTTCTTACAAAAATTTCCAACAATTTTGAAAAATGTGACATTTTGACAATTAGTATTTATAGACCAACAGACCAGAACGAATTTTTGGAAACTTTTTGAACAAATTTGGTTTTTGATTTTAGTCAGTCATTATTTTCAGACTAATTTTCAAACCTAGTATTAAAAAAAAAACTAGTGCCGATTTTGGGCCCTGTGAAAAATAAGTGCAAATTAAATTTCCTTATTAAAATATTTACTAATATTATCAAAAAGTGATATTTTTGTGGGTTACATTTTAGCCAATTTATAACAAAAAGGAGAAATTTTGAAAACTAACCTATTTTTTTATCACATGTAAACCAGTTTTTAATTTTAGAAAAACTAATTTCGCTATTATTACGAAATGTGCAATATAGAATTACCGTAAAATATAAACTGAATTTGATATTTTTATTACAAAAATTTCAAACAATTTTGAAAAAGGTCACATTTTGACAAGTATTATTTATAGATCTATAGACCAGAACGAATTTTTGGAAACTTTTTGGAACAAATTTGGTTTTTGATTTTAGCCAGTCATTGTTTTTAGACTAATTTTCAAAACTGGAATTTACACCAATATTATTAAATAATTACATTTCTGTCGATTAAGTTTTCAGTCAATTTCTAACAAAAACGTGAAATTTTTGAAAACTTGTTACAATATTTTTTGGTTCTGATACCTTTTACCCAAATTTCGAATTCGATCTCAATTAATTAGTGTTTCTAGACTAATTTTTACACTTCACACACTCTGATTTCTGTAACTTCCGTGAATTTAGTACTTAAAGAAAAATTTTGATTACTTAAAAATCTTCCATTCTACTGAAGTTCGCCAACCTCTCAAAGAACTGTATAATTTGACTTCTGACAGCAGGAGAGCGATCCTCTAATATTCCAAATTAGGTGCAGCCAACATGATAAATGAAAGACGTCCATCACCACAAAAAACTCCTTTGTCTCAATCCCCATCAATCTGATCAACGGTCACCCAATGACGTCAATCCCCACCAACCCCCAAAAAGACCCCCAAGTACATTTCCACCCACGCAACCAAACCAATTAACCAACTCTGACGAAACAAACAAAACCACAATTTCCAAACACCCAAAACTCCGATAACAAAAAAACCCGTAAAACCCATCCTAATCTTAAACAAGGACGCCACCCTCCTCTCTGTCGCACACCACAACAAGATGCACATGTCGCCAAGGGTGGGGAGAGCACGCTCTTAATAAGCCTCGCCGCGATTGGCCAGTGAAAGTACTCGCAATTATTTAAGACGTTAGTTAAGTAACTCGTATAATACAAACTAAGCCGCGAAATTCACGCATTTCTCGCCCGAATTCGACGCCAATCGCACCGATTTTCTTGGTTCCGATTTAGAGCGCGAGTGCGTTCGAGTGCTGCAAGTGAAAATGAAGGACTTGGTCTCGGTGTGCAACAGTATAGTGCGGTGGAGTTACAGTCCGGTGAGGACCAGGAGCCCGCAGGACGACTCCAGGATAACGCACAAGCGGTACAAGAGTAAGTCGGGAAAAATCGGTAACCCATTTTGGGCGAGGACTTTCTCTTGGGTTTCGCGGGTTATGCAAGGAGTTAGCTTTGTTGTGGATTTTGGTGATCTGGTCGATGGGTTACGCAAGTGGAGTTTCGTTCGGAAACGGTTTCGATGACTGGCGATTTTTCTTGGTGTGTGTGCTGTGACAAATTCGGACCAGAAACGTCGATTTATCTACGGTTTTAATTAGGTTTTTGTTTCGCAGTATTTGCTCTCTAAAGTTATTTGGCGCCTGAATGTATATAGAAATTCGAGGTTTTTCCGCATTTTTCGCCTTTTTCCGCACAATGAATTCCATTTCTTGTTTGGTAATTTTTGTGGCAACTGGTTTCTGCTGTTTTTAGTTCAAAATTTGCAAATGTTACTCTCTTCCGCAATGTTAGATATTTTAGACGATTTTCTCCCCAGGGTCTACCACCTTTATGACATTTGATTTTTTCATCTACAACTTTCCGCTTTTAGCGAACTGTGACATTACACTACCTTTTTTTTTAGAGTTATTTAATATGTTTGACATTATAGTCGCGAACTTGACCCCAAAGACACGACATGCATATTTTTTATGTTATTATGTGGCTTCTGCAAACAATATAAGTCCAATCATGGCTAAAAATACCGGTTTTCAAAATTTTACCTCTTAAAATTATGCCATTGGACCGATTTTTTGACGAATTTCGAACACCTAATTTTACAACTGTTTTTGGAAAACTGTCCCCTTTTTGGACACCCACAATCCAAAATTTAAATTTACCCTCTCGCGTTTTTTGAGTTTTCGTTTCATCAGATATCATCAAAAACACGACTATTCTTTATTTATCCATATTTTTAAGTGGCATTTTTGACAACTTTTGGTACCATTTTTGCTGGAAAGTGATAATTTGGGACAAACTTTGAAAAAACCTATTTCTATGGATATTATATATAGTTTAATAATTGTGGGCATTTTTCGAGTAAATTCTTTTTTATTGTACTGAAAATTAAAGTAAATCAGTGAAGTGCCATTTTTGAAGCCTATTTCAGTTATTTAAAGAGAAAAAGTTTTAGTTAATAATCTTAATAAAACTTGTTTGTACAATGAAAATTCTTGAAAATTCGAACCTGAAAAGCCCAGTTTCGAAAAGGGGCCATTTTTGGGTACCTTATTTTTCAAAATTTCACAAGTTTGATCATTTTTACTTCTCCATTCTTATTAATTATTGAAATTGTTTCAAATGAGTTAAAATATCTTGAATAAAACTGAAAAAAGATATTTTATGTGCCATTTTTAGGTAATTCTGAAACAAAAATATCGTTCAAATGTAGCTACTTCGTAAAAACCAATTTCTACGGATATTATAGTTTTACAATCCTGGACAATTTTCGAAGAAATTCTTTTTTAATGTACTGAAATTTAAAATAAATCAGTGAAGTGCCATTTTCGGAGCCTACTTCCGTTCTTTTAAAAGAAAAATTTTAGTAAATAATCTTAATAAAACTTGTTTGTACACTGAAAATTATTAAAAAATCGAACCTGTAAAGTCCAATTTTCGAAAAGGGGCCATTTTTGGGTACCTGATTTTTCAAAATTTCACAAGTTTGATAATTTTTACTTCTTCAGTCTTATTAATTATTGAAATTGTTTCAGATGAGTTAAAATATCTTGAATAAAACTGAAAAAAGCTGTTTTATGTGCCATTTTTAGGTAATTCTGAAAAAAAATATCGTTCAAATGTAGCTACTTCGTAAAAACCTATTTCTATGGATATTATAGTTTAATAATTGTGGGCATTTTTCGAGTAAATTCTTTTTTAATGTACTGAAATTTAAAATAAATCAGTGAAGTGCCATTTTCGGAGCTTAATTTCGTTGTTTTAAAGGAAAAATTTTACTAAATAATCTTAATAAAACTTGTTTGTAAAATGAAAATTATTAAAAAATCGAACCTGTAAAGTCTAATTTTCGAAAAGGGGCCATTTTTGGGTACCATATTTTTCAAAATTTCACAAGTTTGATAATTTTTACTTCTCCATTCTTATTAATTATTGGAATTGTTTCAGATGAGTTAAAATATCTTGAATAAAACTGAAAAAAGATGTTTTATGTGCCATTTTTAGGTAATTCTGAAACAAAAATATCGTTCAAATGTAGCTACTTCGTAAAAACCTATTTCTACGGATATTATAGTTTTACAATCGTGGGCATTTTTCGAAGAAATTCTTTTTTAATGTACTGAAATTTAAAATATATCAGTGAAGTGCCATTTTCGGAGCCTAATTTCGTTGTTTTAAAGGAAAAATTTTACTAAATAATCTTAATAAAACTTGTTTGTAAAATGAAAATTATTAAAAAATCGAACCTGTAAAGTCCAATTTTCGAAAAGGGGCCATTTTTGGGTACCTGATTTTTCAAAATTTCACAAGTTTGATAATTTTTACTTCTTCAGTCTTATTAATTATTGAAATTGTTTCAGATGAGTTAAAATCTCTTGAATAAAACTGAAAAAAGCTGTTTTATGTGCCATTTTTAGGTAATTCTGAAACAAAAATATCGTTCAAATGTAGCTACTTCGTAAAAACCTATTATGGATATTATAATTTTATAATCCTGGGCATTTTTCCAGTAAATTCTTTTTTGATGTACTCAAATTTAAAATAAATCAGTGAAGTGCCATTTTCGGAGCCTACTTCCGTTCTTTTAAAAGAAAAATTTTAGTAAATAATCTTAATAAAACTTGTTTGTAAAATGAAAATTATTAAAAAATCGAACCTGTAAAGTCCAATTTTCGAAAAGGGGCCATTTTTGGGTACCATATTTTTCAAAATTTCACAAATTTGATAATTTTTACTTCTCCATTCTTATTAATTATTGAAATTGTTTCAGATGAGTTAAAATCTCTTGAATAAAACTGAAAAAAGCTGTTTTATGTGCCATTTTTAAGTAATTCTGAAACAAAAATATCGTTCAAATGTAGCTACTTCGTAAAAACCTATTTCTACGGATATTATAGTTTTACAATCGTGGGCATTTTTCGAAGAAATTCTTTTTTAATGTACTGAAATTTAAAATAAATGAAATTTAAAATAAATCATTGAAGTGCCATTTTCGGAGCCTACTTCCGTCTTTTAAAAGAAAAATTTTAGTAAATAATCTTAATAAAACTTGTTTGTACAATGAAAATTATTAAAAAATCGAACCTGTAAAGTCCAATTTTCGAAAAGGGGCCATTTTTGAATACCATATTTTTCAAAATTTCACAAGTTTGATAATTTTTACTTCCTCATTCTTATTAATTATTGAAATTGTTTCAAATGAGTTAAAATATCTTGAATAAAACTGAAAAAAGCTGTTTTATGTGCCATTTTTAGGTAATTCTGAAACAAAAATATCGTTCAAATGTAGCTACTTCGTAAAAACCTATTTCTACGGATATTATAGTTTTACAATCGTGGGCATTTTTCGAAGAAATTCTTTTTTAATGTACTGAAATTTAAAATATATCAGTGAAGTGCCATTTTCGGAGCCTAATTTCGTTGTTTTAAAGGAAAAATTTTACTAAATAATCTTAATAAAACTTGTTTGTAAAATGAAAATTATTAAAAAATCGAACCTGTAAAGTCCAATTTTCGAAAAGGGGCCATTTTTGGGTACCTGATTTTTCAAAATTTCACAAGTTTGATAATTTTTACTTCTTCAGTCTTATTAATTATTGAAATTGTTTCAGATGAGTTAAAATCTCTTGAATAAAACTGAAAAAAGCTGTTTTATGTGCCATTTTTAGGTAATTCTGAAACAAAAATATCGTTCAAATGTAGCTACTTCGTAAAAACCTATAGGCATATTATAGTTTTACAATGCTGGGCATTTTTCGAAGAAATTCTTTTTTAATGTACTGAAATTTAAAATAAATCAGTGAAGTGCCATTTTCGGAGCCTAATTTCGTAGTTTTAAAGGAAAAATTTTACTAAATAATCTTAATAAAACTTGTTTGTAAAATGAAAATTATTAAAAAATCGAACCTGTAAAGTCCAATTTTCGAAAAGGGGCCATTTTTGGGTACCATATTTTTCGAAATTTCACAAATTTGATAATTTTTACTTCTCCATTCTTATTAATTATTGGAATTGTTTCAGATGAGTTAAAATATCTTGAATAAAACTGAAAAAATATGTTTTATGTGCCATTTTTAGGTAATTCTGAAACAAAAATATCGTTCAAATGTAGCTACTTCGTAAAACCTATTTCTACGGATATTATAGTTTTACAATCGTGGGCATTTTTCGAAGAAATTCTTTTTTAATGTACTGAAATTTAAAATAAATCAGTGAAGTGCCATTTTCGGAGCCTACTTCCGTCTTTTAAAAGAAAAATTTTAGTAAATAATCTTAATAAAACTTGTTTGTACAATGAAAATTCTTAAAAAATCGAACCTGTAAAGTCCAATTTTCGAAAAGAGGCCATTTTTGGGTACCTAATTTTTCAAAATTACAAAAGTTTAATTTTTTTACTTCACCGTCCTTATTAAATTATTAAAATCATTTTCGATGAGTTAAAACCTCCTGAAGAAAAACGGAAAAAGTGTTCTTTTAGGTGCCATTTTTAGTTTTTTTTTCCTACAAAAAATTTCATTCAAATATAAGCTGCTTAAAAAACTATTTCTAGGAATATCATAGTTTTATAACTCTGGGCATTTTTCGATTAAATTGTTTTCTACTGTTTCAAAAATTAAATTTAATTCATAAGGTGCCATTTTCCAAACCCATTTCAATTTTTTCAAAAGAAAAAGTTTCAAAAACGAGCTTATTAAAAGTAGTTTGTCCCATGAAAATAAAAAAAATCGAACCTGCAAAGTCCAATTTTCGGAACAAGGGCCATTTTTGGGTACCGGATTCTTTAAAATTACACAAGATTGATTATTTTTGCTTCTGCGTCCGTATTGAATTATTAAAATCAATGTTAAAACCTCTTGTATAAAAGTGAAAAAATTGTTGTTTGAGGTGACATTTTTAGGTAATTATGGAAAAAAAATCATTCAAATTAGCTACTTTTGACAAATCTATTTCTATGAATATCACGGTTTTATAATTTTGGGCATTTTTCTATTAAATTCTGTTTAACTGTACTGAAAATTAAAGTAAATCAGTGCGGTGCCATTCTCGGAACCTATTTGATTTTTTTCGAAGGAAAAAGCTCTATAAAATAGTCTTATTCAAACTTGTTTTCACCACGAAAATGAAAAAAATCAAACCTCAAAAGTCCAGTTTTCGAAACGGGAACCATTTTTGGGTACCTGATTTTTCAAAATTATACAAGTTTGATTTTTTAATTTCTACGTCCGTATTGAATTTTTAAAACCAATGTTAAAATCACTTGAATAAAAGTGAAAAAAATGTTGTTTGAGGTGCCATTTTTAGGTAATTATGGAAGAAAATCATTCAAATTAGCTACTTTTAAAAAACTTATTTCTATGAATATCACGGTTTTATAATTTTGGGCATTTTTCGATTAAATTCTATTTAGCTGTACTGAAAATTAAAGTAAATCAGTGCGGTGCCATTTTCGAAACCTATTTGATTTTTTTCAAAGGAAAAGAAAAAGTTCTATAAAATAGTCTTATTCAAACTTGTTTTCACTACGAAAATGAAAAAAATCAAACCTCGAAAGTCCAGCTTTCGAAACGGGGGCCATTTTTGGGTACCTAATTTTTCAAAGTTATACAAGTTTGATTTTTTAATTTCTACGTCCGTATTGAATTATTAAAATCAATGTTAAAATCACATGAATAAAAGTGGAAAAAGTGTTGTTTGATGTGCCATTTTTAGGTAATTATGGAAAAAAATCATCCAAATTAGCTACTTTTAAAAGACCTATTTCTATGAATATCATGGTTCTATAATTTTGCGCATTTTTCGATTAAATTCAATTTAACTGTACTAAAAATTGAAGTAAATCAGTGCGGTGCCATTTTCGGAACCTATTTGATTTTTTTCAAAGGAAAAAGTTCTATAAAATAGTCTTATTCAAACTTGTTTTCACCACGAAAATGAAAAAAATCAAACCTCGATAGTCCAGTTTTCGAACCGGGGGCCATCTTTGGGTACCTGATTTTTCAAAATTACGCAAGTTTGATTATTTTTACTTCCGCGTCTTTATTAAATTATTAAAATTATTTTCGATGAGTTCAAATCTCCTGAGTAAAAATGAAAAAAATGTGGTTTGAGTTACCATTTTTAGGTAACTCCGACAAAAAATTTCATTCAAACACAGCTACTTGAAAAAACTATTTCTAGGAATATCAGTTTTATAACTCTCGGCATTTTTCGATTAAATTATTTTCAACTATACCGAAAATTAAATTTAATCAATGGGGTGCCATTTTCCAAACCCATTTAAATTTCAGAAAACAAGCTTATTAAAAGTAGTTTGCCCCATGAAAATTGAAAAAAATCGAACCTGCGAAGTCCAATTTTCGAAACAGGGCCATTTTTGGGTAACACTGATGATTTTTTTCAATTTTAATATTAGTCCCTTTAAACGTTCCCCTATTTTCGACCAAACCCCACAAACAACGCAACGAAGCGAACTAGCCCTCAAAAATGGTGTAGGTAAATTACCAACAAACCACCAAATTTTGGGCACCCTCCCAAAAAAATCAAAAACTAATCTCAAAATTCTCCTTCCAGCACCGCTCCTAATCGCCTTCCTCGGCCTCATGGGCATCTTCGGCGGAATTTTCGCCCTAGTCATCCGTCCCTACGACTTTCTCTTCAAATGGGTAAGTCTCATCCGCATCTCCCATCAATCACCTTCGAACTCTCATCGCCATACAAATACCACCGAAAGGTCATCCGGCGTTAGCGATGCCTCGAGCATCGGTCGTCAAACGTCCAACGCGTGTCCAATCGATTTTTGCACAACCATCACATTGCTTGTGCAATTACACAGTAAACAAACGTGGAAAGTCGGCGGCCCGCAGGGGTCACTTTTCGGGCCGACGTTGCGTTTCGGCTACGTGCCGCGAATGCAAACCGCGCGTGGGAAATTGCGAATCTGTCATGGTTCTGGTCGTGGTAGCGATTTTTGCGATCTGGACCCAGATTGGGCCGGGGTGACGCGAGTTGGACACTTGCGAAACTAGGCCGCGTTTTTCTACAATGTGGAAAGTTTGCGCGCGATTAGTGCGCGATTTGTGGACTGGTCGAAGGAATAATTTTTTAAATGGGATGATCGTGCACATTGTTGTTGATTTTTTTTTGTAGTACATGTTTAAAAATCCATTATGTGTGCAGTTTGGACCCATTAACGTGAATTGCAAATGTTATGATTAATGACAGGTTTTGTTCGAGCTTCCGTTGTTGATTTCCGCGGTTTTTTATTGCTTGACAAAGTCTCCGGAGGATTATTTTTAGACTACACATAGTTCAGGGTTCTTTCCATAAGATTATTAAATACGTGCCGTTCACCGCTAGGAAATTAATGGGTGTTTACGACCAGATTCTTCCAAATTATGTGCCGTTAATCAAATTTTGACAGACGATGAACGAAAATTCTTGCGGTCTAGTGTAAACATTTTTTTAAATATGTGGAGAAGTCCATAATGCTCTGTTAAATATCTGGTGCCAATTTTGGGCACCTGTATAATTATCATTTTTGTGTTTTATTTAACTTTCGTTGACAGTTAAAACCTTAACCTATCACAAATTAAAAAAAAAACTAACAGTTTATTGAGTTTCATTTACCCACGCGAAACCACATCAAAAGATGAAGGAATAAATAAATAAAACATAAAAATGTGCCATTTTTGGGCACCTGTATATCTTCATAACAAAGAAAATTTTTAAAATACACAAACACTTAAAATGTTCTTGAACTTGTCGTGGTGCTATTTTTGGTCACCTGTGTATTTTTTGGTAACAATCATGATACAAAAAAAAATAACATTCATTTAAAATTTGTGATGTTTTCGTCCTTCCGACTTTTGTAAAATGGAGTGTCATTTTTGGGTACCTGCAGAATTGTTATTTTTGTATTTCTTTAACCTTTTTCGCAGTTACACCACTTGTACGAAAAATTATCTTTCACAAATTAAAAAAAAAAAGTTTGTTTAGTGATTTTGGAACCCTTTTGACAAAGAAAATATAGAAAAAAAAATCTATAACGTTCCGTAAAATTACGTTGTAGCAATTTTGGGACTTTTTTGATAAATGAAATACAAAAATGTGCCGTTTCTAGATACGAAAGAAAATTTTTAAAACACACAGATTTTGGGAGCTTATTGCTAAATTAAATATAAAAATGTGCCATTTTTGGGCACCTGTATATCTTCATAACAAAGAAATTTTTTAAAATACACAGAAATTTAAAGTATTCTTGAACTTGGCGTGGTGCCATTTTTGGTCACCTGTGTATTTTTAGGTAGCAATCATGATGCAGAAAAAAATTACATTCATTTAAAATTTGTGACGTTTTCGTCCTTCGACTTTTGTAAAATAGAGTGCCATTTTTGGGTACCTGCAGAATTGTTATTTTTGTATTTCTTTAACCTTTTTCGCAGTTACACCACTTGTACGAAAAATCTTTCACAAATTAAAAAAAAATGTGCTTTTAGTGATTTTGGAACCCTTTTGAGAAAGAAAATATAGAAAAAAGAAAATCTATAACGTTCCGCAAAATTACGTTCTAGCGATTTTGGGACTTTTTTGATAAATAAAAGATAAAAATGTCTCATTTCTAGGTACAAAAGAAAATTTTTAAAACACAGATGTTGGGACCTTATTGATAAATTAAATATAAAAATGTGCCATTTTTGAGCACCTGTATATATTTATAACAAAGAAAATTTTTAAAATACACAAACATTTAAAATTTTCTTGAACTTGTCGTGGTGCCATTTTTGGTCACTGGTGTAATTTTAGGTAGAAATCATGATACAAAAAAATAACATTAATTTAAAATTTGTGACGTTTTGTCCTTCGACTTTTGTAAAATTGGGTGCCATTTTTGGGTACCTGTAGAATTGTTATTTTTGTATTTCTTTAACCTTTTTCGCAGTTACACCACTTGTACGAAAAATCTTTCACAAATTAAAAAAAAATGTGCTTTTAGTGATTTTGGGACCCTTTTGAAAAAGAAAATATAGAAAAAAATCTATAACGTTCCTCAAAATTACGTTGTAGCGATTGTGGGACTTTTTTGATAAATAAAAGATAAAAATGTGCCATTTCTAGGTAGAAAAGAAAATTTTTAAAACACAGATGTTGGGACCTTATTGATAAATTAAATATACAAATGTGCCATTTTTGAGCACCTGTCTATATTTATAACAAAGAAAATTTTTAACATACACAAACATTTAAAATTTTCTTGAACTTGTCGTGGTGCCATTTTTGGTCACCGGTGTAATTTTAGGTAGAAATCATGATACAAAAAATTTACATTCATTTAAAATTTGTGACGTCTTCGTCCTTCGACTTTTGTAAAATGGAGTGCTATTTTTGGGTACTTGTAGAATTGTTATTTTTGTATTTCTTTAACCTTTTTCGCAATTACACCACTTGTACGAAAAATTATCTTTCACAAATTAAAAAAAAATGTGTTTTTGGTGATTTTGGGACCCTTTTGAAAAAGAAAATATAGAAAAAAATCTATAACGTTCCTCAAAATTACGTTGTAGCGATTGTGGGACTTTTTTTTTAAATAAAAGATAAAAATGTGCCATTTCTAGGTAGAAAAGAAAATTTTTAAAACACAGATGTTGGGACCTTATTGATCAATTAAATATACAAATGTGCCATTTTTGAGCACCTGTCTATATTTATAACAAAGAAAATTTTTAAAATACACAAACATTTAAAATTTTCTTGAACTTGTCGTGGTGCCATTTTTGGTCACTTGTGTATTTTTAGGTAACAATCATGATACAAAAAAAATAACATTCATTTAACATTTGTGACGTTTTCGTCCTTCGACTTTTGTAAAATAGAGTGCCATTTTTGGATACCTGCAGAATTGTTATTTTTGTATTTCTTTAACCTTTTTCGCAGTTACACCACTTGTACGAAAAATCTTTCACAAATTAAAAAAAAATGTGCTTTTAGCGATTTTGGGACCCTTTTGAGAAAGAAAATATAGAAAAAAAATCTATAACGTTCCGCAAAATTACGTTCTAGCGATTTTGGGACTTTTTTGATAAATAAAAGATAAAAATGTCTCATTTCTAGGTACAAAAGAAAATTTTTAAAACACAGATGTTGGGACCTTATTGATAAATTAAATATAAAAATGTGCCATTTTTGAGCACCTGTATATATTTATAACAAAGAAAATTTTTAAAATACACAAACATTTAAAATTTTCTTGAACTTGTCGTGGTGCCATTTTTGGTCACTGGTGTAATTTTAGGTAGAAATCATGATACAAAAAAATAACATTAATTTAAAATTTGTGACGTTTTGTCCTTCGACTTTTGTAAAATTGGGTGCCATTTTTGGGTACCTGTAGAATTGTTATTTTTGTATTTCTTTAACCTTTTTCGCAGTTACACCACTTGTACGAAAAATCTTTCACAAATTAAAAAAAAATGTGCTTTTAGTGATTTTGGGACCCTTTTGAAAAAGAAAATATAGAAAAAAATCTATAACGTTCCTCAAAATTACGTTGTAGCGATTGTGGGACTTTTTTGATAAATAAAAGATAAAAATGTGCCATTTCTAGGTAGAAAAGAAAATTTTTAAAACACAGATGTTGGGACCTTATTGATAAATTAAATATACAAATGTGCCATTTTTGAGCACCTGTCTATATTTATAACAAAGAAAATTTTTAACATACACAAACATTTAAAATTTTCTTGAACTTGTCGTGGTGCCATTTTTGGTCACCGGTGTAATTTTAGGTAGAAATCATGATACAAAAAATTTACATTCATTTAAAATTTGTGACGTCTTCGTCCTTCGACTTTTGTAAAATGGAGTGCTATTTTTGGGTACCTGTAGAATTGTTATTTTTGTATTTCTTTAACCTTTTTCGCAATTACACCACTTGTACGAAAAATTATCTTTCACAAATTAAAAAAAAATGTGTTTTTGGTGATTTTGGGACCCTTTTGAAAAAGAAAATATAGAAAAAAATCTATAACGTTCCTCAAAATTACGTTGTAGCGATTGTGGGACTTTTTTGATAAATAAAAGATAAAAATGTGCCATTTCTAGGTAGAAAAGAAAATTTTTAAAACACAGATGTTGGGACCTTATTGATCAATTAAATATACAAATGTGCCATTTTTGAGCACCTGTCTATATTTATAACAAAGAAAATTTTTAAAATACACAAACATTTAAAATTTTCTTGAACTTGTCGTGGTGCCATTTTTGGTCACTTGTGTATTTTTAGGTAACAATCATGATACAAAAAAAATAACATTCATTTAACATTTGTGACGTTTTCGTCCTTCGACTTTTGTAAAATAGAGTGCCATTTTTGGATACCTGCAGAATTGTTATTTTTGTATTTCTTTAACCTTTTTCGCAGTTACACCACTTGTACGAAAAATCTTTCACAAATTAAAAAAAAATGTGCTTTTAGCGATTTTGGGACCCTTTTGAGAAAGAAAATATAGAAAAAAAATCTATAACGTTCCGCAAAATTACGTTCTAGCGATTTTGGGACTTTTTTGATAAATAAGATATAAAAATGTGCCATTTCTAGGTACAAAAGAAAATTTTTAAAACATAGATGTTGGGACCTTACTGATAAATTAAATATACAAATGTGCCATTTTTGAGCACCTGTCTATATTTATAACAAAGAAAATTTTTAAAATACACAAACATTTAAAATTTTCTTGAACTTGTCGTGGTGCCATTTTTGGTCACCTGTGTAATTTTAGGTAGAAATCATGATACAAAAAAATAACATTAATTTAAAATTTGTGACGTTTTCGTCCTTCGACTTTTGTAAAATTGGGTGCCCTTTTTGGGTACCTGTAGAATTGTTATTTTTGTATTTCTTTAACCTTTTTCGCAATTACACCACTTGTACGAAAAATCTTTCACAAATTAAAAAAAAATGTGCTTTTAGTGATTTTGGAACCCTTTTGAGAAAGAAAATATAGAAAAAAGAAAATCTATAACGTTCCGCAAAATTACGTTGTAGCTATTTTGGGACTTTTTTGATAAATAAGATATAAAAATGTGCCATTTCTAGGTACAAAAGAAAATTTTTAAAACATAGATGTTGGGACCTTATTGATAAATTAAATATACAAATGTGCCATTTTTGAGCACCTGTCTATATTTATAACAAAGAAAATTTTTAAAATACACAAACATTTAAAATTTTCTTGAACTTGTCGTGGTGCCATTTTTGGTCACCGGTGTAATTTTAGGTAGAAATCATGATACAAAAAATTTACATTCATTTAAAATTTGTGACGTCTTCGTCCTTCGACTTTTGTAAAATGGAGTGCTATTTTTGGGTACCTGTTGAATTGTTATTTTTGTATTTCTTTAACTTTTTTCGCAGTTACACCACTTGTACGAAAAATTATCTTTCACAAATTAAAAAAAAAAGTGCTTTTAGTGATTTTGGAACCCTTTTGACAAAGAAAATATAGAAAAAAAAATCTATAACGTTCCGTAAAATTACGTTGTAGCGATTTTGGGACTTTTTTGATAAATGAAATACAAAAATGTGGCGTTTCTAGATACAAAAGAAAATTTTTAAAACACACAGATTTTGGGAGCTTATTGATAAATTAAATATAAAAATGTGCCATTTTTGGGCACCTGTATATCTTCATAACAAAGAAATTTTTTAAAATACACAGAAATTTAAAATATTCTTGAACTTGTCGTGGTGCCATTTTTGGTCACCTGTGTATTTTTTGGTAACAATCATGATACAAAAAAAAATAACATTCATCTAAAATTTGTGATGTTTTCGTCCTTCCGACTTTTGTAAAATGGAGTGTCATTTTTGGGTACCTGTTGAATTGTTATTTTTGTATTTCTTTAACTTTTTTCGCAGTTACACCACTTGTACGAAAAATTATCTTTCACAAATTAAAAAAAAAAGTGCTTTTAGTGATTTTGGAACCCTTTTGAGAAAGAAAATATAGAAAAAAAAATCTATAGCGTTCCGCAAAATTACGTTGTAGCAATTTTGGGACTTTTTTGATAAATGAAATACAAAAATGTGGCGTTTCTAGATACAAAAGAAAATTTTTAAAACACACAGATTTTGGGAGCTTATTGATAAATTAAATATAAAAATGTGCCATTTTTGGGCACCTGTATATCTTCATAACAAAGAAAATTTTTAAAATACACAGAAATTTAAAATATTCTTGAACTTGTCGTAGTGCCATTTTTGGTCACCTGTGTATTTTTTGGTAACAATCATGATACAAAAAAAAATAACATTCATTTAAAATTTGTGATGTTTTCGTCCTTCCGACTTTTGTAAAATGGAGTGTCATTTTTGGGTACCTGTAGAATTGTTATTTTTGTATTTCTTTAACCTTTTTCGCAATTACACCACTTGTACGAAAAATTATCTTTCACAAATTAAAAAAAAATGTGCTTTTAGCGATTTTGGGACCCTTTTGAGAAAGAAAATTTAAAAAAAAATCTATAACGTTCCGCAAAATTACGTTCTAGCGATTTTGGGACTTTTTTGATAAATAAGATATAAAAATGTGCCATTTCTAGGTACAAAAGAAAATTTTTAAAACATAGATGTTGGGACTTTATTGATAAATTAAATATACAAATGTGCCATTTTTGAGCACCTGTCTATATTTATAACAAAGAAAATTTTTAAAATACACAAACATTTAAAATGTTCTTGAACTTGTCGTGGTGCCATTTTTGGTCACCGGTGTAATTTTAGGTAGAAATCATGATACAAAAAATTTACATTCATTTAAAATTTGTGACGTCTTCGTCCTTCGACTTTTGTAAAATAGAGTGCTATTTTTGGGTACCTGTAGAATTGTTATTTTTGTATTTCTTTAACCTTTTTCGCAATTACACCACTTGTACGAAAAATTATCTTTCACAAATTAAAAAAAAATGTGCTTTTAGCGATTTTGGGACCCTTTTGAGAAAGAAAATTTAAAAAAAAATCTATAACGTTCCGCAAAATTACGTTCTAGCGATTTTGGGACTTTTTTGATAAATAAGATATAAAAATGTGCCATTTCTAGGTACAAAAGAAAATTTTTAAAACATAGATGTTGGGACCTTATTGATAAATTAAATATACAAATGTGCCATTTTTGAGCACCTGTCTATATTTATAACAAAGAAAATTTTTAAAATACACAAACATTTAAAATGTTCTTGAACTTGTCGTGGTGCCATTTTTGGTCACCGGTGTAATTTTAGGTAGAAATCATGATACAAAAAATTTACATTCATTTAAAATTTGTGACGTCTTCGTCCTTCGACTTTTGTAAAATGGAGTGCTATTTTTGGGTACCTGTAGAATTGTTATTTTTGTATTTCTTTAACCTTTTTCGCGGCAACACCACTTGTACGAAAAATTATCTTTTACAAATTAAAAAAAAAATGTGCTTTTAGCGATTTTGGGACCCTTTTGAGAAAGAAAATTTAAAACAAAAATCTATAGCGTTCCGTAAAATTACGTTCTAGCGATTTTGGGACTTTTTTGATAAATAAGATATAAAAATGTGCCATTTCTAGGTACAAAAGAAAATTTTTAAAACATAGATGTTGGGACCTTATTGATAAATTAAATATACAAATGTGCCATTTTTGAGCACCTGTCTATATTTATAACAAAGAAAATTTTTAAAATACACAAACATTTAAAATTTTCTTGAACTTGTCGTGGTGCCATTTTTGGTCACCGGTGTAATTTTAGGTAGAAATCATGATACAAAAAATTTACATTCATTTAAAATTTGTGACGTCTTCGTCCTTCGACTTTTGTAAAATGGAGTGCCATTTTTGGATACCTGCAGAATTGTTATTTTTGTATTTCTTTAACCTTTTTCGCAGTTACACCACTTGTAAGAAAAATCTTTCACAAATTAAAAAAAAATGTGCTTTTAGTGATTTTGGAACCCTTTTGAGAAAGAAAATATAGAAAAAAGAAAATCTATAACGTTCCGCAAAATTACGTTCTAGCGATTTTGGGACTTTTTTGATAAATAAAAGATAAAAATGTGTCATTTCTAGGTACAAAAGAAAATTTTTAAAACACAGATGTTGGGACCTTATTGATAAATTAAATATAAAAATGTGCCATTTTTGAGCACCTGTATATATTTATAACAAAGAAATTTTTAAAATACACAAACATTTAAAATGTTCTTGAACTTGTCGTGGTGCCATTTTTGGTCACCGGTGTAATTTTAGGTAGAAATCATGATACAAAAAAATAACATTAATTTAAAATTTGTGACGTTTTCGTCCTTCGACTTTTGTAAAATTGGGTGCCATTTTTGGGTACCTGTAGAATTGTTATTTTTGTATTTCTTTAACCTTTTTCGCGGCAACACCACTTGTACGAAAAATTATCTTTCACAAATTAAAAAAAAATGTGCTTTTAGCGATTTTGGGACCCTTTTGAGAAAGAAAATTTAGAAAAAAAATCTATAACGTTCCGCAAAATTACGTTCTAGCGATTTTGGGACTTTTTTGATAAATAAGATATAAAAATGTGCCATTTCTAGGTACAAAAGAAAATTTTTAAAACATAGATGTTGGGACCTTACTGATAAATTAAATATACAAATGTGCCATTTTTGAGCACCTGTCTATATTTATAACAAAGAAAATTTTTAAAATACACAAACATTTAAAATTTTCTTGAACTTGTCGTGGTGCCATTTTTGGTCACCGGTGTAATTTTAGGTAGAAATCATGATACAAAAAATGTACATTCATTTAAAATTTGTGACGTCTTCGTCCTTCGACTTTTGTAAAATGGAGTGCTATTTTTGGGTACCTGTAGAATTGTTATTTTTGTATTTCTTTAACCTTTTTCGCAATTACACCACTTGTACGAAAAATTATCTTTCACAAATTAAAAAAAAAAGTGTTTTTAGTGATTTTGGGACCCTTTTGAGAAAGAAAACATAGAAAAAAATCTATAACGTTCCGCAAAATTACGTTGTAGCTATTTTGGGACTTTTTTGATAAATGAAATATAAAAATGTGCCAAATCTAGATACAAAAGAAAATTTTTAAAACACACAGATTTTGGGAGCTTATTGCTAAATTAAATATAAAAATGTGCCATTTCTGGGCACCTGTGTAATTTTAGGTAACAATCATGATACAAAAAAAATAACATTCATTTAAAATTTGTGACGTTTTCGTTCTTCGAATTTTGTAAAATGGAGTGTCATTTTTGGGTACCGGTAGAATTGTTATTTTTGTATTTCTTTAAACTTTTTCGCAGTTACACCACTTGTACGAAAAATTATCTTTCACAAATTAAAAAAAAATGCGCTTTTAGTGATTTTGGAACCCTTTTGAGAAAGAAAATATAGAAAAAAAAATTTATAGCGTTCCGCAAAATTACGTTGTAGCCATTTTGAGACTTTTTTGATAAATGAAATACACAAATGTGCCGTTTCTAGATACAAAAGAAAATTTTTAAAACACACAGATTTTGGGAGCTTATTGATAAATTAAATATAAAAATGTGCCATTTTTAGGGACCGGTATATCTTCGTACCAAAGAAAATTTTTAAAATACACAGAAATTTAAAATATTCTTGAACTTGTCGTGGTGCCATTTTTGGTCACCTGTGTATCTCCATAACAAAGAAAATTCTGGGACTTTCCATAAAACACACCAGTGCCATTTTTCGGCACTTTTAAATCTTATATTAAAATTATGTTGTGAATGAAAATTAATATTCATGAAAAATTTACGACTGTCGCAAAATAAGAAACTCTTTTTGGGTAACTGTCCAACGTCATTTTTTCGTTTTTTCCTTACCTTTTTCAAGTGACATTAGTTTTACAAAAAAAAATGTATTATTAACGATTTTGAAATATTTTTGGAAACACAGAAGCAAATTTTGATGTTTTTCCCGAGTTTCACTAAATTAAATAAAACCACATCAAAAGGTAAAGACAATTTTTAAAAACACACACGGTTTGAGAAAGTTATGTGTCTTATAATGGTGCCATTTTTGGGCACCTGTGTATTTTTAGAATAAGATTATGATGCAGAAAAAAATTACAGTTAATTAAAACTTGTGACAATTTAGTTCTTCAACTTTTATGAAATAGAGTGCCATTTTTGGGTACCCGTAGAAATGTTATTTTTGTCCTTTTTTTAACATTTCTTCGTAGTTACACCATTTTTATCAAAAATTACTTTTTACTAATAAAAATAATGTGGTTTCAGTGAGTTTGAGACCTTTTCGATAAATAAAATATTAAAAAAAGAAAAATCTGGGACTTTCCATAAAACACACCAGTGCCATTTTTGGGCACTTTTAAATATTATATTAAAATTACGTTGTAAATGAAAATTAATATTTATGAAAAATTTACGAATGTCGTAAAATAAGGAACTATTTTTGGGTAACTGTCCAACGTCATTTTTCGTTTTTTCCTTACCTTTTTCAAGTGACATTAGTTTTACAAAAAAAAATGTATTATTAACGATTTTGAAATATTTTTGGAAACACAGAAGCAAATTTTGATGTTTTTTCCGAGTTTCACTAAATTAAATAAAACCACATCAAAAGGTAAAGACAATTTTTAAAAACACACACGGTTTGAGAAAGTTATGTGTCTTATAATGGTGCCATTTTTGGGCACCTGTGTATTTTTAGAATAAGATTATGATGCAGAAAAAAATTACAGTTAATTAAAACTTGTGACAATTTAGTTCTTCAACTTTTATGAAATAGAGTGCCATTTTTGGGTACCCGTAGAAATGTTATTTTTGTCCTTTTTTTAACATTTCTTCGTAGTTACACCATTTTTATCAAAAATTACTTTTTACTAATAAAAATAATGTGGTTTCAGTGAGTTTGAGACCTTTTTGATTAATAAAATATTAAAAAAAGAAAAATCTGGGACCTTCCATAAAACACAGCAGTGCAATTTTTGGGCACTTTTAAATATTTTATTAAAACTACATTGTAAATGAAAATTACTATTCATGAAAAATTTACGACTGTCGTAAAATAAGATACTATTTTTGGGTAACTGCCCAACGTCATTTTTCGTTTTTTCCTTACCTTTTTCAAGTGACCCTAGTTTTACAAAAAAAAAAAATGTATTATTAACGATTTTGAAATATTTTTGGAAACACTGAAGCAAATTTTGATGTTTTTCCCGATTTTCACTAAATCACGGTTTGAGAATCTTACGTGACTTATAATGGTGCCATTTTTGGGCACCTGTGTATTTTTAGAATAAGATTATGATGCAGAAAAAATTACAGTTAATTAAAACTTGCGACGATTTAGTCCTTCGACTTTTATGAAATAGAGTGCCATTTTTGGGTACCTGTAGAAATGTTATTTTTGTCCTTCTTTTAACATTTCTTCGTAGTTACACCATTTTTATCAAAAATTAGTTTTTACTAATAAAAATAATGTGGTTTCAGTGAGTTTGAGACCTTTTTGATTAATAAAATATTAAAAAAAGAAAAATCTGGGACTTTCCATAAAACACAGCAGTGCCATTTTTGGGCACTTTTAAATCTTATATTAAAATTACGTTGTAAATGAAAATTAATATTCATGAAAAATTTACGAGTGTCGTAAAATAAGAAACTATTTTTGGGTAACTGTCCAACGTCATTTTTCGTTTTTTCCTTACCTTTTTCAAGTGACCCTAGTTTTACAAAAAAAAAAAATGTATTATTAACGATTTTGAAATATTTTTGGAAACACTGAAGCAAATTTTGATGTTTTTCCCGATTTTCACTAAATCACGGTTTGAGAATCTTACGTGACTTATAATGGTGCCATTTTTGGGCACCTGTGTATTTTTAGAATAAGATTATGATGCAGAAAAAATTACAGTTAATTAAAACTTGCGACGATTTAGTCCTTCGACTTTTATGAAATAGAGTGCCATTTTTGGGTACCTGTAGAAATGTTATTTTTGTCCTTCTTTTAACATTTCTTCGTAGTTACACCATTTTTATCAAAAATTAGTTTTTACTAATAAAAATAATGTGGTTTCAGTGAGTTTGAGACCTTTTTGATTAATAAAATATTAAAAAAAGAAAAATCTGGGACTTTCCATAAAACACAGCAGTGCCATTTTTGGGCACTTTTAAATCTTATATTAAAATTACGTTGTAAATGAAAATTAATATTCATGAAAAATTTACGAGTGTCGTAAAATAAGAAACTATTTTTGGGTAACTGTCCAACGTCATTTTTCGTTTTTTCCTTACCTTTTTCAAGTGACACTAGTTTTACAACAAAAATGTGAAATTAAATAAAATCACATCAAAAGGTAAAGACAATTTTTAAAAACACACACGGTTTGAGAATGTTATGTGACTTATAATGGTGCCATTTTTGGGCACCTGTGTATTTTTAGAATAAGATTATGATGCAGAAAAAATTACAGTTAATTAAAATTTGTGACGATTTAGTCCTTCGACTTTTATGAAATAGAATGCCATTTTTGGGTACCTGTAGAAATGTTATTTTTGTCCTTTTTTTACATTTCTTTGTAGTTACACCATTTTTATAAAAAAATTATCTTTCACAAATACAAAAAAATATGGATTTAGCGATTTTGGGACCTTTTTGATAAATCTAAAAAAGAAATCGGTGCCATTTTTAGACACCTTGTTAGTTTTATATAAAAATTACATTTTAGAAGAAAATTAATATTCATGAAACAAACACAATAAATCAGATCGATCACCATTAAAACTACATACAGGTTAAGGTCACCCAGCATTGTCATTTTGGCCATCTGACCATTTTTCCGAATAAATTCCAACAAATCTAGAACGTACCATTATTTCCAATTGTGGAAAGTTTCGCACCGACTTTTTACGTAATTCCATGTTATTTTCAGGCGATTTCACACAATTTTCCGTCAAGTTCTAGAAACTGTTTACTCCGAGTAATTACCTTGCAAGCACATTTCTTGTTATTGACGCTTTGTTTATTTAAATTTAAATAAATATGCATTTGCATCCGCAGTTTGGACCCATTTGTCGCAAATTATAAACAAATATGATTAATTACAACTTAAGTGCACTGATTGCTTTCTTATCAAACAGTCAAGGTTACGACAAAACAGTATAGTTTCCGGGTGGTTCCGCGGTCGTCAGACCCAATATTCTGAAACGCATATAGTTACTTCAGTTAAAAAAAACAGATCATTGGCATTTAATTGACTGAATGGAACCTTGATACATTTTTATTTTTATCAATTACAACGATTTCAACTCATTTATTTTTAACTTCGTCCTTGCCAATCCAGGACATAAATTTTAAAATCTTTTTGAAGCGAATTTCTCCGAAATCAGTATTTCCGGATAATTTGACACTTTGTCGATTTTTTTTTTTTTATTAAAAAAAGAAAAACGGAATTTATTAAGTCGTACGATTTGTAAAGATCATCGTGATTCACTTTCCATTTTGTAACCTTCGACACTGCATTTTTTAACATGATTCACGTTTTATGGTCAGATGTTCAACAAATCTCCACACAAAAGACTGAACAAACACTACATTAAACATTAATTCGGTGAAGTCCTTAAACATCAATTAAACCGTCTGGATTTAAATTTCGGAGATAAAACATAGTTCAGGGTTTCCACTTTAATTAATAAGTTACAACTAAAGCAATTTGCATTTCCGGAAATCCACTTCCGATTTGTCGCAACTTTCTAGACCAAGTCGCGTTTCTTCAGACAGAAATTCCACACTCAACACTAATAATAAATTACTAGTGTAATAATCGTTGCATCGACGTAACTTCCACGTAATCTCGTTACCAAAACCGTATTAAAATTCCGAATTTTTCTTTCGACACAAAGAAATTAACATTTTTTTAATTGTGACCCACTTATCCATCGCGCGTTTCTTTTAAATCGCCGATAATAATCACCCAGAAAATCGAAAAAGTGGCCACACTTGACCCATTATCCGAAGAAAAATATCGAAGGCAGTGCCCCAGATACCCGTTCCTTATAGGGGCAAAGTCTCGCTGATCGATCCATACTCATTGCGTGTCATTGTCGACCAGAACCATCGCGAAAATCGCTAGGTCGTTGCGAATCCACCGCAAACAAGCCGGGCCCAGCCCGGGCCCCGGTACCACGCCCGAACCCGCTCCAGCTCATTTTTCTTCCAGAAATGCGTCCTGTCCGAGGGCGGCGAGATCTTCGAGCTCTGGAAGAGCCCCCCCGTGGACCTCTACCTGCGGGTGTACCTGTGGAACGTGACCAACAAGGAGGAGTTCCTCAGCGGCCGCGACGACAAGCTGCGGGTGCAGGACGTGGGCCCCTACGTCTACAAGTGAGTCTCGGATGTTGCGCAAGCGCCGACCGGCGGCGGCGAAGGTCGCGGGTGAAATTTTCTCGAATTTCGGACGCAAGGTCGTCGACGAAAGCGATCTCGGGGATTGCGTCACGCGCCGGCCGCTTCCTGGTCGCGCTTCCTGGTCGGCCCGCAAGGCACCAGTTGGGGTCCGCTGCTTAGTGTATAGGGTCGGGAAGAACGGGAATTTTGTGACAAAGACGCTGCACGATCAAAAAAGCCTGCGGGTTTCAGGTAATTTTCTCCGCAATGTTTTTTTGATGACGTCATCGAGTTTTCTGAAACGGATGAATGAGTAAATTTTGGTTAGCGATTACGATAGGCTGAAAATATTTGCGGAGTTAAGTTGTAGAATGTTGCGTGTCGCTTATGAATTAGTCACTAAATTAATTAATTCGTTCGTTGACTTTTTCAACGAAAAAAAGAAAATAGATCAGAAAAAAGCGACCAAAAAAATTTGACAACCAAGAAGTCCACAAACAACTCAACAAAAAAGCGAGGAAAAAAGGTGAGAAAAATGGCGAGAAAAAAAAACAATACGACAAAAAAATTAGAATCTTTATGATCTTTAGGGTCTTTAGAGTCCTCAGCGGGTTCTTAGAACCTCTAGAGCCTTTAGGATCTTTGTAAATTTGAGTATTTTAGAACTTCTATAATCTCCAGGACCTTCAGGCACTCTAGTTCTAGAATCTTTAGTATCTTTAAGAATTTAAGATTTCTCTGGATCTTTAATATATTTAGCAACCAAAAACATTATAAACAACAAAAAAGCCAACAAAAAAAGCTGAAACAAACGGCAATAAAAAAGAATTTTTAAGTCTTTAGAGCCTTTGGAAATTTGGACATTCTAGAATCCTATAAGTTCTAAATTTTAAGATTTTTTTGGATCTTTCTTGTATTTAGAATTTTAGAATCTTTAATTTGGGACGATCTTAAGGTCTTTAGAATATCTCGAGTCATTTGAATCTTTGGAATTTTTGAAGGTGTTGAAACATTTTGAATCTTTGGAATTCTTGTAATCCTTGGAATTTTTGTAATCCTTTGACTTCATGGAATTTCTAGAATTTTAGATTTTTTAAATTCCCAGCATCTCTAGAATTTTTCTCTAGATGATTTCTAGATGTTTTGTAAAATTTTATGGATCTTTAAAAATTTTAACATCTTTACAAAAGTCTTTGAGAATCCCTCTAGAACCTCTAGAAATTTTGGAATATTTCAACTCTTTAGAATCGTGACAGCCTTTACAGTCTTTACAATTTTTACAATCCTCGGAGCGCTCATAGATCGTAGGATTTTTCGAGTTTTTCAATCTTGGAAAATTTTGAACATTTTAGAATCATAAGGTGTTCTAGAATCTTTAAGATCTTTAGGGTGTCTAGAATTTCTGGAATCTCCAGTACCTTCAGAATATTTAAGATTTTTTTTAATCTTTCTTATATGTAGAATCTCAGAATCTTTTCTTCATTTAGAATCTTTAGTATCTTTATAATTAGAATCTCCCTAATCTTGCTAATTTATAGGAATTTTAACGTCTTTAGAATACCTAGAGTAACTAGAGTCTTTGATTTTACGGATCTTTAGCAATATTTACATCTTTACAATTTTAAAAATCTCTGGAATCTAGAAACTGTAGAATCTGGAATATTTGAAATCTTTAAACTTTTGATTTCGTAGAAGCCTTAGAGCCCCTAGAATTTTCACAGCATTTCAAATCAGATTTTACATTCCTCAGAGTCCTTAGGATTGGTTGAGTCTTTTGAATCTTCAAAAATTTTGGACATTTAAAATCTAGAATCACCAAGAGTTCTAGAATATTTAGAATTTCTACAATTTTCAAGATCTCTAGGTTGTCTAGAATTTCTGGGATCTCTAGTACCTTCAGATTTTCTTCAGATTTTTTAGATTTTTTTTCTTTCTCATTTAGAATCTTACCATTTTTTGCTGATTTATAATCTTTATTATCCTTAAAATTGGAATATTCCTAATCATTCTAATTTATAGGAATTTTAAGGTCTTTAGAATATCTAGAATCATTAGAATCTTTTAAATTTTTTAAGTCTTTGAATGTTTCGAACATTTCGAATCTTTGTGATCTTTAGAATCCATAGAGTGTTTGAGTCTTTAGAACTTTTAAGTTCCCAATATTTCTAGGTTCTTCAGTATCTCTAGAACTTCTGCTAAAAGATCTCTAAAATTTTTACGACTTTTCGAGTATTTGGGACTTTTATTATTTTCACAGTTTTAATAATCCCTGGAATATATGGAATCTTTCTAGAAGATTAAGAAATTTTACAATTTTTATAGTTTTTCCAGTACTCAGAGTCCTCAGAGTGCTCAAAGTCCTTTTTTCGAGACATTTTAGAATCAGCAGGAGTTCTAGAATCTTCGAAATTTCCAAAATCTTCGGATCTTTAGAATGTCTAGAATTTCTGACATCTCCAGTATCTTCAGGATCTTTAAGTTTCCTTTGAATCTTTCTTATATTTAATTTTTAAATTTCTAGTATCTCTGGGTTCTTCAGCATCCCTAGAATTTGTAGTGATTTTATTTTTTTATTTATTCTTTAGAATTTTTTGAGCCTTCTAAGTCTTTAGAGTCTTCGGAGTCATCAGACTCTTCAAAGTGCTCAGGATCCTCAAGGATTTTAAAGTCTTTAATCTTCAGAACCTTTAGAATCTTTGGAAATTTGAAGTTCTACAATGTTTTCTATGAGATCTTTGTACCTGCAGGATCTTTTAAGATTTTAAAAATTGTTTGGATCATTTAGAATCTTTAGTATCTTCACAATTTGGAATTTCCCTAATCTTTCTATTTATAAGATATATGAGATCTTTGAAGACTTTTAAATCTTTTAAATTCCCAACATCACTTGATTGAATTTTTAAGATGTTTTGGATCTTTGGAAATTTTGAACATCTTTTTAAAGTCTCTGGAAACTCTGGAATTTTTTAAATTCCTGAAATCTTCAAAATTTCCAGAATCTTCAGATGTCTAGAATTTCTGGAATCTTTAATATCTTCAGGATCTTTAATCTCTTTCATATATTTAGAATCTTTTATAATTTAGAGGGTATGTAAGGTCTTTAGAATATCTCCAATTTTTAGAATCTTTGGAATCTTTCAAACTCTTCGAATCCCATAGAATTTCTAGAATTGTTAGAACTTTTGAATTCCCAGTATCTCTAGATTCTTTAGCATCTCTAGAATTTGTAGTGATTTTATCGTCTTTACAATTTTAATAATCACTGGAGTTTACGGAATTCCGCTAGAATCCTTAGAATCTTTGGAAAATTTGAATCCTTTGAGTCTTTAGAATCTTTAGAATTTTTAAAGTCTTCAGAGTATTTGGAGTCTTAGGAGTCTTTAGAGTCATCAGACTCCTCAAAGTGCTCAGGGTCCTCAGAGTCTTTAAAATCTTTAATCTTCAGAACCTTTAGAATCTTTGTAAGCTTGAAGTTCTAGAATGTTTTCTCGTTCTAGAATCTTCAGGACCTGAAAGCTCTGTATAAGATGCGGCATCTTTATACTTTCAAGATCTTCTAAGATAAAAAAAAATTGGATCATTTAGAATTTTTAGTATCTTCACAATTTGGAATCTCCCTAATCTTTCTATTTATAAGATATATGGGATCTTTGAAGACTTTTAAATCTTTTAAATTCCCAACATCACTTGATTCTCTAGAATTTTTAAGATGTTTTGAATTTTTGGAAATTTTGAACATCTTTTTAAAGTCTCTGAAAACTTTGGAATTTTTGAAATTTCTGAAATCATTAAAATTTCCAGAATCTTCAGATGTCTAGAATTTCTGGGATCTTTAATATCTTCAGGATCTTTAAGTTTCTTTGGAATCTTCCATATATTTAGAATCTTTTCTAATTTAGAGGGTCTGTAAAGTCTTTAGAATATCTGCAATTTTTAGAATCTTTGGAATGTTTAAAGGCTTTGAAACCTTGGAAATCTTACAAAATCTTCAAATCCCATAGAATTTCTAGAATGTTTAGAACTTTTGAATGCCCAGTATCTCTATATTCTTTTAATAATCACTGGAATCTATGGAATTCCGCTAGAATCCTTACAATATTTGGAACATTTGAATCCTTTGAGTCTTTAGAATCTTTAGAATTTTTAGGGCCTTTAGAGTCTTTGGGATCTTAGGAGTCTTTAGAGCCATTAAATTCCTCAAAGTGCTCAGGGTTCTTAGGGTTTTAAAAGTCTTTACGCTTTAGAACCTTTAGAATCTTTGGAAATTTGAAATTCTAGAATGTTTTCTATTTCTAGAATCTCCAAGATCTGAAAGCTCTGTGGGATGTGGGATCTTTGTACCTTCAAGATCTTTTAACTCTAAAATTTTTAGTAACTAGAGGATCTCTAAGATTTTTTAAGACGTTTCGGATCTTTCGAAATTTTGAACATCTTTTTAAAATCGCTGGAAACTCTGGATTTTTTTAAATTCCTGAAATTTTTGTTGGTCTTAGTTTTTCGCATCTGACTTTGGAATCTCTTCAGAACCTGTAGAATCTTCTTTAGAACTTTTAAGATGTTTTGGATCTTTAGAAATTTTAAAATCTCTGGAATTCCTGACATCTTTAAAATTTCCAGAATCTTCAGATGTCTAGAATTTCAGGAATCTTTAATATCTTCAGGATCTTCAAGTTTCTTTGGAATCTTTCATATATTTAGAATCTTTTCTAATTTAGAGGGTTTGTAAAGTCTTTAGACTATCTGCAATTTTTAGAATCTTTGTAATGTTTGAAGGCTTTGAAACCTTTGGAATCTTTCAAACTCTTTAAATCCCATATTATTTCTAGAATTTTTAGAACTTTTAAAGGCCCAGTATCTCTAGATTCTTTTAATAATCACTGGAGTCTATGGAATTCCGCTAGAATCCTTACAATCTTTGGAACATTTCAGTTCTTTAAGTCTTTAGAATCTTTAGAGTTTTTTGGGTCTTTTGAGTCTTTGGGGTCTTAGGAGTCTTTAGAGCCATTAGACTCCTCATAGTACTCAGGGTCCTTAGGGTTTTAAAGGTCTTTACGCTTTAGAACCTTTAGAATTTTTGGAAATTTGAAGTTCTAGAATGTTTTCTATTTCTAGAATCTCCAAGATCTGAAAGCTCTATGGGATGTGGAATCTTTGTACCTTCAAGATCTCTTAAGATTTTAAAAAATTTTTGAATCATTTAGATTTTTTAGTATCTTTACAATTTGGAATCTCCCTAATCTTTCTGTCTATAAGATATGTACGATCTTTGAAGACTTTTAACTCTAAAATTTTTAGTACCTACAGGATCTCTAGAATTTTTTAAGACGTTTTAGATCTTTGGAAATTTTGAATATCTTTTCAAAAATCTCTGGAAACTCTGGAATTTTTAAATTCCTGAAATTCCTATTGGTCTTAGTTTTTCACATCTGACTGTGGAATATTTTCAGAACCTGTAGAATCTTTGGAATGTTTAAAAATTTTGGAATTTTTGAATACTGTAAAATTTTTAGAGTCTTTAAAGTACTCAAGGTTCTTAGTATTTTTCGAGTTTTTCGAATGATTGGGAATTTTGGACATTTTAGAATCACCAGAAGTTCTAGAATCTTTAAAATTTCCAGAATCTTCAGATGTCTAGAATTTCTAGGATCTTTAATATCTTCAGGATCACTAAGTTTCTTTTGAATCCTGCTTATATTTAGAATCTTTTCGAAATTAGAGCTTGTATAAGGTCTTTAGAATATCTGCAATTTTTAGAATTTTTGGAAACTTTCGAACTCTTCGAATCACCCATAGAATTTTTAGAATTTTTAGAACTTATAAATTCCCAGTATCTCTAGATTCTTCAGCATCTCTAGAATTTGTAGTTATTTTATCATCTGTATAATTTTAATAATCACTGGATCTGTAGAATTCCGCTAGAATCCTAGAATCTTTGGAACATTTGAATCTTTTGAGTTTTTTTAATCTTTAGAATTTTTAAAGTCTTCAGAGTATTTAGTCTTAGGAGTCTACTCCCCAAAGTGCTCAGCATCCTCAGGATTTTTAAAATCTTTAATCTTCAGAACCTTTAGAATCTTTGAAAATTTGAAGTTCTAGAATGTTTTCTATTTCTAGAATCTCCAGGATCTGAAAGCTCTGTATAAAATGTGGAATCTTCGTACCTTCAAGATCTTTTCAGATTAAAAAAAAATTTAGATCACTTAGAATCTTTAGTATCTTCACAATTTCGAATATTCCTAATCTTTCTATCTATCTATAAGATATGTAGGATCTTTGAAGACTTTTAAATCATTAAAATTCCCAATTTCACTAGGTTCTTCAGCATCTCTAGAATTTTTGGTACCTAGAGAATCTCTAGAATTTTTAAGTTGTTTAAGATCTTCAGAAATTTTGAACATCTTTTTCAAAATCTCTGGAAACTCTGGAATTTTTAAATTCCTGACATTCTTTTTGACATCTGACTGTGGAATCTCTCTAGACCCTGTAGAATCTTTGAAATATTTGAAACTTTTAGAACATTTAGAAATTTTGGAATTTTTGATTACTTTAGAATCTTTAGTGTCTTTAGAGTACTCAGAGTCCTGGAAATTCTCATGGTCCTTAGTATTTTTCAAGTTTTTCGAATGTTTAAAAATTTTGGACATTTCAGAGTCACCAGGAGTTCTAGAATCTTTAAAATTTCCAGAATCTTCAGATGTCTAGAATTTCTAGGATCTTTAATATCTTCAGGATCACTAAGTTTCTTTTGAATCCTTCTTATATTTACAATCTTTTCTAATTTAGAGGGTCTATAAGGTCTTTAGAATATCTGCAATTTTTAGAATTTTTGGAAACTTTTGAACTGTTCGAATCACCCATAGAATTTCTAGAATTTTTAGAACTTTCAAAGTCCCAGTACCTCTAGATTCTTCAGCATCTCGAGAATTTGTAGTTATTTTATCATCTTTACAATTTTAATAATCACTGGAATCTGTGTAATTCCGCTAGAATCCTTAGAATCTTTGGAACATTTGAATCTTTTGAGTTTTTTTAATCTTTAGAATTTTTAAAGTCTTCAGAGTATTTAGTCTTAGGAGTCTACTCCCCAAAGTGCTCAGCATCCTCAGGATTTTTAAAATCTTTAATCTTCAGAACCTTTAGAATCTTTGAAAATTTGAAGTTCTAGAATGTTTTCTATTTCTAGAATCTCCAGGTCTGAAAGCTCTGTATAAAATGTGGAATCTTCGTACCTTCAAGATCTTTTCAGATTAAAAAAAAATTTAGATCATTTAGAATCTTTAGTATCTTCACAATTTCGAATATTCCTAATCTTTCTGTCTATCTATAAGATA
This sequence comes from Zophobas morio, assembly GCF_036711695.1. Lineage (NCBI taxonomy): Eukaryota > Metazoa > Arthropoda > Insecta > Coleoptera > Tenebrionidae > Zophobas > Zophobas morio. The sequence goes on from NW_026972132.1 coordinate 1,793,774, forward strand.
TGTAGGATCTTTGAAGACTTTTAAATCATTAAAATTCCCAATTTCACTAGGTTCTTCAGCATCTCTAGAATTTTTGGTACCTAGAGAATCTCTAGAATTTTTAAGTTGTTTTAGATCTTCAGAGATTTTGAACATCTTTTTCAAAATCTCTGGAAACTCTGGAATTTTTAAATTCCTGACATTCTTTTTGACATCTGACTGTGGAATCTCTCTAGACCCTGTAAAATCTTTGAAATATTTGAAACTTTTAGAACATTTAGAAATTTTGGAATTTTTGATTACTTTAGAATCTTTAGTGTCTTTAGAGTACTCAGAGTCCTGGAAATTCTCATGATCCTTAGTATTTTTCAAGTTTTTCGAATGTTTAAAAATTTTGGACATTTCAGAGACACCGGGAGTTCTAGAATCTTAAAAATTTCCAGAATCTCCAGATGTCTAGAATTTCTAGGATCTTTAATATCTTCAGGATCACTAAGTTTCTTTTGAATCCTTCTTATATTTACAATCTTTTCTAATTTAGAGGGTCTATAGGGTATTTAGAATATCTGCAATTTTTAGAATTTTTGGAAACTTTCGAACTCTTCGAATCACCCATAGAATTTCTAGAATTTTTAGAACTTTTAATTCCCAGTATCTCTAGATTCTTTAGCATTTCTAGAATTTGTAGTTATTTTATCATCTGTACATTTTAATAATCACTGGAATCTGTGGAATTCCGATAGAATCCTTAGAACCTTTAGAATCTTTGGAATCTCCTGAAATTCCTGTAGTCCCTCGTTTTTGGCATCCTTGACCTCCTTGAAACCTTTAAAACTTAAATAGCCCGAATTTTCAAAATTTCCAAAATTATTAGTCTGCAGATATGAATGTTCAAAACATTTTCCAAAATGTTCAAAATCTCTAGGTCTTCCAGATTTTTCACACTTCCTAAATTTTTCCACATTTTCAAACATAACGTGACAAAAAACCAAAAGCCGCAAAAGAGAGCAAAAAAAGACGAAAAAAGTCCACGAAGGCGCAATAAACGTAAAACAAAAGGTGATAAAAACGGTGACAAAAAGATAAAAAAGCGACAAGAAAAATATGACGTCATCAAGTTTGTGGAGATGAACAATAAAAACTTCCTGGCATTTTAATTACAATTTTAACATTAAACTGTAACTGTTGTAAACGCAATTTTGTTGGAGTAAAAATCAAGCCGGACTCATAAACCACAAGTACAGCAGCACGTTATTTACAAAACTCGAACCCAAAAATCCAGAAATCAAGTTCCATTTTTCCAGGGAGCTCTTTGTTCACTCCAACGTCTCCTTCAACGACAACGGCACCATCAACGCCGTCCCCCGCCACCCCCTCGTCTGGGTACCGGAACTCAGCGAGGGCCGCCGCGAGGACGACCTGCTCATCCTGCCCAACATAGCATTACTGGTGAGTAATTTATGCTTTTCCTCGGAAAACGTCAAGGTTACTCCGCGTAAACAACGGCCGCGAAAAGTCATCCCATCCGACCACAAATTACACCCAGTACCATGGAAAAGGTTGCGTTATCCCAGCTTTCACTCTTCGCAATGTCTTCGCCGAATTTGACATTTGGCAGATCGCGTGCTCGGTCCCTGACCTTCCACAAATCCGTTTTTCGCACGCACAGCATTGGCAATGAAATTGGGTAAGGTTAGTTCCGGCGGAAGCGCGTCCATCGGAACCGGTAATAGTAACGGGTCGTAGGCGGCGCAACGCGCCTGCGCAGACGCCGCTGATTGGCCACGTGGGGGTCAAGGAGAGCGGGTTGGGGGGAGGTACGAGATTCATAGTGTTTTTAAAGAATTAATTATCCACGTTGGTGATTATTATTAATCAAATAGCAAAATAATTGAGAGATGTTGTCATTTTATAGAATTACGGGTTCTGTGTCCGTGTTATGACTTGGAAGTCCTTGATGAGTTAAAACGCACAGAACGTTCGAGTAATTACCGTTTTCCTGTACAATTTCGCGCAAAATTAATTTAAATTAAAATTAATTAAAATTATAAATACGGCTGGAATTGATAATCTGGCTATTAAACGATACGAAAAATAAATGAAACGCACAAATACCAGTAATGTTAATTTATAATATTACTAGAAACACGAGTTGTAATTTCGCTGATTTTCAATTAACCGCAGTGGAAAAAACCACGAGTAACTGGTTTGGTAGGACTGTTTACGATGAAAGAGAAGAAAGAAATTATGAAATACGCATTAGTAATAATAAAATAAAAACTAAATTTAAATAACAGCAAAAAATACTGTCTAATTTTTGACAGTGTGGGTTTTTAACTCGATTGATCACACATTTATATTGCATTATTCAGCACCGAGTAGTACGAAATTTATGTAATAAGAACAACGAAATTTGCCACATTTAAGTTACAACACTATTCTAGTAAATTCCACAAAACGTTTTTTGCTTGTGAAATTAAAACTTAAAAAATCGGTTGACTTATCAAAATTGAAAATGCCCCTCTGCTGCACTTAACCATGACTTAGCGTTACTAGGTTATAGGAAAACGTACTATCAGACAATTTAAGACAGTGAACTAAAATAAACAGGAATTGTCTCACGACGCAGTTTTTGTTCTAACCGGGACACCCACAATTCAAATCAAGTAAGTTCCGAGATGTAAAGTCATCGACCTTCGTTAGATAACGATATAACAAAGACGCCGCTTCATCTTGCCCTTTTTTGGCAGCGATTACGTAACCACAGTCTGAATAAAATAAACAACAATAGGCGGCGAGTAAAAATTAAATGACACATTTTTCCCTGATAACATAGCTTGTATGTCGAGCGAGATAATTTGTAATCGAGTCAATCTTGTGAGTTTTTTGTTGCAACATAATTGTGAAAATTTTTCAAATGCTTTGTGTTTTCTCTGAATCACACGGGACGCTTATGTAATGATTTTAGAGACAAGAAGCTTTCACTTTCTTCGATCAGATAACATCACTTTTCTCGGGTTTCATGGCTCATTTATTATTAATGGTACGGAGTTTAAGTAGAATACCTTCCACTTTGTCGTTTAATATTCAAGTAGCGACGCGTTTTTAGGTAATATTAGGCGGTGAATTGCACGTTATTATAATATTGTAATTGCGGTAATTGGAAATGATTTGCTTAAGTTCCGCTCTAAAACATGTGCCGTTTACCTTCACTAATGTTTTTAGTTACATTAAAAAAATATGTTTTCTGTTTCCATACTTTAACTGATAAATAATATATTTCTTACCTGTTTTTTTTTAAGACGTGAGAGAATTTCGAGGACCTCTAGTCTCTTTCTTTTTGGAAAAAATTAAAAGAATGTCGGCATTTCTACTGATATTTTTTTAATAATTCAAAAGGATCGCGGGGATCTTCAATGTATTTTTTTTATTCCGAAAAAATCTCGTGAGCTAAAGTCTCTTTCTTTTTGCAAAAATTTAAAAGAATCTCGAAGTCTCCTAGTGTCTTTTTTGGAAGAATTTGAAAAAATCTTGGGGCCCTTGTGTTTTTTTTTAAAAATGCGAAAAAATCTCGATGAGCTGTCTCTTTCTTTTAATGATAAAAAATCTCGAAGACACCTAGTGTTTTTTTTTTTTGAAGAGTTTAAAAGAATCTGGGGGGGTACCGAGTCTCTTTTTTAAAAATATTAACAAAATCTCGTGGAACAATAGTCTCTTTCTTTTTGGCTAAAATTAAAACAATGTCGGTATTTCTACTGATATTTTTTTAAGAATTCAAAAGAATCGCGGGGATCTTCAATGTATTTTTTTTTATTCAAAAAAATCCCGTGAGCTAAAGTCTCTTTCTTTTTGCAAAAATTTAAAAGAATCTCGGGGTCTCCTAGTGTCTTTTTTGGAAGAATTTGAAAAAATCTTGGGAGCCCTTGTGTTTTTTTTTTAAGAATGCGAAAAAATCTCGACGTGCTGTCTCTTTCTTTTAATGCTAAAAAATCTCGGAGACACCTAGTGTTTTTTTTTTTGAAGAATTTAAAAGAATCTGGGGGGTACCGAGTCTCTTTTTTAAAAATATTAACAAAATCTCGTGGAACAATAGTCTCTTTCTTTTTGGAAAAAATTATAAGAATGTCGGTATTTCTACTGATATTTTTTTAAGAATTCAAAAGAATCGCGGGGATCTTCAATGTATTTTTTTTTTATTCAAAAAAATCTCGGGAGCCAAAGTCTCTTTCTTTTTGCAAAAATTTAAAAGAATCTCGAAGTCTCCTAGTGTCTTTTTTGGAAGAATTTGAAAAAATCTTGGGAGCCCTTGTGTTTTTTTTTTTTTAAGAATGCGAAAAAATCTCGACGTGCTGTCTCTTTCTTTTAATGCTAAAAAATCTCGGAGACACCTAGTGTTTTTTTTGAAGAATTTAAAAGAATCTGGGGGGTACCGAGTCTCTTTTTTAAAAATATTAACAAAATCTCGTGGAACAATAGTCTCTTTCTTTTTGGAAAAAATTATAAGAATGTCGGTATTTCTACTGATATTTTTTTAAGTATTCAAAAGAATCGCGGGGATCCTTAATGTATTTTTTTTTAATTCGAAAAAATCCCAGGGACCTCTAGTCTCTTTCTTTTTGGAAAAATTTAAAAGAATCTCGGGAGCCAATAGTGTACTTTTTTTTGAAGAATTCAAAAGAATATCTGGGGCTCCGAGTGTTTATTTTTTAAAATAGGAAAAAATCCCGGGGACATCTAGTCTCTTTCTTTTTGAAAAATTTTAAAAGAATCTCGGGCTTTCTACTGGTTTCATTTTGGAAAAATCTGAAAGAATCTAAGTGGTCTCTAGTCTCTTTCTTTTTGAAAAAATTTAAAAGAATCTCGGGAGCCAATAGTATCTTTTTTTGAAGATTTCAAAAGAATATCTGGGGCTCCGAGTGTCTATTTTTTAAAATGAGAAAAAATCCCGGGGACCTCTAGTCTCTTTCTTCTTGCAAAAATTTAAAAGAATCTCGGGGTCCCTAGTGTCTTTTTTGGAATAATTTGAAAGAATCTTGGGAGCCCTTGTGGTTTTTTTTTTAAGAATGCGAAAAGATCTCGATGAGCTGTCTCTTTCTTTTAGTGCTAAAAATCTCGGAGACACCTAGTGTTTTTTTTTTTTTTTTGAAGAGTTTAAAAGAATCTGGGGGCACCGAGTCTCTTTTTTAAAAATATGAACAAAATCTCGTGGAACAATAATCTCTTTCTTTTTTGAAAAAAATAAAGAATCTTGGTATTTCTACTGATATTTTTTTAAGAATTCAAAAGAATCGCGGGGATCCTTAATGTATTTTTTTTTAATTCGAAAAAATCCCAGGGACCTCTAGTCTCTTTCTTTTTGGAAAAATTTAAAAGAATCTCGGGAGCCAATAGTGTACTTTTTTTGAAGAATTCAAAAGAATATCTCGGGCTCCGAGTGTTTATTTTTTAAAATAGGAAAAAATCCCGGGGACATCTAGTCTCTTTCTTTTTGAAAAATTTTAAAAGAATCTCGGGCTTTCTACTGGTTTCATTTTGGAAAAATCTGAAAGAATCTAAGTGATCTCTAGTCTCTTTCTTTTTGAAAAATTTTAAAAGAATCTCGGGCTTTCTACTGGTTTCATTTTGGAAAAATCTGAAAGAATCTAAGTGGTCTCTAGCCTCTTTCTTTTTGAAAAAATTTAAAAGAATCTCGGGAGCCAATAGTATCTTTTTTTGAAGAATTCAAAAGAATATCTGGGACTCCGAGTGTCTATTTTTAAAAATGGGAAAGAATCCCGGGGACCTCTAGTCTCTTTCTTTTTGCAAAAATTTGAAAGAATCTCGGGGACCCCTAGTGTCTTTTTTGGAAGAATTAAAAAGAATCTCTGGGGTTCCGACTGTCTATTTTTAAAAATATGAAAGAATCTCAGGAACCTCCAGTCTCTTGCTTTTTGGAAAAATTTAAAAGAATCTCGGGAGCCAATAGTGTCTTTTTTTGAAGAATTCTAAAGAATATCTGAGGTTCCGAGTATCTATTTTTAAAAATGGGAAAGAACCCCGGGGACCTCTAGTCTCTTTCTTTTTGAAAAATTTTAAAAGAATCTCGGGCTTTCTACTGGTTTCATTTTGGAAAAATCTGAAAGAATCTAAGTGGTCTCTAGTCTCTTTCTTTTTGAAAAAATTTAAAAGAATCTCGGGAGCCAATAGTATCTTTTTTGAAGAATTCAAAAGAATATCTGGGGCTCCGAGTGTCTATTTTTAAAAATGGGAAAGAATCCCGGGGACCTCTAGTCTCTTTCTTCTTGCAAAAATTTGAAAGAATCTCGGGGACCCCTAGTGTCTTTTTTGGAAGAAATAAAAAGAATCTCTGGGGTTCCGACTGTCTATTTTTAAAAATATGAAAGACTCTCAGGAACCTCCAGTCTCTTTCTTTTTGGAAAAACTGAAAAGAATCTGAGGAGCCAATAGTATCTTTTTTTGAAGAATTCGAAAGAATATCTGCGGTTCCGAGTATCTATTTTTAAAAATGGGAAAGAACCCCGGGGATCTCTAGTCTCTTTCTTTATGAAAAGTTTTAAAAGAATCTCGGACTTTCTACTAGTTTCATTTTGGAAGAATTTAAATCTTTCTGGAGCTTTTATTGTCTATTTTTAAAAATGTGAAAGAATCCCAGGGACCTCTAGTCTCTTTCTTTTTGGAAAAATTTAAAAGAATCTCGGGAGCCAATAGTGTACTTTTTTTTGAAAAATTCAAAAGAATATCTGGGGCTCCGAGTGCTTATTTTTTAAAATAGGAAAAAATCCCGGGGACATCTAGTTTCTTTCTTTTTGAAAAATGTTAAAAGAATCTCGGGCTTTCTACTGGTTTCATTTTGGAAAAATCTGAAAGAATCTAAGTGGTCTCTACTCTCTTTCTTTTTGAAAAAATTTAAAAGAATCTCGGGAGCCAATAGTATCTTTTTTGAAGAATTCAAAAGAATATCTGGGGCTCCGAGTATCTATTTTTAAAAATGGGAAAGAATCCCGGGGACCTCTCGTCTCTTTCTTCTCGCCAAAATTTAAAAGAATCTCAAGGGTCTCTACTATTTCTTTTTGGAAAAATTTGAAAGAATCTCAGGAGCCAATAGTGTCTTTTTTCTGAAGAATTCGAAGGAATATCTAAGGCTCCGAGTGTCTATTTTTAAAAATAAGAAAGAATCCCGGGGACCACTAGTCTCTTTCTTTTTGAAAAATTTTAAAAGAATCTCAGGGTTTCTACTATTTCTTTTTGGAAGAATTTAAAAGTCTCTGGAGCTTTTAGTGTCTTTTTTTAATGTGAAAGAATATCGGAGGGGAGCTAGTGTATTTTTTTATTCTGTGGTGTTTTTTTGGAAGAATTTTAAAAAATCTTAGGGGCCCTTGATGTCCTCTTTTTAAGAATGCGAAAAAAATCTCGATGACCTGTTTCTTTCTTTTAATGCGAAAAAATCTCGGGGACCCCCAGACTTTTCCTTTTTCCAAAAATTTAAAAAATCTCGGAGTGTCTTAAAGTTTTTTTTTGGAAAAATTTAAAAACATCTTGGGGGTCGCCGAGTGTCTTTTTAAAAATATGATACCTCTACTCTTTCTGTTTGGAAAAAAATTAAAAGAATCTCGACAGTTTCTAGTGTCTTTTTTTGGAATAATTCAAAAAATAATCTTAATGCCCATAGTTTTGTTAAAAAAAAGAAAAGAATCTTGAGGCTCCTTAGTCTAAACTAATGAAAAATTGTATTCAAATCTTTTGGTTCTTTTTTTTGACACGTTATCTAAAATATTATAATCTAGAAGTTCATAGACACATCCCAATTACACGCCTTATTGAGATAAAAATCTGAAGGATATTATATACCCAAAAAAGCTAAACATTTTTGACAAATTTATTATTTATTAATTATTAGCCAAGGCGACATTCGTCTTTGGTATTATAAGTTGAAATTTCGACGTGTATATGATTTTGAATAACCACAAAAATTCACATTTACGGGAAAGTACTATGAAATATGTAACACGTATATAAATCTTCGTCAAAAAAATTATATAACCCAAAATTACGTCAACGGAAAATGCACCGTACAAACGTTAGAATAAACAAGTTTGGAAACACGGGAAAAGGATCGCCACTTTCTTAAATCTTCCGAATGCCAGTTCATACACCGAACACTGCTTTCGTCGCAGTTCTGCTACAACATTAATTGCTGCTGGTGGTGACATAACAACCAGTTGCATTTTAATAACTGTACCATCCTGAACGTGATCTTTAACGATTATAATCGGTCATGGCAAAAATACTGTACGCAACTCTCATTTAACGCAAATTAAACCACAAAAATCGCTCCGTAACACCTGTTTCCAGAACGTTCCACTCGTGGTTACGCTGACCCACAACATCTTCGACCACTCCGGCACCAGACACCAAAACAAAGCGACTCAAACCTTGCGCAACCCACGCCCCCAACCTCAGCATTCCGCTGTACCATTTTCGTGTTTCCAAATCGACAACCAATTCAGCTCTCTCAAATACCAAAATCTGATCAACGACCCCAAGTTCCAGTTTCATTATCCTTGAAAGATTTTCCACTCTTGCTAAAGCGAGTTTCGAGCCGAAAACGGCAGTCCTCCGGATCACGCCATGCACTTTACGTAAATTCCTGACACACATTTTCACTTTCTACTCAAGTTCATCACAACACTCTTACTTTCGTCCAGCGGTAAACAAACGCAACAATTGCTTGCGTAACGGTGCCGAGATCCGCTCTCGGTCTTGACCTGGTGCGGCCGATTTCAACGATTTAATGGTAATTGCAGAGCATCGCCCATGTGGTCTCCGACGAGTCGTACTTCACCAGGGTCGGACTCAACCTGCTGATCAGACAGACCAAAACCGAGGCGCTGATCCAGATGACCGCGAAGGAGTTCATGTTCGGGTACAGCAGCACGCTGATGACGTTGGGCAACAAGTTCATGCCGAGCTGGATCACCTTCGACAAGCTGGGTTTGATCGATCGGATGTATGATTTCGAGGGGGACTACGAGACGGTGTACACGGGTGAAGACGACGTGCGGAAAAGCGGGCTTTTGGACACTTACAGAGGGTCGACGAAGATCCCGCAGTGGGATAACCCGTGCGGGAACATCAGAGGGGCTTCGGATGGTACTAAATTCCCTGGGTTCATCCAACCCAACGACACGCTGCTCTTCTTCAGGAAGAGCATGTGCAGAGCGAAGACTCTGGTCAAGGTGGGCGAGCAAGTGATCAACGGGCTGGAGACCTACGTGTACAACTTCCAGGAGGACGCCGACGATAACGGGGTCAACAACACGGCGAACAAGTGCTTCTGTAAGGACCAGAATCGGTGTCTACCGCCTGGGTTATTAGACGTGCGCGGGTGCTACTACGGGTTCCCCATAGCCCTCAGCTACCCCCACTTCTACGGAGGCGACCCCATCCTGAACGCCAAGGTGATCGGGAGCAACCCCGATCCCGACAAACACAAGACCTACATGGCCATACAGCCGGTGAGTACGCAACAAACATTACCAAACAGTCCTTGGAAAATAAGTGTCAAAATTCACTGTAAACACGAATCCACGAAACTTTCTTATCTTTCACTATTGTGTGTACCGAGTAATGTAATAATCGAACTCTGCTATATTGCATAACGAACTCCTAGTTAAACGCGTCGTGCTATTCTTACGGAAGCATCTAAAACACAAAAATACACTTTCTTCTTGATTGTGCTAAACCGGGCACGCTTTTTGCAGACGTCAGGCTTGCCGGTTGACCTTGCCGTCCGCTACCAAATCAACATGGCTCTGGGGAGCATCAAAACCATCGCCAACGCGGAGCGATTCAACGAAATGATCTTGCCCTTGCTGTGGACCGAAATCGTACGTATAATCACACTCATTATTATTATTATTATTAAATACGATTTTGTTTGCAGAGACTCTACAGCTTGCCGGACATGCTTGCCGCGCGCTTCCGCCTCTACCTCAACACCCTGCCCGGCGTCGAGCAGGCCATCACCTACTTCTTCTTCGTGATGGGGGCGGCGTTCCTCGCCACCTCCGTCTACAAGTTCCTCACGTCGAAGACCGACCGGTCCTACAACACGCGGTGGATCGAGGACGACCTCGTGCTCAACATCGAGAAGAAGCTGTCCAGCTACAAGCCCGAGAAGAGGGCGAGCATGACGGCCAAGGAGCTCGAGGTGTACTTTTCTAGTCTCGTGACTCCGCTGAACCAAGAGCTGTGCCCCGACGACGAGGAAGCGTGAGACTGCAGGACTTTTGTATATATTTATTTTTAATTGTGATGTTTACGCCTTGTGTGTGGATAATTTATTTCGATGGCCTAGAGAGGTTAGTGGATGAGTTAACTTTAGACAAGGACTTGGTACTGTTTCGTTGTAGAGACAAGTTGTGATATTTATGTCAATTAGACTAGGGCACGCCACTATTTATAATTGCTCAATCTGTAGATTAGGTCGGTAGGATCACTGTCAGTATTTTTGTATTAATTTTTACGAAGATAATAGAAGTAGTAAAATTGAAAATATGTTTTATTGGAATTTGTAACGAAGAAGATAGCCCCACCAACAACACAGTGACGTCACCTCAAAATCATCTCAGAAGTGACATTACTCCATCTATCTAGAGAGTTTTACTTACCTTACCTTAATTCAAGGTTCTAAAGATTCTAAAGGTTTCAAAGATTTCTGAAATTGGTTGTAAAGTCTCCAAAAATTCTAGAGATTTAAAGATTCTACAAATTCTACAGGTTTTCGAGATTCAAGAGATTATGGAAATTCTACAGATCCTAAAAGTTCCGAGAAATCCAGCGATTTTAGAGATTCTAGAGTTTCTAGAAATTCTAGAGGTTCTGGACATAGTGGAGATGCTAAAAATCCTGCAGATTTGAGAGGTTCTAAAGATTCGAAAATTTCTAGAGATTCTAAAGATTCTAAAAATTCTGGAGGTGTTAAAGAGTCTAAAGATTTCAAAATATACATCATCTTAGAGTCTAGCGATTCTAGCAATTCCATAGATTCTAAAAATTCTAGAAGTTCTAGAGGTTCTGGAAATTCTGGAAACGCTAAAGCTTCTGGAGATTCTAAACATTCGAGGAATTCTAGAAATTCCAAAAATTCCAGTGATACTACAGGTTTCAAAGAGTCTAGAAATTTTAAATACTCTAAACGTTTTAGACATTCTAGAACTTCTGAAAATTGTGGAGATGCTAAAAATCCTGGATTCTGAAGATTCTAGAGGTTCTAAGGATTCAGGAGATTTTAAAGATTCGATTAATTCGAAGAATTCTAGAAAATTTTAGAAACTCTAAATGTTTTAAAGGTTCCAGAAATTTTTGAAATTCTAAAGATACTACAGGTTATAAACATTTTAGAGGTTCCGGAAATTGTGATTTCTAAAGTTCTAGAGGTTCTAAGAATTCTGGAGATGCTAAAGCTTCTGGTGATTTTAGTGGTTCTAAAGACTCCAAGACATCTAGGTCCAGTAATTCTAGGGATTAGAAATTTTAAAGTTTCTAGAGGTTCTAGAGATTCTAGATAGTAGATTATAAAGATTCTATAAATTCTAAAGGTTCTGAACATTATAAAGATGCTGAAAATTCTGCAAACCCTAGAGGTTCTAAACATTCGAAAAATTCTAGAGATTCCAAAGATTCTAGAGATTCTGGAGATGTAAAAGATTCTAAAGATTCTAAAAATTTCAAAAAATACAAAATTCTAAATTCAAGTTTTAGAGTTTAATGTTTCCAGCAATTCTAGAAATTCTAACGATTCTAGAGGTTCTAGAGATCCTAGCTCTGAAAATTCTAGGAATGCTAAATATTCTATAGATTATAACGATTCAAGGAATTCTAGAAATTCCAAAAATTCCAGAAATTCTGCATGCTTTAAGGGTTCTAAAAATGTTAGAGATCCTAAAGATTCTAGAGGTTTTATAAACTGTAGAGATGCAAAAGATTCTGAATTCTAAAGGTTTTAGAGGTTCTAAGGATTCAGATTCTACCGATTCGAAAAATTCTCGAAGTTCCAAAAATTCTAGAGACTGAAAATTCAAGAGATTCGTGAAATTTTGGAGATTCTGAAGATGTTGAAGATTCTAAAGATTCCAAGAAATCCAAAATTTTAGCGTTTAGTGGTTACCGAAATTCTAAATATTCTAAAAATTCTAGAGATTCTAGGGGTTCTGGGAGATTCTCAAAATGTTGATAAAGATTCTGGAGATTCTAATGGTTCTAAAGATTCCAAGAAATCCAAGTCTAGCAAGTCCAGTAATTCTAGGGATTAGAGATTCTAATGCTTCGAAAAGCTTTAAAAAATCCGAGAAATTCTATAAATTTTAAAGTTTCTAGAGGTTCTAGAGATTTTAGAGATTCTAGAAATGACGAAGATTCTGGTGATTCTGTAGATGTTATGTTCTAGAGATTGTGGAGATTGTAAATGTTCTAGAGATTCTAAAGATTCCAGAAATCCCGAAATTTCTAAAAATACCAAAAAATTGGAAGTTTTAGAATCTATCGATTCTATCATTTCTAGAGATCAGCGATTCTGAAGATTCGAGAAATTCTATAAATTCCTAAAATTCTAGAGATTGTAAAGATCCTAGAGCTTCTGGAGATCTTAAAGATTCCAAAAATTTCAAAATATACATCGTCTTATTTAGAGTCTAGCGATTCCAGCAAATTCCAGAAATTCTAAAAACTCTAGAGGTTTTAGATATTGTAGAAGCTATGAAAATTCTAGAAACGCTAAAGCTTCTAGATATTCCAAAAATTCCAGAGATTCTACATGTTTCAAAGGGTCTAGAAATTTTGAAGATTCTAAAAGTTTTAGACATTCTAGAAGTTCTGGAAATTGATTCTAGAGGTTCTAAGGATTTAGGCGATTTTAAAGATTCAAGCAATTCGAAGAATTCTAGAAAATCTAAAACTTCCGGAAATTTTAGACATTCTAGATATTTTAGACATTTTAGAGGTTCCAAAATTGTGGTTTCTAAAGATTCTAGAGGTTCTAAGGATTCTGGAGATGCTAAAACTTCTGGCCATTTTAGTGATTCTAATGAAGACTCCAAGAAATCCAAGTTTAGTAATTATAGGGATTAGATATTTTAAAGATTCGAAAAAATTTAGAAACTTAAAAAATTCTAGAGATTCTGGAGATGTAAAAGATTCTAAAAATTTCAAGAAATACAAAATTTTAAGTTCAAGAGATACTAAAGATTCTAGGGGTTTTAGACATTTTAGAGGATCTGGAAATTGTGGAGATGCAAAAAATTCTGAATTTTAAGGATTTTAGAGGATTCAGATGCTAAAGATTCGAGAAATTCTATAAATTCCAAAAACTCAAGAGATTCTTGAACTTTTGAAGATTCTGAAGATGTTGAAGATTCTAAAGATTCCAAGAAATCCAAAATTTTAGAGTTTAACGATTATCGAAATTCTAAATATATATTCTAAAAATTCTAGAGATTCTAGTTGTTTTAGAGATTCTAGAGGTTCTAGGAGATTCTCGAGATGTTGATAAAGATTCTGGAGATTCTAATGGTTCTAAAGATCCCAGGAAATCTAAGCCTAGCGGTTCCCGTAATTCTAGGGATTAGAAATTTTAACGCTTCGAAAATTTTTTAAATGTCCGGAAAATTCTATAAATTTTAAAGTTTCTAGAGGTTCTAGAGATTTTAGAGATTCTAGAAATTACGAAGATTCTGGTGATTCTGCAGATATTAGTTAAAGATTCTGGAGATTCTAAAATTAAATTACTTATGTCACTTTGTGCCAAATAAAAATAATTCAATGAAAATGTCAAAAATGGTGTCAAAAGTGACATTACGAGAAAAATTCCGGCTATCAAGTTTTACTTACCTTGGATTGGCCGCCTGCGCTAAAATTCACAGCCAACGTTGATTTTTACACAACCTGTCAAAAAAATATAAAAAGCTTGGGATGAACAAGAACTACGACAATCTCCCAAACTTGTCAACAATTCCATCTTTATTATGTCACTTCGTGCCAATTAAAAATAATTTAATCAAAAATGTATAAAAAAAATCAAATGGTCTCAAGTTACACTGTAAACACGAATCCACGAAACTTTCTTATCTTTCACTATTGTGTGTACCGAGTAATCTGATAATCGAACTCTGCTATATTGCATAACGAACTCCTCGTTAAACGCGTCGAGAAAGTATCTAAAACACAAAAATACACTTTCTTCTTGATTGCGCTTAAACCGGGCATGCTTTTTGCAGACGTCAGGCTTGCCAGTTGACCTTGCCGTCCGCTACCAAATCAACATGGCTCTGGGGAGCATCAAAACCATCGCCAACGCGGAGCGATTCAACGAAATGATCTTGCCCTTGCTGTGGACCGAAATCGTACGTATAATCCAGTCATTATTATTATTATTATTAAATACGATTTTGTTTGCAGAGACTCTACAGCTTGCCGGACATGCTTGCCGCGCGCTTCCGCCTCTACCTCAACACCCTGCCCGGCGTCGAGCAGGCCATCACCTACTTCTTCTTCGTGATGGGGGCGGCGTTCCTCGCCACCTCCGTCTACAAGTTCCTCACGTCGAAGACCGACCGTTCGTACAACACGCGGTGGATCGAGGACGACCTCGTGCTCAACATCGAGAAGAAGCTGTCCAGCTACAAGCCCGAGAAGAGGGCGAGCATGACGGCCAAGGAGCTCGAGGTGTACTTTTCTAGTCTCGTGACTCCGCTGAACCAAGAGCTGTGCCCCGATGACGAGGAAGCGTGAGACTGCAGGACTTTTGTATATATTTATTTTTAATTGTGATGTTTACGCCTTGTGTGTGGATAATTTATTTCGATGGCCTAGAGAGGTTAGTGGATGAGTTAACTTTAGACAAGGACTTGGTACTGTTTCGTTGTAGAGACAAGTTGTGATATTTATGTCAATTAGACTAGGGCACGCCACTATTTATAATTGCTCAATCTGTAGATTAGGTCGGTAGGATCACTGTCAGTATTTTTGTATTAATTTTTACGAAGATAATAGAAGTAGTAAAATTGAAAATATGTTTTATTGGAATTTGTAACGAAGAAGATAGCCCCACCAACAGCACAGTGACGTCACCTCAAAATCATCTCAGAAGTGACATTAGTCTCTACATTATTCTATCTAGAGACTTTTACTTACCTTGAGTTGGCCAACCTGTCCTAAACACAAAATATAAGCCCCGCCCACCCGCCCTATCTCAATTCTGATGATTTCTTTGTTTGTCGTGAGCCAAGAGGGCGAAGATTAATTGCAAACTCCTTATTTCTCTACAAGAAATAAAAAACATGTTTTTGAGTATCGTTTTGTACAAAGAATACTATGTGTATTAGGAAAAAAATAAACCAAAAATTAAGCTTCATCCATATCCATCCCAAGCTCAATTGTGATGAATTTTCCATTCGTTGTCAAACCGAGGGGCGGAGCCTAATTGCAAAATCGAGATTCTGAAGATTCGAGAAATTTTACAGATCCTCAAAGTTAAGAGAAATCCATAGCAGTTCTAGCAATTTTAGAGATTCTAGAGTTTCTAGAAATTCTAGAGGTTCTGGACATAGTGGAAATGCTGAAAATCCTGCATATTCGAGAGGTTCTAAAGATTAGAAAAATTCTAGAAATTTAAAAAATTCTAGAAATTTAAAAAATTCTACAGATTCTGGAGATTTCAAAATATACATCGTTTTAGAGTCTAGCGATTCCAGCGATTCCAGAGATTCTAAAAATTGTAGAGGTTGTAGAGGTTCTATAGGTTTTAGATATTCTAGAAGCTCTGAAAATTCTGGAAACGCTAAAGCTTCTAGATATTCCATAAATTCCAGAGATTTTACATGTTTTAAGGGGTCTAGAAATGTTGGAGATTCTAAAGGTTTTAGACATTCTAGAACATCTCCAGGTTTAGTAATTCTAGGGATTAGATATTTTAAAGATTCGATAAATTTTAGAAATCCGAAAAATTCTAGAAATTTTAAAGTTGCTAGAGGTTCTAGCGATTCTAAACATTATGGAAATTGTGATGACTCTGTAGATCTGAGTTAAAGTTTAGAGTTTAGCAGTTCCAGCAATTCTAGAGATTCTAAAAGTTCTAGGAATTCTAGACATTTTAGAAATTGTAGAGGTACTAAAGATTCTGGAGATTCTAAATATTGTAGAGTTATAGAAATTTCAAAAATTCTAAGAATCCCAAGAAATCTAAAGTCTTAAAGTCTATTGGTTCCAGTATTTCTAGAGACTGGAGATACAGGAAATTCTAGATATTCTACATATCCTAAAATTTCCAAGAAATCCAAAGCGGATCAATTCTAGATGCTCTAAAGATTCGAAAAATTCTAGAGATTCCAAAGATTCTAGACATTCTGGAGATGTAAAAGATTCTAAAGATTCTAAAAATTTCAAGAAAAACAAAATTTTAAGTTCAAGTTTTAGAGTTTAACGTTTCCAGCAATTCTAGAGATTATAGAGATTCTAAAGATTCTAAACGTTCTAGAAGCTCTGGAAATTCTAGAAATGCTAAAGATTCTGTAGATTATAAAGATTCGAGGAATTCTATAAATTCCAAAAATTCCAGAAATTCTAGAAATTCTGCATGTTTCAAGGGTTCTAAAAATGTTGGAGATCCTAAATATTCTAGAGGTTTTAGACATTTTAAGGGATCTGGAAATTGTGGAGATGGAAAAGATTCTGAATTCTAAAGATTCTAGAAATTCCCGAAATTCCAAAAATTCTAGAGACTGAATATTCAAGAGATTCTTGAAATTTTGGAGATTCTGAAAATGTTGAAGATTCTGAAGATTCCAAGAAATCCAAAATTTTAGAGTTTAGCGGTTACCGAAATTCTAACAATTCTAGATATTCTAGTTGTTTTAGAGATTCTAGAGGTCCTGGGAGATTCTCGAGATGTTGATGGAAAAAAAATGTTCTGGAAACTTTTAAAGAATCCGAGAAATTCTATCAATTTTGGAGTTTCTCTAGAGATTTTAGAGATTCTAGAAGTTATGAAGATTGTGGTGATTCTGTAGATGTTACTTAAAAATTCTAGGAATTCTAACCATTTTAGAAATTGTAGAGGTACTAACGATTCTGGAGATTCTAAATATTGTAGAGTTATAGAAATTTCAAAAATTCTAAGAATCCCAAGAAATCTAAAGTCTTAAAGTCTATTGGTTCCAGTATTTCTAGAGACTGGAGATACAGGAAATTCTAGATATTCTACATATCCTAAAATTTCCAAGAAATCCAAAGCGGATCAATTCTAGATGCTCTAAAGATTCGAAAAATTCTAGAGATTCCAAAGATTCTAGACATTCTGGAGATGTAAAAGATTCTAAAGATTCTAAAAATTTCAAGAAAAACAAAATTTTAAGTTCAAGTTTTAGAGTTTAACGTTTCCAGCAATTCTAGAGATTCTAGAGATTCTAAAGATTCTAAACGTTCTAGAAGCTCTGGAAATTCTAGAAATGCTTAAGATTCTGTAGATTATAAAGATTCAAGGAATTCTATAAATTCCAAAAATTCCAGAAATTCTAGAAATTCTGCATGTTTCAAGGGTTCTAAAAATGTTGGAGATCCTAAATATTCTAGAGGTTTTAGACATTTTACGGGATCTGGAAATTGTGGAGATGGAAAAGATTCTGAATTCTAAAGATTTTAGAGGCTCTAAGGATTCAGATTCTAACGATTCGAAAAATTCTCGACATTCCAAAAATTCAAGAAACTCTGAAAATTCAAGAGATTCTTGAAATTTTGGAGATTCTGAAGATGTTGAAGATTCTAAAGATTCCAAGAAATCCAAAATTTTAGCGTTTAGCGGTTACCGAAATTCTAAATATTCTAAAAATTCTAGAGATTCTAGGGGTTCTGGGAGATTCTCAAAATGTTGATAAAGATTCTGGAGATTCTAATGGTTCTAAAGATTCCAAGAAATCCAAGTCTAGCAAGTCCAGTAATTCTAGGGATTAGAGATTCTAATGCTTCGAAAAGCTTTAAAAAATCCGAGAAATTCTATAAATTTTAAAGTTTCTAGAGGTTCTAGAGATTTTAGAGATTCTAGAAATGACGAAGATTCTGGTGATTCTGTAGATGTTATGTTCTAGAGATTGTGGAGATTGTAATTGTTCTAGAGATTCTAAAGATTCTAGAAATCCCGAAATTTCTAAAAATACCAAAAAATTGGAAGTTTTAGAATCTATCGATTCTATCATTTCTAGAGATCAGCGATTCTAAAGATTCGAGAAATTCTATAAATTCCTAAAATTCTAGAGATTGTAAAGATCCTAGTGCTTCTGGAGATCTTAAAGATTCCAAAAATTTCAAAATATACATCTTAGAGTCTAGCGATTCCAGCAAATTCCAGAAATTCTAAAAACTCTAGAGGTTTTAGATATTGTAGAAGCTATGAAAATTCTAGAAACGCTAAAGCTTCTAGATATTCCAAAAATTCCAGAGATTCTACATGTTTCAAAGGGTCTAGAAATTTTGAAGATTCTAAAAGTTTTAGACATTCTCGAAGTTCTGGAAATTGATTCTAGAGGTTCTAAGGATTTAGGAGATTTTAAAGATTCAAGCAATTCGAAGAATTCTAGAAAATCTAAAACTTCCGGAAATTTTAGACATTCTAGATATTTTAGACATTTTAGAGGTTCCAAAATTGTGGTTTCTAAAGATTCTAGAGGTTCTAAGGATTCTGGAGATGTTAAAGCTTCTGGCCATTTTAGTGATTCTAATGAAGACTCCAAGAAATCCAGGTTTAGTAATTCTAGGGATTAGATATTTTAAAGATTCGAAAAAATTTAGAAACTTAAAAAATTCTAGAGATTCTGGAGATGTAAAAGATTCTAAAAATTTCAAGAAATACAAAATTTTAAGTTCAAGAGATTCTAAAGATTCTAGGGGTTTTAGACATTTTAGAGGATCTGGAAATTGTGGAGATGCAAAAAATTCTGAATTGAGGATTCAGATGCTAAAGATTCGAGAAATTCTATAAATTCCAAAAACTCAAGAGATTCTTGAACTTTTGAAGATTCTGAAGATGTTGAAGATTCTAAAGATTCCAAGAAATCCAAAATTTTAGAGTTTAACGATTATCGAAATTCTAAATATAAATTCTAAAAATTCTAGAGATTCTAGTTGTTTTAGAGATTCTAGAGGTTCTAGGAGATTCTCGAGATGTTGATAAAGATTCTGGAGATTCTAATGGTTCTAAAGATCCCAGGAAATCTAAGCCTAGCGGTTCCCGTAATTCTAGGGATTAGAAATTTTAACGCTTCGAAAATTTTTTAAATACCCGGAAAATTCTATAAATTTTAAAGTTTCTAGAGGTTCTAGAGATTTTAGAGATTCTAGAAATTACGAAGATTCTGGTGATTCTGTCGATGTTACTTAAAGATTCTGGAGATTCTAAAATTAAATTACTTATGTCACTTTGTGCCAAATAAAAATAATTCAATGAAAATGTCAAAAATGGTGTCAAAAGTGACATTAGGAGAAAAATTCCGACTATCAAGTTTTACTTGCCTTGGATTGGCCGCCTGCGCTAAAATTCACAGCCAACGTTGATTTTTACACAACCTGTCAAAAAAATATAAAAAGCTTGGGATGAACAAGAACTACGACAAACTCCCAAACTTGTCAACAATTCCATCTTTATTATGTCACTTCGCGCCAATTAAAAATAATTTAATCAAAAATGTATAAAAAAAATCAAATGGTCTCAAGTTACACTGTAAACACGAATCCACGAAACTTTCTTATCTTTCACTATTGTGTGTACCGAGTAATCTAATAATCGAACTCTGCTATATTGCATAACGAACTCCTCGTTAAACGCGTCGAGGAAGTATCTAAAACACAAAAATACACTTTCTTCTTGATTGTGCTTAAACCGGGCACGCTTTTTGCAGACGTCAGGCTTGCCAGTTGACCTTGCCGTCCGCTACCAAATCAACATGGCTCTGGGGAGCATCAAAACCATCGCCAACGCGGAGCGATTCAACAAAATGATCTTGCCCTTGCTGTGGACCGAAATCGTACGTATAATCACAGTCATTTTTATTATTATTATTAAATACGATTTTGTTTGCAGAGACTCTACAGCTTGCCGGACATGCTTGCCGCGCGTTTCCGCCTCTACCTCAACACCCTGCCCGGCGTCGAGCAGGCCATCACCTACTTCTTCTTCGTGATGGGGGCGGCGTTCCTCGCCGCCTCCGTCTACAAGTTCCTCACGTCGAAGACCGACCGGTCCTATAACACGCGGTGGATCGAGGACGACCTCGTGCTCAACATCGAGAAGAAGCTGTCCAGCTACAAGCCCGAGAAGAGGGCGAGCATGACGGCCAAGGAGCTCGAGGTGTACTTTTCTAGTCTCGTGACTCCGCTGAACCAAGAGCTGTGCCCCGATGACGAGGAAGCGTGAGACTGCAGGACTTTTGTACATATTTATTTTTAATTGTGATGTTTACGCCTTGTGTGCGGATAATTTATTTCGATGGCCTAGAGAGGTTAGTGGATGAGTTAACTTTAGACAAGGACTTGGTACTGTTTCGTTGTAGAGACAAGTTGTGATATTTATGTCAATTAGACTAGGGCACGCCACTATTTATAATTGCTCAATCTGTAGATTAGGTCGGTAGGATCACTGTCAGTATTTTTGTATTAATTTCTACGAAGATAATAGAAGTAGTAAAAAATTGAAAATATGTTTTATTGGAATTTGTAACGAAGAAGATAGCCCCACCAACAACACAGTGACGTCACCTCAAAATCATCTCAGAAGTGACATTACTCCATTTATCTAGAGAGTTTTACTTACCTTACCTTAATTCAAGGTTCTAAAGATTCTAGAGGTTTCAAAGATTCCAAAGATTTCTGAAATTGGTTGTAAAGCAACCAATTTCTTCTATTCTTCAAATTCTAGAGATTTAAAGATTCTACAAATTCTACAGGCTTTCGAGATTCAAGATATTATGGAAATTCTACAGATCCTAAAAGTTCTCTAAAACCAATTTTAGAGATTCTAGAGTTTCTAGAAATTCTAGAGTTTCTGGACATAGTGGAAATGCTGAAAATCCTGCAGATTTGAGAGTTTATAAAGATTTCGAAAAATTCGAGAGATTGTAAAGATTCTAAAGACTCTGGAGGTGTTAAAGATTCTAAGGACTTCAAAATATACATCGTCTTAGAGTCTAGCGATTCCAGCAATTCCAGAGATTCTAAAAATTCTAGAGATTCTAGAGGTTTTAGATATTCTAGAAGTACTGGAAATTCTGGAAACGCTAAAGCTTCTGGAGATTCTAAACATTCGAGAAATTCTAGAAATCCCAAAAATTCCAGTGATACTACAAGTTTCAAAGGGTCTAGAAATTTTAAAGATTCTAAAGTTTTTAGACATTCTAGAACTTCTGGAAATTGTAGAGATGCAAAAGATCCTGGATTCTATAGATTCTAGAGGTTCTAAGGATTCAGGAGATTTTAAAGATTCGAGGAGTTCGAAGAATTCTAGAAATTCTAGATGTTTTAAAGGTTCCAGAAATTTTTGAAATTTTAAATTTTAGATATTTTAGAGGTTCCGGAAATTGTCGTTTCTAAAGATTCTAGAGGTTCTAAGGATTCTGGAGATGCTAAAGCTTCTAGCGATTTTAGTGGTTCTAAAGACTCCAAGAAATCCAGGTCTAGTAATTCTAGGGATTGTATATTTTAATGATTCGATAAATTTTAGAAATCCGAAAAATTCTAGAAATTTTAAAGTTTCTAGAGGTTCCAGAGATTCTAGATATTATGAAAATTCTGGTGACTGTAGATCTGAGCTAAAGGTTCTGGAGATTCTAAAAATTCCAAAAAATTCAAGGATTTAGAGTTTACCAGTTCCAGCAACTCTGGAGATTCTAAAAATTCTAGGAATTTTAAACAATTTAGAAATTGTAGAGGTACTCAAGATTCTGGAGATTCTAAATGTTGTAGAGATTCTAATGATTCGAAAAGTTATAGAAATTCCAAAAATTCTAAAAACTCCAAGAAATCTAAAGTTTTAGAGTCTATCGGTTCCAGCATTTCTAGAGACTGCGGATTCAGAAAATTCTAGAGATTCTAAAGATTCCTAAGATTTAGAGAATCCAAAGCGGTTCCATTAATTCTAGAGATTCTAAAGATTCTAGAACTTCTGGAGGTTTTGAACAATGTAAAGATGCTGAAAATTCTCCAAACTCTACAGGTTCTAAAGATTC
Source organism: Zophobas morio (assembly GCF_036711695.1). Lineage (NCBI taxonomy): Eukaryota > Metazoa > Arthropoda > Insecta > Coleoptera > Tenebrionidae > Zophobas > Zophobas morio. Next base: position 1,816,018 of record NW_026972132.1, read on the forward strand.
GAAAAATATACATCGTCTTAGAGTCCCGAAATTCCAGAGATTCTAAAAATTCGAGAGGTTCTAGAGGTTCTAGGGGTTTTAGATATATTAGCATAGTATATGTTATTAATTCTAGAAATGCTAAAGCTTCTGGAGATTCTAAACATTCGAGGAATTCTAGAAATTCAAAAAATTCCAGAGATTCTACATGTTTCAAAGGGTCTTGAAATTTTGAAGATTCTAAAGGTTTTAAACATTCTAGAACTTCTGGAAATTGTGGAGATGCAAACGATCCTGGATTCTAAAGATTCTAGAGGTTCTAAGGATTCAGAAGAATTTAAAGATTAAAGAAATTCTAGAAATTCAAAAAATTCTAGAGATTCTAAAGATTTGAGGAATTCGAAAAATTCTAGAAATTCTAAAAATTCCAGAAATTTTACAAATTCTAGATGTTTTAAAGGTTCCAGAAATTTTTGAAATTCTAAATATTCTACAGATTTTAGACATTTTGGGGGTTCACGAAATTGTGGTTTCTAAAGATTCTAGAGGTTCTAAGGATTCTGGAAATGCTAAAGCTTCTAGCGATGTTAGTGGTTCGAATAAAGACTCCGAATTCTAATGTTGTAGAGATTCTAATGATTCGAGAAGATATAGAAATTCCAAGAAATCTAAAGTTTTAGAGTCTATCGGTTCCAGCATTTCTAGAGAATGGAGATTCAGGAAATTCTAAAGATTCTAAAAATTTCAACAAATACAAAATTTTAAGTTCAAATTTTAGAGTTTAACGTTTCCAGTAATTCTAGAGATTCTAAAGAATCTAGAGGTTCTAGAGGTTTTACAGATCCTAGAAGCTCCGGAAATTCTAGAAATGCTAAAGTTTCTGTAGGTTATAGAGATTTACGGAATTGTAGAAATTCCAAAAATTCCAAAAATTCCAGAGATTCTAGAAATTCTACATATTTTTAGGGTTCTAAAAACGTTGGAGATTCGAAAGATTCTAGAGACTTTAGAAATTTTAGGGGAGCTGGAAGTTGTTGAGATTCAAACGATTCTGATTTCTAAAGATTTTAGAGGTTCTAAGGATTCAGATTCTAAAGATTCAAGAAATTCTATAAATTCCAAGAATTCTAGAGATCATAAAGATTCTAGAAAGTCTGCAAGTTTTCGAGATTCAAGAGATTATGGAAATTCTACAGATCCTAAAAGTTTAGAGAAATCCATAGCAGTTCCGGCAATTCTAAAGATTCTAGAGTTTCTAGAAATTCTAGAGGTTCTGGAAATTCTAGAAATTGAAAACATTTCAGACATTCTAAAGATTCTAGAGATTCTGGAGATGTTAAAAATTCTAAACATTTCAAAATATACATCGTCTTAGACTCTAGCAATTCCAGAGATTTTTTTAATTCTAGAGGTTCTAGAGGTTTTAGATATTGTAGATGTTCTGCAAATTCTGGAAACGCTAAAGCTTCTGGAGATTCTAAACATTCGAAGAATTCTAGAAATTCCAAAAATTCCAGAGATTCTACATGTTTCAAAGGGTCTAGAAATTTTGAAGATTTTAAGGTTTTAGAGACTTTAAAACTTCTGGAAATTGTGGAGATCCAAAAAAATCCTGTATTCTAAAGATCCTAGAGGTTCTAAGGATTCAGGAGGTTTTTAAGATTAAAGAAATTCTAGAAATTCCAAAAATTCTAGAGATTCTAAAGATTCGAGGAATTTGAAAAATTGTAGAAATTCTAAAAATTCCAGAAATTGTAGAAATTCTAGATGTTTGAAGGTTTCAGAAATTTGTGAAATTCTAAAGATTCTACAGGTTTTAGACATTTTAGAGGTTCCCTAAATTGTGGTTTCTAAAGATTCTAGAGTTTCTAAGGATTCTGGAGATGCTAAAGCTTCTGGAGATTTTAGTGGTTCTAAAGACTCCAAGAAATCCAGGTCTAGTAATTAGGAATTTTAGAAATCCGAAAAATTCTAGAAATTTTAAAGTTTCTAGAGGTTCTAGAGATTCTAGATATTATGAAAATTCTGCTGACTCTGTAGATCTGAGTTAAAGCTTCTGGAGTTTCTAAAAATTCTAGAAATTCTAGACGTTTTAGAAATTGTAGAGGTACTAAAGATTCTGGAGATTCTAAATATTGTAGAGATTCTAGTGATTCAAGAAGTTATAGAAATTCCAAAAATTCTAAAAATTCCAAGGATAGTAAAGTTTTAGAGTCTATCGGTTCCAACATTTCTAGAGACTGGAGATTCAGGAAATTCTAGAGATTATAAAGATTCCTAAGATTCCACAAATTCTACATATCCTAAAATTTCCAAGAAATCCAAAAAGGTTCCATCAATTCTAGAGATTTTAAGATTCTAGAAATTCCAAAGGTTCTGAACATTATAAAAATGCTGAAAATTCTGCAAACTCTAGTGGTTCTAAAGATTCGAAAAATTCTAGAAATTTAAGAAATTCTAGAGATTCTAAATATTCTAGAGATTCTGTTGATGTAAAAGATTCTAAAGATTCTAAAAATTTCAAGAAATATAAAATTTTAAGTTCAAGTCTAGAGTTTAACGTTTCCGGCAATTCTAGAGATTCTAAAGCTTCTAGAGGTTTTAGAGATCCTAGAAGCTCTGGAAATTCTAGAAATGCGAAAGATTCTGTAGATTATGAAGATTCTAAAGATTCTAGAGGTTTTAGAAATTTTAGGAGATCTGGAAATTGTGCAGATGCAAAAGATTCTGAATTCTAAAGATTTTAGAGGTTCTAACGATTCAGACTCTAAAAATTCGAGAAATTTTAGAGATTCCAGAAATTCTAGAGAGTCTAAAAGTTCAACAGATACTTGAAATTTTGGAGATACTGAATTTTAGAGTTTAGCGGTTACCGAAATTCTAAATATTCTAAAAATTCTGGAGATTCTAGTTGTTTTAGAGATTCTAAAGGTTCTAAAGATCTCAAGAAATCCAAATCTGGCGGTTCTAGTAATCCTAGGGATTAGAGATTCCAATGCTTCGAAAAACTTTTAAAAATCCGAAAAATTCTACGAATTTTAAAGTTTCTAGAGATTTTAGAGATACTAGAAATTACGAAGATCCTGGTGATTGTGCCAAATAAAAATAATTCAATAAAAAAGTCAAAAATGTGTAAAAAAATCAAATGGTGTCAAAAGTGACATTGAGAGAAAAATTCCGGCTATCAAGTTTTACTTACCTTGGGTTGGCCGCCTGCGCTAAATTCACAGCCAACGTTGATTTTACACAACCTGCCAAAAAAATATAAAAAGATTGGGATGAACGAGAACTACGACAATCTCCCGAATCTGTCAGCAATTCCGTCTTTATCATGTCACTTCGTGCCAATTAAAAATAATTCAATCAAAAATGTATAAAAAAAATCAACTTGTCTCAAGTTATTAAATTTTACTTACCTTGGGTTGGCCACCTGCGCTAAAATTCACAGCCAACGTCGATTTGTCGCAACCTGTCAAAAATATAGGAATGGATTGAGCAGGACTTTAACAACCCCCACCTCTCAACAATTCCGTCTTTATTATGTCACTTTGTGCCAAATAAAAATAACTCAATCAAAATGCCATAAATGTGTTAAAAAATAAAATACCTGTCTATTAGTCTTCTTAAATTAATCTAATAATATCACATTGATTATCCGGAGCCCTCCCACCTTCGGCTACCTCTCCGCCTGCCTCTCCACTTCCTCAATAACCTGGAGCAGCCGCTGCCGCGTCTTTTTATTATTCTGACATGCACAGCTCACCAAACCGAACAGATGCTTCGACGAGTACTCCTACAAAAAACACATAACCTCACTTTCCAACCAACGTTTAACTCACCGTGTGCTCCTTGATCCACTTCTCCAGCTCCCCCTCCGGCAAATAAAACGCCTTGACGTAATTCTCGACATACTCGCGATGCGGAACGGGCCTCAGCCCCGCCATTTTCTCGAATTTCGTCAAGAATTGAATAAAATCTAGTTGCATGAGAGCGCGACCTCCGTTTGAACATTTCTTGGCTTCGCTAAACCTGGCAATTACCACAATCACAACCACGCTACTACTAATTATAATTAAATTACCCTTGGACTAAAGTGTGGGTAATTATATGGGAGATGCTCTCCCACAGGGAATGGGAGACTTCGGCCACGACAGGGACTTTCACGGCCACTTCTTCCAAGCGCAAGGTGAAAATCTGCACTTCCTAGTCAACAAAACACAACTAATTACGATAATTAGGCGACATTGGGTAATTACCCTCAGGATTAGGTCGATGTAGGTGTTGTGTTGCGACATCACCTCCTTCACTTCCCAGTTGATTTTCGACATGGAGAGCAAAATCTGGCGCAAGTCGAAGGCTTGCGCCCCCACGGCCATGTAAATCGGTTTTCTTAAGTCGTTGGCGCTCGATATATTCTAAAAACGAAAATTTTAAATTGTTTGGGGTTTTAGAGTGACTCGGTTGGCACCCGTGTCGCACGTTCTGTCTCTATCGCACCCACTCGCACTCTCGATCCAGCCATCTCGTTCCACACCAACTGACACGTTTTCTGTCAACAACATAACCTCAAAATGGAAGACAACGCGATAAAAGTCGGCGATTTTGTTATAGTGCAGCGCCAGGGCTACACCAAACTCCACAAACTGAAAGAGCATGGGACTCTCTCGCTTGGTAGTTTCAACATGGAAATGGACAACATCGTGGGTGAAAAATACTCCGACACTTTCCAGATGAAGAATTACCCCGGGAGCAAGAAACTCTTCACTTTGGAAAAAGTGGACGAAATTCCGTCCGTCTTGTCGATTAATATAGAGAAAAGCGGCGCTGATAATCGCAACATCACCGACGACGGGCAATCCCAAAACCTCACGACTGAAGAAATCGCCAAACTCAAGTCTGAAGAACTCAACTCCAACAACATCGTGGGTAAATTGATCACAAACTCGAGGACTTTCAACGAAAAAACTGAATACAGTCAGGAGAAATATATGAAGAAGAAGGAGAAGAAGTATTTCGAGTATGTACAAATCAGGCGCCCGACGATCCGGCTTTTAGCCACCATGTTCTACCGACAAGACCCTACGAAGACGCTTGGTATCCGCAGCGACGACTTGTCTCAGATCATTACTTATTCCAATGTTCAAGCGCAAGGTACGCACTTACTGTACGACAGCGGCACTTCCGGTCTACTTCCAGCCGCCCTCCTCAACCAAATCGGGGCTCAAAACCCCGCCCACCTCGTGCACGTCCACCCAGGCAACGAATGCCAGAAAAGCGCCATCGTGGCAATGAACTTCCCCCAGGAGCAGCTCGCCAGATGCATCAACGTCAACTTATACTCAGTCCTGCGGTGCTTCTACCAAAACAAAGACGCTTATAATAGTGAGCCCCAGTGCAAAAAAATCAAACTCGACGACTCCGCCCCCAAGAAACCGGGTTGGCAAATCGAGAACGAGAAGGCGTGTCGTTTGTTGGAGGTGGGCGTGGACTCGCTGGTCGTCGCCGCGAAGGAACACCCCGTTTCGATAGTCGACCAATTAGTGAGGTTCCTGAAAGGGGGGCGTTACCTGGTCGTTTTTAGTGCGACGCGCGAACCGTTGCAAGATTTGTACAACCACCTTAAGGAAAGACTCGATTTTATTTATATCCGGATTGTGAGTAATTTCATGAGGAGTTACCAAGTGTTGCCTGATAGGACGCACCCTGAGGTGAATATGACGTCAGGGGGGTACGTTTTGACGGGGTTTAAGTTGGTTTCGTAATAATAATAAACGACTCACCTGTGAGAAAAATTGTTGAAGGGTTGTTTTACTAGTGGGGGGGATCAAGTATTCTAGGAATTCCTGGAGGTATTCGTACTGTTTGGCTAGAAATATCACGCTTTCCACGCCCACGATGCGCTCGGCCAATCCGTGCAGGCGCTCGGGTTTGGACAAGTCGACCATTGGAGAGAGGGCGGGTTTTAGGATTTTGTAACCGTTTTCGGTGGGCGGTTCCTCGAATTCGGTTACGAGAGTGTCACGGATTTTTTTGAGGGTGGAGCTTAACTCGTTGGAGTAGAGGGAGTTGCTTGCGATGGTCTACAACGACGCGATTAACCTAAAAAAAATTGTGTGTGGCGACTTACCAAATCGGCAGCAAAAAATAAATGCACCGAATAGAGATAAAAATCGAAAAGTTGGTTCATACAACTAATAATTTGGTGCGCTATAGATTTCAGGAGTCTCGACATCTGCAAATATTTCCCCATTTGTCGTAAGACAGACAGGGTCGTATTAGTCAGAATTAGGGTCTGTTTATTCGCCTTGTCCCTCTTTTTGGTAATAGGGCTCGAATTTTCGGTAACGTAATCCTCGAAGTCCCTCATGTCATCAGTTTCGTCGTCGCTCTCTTCGGAAAAGTATCCAGAAGCGTCATTTTCGCACGCCAGAATATCTTCCTCGATTATCGTCTCGTCTAAGCCCGAATCGAACGGAGTCCCGCTTTCGGCGTACCTCACGAAATAATTCCCGACAATACTGCTCCCATCCTGGGAATGGTTCGACGAGCAGCAATCCGTCGAGGTCGTGGAGTAAGTCCCGGTCATGGGTGGCCTAAACTTGAACGTCTTCAAAATCGACCTCAGCGACTTAAATTCTTGCAGCTGTAAAATCGTGAAAGTGGGTTTAACCGGGCACACTTCCCACATTTCGTTCTCTAGAAAAATCTTCAGCTCCTCGAGCCTCTGGATGTGGTAGTTTTTGAAATAGTTGACGCTTTGTTTCCGAATTGACTCCTGCAAGTCCTCGCTCTTGCTCAAGCAGAACTCCTCGCCGACTTGGATCAGCCGGTGCACCACCCCCAGGACCTGCACGAACTGGTCGAACTTGTAGGACGCTAAGTCCGCGTTTAGCAGCAGACTCGAGACTTTTCGTTGGACGTCGTCCCAGATTTTCGTGAGGTTGTGGTCGAGTTTTTGGCGGTTCGGGGGGTCGGTGTCTTGGTTGTAGTGCCATTTGATGAGTTGGTAGTAGCTGAGGACGATTTTGAAGAGGACTTTGCATAGGCTGATCAAGCAGGGGATGAAGACGTCGGTCGTGACGCTCTGTTTGGACAAAAAGTGGGGTTATGGTGGAAAGTGAGTGAGGTTAGGGTACCTGGCAGAGCGTCTTGTAGGGGTTTTTGCCGCTGGTGTCCGTGTTTTCTAGGGCTTCTGGTGATGTTACGTAGGAGTGGACTACATTTAGAGAGGTGTTGTAGATCGCTGTGATGTAGTGGACGTGGAGATTGTCGATCATGGAGATTTCGGATTTGTCGAGGAGGTTGTAGGCGAGGAGGAGCTTCTCGTAGCGGTCGGGGTCGAAGTGGTAGCAAGTCTGGAATGATGATGATGTTATTTAGCTAGAAAGGGGGCGCCTGAGTTTGAGAGATTTTTTTTTGTGTTGATCAAAGGTTATTTCATAGAATTACCTCGCCCCTGAAGTGTTTTTAATTTTTTTTTGTCTTTCTAGTTTTGCGATTTGCAATTTACCGAGTTTTCGAGTTTAAATTTTTCAGTTTTTAGATTTTTCAATTTTTCGATTTCTTAATTTTCCGATACTTCAATTTAAAGATTTTCTAATTTTTCGATTTAAATTTTTCAATTTTTGGCGTTTTCTAAATTTCGGATTTCTCAATTAATCGATTTTTGATTTTTAGACTTTTCGCTTTCTCTTTTTTTCGACTTTCTTTCTTTTAAATTTTAGATTTTTTATTGTTTGTCTTGATCTCTCGATTTTTTAACTTCTTGCTTGGACATTTTTCAGTTTTTCATTTTTTCGATTTTTCGGTTTTAATTTTTTCAGTTTTTCATTTTTTCGATTTTTCGGTTTTAATTTTTTCAGTTTTTCGATTTATCGAGATTTCATTGTTTCGATTTTTCCACATTTCAGTTTTGGATTTTTTTCAATTTCTCGATTTTTCAGTTTTTCGAGTATCCAATTTTTCCGTTTTTTTAAACTGTAGATTTTTCGATTTCTTAATTTTCCAATACTTCAGTTTTACGATTTTTTAATTTTTCGACCCCTGAATTTTTCGATCGAATTTCGGATAACGTGATTAATCGTTTTTTTTTATTTTTCGACTTTTCGCTTTTTCAGTTCTTCGACTTTTTTAAATTGAAGATTTTTTATTGTTTGGCGTTCTAATTTCAAGGTTTTTCAACTTTTAGATTTTTCAGTTTTTCATTTTTTTGATTTTTAAAATTTTTGATTTTTCGGTTTTAATTTTTTCGATTTAACGACATTTCGATGTTTCGATTTTTCGGTTTTTTAATGAATGTTTCGATTTCTCGAATTCTCGGTTTTGCAATTTTTCGAGTTTTCAATTTTTATAATTTTAGATTTTTAACTTTTCGATTTTTTGATCTTTTGAATTCTTGATTTTAAATTTTTCGATTTTTCAATTTTTCGATTTCATGTTTCGATTTCTCGATTTTTCAACTTCTTGCTTTTAAATTTTTCAGTTTTTCATTTTTTCGATTTTTTATTTTTCGGGTTTAAATTTTTCGAATTTTCAGTTTTGGGATTTTTCAATTTCTCGATTTTTCAGTTTTTCGGGTATCTAATTTTTCCATTTTTTATATTTAGATTTTTCGATCTCTCGCTTTGTTTTTTGATTTTTTAGTTTTTTAATTTTTTGATGTTTCGATCTAATTTTAAGAATCTTCGATTTCTCGATTTTTTATTTTTCCATTTCTTAATTTTTTTATATATCAGAAAGCCAATTTTTAAGATTTTTCTTTTTTTTGTTTCTTCAATTTTTAGATTTTGCAATTTTTCGACTGAAAATTTCTAGCATTTTCAATTGTTAATTTTTTAATTTTTCGATTTTTTAATATTTTTTCATGCCTTCAAATTTTTAAACTCTTCAAGAATTTTGATTTTTACATTTTTCAGTTTTTCGATTTTCCAACTTTTGGATTTTTCAATTGTTCGATTTGCACTTTCACGAGTTTTCAATTTTTAATTTTCCAATTTTACGATTTTTCAGTTTTCATGTCTTCAATTTTTCGTTTGTTTTTTATTTTCTTCATTTTTTCAATTTTTCGGTTTTCCAATGTTCCGATTTAATAATTTTTCTTTATTCAGTGTCAAATTTTTGAATTTTGGATATTCAGTTTTTCAATTTTCAATTTTTCGGTTTTCATTTTTCGATTTTCCAATTTATATTTTTTTTAATTTCTAAATGATTTTATTTATCGACCCCTCAATTTTTCAATCTAAATTCTTCAATTTTTGGAGCTCCTAACTTTCCCATGTCTGGGTTAATCGATTTTTTGATTGTTCGGTTTGTCTTTTTTTCAACTTTCTGATTTCAATTTTTTTAATTTCTAGATTTTTTGATCTTTTGATTTCTTGATTTTTCAGTTTTTCGATTTTAATTTTAGATTTTTTCCTCGATTTTTGAACTACATACTCGCTTTTTGGTTTTCCAATTTTTCAGTTTTTCGATTTTTCAATTTTTTGATTTGCACTTTAACGAATTTTCAATTTTTAATTTTTCAATTTTAGGATATTTCATTTTTTCATGTCTTCAATTTTTCGTTTCCTTTTTTATTTTCTCTATTTTTTTAATTTTTCAGTTTTTCAGTGCCCTGATTTAATTTTTCTTTTTTTAGATTTCTCAAATTTCGAATTTTTAAACTTTAAATTTTTTATTTTCTGATATTTCGATTTCTCAACTTCTCGCTTTTAGATTTTTCATTTTTTCGATCTTTAAAATTTTTGATTTTCCGATTTTAAATTTTTTAAATTTTCAGTTTTTCGATTTAGCCATCCATGTTTCAATTTTTGATTATTTAAATTTTTAAAACACTGTAGTGTTGTTAACATGAATAAAGAATTGAATTGAATTAAATTTTAGTTTTTTCAATTTTTTGATCTTTTGATTTCTTTATTTTTCAATTTCTCGAAATTTTAAATTTTGAATTTTTCAGTTCTTCGGTTTTTCAATTTTTCAAATTTTTAAATTTTATATTTTTTATTTTTTGTGTTTCGAATTCTTGATTTTTCAACTACTCGCTTTTCGATTTTTCAGTTTTTCCAATTTTTCGATCTATGAATGAATGTTTCGATTTCTCAAATACTCGGTTTTGGATTTTTCGATTTTTCAGTTTTTCGATTATCCAATTTTTGCATTTTTTAAATTTTAGATTTTTCGATTTCCCGCGTTCCTGTTTTTATTTTTTAGTTTTTCGCATTTTTAAATTTTACATTTGCGATGTTTTGATTTCCCAATTTAAAAATTTTTAATATGTATTTTAATAAAAAAAAATGACGATTTCTCGATTTTTTTATTTTCCATTTCTTAATTTTTTTATATTCCAGAAACCCAATTTTAGATTTTTCAATTTTTCGATTTGCACTTTCACGAGTTTTCAGTTTTACGATTTTTCAGTTTTTCAATTTCTCGGTTCTTCAATATCCCGATTTAATAATTTTTCTCTTTTTTTTCAATGTGAAATTTTTCGAATTTTGGATTTATAAGTTTTTCGATTTGCAACTTTTGATTTTCCAATTTTTAATTTCTCGATTGTTTTATTTTGCGATTTATCAATTTTTCCATACTTCAGTTTTACAATTTTTTAATTTTTCGACTCCTTAATTATTCAAATCAAATTTTTCAATTTTTGGCGTATCTAAATTTCCGATTTCTCGATTAATCGATTTTTTGATTTTTCGGCTTTTCGTTTTCTCCTTTTTACAACTTTCTGATTTCTCCATTTTTCAGTTTTTCGATTTCTCGAGGTTTCAGTTTTGGGGTTTTTTCATTGTTCCAATTTTTTGAATCTTACATTTTTCGATTTTTTGATCGTTTGATTTCTTGATTTTTCAATTTTTAAACTTTAGATTTTTTATATTTTGATGCTTCAATTTCTCGATTTTTCAACTTCTCGCTGTTAGATTCTTCAGTTTTTAATTTTTTCGATTTTTAAAATTTTTAATTTACAGGTTTAAATTTTTCGAATTTTCAGTTTTTCGATTTATCAATTTTTAGACTTCTCGATTTTTCGATCTTTTTATGAATGTTTCGATTTCTCAAATTCTCGGTTTTGAGATTTTTCGACTTTTCAATTTTTCAATTTGTTGAGTTTCAGTGTTTCAGTTTTGGAATTTTTCATTATTTCAATTCTTACATTTTAGTTTTTTCGATTTTTTGATCTTTTGATATCTTTGTGTTTCAATTTTTCGAATTTTTAAATTTTATATTTTTTATTTTTTGCTTCGATTTCTAGATTTTTCAACTACTCGCTTTTCGAATTTTCAGATTTCCATTTTTTGATTTATCAAGATTTCGATGATTTGATTTTGGGCTACTTTGATTATCAATTTTTCGACTTCTCGATTTTTCGATCTTTTCATGAAAAAATCAAATTCTCGGTTTTGCAATTTTTCGATTTTTGTTTTTCGACTATCCAATTTTCCATCTTCCATTTCGCTTTTTTAAATTTTACATTTTCGATTTTTTGATGTTTCGATTTCCCAATTTAATTTTTTTTTATATGTATTTTAATTTAAAACAATGTCGATTTCTCGATTTTTTATTTTCCGTTTCTTAATTTTTTTATATTCCAGATTATTCTTGGATTTTCCAACTTTTGGATCTTTCAATTTTTCGATTTGCACTTTCACGAGTTTTCAATTTTACGATTTTTCGGTTTTTCAATTTTTCGGTTTTTCAATACCCTGATTTAATAATTTTTCTTTTTTTCAATGTGAAATTTCCCGATTTTGGATTTTAAAGTTTTTCGATTTGTAACTTTTTGGTTTTTATTTTTCGATTGTTTTGTTTTTCGACCCAATTTTTCAATTTTTGGCGTGTCTAAATTTCCGATTTCTCGATTAATCGATTTTTTGAGTATTCGACGTTTCGTTTTCCCCTTTTTTCGATTTTCTGATTTCCCAAAATTTTTCGATTTCTCAAGGTTTCGGTGTTTCAGTTTGGGGATTTTTCATTATTTCAATTTTTTCAATTTTAGATTTTTCGATTTTTTGATTTCTTGATTTTTCAATTTTTCGAAATTTTATTTTTTCGATTATTCAGTTCCTCGATTTTTCAACTACTGGCTTTTAGATTTTTCAATTTTTCATTTTTTCGATTTTTAAAATTTTTGATTTTCCGGTTTTAAATTTTTCCAATTTTCAATTTTTCAAAATATAACTCTTTGAGTTTTAGTTTTCAAATTTTCCAATTTTTAAATTTTCCAAGTTTTAGATTTTTCAGTTTTTCGATTTGCACTTTCACGAGTTTTCAATTTTTAATTTTTTCAATTTTACAATTTTTCAGTTTTTATATCTTCAATTTTTCGTTTCTGTTTTTTATTTTCTTTATTTTTTCAATTTTTCGATTTTCCAATTTTCAAATTTTTTATTTTCTCGATTGTTTTATTTTTTGTTTTTAATTTTCCGATACTCCTGTTTTACCATTTTTTAATTTTTCGACCTTCCAATTTTTCGATTTAAATTTTTCAATTCTTAGCATTTCTAAATTTCGGATTTCTCGATTAATCGATTTTTGATTTTTCGAGTTTTGCTTCCATTCTTTTCCGACTTTCTGATTTCTCGAGGTTTCGGTGTTTCAGTTTTGGGAATTTTTTTTTTTAATTTTTAATCTTCTGATTTTTTGATTTTTGGATTTACCGATTTTTCAGTTCTTCGATTCTTCAATTTTCGGATTTTTAAATTTTCGATTTTTTATTTTTTGTTTCGATTTCTCAAATTTTCAACTTCTTGCTTTTAGAATTTTCAGTTTCTCATTTTTTTTTGCTTTTTATAATTTTTGATTTTTCGGTTTAATTTTTTCAATTTATCAAGATTTCCATGTTTCAACTATTCAAATTTTCCACATTTTAGTTTTGGGTTTTTTAATTTCTCTTTTATTTTCAGTTTTTCAAGTATTCAATTTTTCCATTTTTTTAATTTTTATATTTTTCGATTTCTTAATTTTCCGATTCTTCAGTTTTACGTTTTTTTAAATTTTTCGAGCCCTCAATTTATCGGTTTCAATTTTTCAATTTTTGCCGTTTCTAAATTTCGAATTTCTTGATTATTCGATTTTTTAATTTTTCAACTTTCCGCTTTCTCTTTTTTCAACTTTCTGATTTTTCAGTTTTTCGATTTCTCAAGATTTCGGTGTTTCAGTTTTGGGATTTTTCATTATTTCAATTTTTTAGATTTTTTGATCTTTTGATTTCTTGATTCTTTAGTTTGAAATTTTAATTTTTCGATTTTTCAATTTTTCGAACCTTTAAATTTTAGATGTTTTGTTTTTTGATGTTTCGATTTCCCAATTTTTCAACTCCTTACTTTTAGATTTTTCAATTTTTCGACTTCTCGATTTTTCGACACTTCAGTTTTGGGATTTTTTAATTTTTCGATTTTTGAATTTTTCCATTTATTATATTTCAGATTTTTCGATTTCTGGCTTTGTTTTTATTTTTTAGTTTTTCGATTTTTTAAATTTTACACTTTCGATTTTTTGATGTTTCAATTTCCCAATTTAATTTTTTTAATATGTATTTTAATTTTTAAAATTTTCGATTTCTCGATTTTTTTATTTTCCATTTCTTAATTTTTTTATATTCCAGAAACCCAATTTTAGATTTTTCAATGTTTGGATTCTTGGATTTTCCGCCTTTTGGATTTTTCAATTTCTCAATTTGCACTTCCACAAGTTTTCAATTTTTAATTTTTCAATTTTACGGTTTTCCAGTTTTTAAATTTTTCGGTTTTTCGATATCCTGATTAATAGTTTTTCTTTTTTTCAATGTGAAATTTTTCGAATTTTGGATTTTAAAGTTTTTCGATTTGCAACTTTTGATTTTCATTTTTCGATTTTCCAATTTTTAATTTCTCGATTGTTTTGTTTTCGATTTCTTAATTTTCCCATACTTCAGTTTTACGATTTTTTAATTTTTCGATTTAATTTTTTCAATTTTTGGCGTTTCTAAATTTGCGATTTCTCGATTACTTGATTTTTTAATTTTTCGACTTTTCGCTTTCTCCTTTTTACGACTTTCTTATTCCTGGTTTTTTATTTTTTCGATTCTAAAGGTTTCAGTTTTGGGATTTTTCATTATTTCAATTTTAAAATCTTAGATGTTTTATTTTTTTGACGTTTCGATTTCTCGCTTTAAAATTTTTCAGTTTTTCATTTTTTCGATTTTTAAAATTTTTGATTTTTCGGTTTTAAATTTTTTGAATTTTCAGTTTTTCGAGTTTGGGCTATTTCGATTTAACAATTTTCGATGTTCGATTTCTCAAATTCTCACTTTTGCGATTTTTCGACATTTCAGTTTTGGGATTTTCGATTCTCGATTTCTCGAATTTTTAAATTTTTGATTTTTTATGTTTTGATGCTTCGATTTCTCGATTTTTCAACTTCTTGCTTTTGGATTTTTCAGTTTTTGATTTTTTCGATTTATCAGTTTTGGGATTTTTTAACTTTTCAAGTATCCAATTTTTCCATTTTTTATATTTTAGATTTTTCGATCTCTCGCTTTGTTTTTTGATTTTATAGTTTTTCGATTTTTTGATGTTTCAATATCTCAATTTAAATTTTTTTAATATGTATTTTAATTTTCAATTTCTTGATTTTTTATTTTTCCATTTCTTAATTTTTTTTTATTTAAGAAAACGAAGTTTAGTTTTTCAATTTTTCACTTCTTCAGTTTTTCAGTTGACGATTTTTCAGTTTTTAATTTTTTTGTTTCTTCAATTTTTAGATTTTGCAATTTTTCGACTGAAAATTTCTTGAGTTAATTTTTTAATTTTCCGAGATTTTAATTTTTCATTCATTCAAATTTTTTATTTTTCGATGTTCCAATTTTATAATTTTTTGTTTTCTCAATTTCAATTTTTTAATTTTTTTTTGTTTCTTCAATTTCACGATATACAAGTCTTCTACAGTTTTAATTTTTAAATTTTTCAGTTTTTCGATTTTCCAACTTTTGGATTTTTCAATTTTTCGATTTGCACTTTCTTGAGTTTTCAATTTTTAATTTTTCAATTTTACGATTTTCATGTCAATTTTTCGTTTGTTTTAAATTTTAGATGTTTCGATTTTTTAATTTTTCGATTTTTCAGGTCTTCGATTTTTCAATTTTTCGAATTTATAAATTTTCGACATTTTATTTTTTAATGTTTCGATATATCTCGATTTTTCAACTTCTCGCTTTTAGATTTTTCAGTTTTTCATTTTTTCGATTTTTCGGTCTTAAATTTTTCGAATGTTTTTCGATTTTTCGATCTTTGAATGAACGTTTTGAGTTCTCGAATTCTCGGTATTGTGATTTTCCGACATTTCAGTTTTGGGATTTTTCAATTTCACGATTTTTCAGTTATCCAATTTTTTCATTATTTAAGTCTTAGATATTTCGATTTCCCGCTTTGTTTTTTTTTTACTTTTTAATTTTTTGGATTTTTAAAATTTTTATGTTTTCAATTTTTTTGATGTTTCGATTTCTCAATTTTTATTTTAGCATTTCTTAATTTTTTTATATTTATATATTACATTAGATTTTTCAGTTTCATGATTTTTCATTTTTTCTTGGCAATTTTTCCAGTTTTCATTTTAAATATGTAATAATAATTACGATTTTTAAAATTTTTCACTTCTTCAATTTCAAGATTTTAGAATTTTTGTTTTTCAATTATTGGATTTTAAAACTTTTTCATTTATTTTACTTTTGAATTTTTCATTTCTTCAAATTTTCGGTTTTTTATTTTCTTTCTTTTTACAATGTTCCGATTTTATAATTTTTTGTTTTTCAATTACGATTTTTTAAATTTTTCGTTTTTAAATTTTTCAGTTTTTCAGTTTTCTAACTTCTGGATATTCCAATTTGTAGATTTTGCGATGTTTCGATTTGCAATTTTTTGTTTCGATTTTTAATTTTCTTTGTTTCTCAATTTTACGATTTTTGAATTTTAAACTTTTTTAATAAATAATAGATTTTTCAGTTTTTCGATTTTTAATTTTTCAATTTCTCGATATTTAATTTACTCCATTTTCTCGACAATTTTGCCGATTCTATAATTTTTCGATTAATTTTTTTTTAATTTTTACTTTTTCAATGCTTCAGTTTTTCATTTCTTCAATTCTTGGATTTGCAATTTTTCGTTTTTTTCAGTTTTTCGAGTTTTCCATTTTTTCCGATTTTCCAACTTTTCGAATGGAATAATTGCAAAACTGAAAACTCAAAAATGAAAAAACTGAAAACTATAAAAAATCTAAAAACTGGAAATTCCAAAAATAGAAAAATCGAAAAAATGCAAAAACGAAATGTCTTGTAAAATCAAAATATTGAAAACTAAAGAAAAAGGAAAATCGGATAAATAGAAATCCAAAAATCGCAAAATTGAAAAATTCAAAACTTGGAAAATGGAGGCCTCATTAAGAATTCAGAGTGGAATTATTAGGCAAAATTTTGAGATGACGTCATCAGTTTTTTGGACGGGGATAAACGAATCAATTTTGATTAACGATTGATTTGTCATGATTACGATGACTTTAAAACGTTTGCAAGATTTCAGTTTTGCATTTTCAACGTTAAATTACAAAATGTTATTTTACAATTTTGATTTTTTTTCTTTTCAAAAATTTGGACGTCTAGGGTGAAACTCAACACGGATTCATACACCACAAATGCAGAAGTATCTCATTTTATAAAATTAAAAAATAAATAGTACCACCTGTGATAACACTCGATCCAGTTGTCCATCGGTGTTCTCCAGCGTCTCCTGCAACTTATACGTAAGCGCCGCCACGCAACTAAAATGCCTATACTTCGTGGCAATCTTGTGACACTTCTTCAACTCAATAATCGCCCCCGCGTAATCCTCCTCACTCAAAAGCACCTGCAGCCTCTGATCAAAACTATGCTAAAACATAACCTCAAAAACCACCGTCAACATAACCTCAAACCTTACCAGATGTTTAATCATCTTCAAGTTATTGAGCAAATTCTGCGCCAACTTTCGCTTCCGGTAGTTAGCCAGAAGCCCCAAACACGCCTTAAACTGATTCGCGGCCACATTTAGGTGCTTCCTGCTCTCTTTACACTGATCAAGAGTGTCTTTCACTTGCTCCAGAATCTCCAGAACCTTTTCGAACTCGTCGTTGCAGCCGCTTTGGTGCTCTAGAATCAACTGGAGGACTTTCTTCGACACGACTTGGTGTTGTTGCTTGAGGTTTTTGAAGTCGCGCTGGATTTGGTCGCAGTCTAGGACCTCTGGGAGCTTCTGAAAAGTGCGGGTCTTAGTTTTTTGGTTGACTACGACTGAAGGTTTCACCCCTAGTTCGAATCTACAAATGTCGAAGTCCTCCTTCATGGAAAAATAGGCGGCTTCGATGCTCTCTAGAATTTCTTGATCGGCGGGTCTGTCTGTCTCCGCCACCGTTTTACTGTTAATGGAGAGGTTCTCGGTTTGGGGGAAGTGGTAATTGGCGTCGGAAAACCCCATCGACGGGATTTTCGGGGACTGAAACGTGACGTCAGAAGGGGGCCCTCGGGAGTCACAACTCACCTGTTTGCTGATTAGACCGAGAATTTTGTGCTTCAGCTCGTCCATCTTCGCACAATTAGCACTCAACTGTGAAACCGTGATTAGAATAATAAATATTTATTTACATCCATAACCATACATAAACCAGTGTCAGATTTGACGTTTGCGTGGCAGGCCATCTGTCATGTGTCAAAGAAGTTTGACATGTTGGTAGCAATGCAGGTGCCTGTAGTGACCGCACGTCGATTTTTATTGTAATTTGGCAAAAAAAGCCCTCCGGTGTGACGTTTCGTGTGTTTTCAGACAAGATTTACCGCGTGTTGATTTTTATCGTCGAGGTTAATCTCGTTTGGAATGAAATGCCCGACGTAGATGGCGCCGCTGTCGCCGTTTTCTGAATGAACAAATCAAGAAGGCCGAGTTAAGATGGCTGCCTGAATCGATAACACTATTATCGAATATTTCTCGTGTAATTGGTGCTTTCGGGGCCCCCAGAAGCCCCCATAGTGTGTAAAACCGAGTGGTCTGTTTAGTGCGCCGTCGGAGCGTGTGAAATCCGCCGCCAACTTGGCCGCCTCCGCCAAACACGGCCACCTTTTATTTATGATGTAGCGACAGCTTGAGGTAAGTCGGAGATTCGGGGCCCTTGGGGCTCCCTCGACGCCGCCGAGCCGATTTTCGGACGCCAGACGCTCGTTTGTTTGCGCCGCTAATTATCCCGATTGACAAGTTAATTGTTATGTATACAGTCGGCGGCGGGGTGGGGGTGGATTAACGGGTTAATTTGTTAATGATTGCGTGCGCGGGCCGTTGACGGCCCTTTGACGGGCCGTTTGCGGCCGCTTTGATCCGATCCAGTAGGCGGATTTCCGCCGTTAATTGTTACGGTAATGCTGCCGTCTTTTGTTCGAGTGGAAGTGGCGAAGGTGTCATCACTCGGATTTTATGGGACGACGTAAAAATAAACAAGCTCGTTAAAATGTCGTTTCATCATCAAGTCGCTTAAATTGATCGTTTGGCGAGCTATTGATTTTTCGTTTAATCACGTCGTAAAGCGTATTTTCGTCAAGGACGGGCTTTCGAAACGAAAAAACACAGATTGACAGGCGGAAATGCCGCACTGACCTCACGTAATTGACAATCAAGGGGGCGATTAGCGGCAATGGCGCCGGAGGGGAGGCGCGCCGCCGCTAACGCGAAGGAGGGGCGCAATGGCGCTGCAGGGGAGGTAAATGTAATGGGCGTAATTACCGCACTTTGCACTTTTCCGACTCCGGATTATCGCAAATTCCATACGAACATTTGAATAACTTTCACTAATCTGGCTACTCCGTAACCGCAAGAGGCTGCAAGTATTTACTTGTTTTTACTATCGTTGTTGTTGTAAATATTCTCCCTTGTTTCTCTGTGTTGTATTGGAAATTTTTAATGTATTTTTTATTCGACAGATAAAAACAGTGTCTTCTACCCGCCCATTCAAATCCGCATACAGTATTTTAGTTCTTTTTCCGTTCTCATTTAAGTGTTTATCATCCTCACGAAAAATTACTAAGCGTATCTTCTTTCAACAATTATAACATGCATGCAGAATTGGGGCGTCTTTATTTCTAAGACATTTTTATTGGTTGAACAGGTTATAGACGTGTGTTTGTTTTGAATGTTACATGTTTACCGAACAGATGGAGCGATTACATGCGGGATGTTTTAAAACATACAAGTCCATCTGTTCGGTAAACGGTTTAGACCGGACGCTATTTTTCCAATTCCGTTAAAGTTTAACCGGTGTTGTAAGTCTTGATATTTCTATTTCTAGCCGACGGCTTCGGGTGTTTATCTTTTCGAAAATCGTGTCATTCATTATTCATTCGTGTTATAAATCGCTAATGGCGAACTTAATAGATCCTTAAATCCACACCAGCACTTAGCGTAACGGTGCCCAGCGGCGGCGCTCTAATTAAAAGATACGTGTAATTTAGAGGCCTCGCGTGAGGATTAAATCGTTTTCTTATTTTTCCAGAAACATGTAATTACTGGTACGGCTAAAAAATAATGGCTACGACACAAGGAGAGATTAGGGTGGGTCCCGGCAACCAGGTAAAAGATATTTATGTACGTGAGACCGACAACACGGTAACCGTCAAAATTTTTTTCGAAATTAGGGCCGCTTCTAGACGTGCCGTTTACCGTTTTTGGGGTTGCTGAGGCACGTCTGGATTCGGCCGTACTATTGGCATGTTCTCTTGGCGAAATTGCACGACTTTTGGGGTACTTGGTTGTATGTATAAATCGAGCATGTTGGTAGAACTGGTTGGAACTTACTAAAGACGTAACTGCAACCAGACTTACTACTGCGATAGTACTTGTAGTACTTGTATATATACCCCTGCCAGTGTTCCATCCCCACCAATTTTCGACGATCCTGTAGATGTCTTGTTTTGGACTTAAGTACTACTCTTGTTGTCGGCCTACTCTGTTCTCCGCTTCCCTTTTATTACCAAACGTAGTCTTTTTGGAACATCCCAATCTAATATCGTTCGGACATCAGGCGCGACTACCGGAGTACAGACCAGGTGTGTCCCCGGAATTACTGTCCCCAGACCCGGAACAGACGCGTATTAGAGAAGAGTTACGATGGGTGCCTGCCATGACACTAGATTCGGACCTGGTGATGTACCTAAGGGCGGCCAGATCGATGGCCGCCTTCGCCGGGATGTGTGACGGGGGCTGTCCCGAAGACGGCGCTAACGCGGCTTCGAGAGACGACACTACCATTAACGCTTTAGACGTGGTACGTTGGCGTCGATCGACCAGACCACAAAATCATCTCGATGCTTTCAGCTTCACGACTCAGGGTACGACCCCGGGAAGGCCTTGCAAGCCCTAGTTAAGTGCCCGGTGCCCAAAGGTATCGACAAGAAGTGGAGCGAAGAGGAGACGAAACGTTTCGTAAAAGGACTGAGACAATTCGGCAAGAACTTCTTCAGAATCAGGAAAGACCTGTTGCCGCATCGAGACACGGTAAGTTCGCTTTGTCACCCGCTTCGTGTTAACCACGACACGGTTGCAGCCCGAACTGGTCGAATTCTACTACTTGTGGAAGAAAACCCCGGGCGCCAACAACAACAGACCCCACCGCAGGCGGCGCCAAGGCTCCTTGAGGAGGATCCGCAACACCCGAAACAGCAGAGGAGGTAATAACCCGCCCCCGGTCACAGGTAAGCCCCTCCCACTTGACTCGATCGTTTGAATCACGGTGAGTGCAGGACGCACCGGCGCCCCGGCTGAGACCGACAGCAGCCGCCCGAGTCCACAACCCGGCAAAGAGCCGGGCGAAACCAGCTCAGTCACCGAGGACGACAACTCAGAGGATGACAGCGACAGTCGCGAGGCCCAATACCGTTGTTCGCACTGCTTCACGACCAGTAAGTACCGCCCCTAGCCACGCCCTCTCTCACTCGCGCGGTTGCAGATTCCAAGGATTGGCAAACCGGCGGCAAAGACCGCCAACTCCTCTGCTGGGATTGCCGCGCCCACTTGAAGAAAACTAACGAGCTGCCGCCGCTGACGGCGCCGGCTGCGATTAGCGGCACGCCCCCGATCGGTGAGTCACACTAATACGACTAAACGCACTATTGACCAATGGTTGCAGAGAGCCCCGACGCCAGTCCGCAGCGCATGCGCACGCGCAACAAGGCGGCCAAAGAGCAGACCTCGAACCGGGCGCGCCCTAAAAGAGGCGGCACCGAAACGCCCGAGCCGAAAACGCCGGTCAAGCAAGCCAATACGAACAGTCCGATGGATAAAGCCGCGCCCAACCCGGCCACGCCTGCCAAGAAGAAGGGGAAGGCGGAGACGCCGTCGAAGAACCGCAAACGGGGTCAGGATAAGACGGACGAGCCCGAAGCGGACGAGAAGGAGTTGGGGTTGTTCAAGAAGAAGAGGGAGCGGGCGGAGAGTCCGTCGAGCGTGACGACGGACTCGGGCTCGATTAACGACGACGTGGAAGCGAACGAGCCGGAGCCGGAGAGCGTGGAAGCGACGGTGACCACCACCCCGACCACGACGACGACGACGACGACCGAAAGCGCGAAACCCAAGCCCGAGAGTGAAGAAAAGCTAGTGCCGCCCACGGTTCCGGTGATCGTGTCAGCCAAAGCGCCGCCTCCGACGGAGCCGCTCCCGTTGAACGTCTCGATACGACTACCCGACGACATCAACGAAAGGAAGAGTTTGATTAAGAGCGGCCCCGAGGTGAAGGAGTTGAAGTTCGGGGAGGTGAAAAAGGAGACCGTGAAAGCTGAACCTTTGGTGAGCAAACCCGAGGAGAAAGTGAAAGAGGAGGTTATTAAGGAAGTCCCGGAGAAGTTCAAGACGGAGTTGATTATTCCGAAGGTGGTGACTATGGATAAGGTCATCATCAAGGAGGAGATGGAGTCGAGTAACGAGGCGCTCAATTTGAACTCCAAGGAGGATAGTGTGTATAAGGAGAACGTTTTCGCGCCGCAGAATATGATGAAGGATCAGATGAACAATTTTAGTTTGAAGGAGCCGATTTTGAATCATTATCCGCAGGGGAATCACCCGTTGAATTTGAAGGACACGCAGCAGGTGGAGAGGGGGAAGGAACAGATCGTGAACATGAATCATTCGTTCATTAAGGATTTGAAGCAGGAGCCGAATTACGGGTACGGGCAGAATAAGCCGACGCAGTTGACGCATCCGATGAACAACGTGATCAAGTTGGAACCGAGGGATGAACCTATGGAGTTGACGAGTCAGACGAGAGGGGAGAACTTCGTCCCAAGCAACCCCCAGAATCAGCCGTCGCCTCTGAATATACCGACGGTGATACCTTCCACGTTGCCTCCGACGAGTAGCACTAGTCGACCGAATGACTACGAAGAAGAGAAACGGGTGGAGAAGTTGGAGCGTCCGGAGCGGTTGGACAGACCGGAGAGGACGGACTTGGGTCCTATCACTTCCACTTCCATTGGGCAACCGCCGCTTCCTAATTTGATGCAATCTAGTAACTTGGTGACGATCGGGGGTAGCCAACCCCCGATGAGTCACTACGGTTTCATGAACTATAATCATCCTCAGTCGCCGCGGAATCATGATAAAAGTAGTCATCAGACTAGCCAGAATGAGCCTCAAAATCTTAAGATTAAGCAAGAGATTCCGGATCCTCCTTCCAGTCAGAGTTCGCTGCCGCCGTCTCATTACGCACAACCTTTGCCGCCTTCGTCCACGTCTACTTTCATTCCCCCAGCATCTAGTCACTTGCAGAACGCCGACCCCCTTCAGAGTTTAAAGGACGTAAAAGTGCCCGGGTACTTACCGACGCCGCCTCAGGCCCCGCCCACTGCCGAACGCCCCCCGTCGGGCCCCACCGTCGAAAACATCAAAAAAGAGCCTGAATTCGCCATGGCGCCTCCTACTAGTCGCGCCAGCCCCGCCCAACTCCCCTCCGAGAAGTGTTCCACGCCCAAAACCACGACCACGCCCACTCCAGTCGCGCAAACACCCCCCGGAACCAACTCCCCCCACTCCGCGATTAATCTGATTAGCCCGAGCGCGGGGGCCCCGCCTTCCACGATACCCCAGCCGATGCACCCGTCGCAAACCCAAGGCCCCGCCTACCCGGGATCGTTGCACCCGTCGCACCTCATGCACCCGTCTTTCCTGCACGCCATGCACCAATTCCACACCCATCCCTACTCGGGCTACTCCTTCCCCTATCCCTACCCCTACCCCGTGCCCCAGCCGCACGCCATCCCGCCGCCCTCCACCCGCCCCGAGATCTCCAAGACCATCGACACGGTCAGCGCGACTGTCCTCTCCAGCCAGCACACCTCCAGCAGCACCATGACCACGAAGCGCGAGATCCGCGAGAACGACGGCGAGGGCGCCGAACGACACGCCACCCACGAGATGACGCTCACCCACCACCAGTCGACCTCCCACCACAGCTCGGTCCACGCCAGCAGCGAGAAGCAGAGCTACGGCGGCGGTTCTAGTCATTCGATCACGATCAGCCACTCGACGAGCACGAGCTCGAGCCAGTCGGTCCAGCACAAGGTCAACCAGAAGACGGTGCGCACGAGCTCGCCGCACACGCCGGTCTCGCAGCAGCAGGCGACGGCGACGGCCAACATCAACCACTCGACGTCGACGTCGAACCACCAGCACACGCACCACCACACCCACCACCACGACCGGCTGTCGCCGGCCAACTCGCTGCTGCGCATGCACAAGGCGCCGCCCCCGCCGCAGAACAACGCGCATCATCTGATGATACAGCCGCCGAGCATGGGCCACCACCCGCAGCCGCTGCCGCCGCCGGCGCTGACGGGCAACAGCTCGCTGGACGCGCTGCGGGCGCACGCCGCGCAAGCGGCGGCCAATATGCAGCAGGGGGCGATGCATCCGCCGAGCACGTCGCCGATGAGCGCGCCGCCGCCGAAGGCGCCGCCGGTCGAGGAGATCAAAGTGGAGCCGGAGCCGGAGCCGGTGCCCGAGGACGAGGGGCAGACGAGCCCGATCGGCCCGCCGAGGGGGCCGTCGCCCGAGCCGAGGGTCGAGGACACGGAGTGCCACAGGAGTCAGTCCGCCATGTGAGTATCGTAATGGGTGGTCAAAAATAAAATTCGAAAATTCAAAATAATTTTTCGAAAAATATGGATGGTCTTCCACCAATTTTTTTAATATCACAATTTTTGGTTTTTGAAGTATTTCATTTTATACTTCTTGTTTTTTTTTTGTTTTTTTTTTTTTTCATTGTTGACCTTTCAGTTTTATAATTTTTGCATTTGTTGAAAAATCGAACATTGAAAAATTAAAAAACTAAAAAATTGGAAAATCAAAAAAGTGGAAAAGTCTAAAAATTGCCAATCGAAACACTTGAAAGAGTGAAACATTAAAGAACTAAAAATCGAGAAACTTAAAAAATGGAAAAAAAATTGAATGGAAAAGTTATAGACTCTTGTAACATTGAAAGATCGAAAAATTGTAAAATGAAATATTGAGAAAATTAAAAACGAGTGAATAAATGAAAAAGTTTAAAAATTCAAAATTGAAAAATGGAAAAAATCTACAACTGTAAAATTGAAAAATTATAAAAATTATAATTACATTTTTGATTTATTTAAAATGAAAACGAAAAAAATTGACAATCAAAAATCGAGGAACTGAAAAACCTAAAATTGAAAAAACCAAAAATTTCACAGTGAAAACACTTAATCAGAACATTTAACGGAGAAAAATTGAAAAAAAAATAAAGAAGGTAAAAAACCGAAACGAAAAGTTGAAAAATTAAAAGTTCGAAAACTCACAAAATTTTAATCAAAAATTGCAAAAACGAAAAAATGGAAAGTTAAAAATTGAGCACTTGAAATTTTATTTCGAAAAATGCAAAATCTAAATTGTTGAAAATAAAAATTGAAAAAACAAGAGTCAATAATTCAAGAAATAAAGAAAATAAAAAACCAAAACGAAAAATTGCAAATTGGAACATTGAAGAATCGAAAAACTGAGAAATCTTAAAATGAAAAATTGCGCATAAAAAAATTGAAGAAAGAAAAATTTTAAAAATTGAAATTGAAAAAAACAAAAAATTATAAAATCGGAATATTGAAAAATCGAAAAATTGTGAAAAAAAGGAAACTAAAACCAAAACGAAAAATTGCAAATCAAAAAATTGAAGTTTTGAAAAATTAACTGAAAAATTGAAAAATCCATAAGTTGGAAAAATGTAAAAAAAAAAATTGAATAATCGTGAAATTTTAAATCGAAAAATTGCAAAATCGAAAAATTGTGGAAACAAAAAAAAAACGAAAAAAGGCAATTCGAAAAATCGAACAAATTAATATTGAAAAAACAAAACAAAATAATTGAAGAAATAAAGAAAATAAGAAACCAAAACGAAAAATTGTAAATTGCAAATCTAAAAATTGAAACATCTGAAAGTTGGAAAATCGGATTAACTGAAAAACCTTAAAATAAAAAACTGAAAAATTGCACATCAAAAACTGAAGAACGGAAAAATTAAAAAAATTGAAATTGAAAAAACAAAAAATTATAAAATCGGAACATTGAAAAAGGGAGTAAAACCCAAAACGAAAAATTGCAAATCGAAAATTTGAATTTTTGAAAAATCAACGGAAAAATTAAAAATTTATAGTTGAAAAAATAAAGAAAATAAAAAATCGGAAGGAAAAATTGCAGTTCGAGAAATAAACAAATCAAAAATTGAAAAATCCGAAAATTGAAACATTTCACATTGAAAAAAGAAGAAATCTGAACATTTAAAAACTGAAAAATTGCAAAATCTAAAAATTCAAAAAACAAAAAATAGTTCAAATGAAAAAACAAATGGTTAAAAAAAATCAATAAACTGAAGAATCTAAAAAATAAAAATACAAAAAAATCACAAATCGAAAACCTGATAACACGAAAATTTAAATCGAAAAATTGCAAAATCTAAAAATTGAAGGAACAAAAAAATGAAAAATTGAAAAAACAAAAAATAAATAATATAAGAACTGAAGAATCGAAAAATTGAAAACTCGTAAAATTTCATATCTAAAAATTGAAACATCTAAAAGTCGGATAATCGAAAAATTGGAAAATTTTAAAATTAAAAATTGACAAAAATTGAATAAACGAAAAATTAAAAAAAAAATAAATTGAAGAAAGAAATTATAAAACCGGAACACGGAAAAGTCGAAAAATTGCAAAAATAAAGAAAATAAGAAACCAAAATGAAAAATTGAAAAAAATTAAAATTGGAAAAACAAAAAATAAATAGTTGAAAAAGTAAAGAAAAAATAAACCGAAACGAAAAATTTAAAAATTTCACATTGAAAAAAAGAAAAATTATACAATCACAACATTTAAAAACCGAAACGAAAAATTGCTAATCAAAAAATTGCAAAATCTAAAAATTGAAACTTCCAAAACTTGGAAAATGGAAAAACTGATAAAATTTCAAAACAGAGTTACATTTCGTAAAATTGAAGAGACAAAAAATTGAAAAAACAAAAAATTGGGAAATCGGAAAACTACAAAGTCGAAACATTGAGAAACTGATAAACTGAAAATCTAAAAGGTAAAAAAATGAAAGATGATTGAAAAATTTTTTAAATTACAAATCGAAACTTAAAAATTTGAAAGCAGAAAAATTTAAAAATTGACAGAACAAAAAACGCAAATCAAAAATTAAAATCCAGAAACTGAAAAATCGAAAAATAGAAAACATCCAAAACTGAAAATTCGACGAATTTTATATCGAAAAATTGCAAATAAAAAAAAATAAAAATCTCATTCAAAAAAACGGAAAATTGAAAATACAAAAAGTTGTTAATTGAAAACTTGAAGGATCGAAAAATTGAGAAGTTAGAAATTGAAAACTCGTGAAATTGCAAATACAAAGTAAAAGTTGGAAAATCGTAAAACTGAAAAAATTTAAAATGAAAATTCAAAGATTGCACATCGAAACATTGGCAATTGAAAAAACCAAAAACTGAAAAATTTTTTATTGGAAAAAGAAAAATTATACAACCAGAACATTTAAAAAGCGAAAAATGGAAGAAATGAAAATTTTGAAAAAAACAGAAATTTGAAAATTTTTAAACTTGAAAACTCGTGAAATTTCTATTTAAAAAATTTCAGAATCTCAAAATTTAAACATCCAAAAGTCGGAAAATCAAAATACTAAGAACTTTTAAGATGAAAACTCGAAGTTGCATGTCGTAAAATAAAGTCGAAAATTGCACGAAAAATTGGAAAATCGGAAAACTACAAGTCGAAACATTGAAAAACCGAAAAAAAATAAAAATCATTGAAAAATGTCGAAATTATAACATTAAAAAGTTGAAAAATTTGAAAAAATCTAGAAACTGAAGAATCTAAATGAAAAAAAAAAAAATCGCAATTTGAAAAATTTTAAAAACCAAAAAAACAAACCGAATGCCTGTTGATATGAAAATTAAAAAATGGGAACATTTTATAATTCTTGAAACTGAAAATTCTAAATTTGAAAAGTTCAAACGGCCGAAAAATTATTAAATTGTGAATTGAAACGGAATAATCTAAAAATTGACATAAAAAAAAAACGCAAACGAAAAATTAAAGTCGAGAAACTGAAAGATCGAAAAGCAGAAAAATTAAAACTTCAAAAATTTTAAATCGCAAATTCTAAAAATTGAAATTGAAAAAACAAAAAATTATAAAATCGGAACATTGAAAAGTCGAGAAATTGTAAAAATAGATGGAATAAAAGGCATGGAAAAATTGAAAATTAAAATTAAAAAAACAAAAAATTAATAATTGAAAAAGTAAATAAAATAAAAAAGCCAAACGAAAAATTGAAAAATCTCAAAGCTGAAAACTTTTTGAAATCTTAAATAAAAAAATTCAAAAAACTGAAAAACTTGAAATTGAATAAACAAAAAAGTATTAAATCGGAACATTATAAATCGGATAAACTGAAAAATCTTAAAATGAAAAAACTGAAAAATTGCACATTGAAAAATTGAAGAACGGAAAAATTAAAAAAATTGAAATTGCAAAAACAAAAAATTATAAAATCGGAACATTGAAAAAAGGAAAAGGGAGTAAAAACCAAAACGAAAAATTGCAAATCGAAAATTTGAATTTTTGAAAAATCAACGGAAAAATTGAATTATAGTTGAAAAAATAAAGAAAATAAAAAACCGGAACCAAAAATTGCAGTTCGAGAAATAAATAAGTCAAAAATTGAAAAATCGAAAAATTGAAACATTTCACATTGAAAAAAGAAAAAATCTGAACATTTAAAAAGTGAAAAATTGCAAAATCTAAAAATTCAAGAAACAAATAAATGAAAAATTGAAAAGTCACAATTCGAAAGAACGAAAAATAGTTAAAATTAAAAAACAAATAAAAAAATATCGATAAATTGAAGAATCTAAAAAATAAAAATACAAAAAATCACAAATCCAAAACCTGATAACACGAAAATTTAAATCGAAAAATTACAAAATCTAAAAATTGAAGGAACAAAAAAATGAAAAATTGAAAAAACAAATAATATGAGAACTGAAGAATCGAAAAATTGAAAACGCCTGAAATTTCATATCTAAAAATTGAAACATCTAAAGGTCGAAGAATCGAAAAATTGGAAAATTTTAAAATTAAAAATTGACAAAAATTGAAAAAACGAAAAATTCTAAAAATTAAAATTGAAGAAAAAAATTATAAGAAAAATAAGAAACCAAAATGAAAAATTGAAAGAAATTAAAGTTGGAAAAACAAAAAATAAATAGTTGAAAAAGTAAAGAAAAAAATAAACCGAAACGAAAAATTTTAAAATTTCACATTGAAAAAAAGAAAAATTTTACAATCAACATTGAAAAACCCAAAACTTGAAGAAATAAAGATAATAAAAACCCGAAACGAAAAATTGCTAATCAAAAAATTGCAAAATCTAAAAATCGAAACATCCAAAACAGAAAATGGAAAAACTGACAAAATTTAAAAACTGAGTTACATTTCGTAAAATTGAAGAGGCAAAAAATTAAAAAAACAAAAAATTGCAAAATGAAAGTCCAGAAATAGAGAAGTCTATAATGGTACGAAAAATTGGAAAATCGGAAAACTACAGAGTCGAAACATTGAAAAATTGATAAACTGAAAATCTAAAAGGTAAAAAAATGATAGATGATTGAAAAATGAAGAAATTGTAACATTAAAAAGTTAAAAAAAAAATCACAAATTGAAAAATTTTAAAAACCGAAAAACAGATCGAAGACGTGATGACACGAAAATTGAAGGATCGAAACATTTTAAAATCGGGAATCTGAAAAATTCAATGACTGAACAAATTTTTAATTACATATCGAAACTTAAAAATTGGAAAGCAAAAAAATTTAAAAATTGACAGAACAAAAAACGCAAATCAAAAATTAAAATTGAGAAACTGAAAAATAGAAAAATGGAAAAATTCCAAACCTGAAACCTTTAAAATTTCAAATCGAGAATTCTAAAAATTGAAATTGAAAATTCGACGAATTTTAAGTCTAAAAATTGCAAATCAATAAATTGAAAGAACAATAAATGAAAAATCTCATTCGAAAAAACGGAAAATTGAAAAAACAAAAAGTTATTAACTGACAAATTGAAGAATCGAAAAGTTGAAAAGTTAAAAATTAAAAACTCGTGAATTGCAAATCTAAAGTAAAAGTTGGAAAATCGTAAACCTGGAAAATTTCAAAAATGAAAAATTGAAAGATTGCACATGGAAAAATTGACTAACCAAAACATTGAAATTGAAAAAACAAAAAATTATAAAATTGGAACATTGAAAAATCGGAAAATGGTAAAATTAAAGGGAATAAAAATTAAAAAACGAAAAATTTGAAGATTTGAGAAATTAAAGGAAAAATTGAAAAATCGCAAACCAAAAATTAAAATCGAGAAACTGAAAAATCGAGAAGCAGTAAAATTCCAAAGCTGAAAACTTAAAAATTTTAAATCCCAAATTTTAAAAATTGAAAAAATCGAAATTGAAAAACAAAAAATTATAAAATTGTAAAAATTAAGGGAATAAAAAACCAAAACGAATTGAAGATATGAATAATTGAAAAATTGCAATTCGAAAAAACGAAAAATTGAATAAATTAAATTTGAAAAAAAAAAATAATTGAAAAAGTAAAGAAAATAAAAACCGGAACGAAGAATTGTAAAACAAAAAATTGGCTAAAAAAATAAAAATGAAACAAATGAAAAATTGAAAAACCCAAAATTTGAAAAAATAAAAATTGAAAACTCGTGAAATTGCTAATCGAAAAACGAGAAAAAAATTTAAATGAAAACTCGGAACAATAGAATGTCGTAAAATTGAAGAAGCGAAAAATCGAAAAAACTGATTTTGAAAAAAATATGAAATAGTGAAATTGAAAAATAGAAAAGTTCTAAAAATGAAGAAAATAAAAAACCAAGACGACACATTGCCAATCGGAAATTTAAAGAAATAAAATATTAAAGAATAAAAAAATTGAAAAAATTAAAATTATTAAAAAACAAAAAATCGTAAAACCGAAACGAAAAATTCCAAATCAAAAAATCAAAAAAAATTGAAAAATCCCGAAATTGATAACTCGAGAAACTCTAATCGAAAAATTTTCAAAGGGGAGGGAAATTCTGTCGAAATAACCTTCGACCACTTTTTTAGTTTGCTCAGGTGTTAGCTTCTCCCACCCCCACCCCCCACCGAAAGTAACCCTTAACTATATGACTTTATTTAATAAAAACACAAATTTTTTGTGAGATAGTGGTTCTAGCTATGGGATTAATGAGATAATTTACTAATAATAATAATAATACTCAATGGACATTGTTTTACATTTCAGATTTTTGCGCCACTGGAACCGCGGCGATTACAACTCGTGCACGCGCACCGACCTCACCTTCAAGCCCGTTCCCGACTCCAAGCTGGCGCGCAAGCGCGAAGAGCGCCTGCGCAAGCAGGCCGAGCGCGAGCGCGAAGAACGCGAGCGCGCCCAACAAGTACAAGCGCGCAAGATCACCACCCCCGAGAAGCCCGACATCAAACCACCCTCGCGGGGCCCCCTCGAGACCGTGTCCTCGCCCTACGAGCGCTTCCCGCGGCCCGGCTTCAACGACACCCCCGCGCTGCGCCAGCTGTCCGAGTACGCGCGCCCCCACGCCGGCTTCAGCCCGGGCCACATGCAGCGCTCGCTGCTGCCGCCCACGCACGTCATCGACCCCATCATGCAGTACCAGCTGAACAGCATGTACGGGCCGGGGGCGCGCGAGCGCCTCGAGCTGGAGCACCTGGAGCGGGAGAAGCGGGAGCGGGAGCTGCGCGAGATCAGGGAGCGGGAGATGAACGAGCGGATGAAGGAGGAGCTGATGAAGTCGGGGATCCGGGGGCCGCCGAACCCGATGGATCCGCACTGGATGGACATTCAGAGGAGGTGGTTGTGGTTCCGCGGTTAGGAACGAGTTGTATTGATTGGTAGGTTTGTCAGGTATGCCGCAGCGGGATTGGCTGGTCCTGGCGGTCCGGCGGGGCTTCCGCTTCACCATCTGGCGTTTTATCCGGGGGCGGGGAGCACGGCGCTGGACAGGGAGAGGCTGGAACGGCTGGGGATTCCGGCGCCTCCGGGACCACCAGGAGCGCCGCCAGGACACCCGCATCATCCCGCCCACGCCGCGCAGTTGGAGGCTGAGAGGATCGCTCTAGCCACGGATCCGATGGTACGTGTTAGAATAAAATTGTGGAGTAGGCCGTGGAATTTATTTTTTACATGATGATGTTGGCAACTCTTACGCATTCTTTGCTCAGTTTGACAGTTGTGATGAAATTGTCAAATAGCAGCAATGCCAACATCGTATCTCCCCCCACTATATTTTTTTATTTTGTAATCTGAAAATTTTAAATTTGCGAAGATTTTTTTTTAATTTTTAATATTTTCGATTTTTTGAAATTTTCCACTTATATTTTTGTTGATCTTTCAGTTGCAAAATATAAAATACTCGGAAAACATAACGATTTAATACTCGAAAAATTATTGTAAACTCTTAAAATCCAAAAGTTGAAAACTCGGAAAATTTTAAAATCAAAAATCGAAAAATTGCGGATTGCAAAAATTCAAAAGCAAAAAAATATTTGATTTTATTTTTAAAACTAAAACTAAAAAAAAATGTAAAATGAAAATCAAGAAACAAAAAATTGAAAAATCTAAAAAAACTTTGAAGTTGTAGAAGCAAAAAAATTATTGAAAAAAGTACAATATGTAGTTAAATGGAAGAAATTGAAAAATCTGAAAGTGGAAAAACCAAAAAGTATTGAAAAATGGAGAAATTGTCAAATCGAAAAGTCACAAAAATTGTGAAGCTGGAAAATTTAAAAGTCAAAATTCGGAAAATTTTCCAAAAAAAAAAATAAAAATCGTGCAATTGAAACATTTAAAACTATGAAAACTGCGAATTGAAAAATTGAAAAGTTAAAAATCTGAAAGATGTAATTTTTAAATCGAAAACTCAAAAAAATTGCGAAATTTGAAAATCAAGAAACTGAAAAATTGCACGAAAATTTTAAGAAAAGAAAAGTTGAAAGTCGAAATACTTCAAGAAGAAATTGAAAAATGTAAAAGTTGAAAAAACCAAAAGTTATTGAAAAATGGAAAAATTCTAAAATCGAAAAATTGAAAAATTCTAAAAATCAAGAAACCAAAGAATCTAAAAATTGGAGAAACAAAAAATTCAAGAATCGCAAAATTTAACAAATCGAGAAATTGAAAAATCTAAAGTGGAACAACCAAAAATTACTGAAAAACGGACAAATTTTGTGAAATCGAAAAATTGCTAGAAAATTCGAAGAAATGAAAAACTGAAAAATTCGAAAATCTGAAAATTGACATCTCGAAGAATTGCGGATTGGGAAATTCAGGAGCAGAAAAATATTTGATTTTTAAATCCAAAACTCAAAAAAAAATTGTAAAATGGAAATCAAGAAACAAAAAACATTGAAAAATTCTAAAATTGAAAAATTGGAGAAAGAAAAAATTGAAAAATCCAAAAAAAACTTTGAAGTTGTAGAAGCAAAAAAATTATTGAAAAATGGAGAAATTGTCAAATCGAAAAGTCACAAAAATTGAGAAGCTGGAAAATTTAAAAGTCAAAATTCGAAATAATTTTCAAAAAAAAATAAAAATCGTGCAATTGAAAAATTTTAAACTCTGAAAACTGCGAATTGAAAAATTGAAAAGTTACAAATCTGAAAAATGTGATTTTTAAATCGAAAACTCAAAAAAATTGCCAAATATGAAAATCAAGGGACTGAAAAATTGCACGAAAATTTTATGAAAGGAAAAGTTGAAATACTGAAAGAAAACATTGAAGAATGTAAATGTTGAAAAAACCAAAAGTTATTGAAAAATTGAAAAATTCTAAAAATCAAGAAACCGAAGAATCTAAAATTTGGAGAAACAAAAAATTCAAGAATCGCAAAATCTAACAAATCCAGAAATTGAAAAATCTAAAGTGGAACAACCAAAAATTACTGAAAAACGGACAAATTTTGTGAAATCGAAAAATTACAAGAAAATTCGAAGAAATGAAAAACTATAAAATTCGAAAATCTGAAAATTGCAAATCGAAAAATTGCGACTCGGACAATTCAAAAGCAGAAAAATGTTCTATTTTCTCAATTTTTGTAGTTTTTCGATTTGACAACCTGTCCATTTTCCAATAATTTTTGGTTTTTCAACTTTAGGTTTTTCAATTTCTAGATTTGTTCTAGTTTTCGATTTTTCAATTTTCGTTTCTTCAATTCTTCGATTTTATAACATACTTGTACTTTTTTTCAATATTTTTTTTTAATTTTTGGTTTTTTAGATTTTTCAATTTTTTGTTTCTTCAATTTTTCGACATGGCGTTTCTCGATTTTTCATTTTCTTGATTTTCATTTGCAATTTTTTGTGTTTTGGATTTAAAAGTCAAACATTTGTCTGTTTTCGAATTTTTGAATTTTTCGTTTCTTCGTATTTTCGGGCAACGTTTCGATTTAATACTATTAAATTTCCGACTTTCCAATTTTTATTCCTTCAATATTTCGATTTGACAATTAGTCTAATTTTTCAGTAATTTTTGGTTTTTCCAGCTTAGATTTTTCCATTTCTCGATTTCTTAAATTTTGCGATTTTTCAATAATTTTTTGTATTTGCAACTTTTGAATCTTCATTTTTTTTATTTACTTTTAGTTTCCCTATTTTTTAATTTTTCCTTTTTTCAGTTTCTTGATTTTCATTTTGCAATTTTTTGAGTTTTGGATTCAAAAATCGAACATTTTTCTGCTTTTGAATTGTCCAATACGCAATTTTTTGATTTGCAATTTTCAGATTTTCGAATTTTTCAGTTTTTCATTTCTTCGAATTTTCTAGCAATTTTTCGATTTCACCAAATTTGTCCGTTTTTCAGTAATTTTTGGTTGTTCCACTTTTGATTTTTCAATTTCTCGATTTGTTAAATTTTGCGATTCTTGAATTTTTTGTTTCTCCAAATTTTAGATTCTTTGGTTTCTTGATTTTTAGGATTTTTCAATTTTTTTATTGTAGAATTTTTACATTTTTCATTAACTTTTCATTTTTTCAACTTTTACATTCTTCATGTTTTCTTTCAGTATTTCAACTGAAACTGAAATACTGAAAGAAAACATTGAAGAATGTAAAAGTTGAAAAAATCAAAAGTTATTGAAAAATTGAAAAATTCTAAAAATCAAGAAACCAAAGAATCTAAAATTTGGAGAAACAAAAAATTCAAGAATCGCAAAATTTAACAAATCCAGAAATTGAAAAATCTAAAGTGGAACAACCAAAAATTACTGAATAACGGACAAATTTTGTGAAATCGAAAAATTACAACAAAATTCGAAGAAATGAAAAACTAAAAAATTCGAAAATCTCGAAAAATTGCGGATTGGAAAATTCAAGAACAGAAGAATATTTGATTTTTAAATCTAAAACTCAAAAAAAAAATTGTAACATGAAAGTCAAGAAACAAAAAAAGTCGGAACATTGAAAAATTCTAAAATTGAAAAATTGGAGAAACAAAAAATTGAAAAATCAAAGGTGGAAAAAACAATTGTCGGAAAATGGACAAAATCTCAAATCGAAAAATTGAAAAATCGAAACCTAGAAAATGAAAACTCAAAAAATTGCGAAAAATTGAAAAAGTAAACAAAATAAAAAATCGAATCGAAAAATTGAAAAATCCAAAAATTTCACACTGAAAAAATAAACAATATAAAATCAGAATATTTAAAAGCAGAAAAATTGAAAAAATAAAAAACCGAAACGAAAAATTGAAGAACAGAGAAATTGAAAAAATTAAGAAAATAAAACACCAAGACGAAAAATTTAAATTTTTTATTATTTAAATATTAAATCCAAAAATTTCACACTGAAAAAAGAAACAATATAAAATCAGAATATTTAAAAGCAGAAAAATTGAAAAAATAAAAAACCAAAACGAAAAATTGAAACCCAAAAAATTGAAATCAAAAAAATTACAAAATCGAAAAATTGAAGAACAGAGAAATTGAAAAAATAAAGAAAATAAAAAACCAAGACGAAAAATTTAAATTCGAAAATATTAAAAGTTGAAAACTCGATAAACTCATTCCAAAAACTGCAAAATCGAAAAATTGAAAGTTGTAATTATTATTATATGTATTTAAAATGAAAAATAAGAAAATTGCAAATCAAACATTGAAACGAAAAATTGAAAAATCCAAACATTTCATACTGAAAAAAGAAACAATATAAAATCGGAATATTTAAAACAGAACAATTGAAAAAATAGAGAAAATAAAAAACCTAAACGAAAAATTGAAAAATTAAAAGTTGAAATCTTCTAGAAATTTGAAATCAAAAAATTACAGAATGGAAAAATTGGACGAACCAAAAAAATTAAAACTTGAAAACTAAAAACTCAATTCGAAAACTTATAAAATCTAAAAATTGAACAAACGAAAAATTGAAAACTTCGAAAATTGAAAAGTTTCACATTAAATAAAGATACATACAATCTTAATATTTGAAAACCGAAAAATCGAAAAAATTAAGAAAATAAAAACCGAAATGAAAACTTGGAGAATCAAAAAATTGAAAATGTTCACACCAACAAATTGAAAAAACAAAAAGTTATAAAATGGGAACATTGAAAAGTCGAAAAATTGTAAAAATAAAGTACATAAAAAACCAAAACGAAAAATGAAAAACTCGAGAAATTTTAAGTCGAAAAATTGCATTATCTAAAAATTGGGGGAACAAAAAAATCAAAAATTGAAAAAAACAAAAAAAATATAATTAAAAAAGTAAAGAAAATAAATAAAAGAAACGAAAAATTGATAAATCCAAAAACTGAAAAATTTCACACTGAAAAAATAAAAATACTACCAGAACATTTAAAAACCGAAAAATTAAAAAAACAAGGAAAATAAAAATTTTCCACTTGCAATTTTTTGACCTTTCAGTTGCAAAATTATAAAATACTCGGAAAATTATTGTCAACTCTTAAAATCCAAAAGTTGAATAGTCGGAAAATTTTAAAATCAAAAATCGAAAAATTGCACGAAAATTCGAAGAAACGAAAATATGAAAAATTCGGAAATCTGTAAATTGACATCTCGAAAAATTGCGGATTGGACAATTCAAGAGCAGAAAAATATTTGATTTTTAAATCCAAATCTCAAAAAAAAATATTGTAAAATGAAAATCAAGAAACAAAATAAGTCGGAACATTGAAAACTTCTAAAATTGAAAAATTGGAGAAACAAAAAACTGAAAAATCGAAAAATTGACAAATTCGCAAATAAAAAAATTGAAGGAATAAAAATTGGAAAATCGGAAATGTAGTAGTATTAAATCGAAAAGTTGCCCGAAAATACGAAGAAACGAAAAATTTAAAAATTCGAAAACAGACAAATGTTTGACTTTTAATTCCAAAATACAAAAAATTGCAAAATGAAAATCAAGAAAATGAAAAATCGGGAAACTCCATGTCGAAAAATTGAAGAAACAAAAATTGAAAAATCGAAAAAACCAAAAATTGTAAAAAACATATTGAAAAAAGTACAAGTATGTAGTAAAATCGAAGAATTGAAGAAACGAAAATTGAAAAATCGAAAACTAGAACAAATCTAGAAATTGAAAAATCTAAAGTGGAAAAACCAAAAATTATTGGAAAATGGACAGGTTGTCAAATCGAAAAATTACAAAAATTGAGAAGTCGGAAAATTCAAAAGTTGAAATCTCTTTAAAATAAAAACACGAAAATTTCAAGAAACGAAACATTAAAAAATCCAAAATTGGTAAATTACAAATTAAAAAAAAATCTTGCAACTGAAAAATGTGACTTAAATAGAAAACTAAAAAAAAATGCAAAATGGAAAAATTAAAATATCGGGAAACTAAAAAGTCGAAAAATGTTGAAACAAAAAATTGAAAAACCTAAAAAAATCTAAATTTATGGAAAAATGGAAAATTCTAAAATCTAAAATTGAAAGAACGAAAAATCACAAATCGAAAAATTAAAAAAAAAATAAAAATTGCAAATCGAAAACAGAAGAAACGAAAATTGAAGAAAAATCGGAAAAATAATAAACTGTCAACTGAAAAATCGAAAAATTAAAAAAATCAAAGATTGATCAATTTTTAAATTGTAAATCGAAACTTAGACATCGAGAAACTAAAAAAACCGAAAAATTGCTCGAAAATTTGAAGAAGCGAAAAATCAAAAAATCGTGATACTAAAAAGTCGAAAAAATTGAAAAATGGACCAATTGAAAAATAAAAAAAAAATGTAAAAGGTGAAAAATCTAAAAATTGAAAGAACAAAAATTCGCAAACTGAAAAATTGAAGAATTGAAAATGAAAAATTTTTAAATTGAAAGTCTAAACTTCACAAAAAGAGAGAAATTTCAGAAAATTGCACGAAAATTTGAAGAAACGGGAAACTGGAAAATCTGAAAGTTTAGAAAAACAAAAATTATGGAAAAATAGAGAAATTAAGATTCTAAAAATTGAAAGAACGAAAAAAAGCAAAAAATTGAATAGCTTAATAGGTTGAACAATTTTTAAATTGAAAGTCTAAACTTACTTATTGTACGAAAATTTGAAGACGCGAAAATTGAAAAATCGGAAATTAAAAAATTCAAAAACTGAACAATTTTTAAATTGTAAATCGAAATTAAAAATCGAGAAGCTAAAAAATCAAAAAATCGCACGAAAATTTGAAGGAGCGAAA
This sequence comes from Zophobas morio, assembly GCF_036711695.1. Taxonomy (NCBI): domain Eukaryota; kingdom Metazoa; phylum Arthropoda; class Insecta; order Coleoptera; family Tenebrionidae; genus Zophobas; species Zophobas morio. Next base: position 1,854,333 of record NW_026972132.1, read on the forward strand.
AATTAAAAAATGGTGAAACGTAAAAGTTGAAAAATTCGAAAATCAATAAATTGAAAACTTGACGAAAGACTGAAAAAACATGAAATTGAAAAATTGAGAAACGAAAATCTAAAAGTTAAAAAAAACAAATTATTGGAAAATGAACAATTTAAAACATTTAAAAAAATGGAAAAAGTGAAAAATGTAAAAATTGAAAGGACAAAAAGTCGCAAACCGAAAAATTGAAGAATTGAAAATTGAAAAATCGGAAAACTAAAAAGTCTTTAAAATTGAATAAATCAAAAGGTTGAAAAATTTTTTAATTGAAAGTCTCAACTTAAAAACTCGAAAAACTGAAATTTCAAAAAATGGTACGAAAATTTGAAGAAATGGGAATTTGAAAAATAGGGAAACTGAAAAATCTAATAGTTGAGAAAAACAGAAAATATGGAAAAATAGAGAAATTATGAATCTAAAAATTAGAAGAACGAAAAAACGCAAATCGAGAAAAAGTACGAAAATTCGAAAAAACAAAAGTTGGAAAATCGGAAAATCAACGTCGAAAAATTGGACAATTAAAAAAACAAAAACAAAAAATTATTAAAAAATGGAATATATACTAAAATCTAAGAATTGAAAAATATGAAGTGAAAAAACCAAAAATTATTGAAAAATGGAAAATTCAAAGGTTTAAAAATTGTAAATTGCACATAGAAAATGAAAAATCGTGCAACTGAAAAATGAAAACTCTGAAAACTGCGAATTGAAAAATTATACCAAAATTTGAAAAAACGAGAAATTAAACAATGAAGGACTAAAATGTCGAAAAATTCAAAAAAATGGAAAATTCGACGAAAAACTAAAAAAACAAAAGTTGAAAAAAGGACAAGATTATGGAAAAATGGTGCAATTGAAAAATTTAAAAAAATGGGGAATATGAAGAATCTAAAAAATAGAACTAAAAATCGGAAAATTTCAAATTGAAAAATTGAAGAAACGAAAATTTGAAAAACTCAAAAGGCTGAAAATTTTTAAAATTGGAAGTTGAATGTTCCAAAGCGAGAAACTCAAAACTGGAAAATCGGAAAACTAACGTCGAAACATTCGAAAATCCATATATTGAAGAAACAAATTATTGAAAATGAACAAATGTGTAGTAAAATCAGAAACTTGATGAAACGAAAATTAAAAAATCGAAAAATTTAACAAATCGGTAAATTGCACATAAAAAATGAAAAATCGTGCAACTTCTGTAAAATTGAAAACTGCGAAAGAAAAATTGAAAAGTTCGTGAGCGAAAAATGTGACTTTTAAAACGAAAACTCAAAAAAAATTACAAAATATAAAAATCAAGGAACTGAAAAATTGAAAAATTGCACCAAAATTTGAAAAAATGAAAAATTAAAAAATGGGGAAACTAAAATTATGGAAAAATGGGCAAATTGCAAAATTAGAAAAAAAATGGGAAATGTGAAAAACTAAAAATTGCAAGTCGAAAAATTCAGAAGATGATAAATGTTTCAATTGAAAGTCAAAACTTGAAAATGGAGAAACAGAAAATTCAAAAATTTGAAGAAACGAAAAATGAAAAATCGGGAATTGAAAGTCGAAATATTGAAGAAACAAATAATTGAAAAATAGACAATAGAAAAATCGAAAAATAAAAAACTAGATATTGAAAATATTAAAAATCTCAAATCAAAAAATTAAAAATTCCAAATCTGAAAAATGTTTAAATTTTAAAGAAACTCGAAAAACTGGAAAATCGGGAAACTGAAAAGTCGAAAAATTCGAAAATTTGAAACTGATAATTCAAAGGTAAAAAATTGAAAAATGGAGTTTAACTTTTTCCTCGAGAGTCTTTTATAGACAAGCAGTAGGTCCGCCCACCCACCCCTTCTTCAATCTGATGACTACTCTTAATATGGAAAAATAGTCGAAAGATTGAAGAAACAAAATTCAAAAAATATTAAAAGGAGAAATTGTACAATAGAAAAATTGAAAACTATTTCTGTCAATCTAAAACACAGCGGAAATTTCGGCCAACACTCCAGAAAAATTAGTCATCTACTTAAGCCATGATAACAACAACACTGCGATAACTACTTTGCGTTTGCGCAGGTACGACTCCAAATGGCCGGAATATCGCCCGAGTACCACGCGCACACCCACGCTCACACCCATGCGCACACCCACCTCCACCTGCACCCCCAGCAACAGCAGGCGCAGCAGGAGGCGGCCGCGGCGGCGGCGGGTTTCCCCCTTCCTGGTACGTATCCTTCTGTGACGTCTTCAAAGCTGAAGCGTGACACTCGATTTGATAAAATTACAATAGCTTCAGGGGCTCCAGGTTATCCCCGTCCCGGACTGATCCCCGGACGCGACGCCCCCTTGGGTCTCCACCACCCGGACTTGCTGGGCAGGCCGTTCGCCGACCAGCTGGCCCACCAGGTATTAGATTTAAGATGAAGGTAGGGTGTAGTGTGAATATATGGGTTGCAGGCCGCTGCCCACGAACAGTTACAAAGACAAATGTTACTAGAAAGGGACAGGTTTCCGCCGCACCCCTCGATAGTCGCCCAGCACGAGGAGTATTTGAGGTTAGTTTAAGCGATTGCGCATCCAAGTGGGCGCTGAACTGTAATAGCGCATGTCATCATCACTAAGAAGCGGCAAATTTAAATTGCACGGGTTGTTAATCGTTTCGATTTCAGGCAACAGAGGGAGCGCGAGCTGAAGGTGAGAGCATTAGAGGAGGCGGCGAGGGGTTCGAGGCAATAAGTCGTAAGTTGTGTCGTGGATTGTGTGCACGGTTTCAATGTGGGTTTCAGTGCCGACAAGTCTAATCAAATTATATCATGTACAATGTTCTCGACTTAAAGAATTTTAAAAGGAGATACTATAGGATACGCTAAGTTTTAAGAGGATTATATATACATATACGATTTTAATTTTTTAATATGTTTTGCAATGATAGAGAATAATTTTGTATACAAAGTATTGATGTTAGTGGTTTTTTAGCTAGTTGGACGAATTTTATATGCAGAGTTTGAGTCTTCTGTGTATATTAATTTTGACCAAGTGTAAATAGGTAAAATTGTCTAAGTTTTAAATTGATGCAAGCGGTTTTAACTTTGTGGCAGTCTTCCTGTATTCGGGTATACAATACGACAATGATTAGCATTCTTGTGTTTGTAAAAAGTGTACATTGTTTTTAATTTAGTGTTATTTTTTGTTTGTTGACTAAATTGATCGAGACTAGGCTAACTATCTTATTTCGATTGCTTTACTTACGATCTGGAAAGATTTGATCTGTGGTATTGTTTGTTTACACCATTCTTTTATTTATATATTTATGTCTTTATTTAAATTTTTTTGTTCCCTTAAAACAATAAATTTTTTACCAAAGATTTTTATTTTTGTTTTTATTGTTTAGTTTGGCGGTTCTGATATAATAAACAAGTTTAAAACGATAAATAAGAAAATAGAATATTTTTCAGGAAAAGCTTTTTATATTAGAGAGTGTATTATATCAAAAGAATGTTTCAAATGTGTATACTGTCTATATTAGTACATATATTGGAAATAAATCATATTCATTTGTACCGCTTCTTTTATTTAACCTACAATCCATCAATATTAATTAATTTAATTAACGTAATTAATGACCATGTGTTAATTAAACCAATGAAAAGAGCGTGTTGTCAGTTAAGCTCTGCCCTCGGATCTCAAAACGAATAAAAATTCATCACAGTTGAAATGGGGCGGATGGGTGGGGCTTATCTTTGATTTTCTTAGTACACATAATAATCTTTCACCAGTAAAATACTTGAAATTCCAAATGGTAAATTTGAGGTTAGAATTATGTTTTCAATATCGTGTTGTCCACGGCCATTCAAAAATAGGGATATGTACGTTAAGAAAAAGTAGGCAATAATTAAGCCCCACCCACCCGCCCCTTTTTCAATCGTGATGAAATTTTTATTCGTTGTCAGATAGAGGGGCGGAGTTTAATTGCAAAATCCATATTTTTCTACAAAAATATATTATTCTAAACATGATTTAAGTTTCCTCTTCTTCAATTGAGGTAGTACTTTTTTGTATAAAATTAATCACTGAAATAGAGGCGGATGGGTGGGCGGGGTTTATTATATGTTCTTATGCAGAGTGGAAGTGGTAAGTAACTGATAGAAACTAAGCTCTGCAAAAATTGCCAATCGTAACTTTTTTGTCGTACTATTTGTCACAAGATTTATTTATTTCAGAAGAAAAACAATGAGAGAACGGGTGGGTGGGCGGGGCTAAGTTTAACTTTTTCCTAGAGATTTTTTTATAGGCAAGCAGAAGGCTCGCCCACCCACCCCTTCTTCATTCTGGTGACTACTGGTAATACTGTTAATTATTGTCTTATTAGAATCTTCGGCAAATCTATTAAACCGTTGGTAAGAAAACAGATAAATTGTTATTTTCCTTCTATAAATTATTCAATCTACACCTTATATTGCAAGGGTAGTATAGTGATAGTGACGTTTTATTCGCCATATTACATATACAACATAGGGTACAGTCAGGTCAGGTCAGGAAGAAAACAAGGCAATAATTAAACCCCGCCCACCCGCTCCTATCTCGGTTGTGATGAATTTTTTATTCGTTGTCAGACAGAGGGGTGGAGTTTAATTTATGATTATGCTTCAGACATTTGGACTTTGCAGTTAAGCTCGGCCCCCCGATCTCATAACGAATATCGGGACGGGTGGGTGGGGCTTAATTTTTTACTTTTTTTTTTTTTTAAATGTGTAGTTTTCGTTCAGCACGATACTTAAAACACGTTCCATACGGTATATTCTTGTAGAGAAATATGAACTTTGCATTTAAGCTCCGCCCTCCCGCCTCACGACGAATAAAAAGATTAATCACAATCGAGATGGGGTGGGTGGGTGGGGCTTATCCTTTGATTTTCTTAGGATAAATGCATAAAAATCTCTGGAAACTCTGGAATATCAAGACTCCTTAGAATTTTCAGAACATAGAGCCCTCAGGGTCCTGAAAGTCCTCTAAGTTGTTAGCATCTTTAATGTTTATAACCTTTAGAACTTTTGGAAATTTTTGGACATTTTAAAATTTCTAGAGCGAAACTCTGGAGTTTTTTAAATTTCTGAAATTCCCGTTGGTCCTAGGTTTCGACATCTGACTGTGGAATCTCTCTAGAACCTGTAGAATCTTTGGAATATTTGAAACTTTTAGAACTTTTAGAAATTTTTTAATTTTTTATTACTTTAGAATTTTTAGAGTACTCAGAATCCTCAAAATTCTCGAGGTCCTTAGTATTTTTCTTGTTTGGAAATTTGGACATTTTAGGATCGCCAGGAGTTCTACAATCTTTAAAATTTCCAGAATCTTCAGATGTCTAGAATTTCTAGGATCTTTAATATCTTCAGGATCTTTCAGTTTCTTTGTAATCTTTCTTATATTTAGAATCTTTTCTACTTTAGAAGGTCTGTAAGGTGTTTAGAATATCTGCAATTTTTAGAACTCTTCGAATCCCATAGAATTTCTAGAATTTTTGGAACTCTTGGATTCACAGTTTCTCTAGGTTATACAGCATCTCTAGAATTTGTAGTGACTGTATCATCTTTGCAATTTTAATAACCACTGAAATCTATGGAATTTTGCTAGAATCCTTAGAACCTTTAGGATCTTTAGATTATTTAGAGCATTCAGAATCTTAGCCTCTTTGGAGTTCTAGGAGTCTTTAGAATCATCAGAATCCTCAAAGTGCTCAAAGTCCTCAGGTCTTTAAAGTCTTTAATCCTCGGAGCTTTTAGAATCTTTGTAAATTTGAAGTTTTAGAATGTTTACAATTTCTATAATCTCCAGCATCCGTTTAGGATTTTTACAATATTTGGAACGTTTGAGTCCTTAGAATCCTTAGAGTCTTTAGAATCTTTAGAGTCTTTTGAATCTCTAGAACCTCTGAAATCTCTACAATCTTTGGAAAATCTAGGATCTTTAGAGCCTTTAACCTCTTTAGTCTTTGGAGCCTTTAGAATATATAGAATCTTTGGAATGTATGCATACTCTCAAATTTCTGAAATCTCAAGTATGTGTGGAATCTCTGGGAAATCTGGAGTCTTTAGAGTTTTCAAAGTCCTTAGGCTCTTTGGTCTTTAGAATTTTTGAAAATTTTGGACATTTAGATTCTGTACAATGTTCTAGAGTATTTAGGTTTTTTACAATTTTTGAAACGTTTGAGCCCTTAGAATCTTTGAAATATTTATATCTCTGGAGTCTACGGAATCTTCGAAATCTTTGGAATCTTTGGAAAATCTAGAGTCTTTAAAAAGTTCTTAGAGTTGTCAGAGACATCAGAGTAGTTAAAATTCTTAGGATTTTTAGTCTTTAAATACTTTACAATATTTCAAACACTTGAAATCTTTGAAATTTCTACAATCTTTGCAACGTTTGAGTCCTTAAAATCTATAGAGTATTTAGTGTCTTTAGAGTCTTTAGAATCTCTAGAACCTCTGAAATCTCTGCAATCTTTGGAAAATCCAAGATCTTTAGAGTCTTTAACCTCTCTAGTCTTTAGAGCCTTTAGAATATCTAGAATCTTTGGAAAGTATGCATACTCTCAAATTTCTGAAATATCAGGGATGTGTGGAACCTCTGGAATTTCTGTGAAATCTGGAGTCTTTCGAGTTTTCAAAGTCCTTAGGCTCTTTGGTCTTTAGGGCCTTTGGAATTTTTGAAAATTTTGGACATTTTAGATTCTCTGCAATGTTCTAGAGTATTTAGAATTTTTACAATTTTTGAAACGTTTGAGTCCTTAGAATCTTTGAAATGTTTATATCTCTGGAGTCTATGGAATCTCCAAAATCTCTGGAATCTCTGGAAAATCTAGAGTCTTTAAAGTTCTTAGAGTTGTCAGAGACATCGGAGCAGTTAAAGTTCTTAGGATTTTTAGTCTTTAAACAGTTTACAATATTTGAAACACTTGAAATCTTTGAAATTTCTACAATCTTTGGAACGTTTGAGTCCTTAGAATCTTTAGAGTATTTAGTGTCTTTAGAGTCTTTAGAATCTCTAGAACCTCTGAAATCTCTACAATCTTTGGAAAATCTAGGATCTTTAGAGTCTTTAACCTCTTTAGTCTTTGGAGCCTTTAGAATATCTAGAATCTTTGGAATGTATGCATACTCTAAAATCTCTGAAATCTCAGGTATGTGTGGAACCTCTGGAATCTCTGTAAAATCTGGAGTCTTTAGAGTTTTCAAAGTCCTTAGGCTCTTTGGTCTTTAGGGACTTTGGAATTTTTGAAAATTTTTGACATTTTAGATTCTCTACAATGTTCTAGAGTATTTAGATTTTTTACAATTTTTGAAACGTTTGAGCCCTTAGGATCTTTGAAAGTTTATATCTCTGGAGTCTATGGAATCTCTGGAAAATCTAGAGTCCTTAAAGTTCTTAAAGTTGTCAGAGACATCAGAGCTGTTAAAGTTCTTAGGGTCTTTAGTCTTTCAACACTTTACAATATTTGAAACACTTGAAATCTTTGAAATTTTTACAATCTTTGGAACGTTTGAGTCCTTAGCGTTGTTAGAGTCTTTAGAATCTCTATGATCTCCGAAATCTCAAAAAAATCAAGAGTCCTCAGGGTTTTCAGAAACCTTAGGCCTTAGGATATGTAGTTTTCGAGCTTTTAGAATTTTTGGAAATTTTGGGCATTTTAGAATTTCTAGAATGAAACTGGAGTTTTTTAAATTCCTGAAATTCCTATTGGTCTTAATTTTTGACATCTGACTGGAATCTCTCCAGAACCTGTAGAATCTTTGGAATATTTGAAACTTTTAGAACATTTAGAAATTTTTGAATTTTTTATTACTTTAGAATCTTTAGAGTACTCAGAATCCTCAAAATTCTCGATGTCCTCAATATTTTTCTTGTTTGGAAATTTTGGACATTTTAGGATCACCGGAGTTCTAGAATCTTTAAAATTTCCAGGATCTTCAGATGTCTAGAATTTCTAGAATCTTTAATATCTTCAGGATCTTTAAGTTTCTTTGGAATCTTTCTTATGTTTAGAATCTTTTCTAATTTAGAGGGTCTGTAAGGTGTTTAAAATATCTGCAATTTTAGAACTCTTCGAATCCCATAGAATTTCTAGAATTTTTGGAACTTTTGAATTCACAGTTTCTCTAGGTTATCCAGCAGAATTTGTAGTGATTTTATCATCTTTGCAATTTTAATAGCCACTGAAATCTATGGAATTCTACTAGAATCCTTAAAACCTTTAGAATCTTTAGAATATTTAAAGTCTTCAGAATCTTAGCCTCTTTGGAGTTTTAGGAGTCTCTAGAATCATTAGAATCCTCAAAGTGCTCAAGGTCCTCAGGTCTTTAAATCTTCAAAACTTTTAGAATTTTTGTGAATTTAAAGTTCTAGAATGTTTACAATTTCTATAATCTCCAGCATCCGTCTAGAATTTTTACAATATTTGGAACGTTTGAGTCCTTAGAATACTTAGAGTCTTTAGAATCTCTAGAACCTCTAAAATCTCTGCAATCTTTGGAAAATCTAGGATCTTTAGAGTCCTTAAGCTCTTTAGTCTTTAGAGCTTTTAGAATATCTAGAATCTCTAGAATGTATGGAAACTCTCAAATTTCTGAAATCTCAGGTATGTGTGGAACTTCTGGAATCTGTGTAAAATCTGGAGTCTTGAGAGTTTTCAAAGCCTTAGGTTCTTTAGTCTTTAGGACCTTTGGAATTTTTGAAAATTTTGAACATTTTAGATTTTCTACAATGTTCTAGAATATGTATTTAGATTTTTTACAATTTTTGAAACGTTTGAGCCCTTAGAATCTGAAATATTTATATCTCTGCAGTCTATGGAATCTCCGAAATCTCTGGAATCTCTGGAAAATCTAGAATCTTTAAAGTTCTTAGAGTTGTCAGAGACAGCGGAGTAGTTAAAGTTCTTAGGATTTTTAGCCTTTAAAGACTTTATTCGCCATTTTACATATAGGTAGATACAACGTAGGTTAATGGCAGCTAAGTACACATTAACGAAAAGAAGGCAATAATTTCTGAAATCTCAGGTATGTGTGGAACCTCTGGAATCTCTGTAAAATCTGGAGTCTTTAGAATTTTTGAAAATTTTAGATTCTCTGCAATGTTCTAGAGTAAGTATTTAGATTTTTTACACTTTTTGAAACGTTTGAGCCCTTAGAATCTTTGAAATATTTATATCTCTGGAGTCTATGGAATCTCCAAATCTCCAGAATCTCTGGAAAATTTAGAGTCTTTAAAGTTCTTGGAGTTGTCAGAGACATCGGAGTGGTTAATGTTTTTAGGATTTTTAGTCTTTAAAGACTTTAGAATCTTTAGAGTACTCAGAATCTTCAAAATTCTCGAGGTTCTTAGTATTTTTCTTGTTTGGAAATTTTGGACATTTTAGGATCACCAGGAGTTCTAGAATCTTTAAAATTTCCAGAATCTTCAGAAGTCTAGAATTTCTAGGATCTTTAATATCTTCAGGGTCTGTAAGTTTCTTTGGAATCTTTCTTATATTTAGAAGCTTTTCTATTTTAGAGGGTTTATAAGGTGTTTAGAATATCTGCAGTTTTTAGAACTCTTCGAATCCCATAGAATTTCTAGAATTTTTGGAACTTTTGAATTCACAGGTTCTCTAGGTTATACAGCATCTCTAGAAGTTGCAGTGATTTTATCATCTTTGCAATTTTAATAACCACTAAAATCTATGGATTTCTACTAGAATCCTTAGAATTTTTAGACTATTTAGAGTCTTCAGAATCTTAGCCTCTTTGGAGTTTTAGGAGTCTTTATAATCATCAGAATCCTCAAAGTGCTCAAAGTCCTCATGTCTTTAAAGTCTTTAATCTTCAGGACTTTTAGAATTTTTGTTAACTTATGGAAACTCTTAAATTTCTGAAATCTCAGGTATGTGTGGAACCTCTGGGATCTCTGTGAAATCTGGAGTCTTTAGAGTTTTCAAAGTCCTTAAACTTTAGTCCTTAGGGCCTTTAGAATTTTTGGAGATTTTCGACATTTAAAATCTCTACAATGTTTAGAACGTTTGAGCCGTTGGAGTCCTTGGTCTTTAGAAACTCTAGAAATTTCGAAATTTCTGAAATTTCTGCAAAATTAAGACTCCTTAGAATGCTTAGGGTCAACAGAATCTTCAGAGACTTAGAGTTCTTAGGATCTCTAGTCTTTACAGCCTTTAGAATTGTTGGAAATTTTTTACATTTTAGAATTTCCACAATGTTCTAGAATGTTCAGAATTTCTAGATGAGTGTCCTTAGAGTCCTTAGAATCTTGAGAATTTGTAGAATCCTTAAAACCTTTAGAATCTCTGAAATTTATGGAATATCTTTTAAATCCCTGAAAACCCTTGGAATTCTCGGAAAATCTACACTCTTTAGAGTTCTCAGAGCACGCAGAATCCTCCGAACCTTTAGAATCTTTAGCATTCAAAGCTTGTAGAATCTTTGGAAATTCTGGACATGTTAGAATCATTAAATTTACAATGTTATAGAATGTTTAAAATTTCTAGAATCTTCAGAATCCTTAAGCTCTGTATTATTCCGACGATCTCTAGTAACTTCAGATTCTTTTGAATATTTCTTATATCTTTAGAATCTTGTAGAGTCTTTTTGTCGATTACGAATTTTTATACCTTTACAATTTGGAATCTCTCTCATCTTTATCATTTATATAGTCATTGGAAATTTTGAAATCTGTGTAATCGTTAGAAACCAAAGAATTTGTAGCACCAGAGGATCTCTAGTAATTTTAGTACTTTTTGAGTCTTTAAAAAAAAAATTTGAAATTTCTGAAATCCAAATGAAAACCAATGAAAAGAGCGCGTTGTCACGTGATTCCCTAATCATTCAAGCTGCCAAATGTCAACTCCATTTTTAGGTTAGAAAAGCGTAAACAATGATAAAAACGAACCATACACCGTAAACACGATGAATATTGGCCAAAAATTGAAAAACAAGCGTCAAAAAGCGGACGACAATGGCTGGGAAGACTGGGTAAACCGTCTTGTTTAAACGTCGCAACATAACCTCACTTTCTCATGCATTTTGCAGGGTGGCTATTTCAACGCGAAAAAATCCAAACTGCAGGACCAATACAAGGAAACCGCGGCCACCGAAGTCACAAAAGTCTCCGACATTTTCGCCGGAGTGTCAATTTTGGTTAACGGTCTGACAAACCCCAACTCTGAAGAACTTAAATGTTTGATGGCGGCACATGGGGGCGTCTATCAGGTGTACCAAAACTCGGCGACTACTCACATAATTGCGTCGAATTTACCCAACGTTAAGGTACCCCGATTGCGTTTTGACAACCTTAATGCAGCCCCTTTTGTAGATTAATAAGTTGGGGTCAGTCCCCATTGTCAAACCGTCGTGGATTGTGGACAGTATCGCACTTAATAAACTCCTGGACTACAGGCGCTATTTATTGTATACTAATCAGAGCACCAGTCAACCTAAGCTTGATTTCCCTATTGTCGACAAACCTAAATCTGATAGCCCCCCGCAGAAAACCAAAACCGCCTCTGACCCCAATTTTTTGGAGGAGTTCTATAGCAATTCCCGGTTGCACCTTATAGCGACCTTGGGGGCCGAGTTCAAGCAGCTCATTTCGGATCTGCGCGACCAGCCCCAGCGCGACTTTCCTAGTCGGGAGAAGCTCCTATCGATTCAGTGTAGTCCGGGCAGTGCCCCCCACAGCACCGTGATTATGCACATCGACATGGACTGCTTTTTCGTGTCCGTGGGGCTGCGCAACCGCCCGGAGCTGCGGGGGCTTCCGGTGGCCGTAACCCACGCCAGGAACCCCCAAATCAACCCCAGTAAGGAGCGCCAGGCGGCGGTTACGTTCAACATGGACCGGCTGCCGCAGGGGGCGGAGGCCCGGCTCGTGGACGGCAGGTCGTCGATGTCGGAGGTGGCTAGTTGCAGCTACGAGGCGCGGCGGTGTGGGGTCAAAAACGGGATGTTCCTGGGGGCCGCCGCCAAACTGTGTCCCAACATCAAGACCATTCCCTACGACTTCGAGGTAAGTGCGGTTTACCCACGATGCTTGAAACTTGGTATTGTATATAGGGGTACAAAGAAGTGTCGACGACCCTCTACAACACCCTCGCGTCGTACACTTTGGACATCGAGCCCGTCAGTTGCGACGAAATGTACGTCGACGTGACCGAGGTCCTCCGGGTCTTCGATTTGTCGGTGGCGGCGTGGGCTGAGCACATCCGCGCCGAGATTATGGCGAGCACCGGGTGCCCGTGCTCGACGGGTTTCGGCGGCAACCGCCTCCAGGCGCGCTTGGCCACGAAGAAGGCCAAACCCGCCGGGTCGTACTACCTCAAACCTGAAGATGTCGAGAGTTACATGGCCGAAATCGCGCTGGCGGATTTGCCGGGGGTGGGGCGAGCCACTTTGCACAAACTCCAGGGTCTGGGTTTAGCGACGTGCGGGGACGTGCAAGTGGCGGCTTTACACGTCCTGCAAAAAGAGTTGGGTGTCAAAGCCGGCGAAACTATAGCTGAACAAGCCAGAGGGATTGATAAAAAACCCCTGAATTTTCACCACGAGAGAAAGTCGGTTTCGGCGGAAATTAACTACGGGATTAGGTTTAAAAGTCTGGAGGAGTGTCACAGGTTTTTGGAGAGTCTTGGCGGCGAGGTGTGGGGGCGGCTGAGCGAGGTGAAGATGCGCGCGAGGTGCGTCACGCTCAAGCTCATGGTGAGGGCGGCAGATGCTCCAGTGGTGAGTATTATCATTGTTTAAGTATATTATAGTTGGACAACCTAATACAAATTTTACTTCGCCTAAATAGTGAGCTTTAGGACAAAGAATCCAGGGGGCGTGGGACAAATTTTTCGTCAACGCGCATTTTCACTACAGTGAGCCAACGTATTAGGTTTATTATACTCTAAATCAGATGGCGCCATCAAACATTAGCAAAGGCAAACACCCTTCACTCTGCTCTTATACATTGATTAAATACATATAGATAGACCCATGCTATTGTTTGGAGCGAACAGGCCAACGGCCGGCGAACAAGAGATGGCGCACCAACAGTCGGCCGTCAAACGCCGGCGAAAAGCTTGGACACCAATCGCGCGCGTAGATAACCCAAATCGCAGCAACAATACATTTAATAAAGCTACCACTCGACAGAGGGCGACGAAAACAATGTGTAAAAATCTCATAGTAACCATTTATATAATTTGCAACGTTGCCAGATGAGCCTAGCACAACTTTGCCGTTATTTCTAGTCGATTAGATTTTATTTCGTTTAAAAGTTTCTGGTGAATAAATGGAATTATTATAATGAATAAACAATACAAACAAATTATTACTTGTTATTTTAAATATTTGTTAGTGTTGATGAAAACATAAATGGTAATTAAAGTTATTCTAAATACGGTCCGGTCCGGTAGCTCAAATTTTACACTACGAGTAATATGTTTCAGGACGAGTAGGTAGCCGAGTCTTTAATTTCGAAACGAGTACTGCGAAAAGAGTTACCGGACGTATGTTGTTATGTATTTTATTTCATACTGTCAACATACTTTTTTATTCGATAATATTATTATTATTTTGAGAAAAAATCCAAATCGAGTCACTTTTTCTGACATCGTTAGCAACCGCTCTTTGGTAAATGTTTTAATTTGTTTATTCGTGCAAATCAGCATCATATGTTTAAACACATAGTACTTATAACACTTTACAGGACTTATTGTTTTGTATAATCCGACTCGATGGACGAATGTTTTGTGCAATCCGTCTCGAAGGACCAATGTTTGTGCAACTCGGCTCGTCCTACCAGTATTTTTTGTAATCTAGTTGATACGACAATGTGATACCGAATTGTACTTTGATATTGCTCCAAGGACCTTTGTTTTCTTGCGTGCGAGATAATAGACAGCGTTCGGTTTCGATGTTTAATACAGGACGGTTACAGAAGTACTAAATTTACATTTGTATTTACAATAACAGGTAAAGCAAAAGAGACCCAAAAGGGTCAGTGGCCGCTTCCGGAAATGGAAGACTTGTCCTTTTTGGCCACGGAGGTAGAAGAGTGTCTCTTCTACCTCCGTGTTTTTGGCTCAATTTTATCGGACTTGTCCGTTTTTTTGATTTTACCGGAATAGTTCGATCCAGTAAAACGTCAAACTTAACATAGTATGAAGTAAAATAAATAAATTTTATGATGTAAATACAATTTATTCTATTTTAGAACCATAATCTTATTTATAAGCACCCAAATGCGGGCATAAATTGGCCTTTTTAGCACAAATCTGTCAAAAATTGCTAAGCAACAATTGATTGTTCATTTACACTAATCAATTAATTATTCAAACACGCTTCGATATTCAACGTTTTTCTTAAGTTGGAAAAATAATATTTTATCAAATCATTACCTGACCAACTTCAAATTCTTCTAAACTTTCGTTTGAATAAACGTTTTCCGCTTCTTTAATTTACATTTTGAAAAACGAATGATCAAATAATCAACGTGGTATCCATAACAACATCAAAATAATAGCCAGCTATGTATTAAAATTCGCATCGGCACAATTCACACAGTCTTGCCAAAAATACTCAATATTTCGTTAAAAATAGTTTAGAAATTAAAACAGAATAAAACGCTGTATGTACCACGTGCATAATTGTCGATTGTAGCACTCGGGAAATTAAAAGCCCTCCTTCGTCGGGCTTTAAACATTCCCTCGTGCCACAATCTCCCTGATTATGCCCTTAATACATAAATAACTATAAGTGTATCGATAATAATTCGCTACTGAAAATTTATTGAAATATAATTTGTGTTAAAAAAAGATTTTTGTGGTTTTATGGTTTATTAAATGTAATTAAAATAAATAATATCAAGAACTTGTATTATATATCAAAAACATTCATTGTAAATAAGAAAATTATGTAAATAAACCATAAAACCATACAAAATTTTCCTGCGACCTCTATTCAAAATCCCAGTTTACCAATAGGAATTAAGGCACAAAGATGTTTCACTGAATTTATTACCGATTTTTCAAGAAAAGTATGCTTATAAGCCTATAAGCGTCTAATGGGTTAAAACAACAAATAATAATCACAATTTATTTGTTTTATATGTTCATTACAATAATCCCATTTATTTACCAGAAACTTCTAAATGAAATAATATCTGGTTGACGAGAAATATCCGCAAATTTGTGTTAGGCTCATCTGGCAACGTTTTCGGTAGGTAGGTATCAATGGAATAATGCGATTAGGTATACTGACCGTTTTAAGGAGTGCTCGTCCAATAGTGGGTAAACTAAAAGATTTGGTAATTTTCTTGGAAGAGTTTGTTTCTTCAATGAAAATTTATGGTTTTTAATTCTTCGGCCGCTTGAAAGTCTCGCCATGTGAAAATAGATTATTTGATAACCTGTTTCGTAATAATTGTAAATACGAACAAAAGCATATTTGCATATTCTAAACAACTGGCCATATCGATTCCAAACTTGTACAGATATGTTTTTTATTGTTTCTGTTTTCAATGAAACAAATTTTATTTGCAAAATACTTAATGTCTAACGACATATCACGCATATATACTACCCCATTTACTATATTTTCAATCTGTGCATTTTTCGCTTCATTCGTAGGAGCCAAGTAAGAAGTATCAGTGAGACCGGCGGACTTTCAATAGCTCGTAAATGAAAAGATTTAGTAAAGTTTCCTAGAACAGTCTGTCTCTTCATAAAAAAATTTAGACATTTTTACTATGAAATATAGGTACAATACGGTATATTCCACTGTTTGTTTTCTTTGAGATACGACTAGTTCTTGTGCCGAAGTGAAACACCAAAAAGTCTAAAGTCCGGAAATCAGAGTGAATTTTAAAACACATAAGACGACTTCTTTATTTATTTAAATATTGTCCTGTAACGTCCTGTGACGTGGAATGGAGTTTCTTAATGTACAAAAGTATGTTAGATAATAACCGAAAAATTTTCTTGATTAAAACTAAAGGAAACACAATTATTACTTGGAATAAAAATAAAGAATATCAAGAACTTGTGCTATGTATTAAAAATATTTAATTTCAAATAAGTAAATTATGTTAATAAACCATAAAACCACAAAAATCTTTTTTTAACACAAATTATATTTCAATAAATTTTCAGTAGCGAATTATCGATATACTCAATTGTATTTACATCATAATAGTTATTTATTATACAAGCGGTTAAAGTGAATGTTTAATGAGCGGCCAGTTTAAGGCGAGAGCGGCGTATGCCGCGAGCGCCTTAAGACCACGAGTTACACATTCATTTTAACCGCGAGTGTAATACAAACTTTTATTCAATTTTGACAACCCCAAGTCCCAAATTGTGAAAAAATTGGTGATTCAAAGTTCACATTCGAGAAACGTCAGAATTGACAGCGACCAAATAAAAGTTTTATATGCGTAGAATTTAGGTTACAATATCAGGTGTGTGTGTGTAGTATGTGACTCTGGCGACGGTGTTTGTTTATTTTAAGCAAACTAAAATTATCGAAAAATTGCAAAATCATGCAAGATTCCAACGGCAAAACTTGCTCCCAAAAAAGAGCAAATCAGAAAGTGTATCAAAAGTTCCTTAGATGGAAAGAGCAGCAAGGCATTGGAGAAATTACAGAAATGGTAACCATGGTTTTAAAACAGCAAAATAAAAATTTTATTTCGCTAGCGGTTTAAAAATTTTATGGTGCTACCGGATAAACCAAAGCTTTAGTGGCCTACTGACGGCAAAATAAACGTTTGTTTACATGTCAAAATTGAATAAAATTTATTTATTTTACTTTATACTATGTCAAGTTTGACGTTTCACTGGATCGAACGATTCCGGTAAAATCAAAAAAACGGACAAGTCCGATAAAATTGAGCCAAAAAGGACAAGTGTTCCATTTCCGGAAGCGGCCACTGACCCTTTTGGGTCTCTTTTGCTTTACCTGTTATTGTAAATACAAATGTAAATTTAGTATTTCTGTAACCGTCCTGTATTAAACATCGAAACCGAACGCTGTCTATTATCTCGCACGCAAGAAAACAAAGGTCCTTGGAGCAATATCAAAGTACAATTCAGGATCACATTGTCGTATCAACCAGATTACAAAAAATACTGGTAGGACGAGCCGAGTTGCACAAAACATTCGTCCATCGAGTCGGATTATACAAAACAATAAGTCCTGTAAAGTGTTATAAGTACTATGTGTTTAAACATATGATGCTGATTTGCACGAATAAACAAATTAAAACATTTACCAAAGAGCGGTTGCTAACGATGTCAGAAAAAGTGACTCGATTTGGATTTTTTCTCAAAATAATAATAATTTTATCGAATAAAAAAGTATGTTGACAGTATGAAATAAAATACATAACAACATACGTCCGGTAACTCTTTTCGCAGTACTCGTTTCGAAATTAAAGACTCGGCTACCTACTCGTCCTGAAGCATATCACTCGTACTGTAAAATTTGAGCTACCGGACCGGACCGTATTTAGAATAACTTTAATTACCATTTATGTTTTCATCAACACTAACAAGTATTTAAAATAACAAGTAATAATTTGTTTGTATTGTTTATTCATTATAATAATTCCATTTATTCACCAGAAACTTTTAAACGAAATAAAATCTAATCGACTAGAAATAACGGCAAAGTTGTGCTAGGCTCATCTGGCAACGTTGCAAATTATATAAATGGTTACTATGAGATTTTTACACATTGTTTTCGTCGCCCTCTGTCGAGTGGTAGCTTTATTAAATGTATTGTTGCTGCGATTTGGGTTATCTACGCGCGCGATTGGTGTCCAAGCTTTTCGCCGGCGTTTGACGGCCGACTGTTGGTGCGCCATCTCTTGTTCGCCGGCCGTTGGCCTGTTCGCTCCAAACAATAGCATGGGTCTATCTATATGTATTTAATCAATGTCTTATACGAGGAGTTATCCATAAATCCATAATTAACATTGTTCCGTAAACAGTAATGTGTATAAACATATATGTACAAAATATGAAAATATACTTGACATAAAAAATATGAAGCAACGCGTTGTAACGTGATACGAAAGAATTGAATTTAAATGAATTTGACGCCTACTTTTATTTGACTATATCTGAACACTGACAGAAACTTTCCAAGGGTTTTTAAACTGGTATAATTGTTTAGTTTTACAAGATTAAAATAAAACAAGATTTTAAGTAAAATTTAGATTCGTGGTGTTACAAAAATATTAACACAAAATGAAAATATATGTTCAAAGTAAATAACAGAATGACATAAACTTTCGGCGTTAACATTACAAATAATTACAAGAAAGAAAAAAACGCATTAAGAACTTAAGAGGCATGTTTGTAATATCGAGTTGTTAAAGGCTGCTTTGAAGATTGTTTGTTTCTATGAAAAACAATTGCTGTTATCGGACATTTTGGTAGATTTTGTTCCAAAAATACGAGATAACTAATTGTTTCTTGAACTAGTTTCCGTAACTTCTCAAATTTAAAAAGGATGCGCCGTTCTGCTGTAATAAAATTTAGAATAAGGTCAAAATCACACTAATATTACATCTGATTTTGTTAACCACATGAATATAATTTACATTAAAATAAGTTACAGACAGTGTTTGAAATGTTTATTATAGTTCGAAAACAAGATAAAATAAATAAATAAATAAATAAATAAATAAAATGTGCAGTTTATAAACTTCAGAATTTTAGTATAAAAATAATTATGTTTGAAGCTTTATTTTGTCTGTTCGATTTTATTGGGGGTATTGGGCCCCTCTCGGGATATAACACCGACATCACTGCACTGACCCAACGTTCTTCAACCGATGGGTTGATTTATTACTTCGGTTATGCTGGCCCTACACCCAGCGATTTGGTTTTCGGATTTTCGGCTAGATCTGCACAGTTAACTCTTTGCGCACTGCACACTGACATAGAGTATTTTGTTCACGCGAGCATCAAAAATATTACGCCGAAAGCACTTCTTCAAGTGTTATTTTTTTTAAGACGTCATATTTGTCAGCGTTTCCGAAATTTTCTTCTTTGCACAGGTCAACTAATTTTTCGTAAACCGCATTTTAAAATTTTTGTTATTGTATTTTTTCCTTTTTAATTTTCTAAGGCATGAAAAAATCCCTTATAGGTTTCTATGAATTTATTATTAACGAAATGAACTGATAACTTGCGCGCCATTTTGTGTTAATTAATACCAATAGTGATTATGATAATTTTATAATTATCATTTTAATGAAATTGTGTTCTTCACTTCGCGAACGACAGCAAACAATTTAAAATTACCGCTAGTCAAGCACCTGAAAATCCAACTTGTTTGATCTACAGACCAAAGCACACTCAGGCCAATATCGGCTTTAAGCGATTTATCTATAAACCGATATTCGTTAGAGTTGATCTGATACACATCCACTACGAAGAACTAACCCATTTCGACCATTGGACTTTACAACGAATAAGTGAACAAAGTTCTTGAACATCTTAACGATTTAATACATAATGTTCCCGAATGACAAAATTTACATTTCAAATTGTATTATCAAATTACACTCTCCAAAATTTGTCACGAACAATGAAATGACGCAATCTCCAAATTTTACAATAGTAAAATTGTAGTTTCGCCCCGTTTACGGTTTATGCATCCGTGTCGAGTTTTCACCTTAGACGTCAAGATTTTTGGAAAAAAAAATCAACATTTTCCAATTTATAATGTTATTTAAATTTTAAAAAGTAGAATAGTCCTGATCTTGTGATTTATACCTAAATACGCTATTGGGATTTTTCGGCTTGTCGATTTCTCGATTTTTCAACTTTAAATGTCTCAATTTTTCAATATTTCAATTTTGGGCTTTTCCGATTCCTCCATTCTTTAAATTTTCTATTTCTCGATTTTTTTATTTTTCGATTTCTCAATCTTTCGATGTTTCAATGATACGATTTCTCAATTTTTGTCCTCTTCAATTTTACGATTTTTCAATTTTTCAAATTTTCACGTTTCTAAATTTTCAGTTTGCCGATTTCTAAAGTATTTTTTTTATTTGTCTATTTCTGGATTTCCTAAAGTTTCGATTTTTCACATCTTCAATTCTTCAATTTTTCGATTTTTTAAGATTACGATTTTTCAATTTTGCCTTTTTAGATTTTCGATTTCTCAATTTTTCAATTTTTTAATTTCTCAATTTTTTGAATATTTCTTTCAGTTATGAGATTTTTCAATATTTCAATTTTTCGACTTTTCGAGTTTTGAATTGATGGATTTTTTTGATTTATCGCTTTTTTACTTTTTGGATTTTTAATTTATTGTAAACTTTAGATTTTTCAATTCTGCGACTGTTTAATGCTTCGATTTCTCAATTTTTCAACTTTTCGATGTTTTATTATTTCATTTTTTAAAATTCTAGGTTTTTCTATATCTCGAGTTTTCAATTCTTCTATACATATTTCAATTGTTCAATTTTTCGATTTTTTTAATTTTAATTTTGGATTTTCCAGTTTTTCTTTTTTAAAATTTTTCGATTATTCAATTTCTCAATTTTTCGATTTCTCGAAGTCTCAGTTTTTGAATTTTTCGATGTTTAGATTTTTGGATTTCTCGATTTTTCGATTTTTTTCTTTTGAGCATTTCAATTTCTGGATTTTCCAATTTTTCAATGTCCCGATTTTTCAATTTTTCAAACTGAATTGGATCTCTCGATTCTTCAATTTTGCAATATTTTAATTATTCAATGTTTTAAATTTTAGATTTTTCGATTTCTCGATTTTTGACTTTTCAGTTCTTCAGTATTTAAATTTTTCAATTTTTCAAATTTATGCGTTAAATTTTCAGTTTTCTGATTTCTCAATTAATCTATTTTTGATTTTCCCACTTCTCAAAGTTTCGATTTTTCAGTTCTTCAATTCTTCGATTTTTCGACTTCGCTTTATTGGTTTGTCGATTTCTCAATTTTTGGATATTTCTTTCAGTTTTGATATTTTTCAATACTTCGATTCTTTCATTTTTCGACTTCTAGATTTTTCAATTTTTTATTTTTGGATTTTCAGTTTTTTGTTTTTTATTTCAATTTCTCAATTTTTCAACTTTTTCATATTTTAATTTTTAAATTTCTAGATTTTTCGGTTTCTCGAGTTTCCAGTTCTATATTTTAATTTTTTAAATTTCCGAATGTTTTTTGAGATCTCAATTCATTGAGATTCGGATGTTTCGATGTTTTGATTATTCAATCTCTCGCTTTATCAATTTTTCCATATTTAAGTTTTGGATTTTTCGATTTTGGCCTATTTCGGTTTCTCAATTTTTTGATTTTTCGACTTCTCGATTTTTCGACTCCTCGATTTTTTTGTCTTTTGATTTTTGGATTTCGCGATGTCTCAATTTTTGAATTTTACAATGTTTCGATTTTCCGATTTGTTGGTTTTTCGATTTTTTGCTTTTCGGTTTCTCGATTTTTCGATGTTTCGATTTTTGATTTATCCGATTTTTCAATTGTCCAATTTTTTAAATTCTCGACTTCTCGATTCGTTGATTTTTCAGTTTTTCGATTATTAAATTTTAGATTTTTATTTATTTATTTTTTTTGATTTTTTGATGTTTGGATTTCTCCATTTTTCAGTTTTAGGATATTTTAACTTTTCAATGTTTTAAATTTTAGATTTTTCGATTTTTCAGTTCTTCAATATTTTTTATTTTTAAAATTTTGACGTTTCTGAATTTTTAGTTTTCGGATTTCTCAATTAATCTATTATTTTTCAGTTCTTCAGTTCTTCAATTTTTCGATTATTCAGGTTTTTGATTTTTCAATTTTTCGATTTTTTAAGTTTGCGATTTTTAGACTCTGCTTTTTTGACTTTTCTGTTTCTCAATTTTTTAATTTCTTATTTTTTGATATTTCGTTCAATTTTGTGATTTTTCAGTTTATCGATTTCTCAATTTTAACTTTTCATTTTTTGAAATTATTAATTTTTTTCGATTTTTTGAGTTTTCAGTTCTTCTATATTTCAATTTTTCAATTTTCGGAATTTTTAAATTTTCGATTGTCCAATTTTTTTTTATTTTTCGATTTTCCAATTTTTCGATGTTTCGATTTTTGAATTAACCGATTGTTCAATTTCTCGATTTTTAAATTTTAGATTTTCCAATTTTTATTTTTTTGATTTTTTTATATTTCGATTTCTCGATTATGCTTTTCAGTCTTTGGCCTTTCTAAATTTTCATTTTTCCATTTCTCAATTTCTCGATTTTTCGACTTTAATTTTGTGTGTGTTTTTTTTAATGTTAAATTTTTTTGGTTATTGTAATTTTTTTATTTTTTAAATTTCAGATATTCAGATTTTTCGACATCTTGAATTCTCGATCTTTTTTAAAGTTTGAATTCCTCGGTTTTTCGATTTTCCAAAATTTCGATTTTTCAATCTTTCGACTTTTCAGTTTTGAAAATTTTCGATTTCCCGATTTTTCAGTTTTTGATTTTCCAACTTTTGGATGTTTCAAATGTTAGAGTTTGCAAATTTCACGAGTTTTCAGTTTTCAATTTCGTCAATTTTTCGATTTGCAATTTTTCGTGGGGGTTTTTAATTTTCTTTATTTTTTCAATTTTCGGCTTTCAATTTTCCGTTTCCTTAATTTTTCATTTGCAGTTTTTCTAGTTTTCATTTTAATTATGTAACACTTCTAATAATTATAATTTTTAAAGTTGTTCACTTTTTCAGTTTTTCGTTTTTGGAATTTTTCAATTTTTCGGTGTTTAAATGTCACAGTTTTTGGACTTTACAATTTTCAAGATTCTATAATTTTTCGATTTTACAATTTTTCAATTAGTATGGTTTTTTTTCTTTCCCATTCTTCGATTCATTAATTTTTTTTAGATTTTTAAGTTTCTCGGTTTTTAGTTTTTCATTGCTTCAATTTTTCTGTAGAATGATCAATAAAGATTAAAGATTTTCATTTTTTCGAGTTTTTGACTTTTCAAATAAACAAAATCGAAAAATTATAAAATAGAAAAATTGTAAAACTGAAAAAACGAAAAAGTACAAAATGAAAGCTTCGAAAAATAAAAAAAATTGGAAATCATAAACTTAAAAATCAAAGTTTGAAAATGTAAAAAATTGAATAACCAAAAAATTATACAATCCAAAGAAACATTGAAAAAATAAAGGCAATTGAAAAATGAAAAATTGTGATATAAAATAAAGAAAATGGAAATTACAAAATCGGGAAAATGAAAATATCGAAAATCTGAAAAATATAGAAATTGAAAAATTCTCAAAATTGGGATGTTGAAAAATTGAGATAGGCGAAAACTTAAAAATCGAGAAATCGAAAAATTTTTTAAATTGGAAAATTGAGATATGAGAAATCGAAAATTCCAAAAATGGCGGGTAGGCGGGGCGAGTACTTTTGCCAAGATAAGACTGATTTTAGTAAATGAGATCCCTCTAAGAAAATAGAGGGCGGGTGGGTGGGGTAGGTACTTGCTAAAATAAGATCGATTTTGGCAAATCTATTTTTTTTATATTCCCATTTCTCCTCTTCCTAAAGTTTCGATTCTTCAGTTCTTCAATTTTTCGATTATTCAGGTTTTTGATTTTTCAATTTTTCGATTTTTTAAGTTTGCGATTTTTAGACTCTGCTTTTTTGACTTTTCTGTTTCTCAATTTTTTAATTTCCTAATTTTTTGATATTTCGTTCAATTTTGTGATTTTTCAGTTTATCGATTTCTCAATTTTAACTTTTCAATTTTTGAAATTATTAATTTTTTTCGATTTTTTGAGTTTTCAGTTCTTCTATATTTCAATTTTTCAATTTTCGGAATTTTTAAATTTTCGATTGTCCAATTTTTTTTTATTTTTCGATTTTCCAATTTTTCGATGTTTCGATTTTTGAATTAACCGATTGTTCAATTTCTCGATTTTTAAATTTTAGATTTTCCAATTTTTATTTTTTTGATTTTTTTATATTTCGATTTCTCGATTATGCTTTTCAGTCTTTGGCCTTTCTAAATTTTCATTTTTCCATTTCTCAATTTCTCGATTTTTCGACTTTAATTTTGTGTGTTTTTTTTAATGTTAAATTTTTTTGGTTATTGTAATTTTTTTATTTTTTAAATTTCAGATATTCAGAATTTTCGATATTCTGAATTCTCGATCTTTTTTCAGTTTGAATTCCTCGGTTTTTCGATATACTTAAACAATGATATTATTAATAGCTGTGTTTAATTGGTTGCATAACTTAATACATTGAAACTCTCCAGGAAACCGCGAAATTCCTGGGCCACGGTTTATGCGACTGTTTGAGCAAAAGCTCGACCACCTCGCATGCAATCCCAGACGTCAAAACCATCCACCGAGAGGTCAAAAATCTCTACGAGAAAATGAACGTGGACTTCGTGGAACTGCGAGGAATGGGTATCCAGCTGTCAAAACTGGAAAAAGTAGGCCATGTTAACCCAACTTTGAACAAATTCCTGCAGCAACCGTCGAAAAAAAGCGAAATTCCCCTAAAAATTGAGGTTATGGATAAGTGCGACAAACCCGCCAGAGGGCGTCCGAAAAAAGGCGCTAAACCGCCACCCAAGCACGCCATTAGTAACTTTTTCAAAAGTAAAAAAGAAACTACGAGTCAAACTAAGGTTGGTATGCGTTCCTCATGGCCAACGGCCGTAACAACTAACCTCAAAAATTCGTTGGTTGTCTACTGTAATTTTCGTTAACTTTTCTTTTATTTAAAAATTAACTACTGCTTGCCTATAAAAAACTCTAAGAAAAAATTAAATTTAAGTATCGTGTTGAAAGACAACTACACATATTAAGAAAAAAAAGTCAAAAAAAAAATTAAGCCCCACCCACCCGCCCCGATCTCAATTGTGATGAATTTTTTATTCGTTATGAGATCGGGGGGCGGAGCTTAACTGCAAAATCCGTATGTTCGAGGCACGATCGTATTGTGGAAAATAGACTGTTGTTCTCAAAAGCAAAAAGAGGTCGAAAGAAGAAAAGAAACTATACGAAAATAAAAATTTTAATATTAATAACTTGACTTAAAATTTTTCAAAAAGTTTTTATAACAGTGTTTTCACTATGTACCATCATTCAAGCTATTTTCTCTCGTTTTGACCCTTTTTTGTTTTCTTATCGCCTTTTATTGTAGTTTTTGTTCCCTCTTCATATTTTTGGAGTTTTAGTTCCTTTCTTTTCGTATTATGGAACACGTATACGACGCGCGTAAAATTTTTGTTTTTTAGGATTTTAGGATTTTTTGTTACCTTTTTTGTCGTTTTTCCTTATCTTTTTTTGTCATATCGTATTTTTTGTAGCTTTTTTTAATCTTTTTTTTTATTTTTCTGGTCGCAGCATTTTTTGTGAAGTTTCTGTCGCTTTTCTTGGTGCCCTTTATTTTCTTGTTAATGGTTTTTGTCAGGTTTTTCTCTCCTTCTTTTCTTGGATTTTTTTTTACCTTTTTTTATGTCCCTCTTTGCGCTTTTTTCTTATGACCGTTTTTTATCGGTCTTTTTTGTCACCTTTTTTTTCAGCATTTTTTGTCGCCTTTATTGTCGTTTTTCTGCCTCTTCTTTTTTATCGGTCTTATTCTCGCACTTTTTTTCGTTGTTTTTTCGGGGCTTGTTTCCAAAATTTCCAGATTTTTGGATTTTTTAAAGTTTTCAGTTTTTTTGGAATTTTCACAATTTTCAGATTTTTTGGAATTTTCAAAATTTTCGATTTTTTTTTTAATTTTTCAAAATTTCCAGATTTTTTAATTTTCCAAAATTTCCAGATTTTTTGGATTTTTCAAAATTTCCAGATTTTTTCAATTTTTCAAAATTTCTATTTTTTGGATTATTCAAAATTTCCAGATTTTTTTAATTTTCTAAAATTTCCAGATATCTTGGATTTTTTAAAATTTCCATTTTTTTTTATTTTTCATAATTTTCAGATTTTTCGGATTTACAAAATTTTCAGTTTTTTGTGGATCATTCAAAA